>NW_027397066.1:156198080-156384912 GCF_003265705.2 Callorhinus ursinus
GGGGGGGGGGGGCGGGGGAGGCAGAAGGAGAGGGAGAGCAGGAATCCCAAGCAGGCTCCTCACTCAGCACAGAGCCCAATGTGGGCTGATCTCATGATCCTGAGATCACAGCCTGAGCCGAAACCAAGAGTCAGACACTTAACCAACTGTGCCATCCAGGTGCCCCGTCTCTCTTGTTTTTGATGCAGCTGTTATTCTAGAAATTCAAGCTGGGAATTATCATAGCTGACTTAGTTTCATCAGGTAGCTAAGCATGATGTCAGCGAAGAAACACATACCTGAGGAAACATCTCTCTGACGACACCTGCCACCACTCTCCATCTACCACCACCAAGCGCTCACGATCCTAGATTTGTACACCCAACATCATGAGGTCCCTTGCTGTGCTAAACGCAATCTTGCCACAGGAACCTTGCTTTCTAGAGCTGTCATCACCAACCAGGGCTTTCATCAAGCTGCACACTGTAGCCACCTGCATCCCTAAGTCCTGCTGCCATTACTGCCCTAGAAATTCTGCTGACTCAAAAGGACTTTGCATGGGCCTTCTCTAGGGGTATCAAAGTCTACCACCATCTTCAGCCTTGGGAGTTTTGAAATTTGGCAATTCCATGACCCGACCATGATCAGATTGCTGAACATAGAGCATGAAGATTAAGGAAAAGTCCGTGGAGAGAGAAGAGACAGCATAAACATTTTATTACAGCTACCATTACCTCAAGTAGAGTACTCTAGATTGGATGATGAATCGAAACAAGTACTTTAGGGCTTTCAAAGCAGCAAAAAGCAATTCTGTCTTGCTGGAGTCATCTGCATTAGCCACATAGAAGTTCAGTACCTTGGAGAGTTTCCTTAAAAGGGTGAGAAAGAAAATTGTCAGTGGGGCAAAGTGGTAGGGTATGTTCTGTAAGAAGGGAACTTGGCATACCAGGGAAGCAGAAATCACAACTATAATTACCCCTTCTAGAATATGCCTTGAGCAGGAAAATTAACTCCTTTGCAGTTGGGCTTCCTCACTGCCGTAGTCTAGGTTTGAGCAGGAAAATTAACTCCTTTGCAGTTGGGTTTTCCTCACTGCTGCAGTCTAGGTTTGGAGCTTCCCTAATGCTTAGAAATAAGGCGTGGTTTCTTTACTTTAGCAGGATTTTTAAAAAGGATCAAAAATGAAAGCTGAAGGGATTCAAACCATGAAGGCATCTAAATCTCTAGTAGGTTACACACACACCCTCAGACGTTCCTGTAAGGAAGGGACTGTCTGCTTAATGTAGTCACCTTAAAAGAAGTCTAATTCCCTCCAGTCTGCCTAAACTCTTTGGGATCCACACAATGGTGAGGATGGGAAGAGAAGCTCAATCTGACAAAAACAACCATGGTTTCTGAGCATCCCAACAGATAACACTGGGCTGGGATGTCAGATTGCTCTCTGTGCCTTTCCAGAGTCTAGGCATTTTCTTAATCGTTTGCTAACTTACACTTCTGGGAGCGCTCGTAACTTGACCTTTCTTTCTGTAAATCTCTGAGTTTCCACAGTATTAAGTAATATCCACAGCACACATGTTGAACAGCTAAAGTCTTGTAAAGAAACCCAAATTACTACTTTCCGGAGTGTTGCATTTGGCTCTGTGGAATGAAGATCCAGCAATAGGAGTTCCTCACTTGAAGCTACCACCTGCTTGGAAAGTGAGGCTACTGGATGCAAAGAAACCTGTCATGAGCCTATCCGCTGCTTCTCCCAATCCAGCGGGCTTCATGTCCATCGTGTTCGTTGGTGATTATGCTACATGACACCTCTTTTCTGTCACTTACATTTTATAACATTGCTGGATCTCCCATGCACATAAAACCAAGAGCTTTCTTGTTTGGCTCAGAAAGGACATAAGGGAATCTCTAATCTGACCTGAAAAATCAGGTCGGCACCCAACCTGAGAGATCAGCAAATCAGCTAGCATGACCTGGCCTAAGCTGTTGTCAGAAAGACCTCTGCCGATCTCAACTACATTCCTGTCACTCTTTATCACATTGCTCTGCACAGTAGCAGGAATGCACAGGGGTGGGGGAGACAGGCTACATAGTATGCCACAGTGAGGTGGGCTGAAGTTAGTTGCTTTCCCGAGTCAGAGGCTCATAAACCAAAGACAGAAAGGAGACTGCACTATGGAAAAGGCAGAGACCATTCTCCCTTATATAAAAGAAAGAAAAATTACATCATCTCATATCCTGTAAGTAATAAAGTCTACAAAGCACTTGTGGTATAGGGCTGAGGACATGACCCTCAGTTCTACCAGACTTAGTCTTCCTGACACCCAACTCTCCTAAGATCCCGAGTATGATCTTCCATCCTTGACTGTGTTCCCTTCAACTCCTCATCTCTCTGTGTTCTGGATTCTTAAAGACATACAGCCTTATCTCTTCAGGAGCTTTCCAGAAGGCAGGGATTGCCTTTAATGCCTTTCCCAGGGGTGGAACACTTAGCTGGTTCTCTCTTGCCACTGGAAGCTTACAACAAGCTTCCGCACTTAGGGGCACACTTACTCAGCTTATGTCCCTTGCATTTCTTAACAACCCAACCCTAAGAGTACAAACCCAACACCCCAGCAGCAGGTAGTCCCCTTGAGTCATACTTACACGTATGCCAGAGTGGCACTGAAGTGCTTATAGATGTAGGTTTCGAGGACAGGATTAAAATGCTGGAACTTGATGTCTCCTATCAGTGAGATAATAAATACCTGCCAAAGGTGAAAAATACAGATAGCAGCACTGTGCGACCCCAGGCGTTCATTATGTCAACAAGCTGGATGCTAGCATCCTGGTGCCTTCTTTTCTTTCTCGACCATTTTTGCAGCATTCCCACTTCACTATTCCAGAGCTGAAGTAAAGTCTTGGAGTTTCTCTTATTTAACGCCAATAGAGAAACTATGTGTCAGGCACTGGGCTAAATGCTATGGAGAATCTAGTAAGAGCCGGCCCCTGGCCTCAGGGAGCTCACTGTCTCAAAGAGAGGCCAGTGCGCAAGCAAGATGAGTCAGGGAGGAAGATGGGGAGAGGCAGGAGAAAGATACAGAAGGGGTCTCCTGTGGGAAAAAGAAACTCTAACCCAAGGATGCAGTTAATGAATTATTTCGTGACCTTGTTCTCCTGAGTGCAGCATGAGTGCCCCCAATAATTGAACTTCATCAGACTTTTGCCTCTCAATTTCCCCTTCTTCTGTGAATGGCATCCCTATCAGGCACATAATCTACCAACCACCACACTGCACCTACTGCTGACAGAAGAATGTAGGAGAAGGGCCCCAGGGATGCCTGCATAGACCCAATGCCAGTTGCTCTGTCCACAGAGCCCAGACCTGTTCTTCCCCATGAATCTGGCCAAGTGCAATCTTAGCTGGAGGATTTCCTCTCTTTATCTTATATCCTTAATGCCCTGACCACTTCCTGAATGTATCAATTTCTCCAAGCTGGTAAAACAGCTAACATTCCTTTGCTGCAACATCCAGGTAAATTCTGCACAGAATTTTAACCCCAACAACGAGAAAACGTTCTTGGTTTGGATGTGTCAGCTTCCTCCACTCACTCCACCACAATTTGTAGCCTTTCAAAGTTTTTTTTTATTTTTTTTTAAGATTTTTATTTATTTATTTGACAGAGACACAGCAAGAGAGGGAACACAAGCAGGGGAGCGGCAGAGGGAGAGGGAGAAGCAGGCTCCCCGCTGAGCAGGAAGCCTGACATGGGGCTCAATCCCAGCACCCTGGGATCATGACCTGAGCTGAAGGTAGAAACCGACTAAGCCACCCAGGTGCCCCACCTTCCAAGATTCTAACATCATCTCTCCTTGTCTGGATCTCAGTTTTTGGAGTGGGCTGTGTGATTTGTACAGAATGAGACTGATGTTCGTTTCTGATGTGGGAATTCAGTCTCCCTTTTATGAACACACAAGCACACACAACAGAGCCACAGTGACCTTTGTTAAACGTATCTCCTGGTTTATAACTAGGCAATTTTAAAGTAAGTTAAAGTGATTCTTGATTTCTAATGTGATACAATACCTCGTTTACCCTAATGAGAAAGAAAGCATATCAGTAAGTAAGATCTAACAGGTAACAGAAAAATAAAGTCTTTGAACACTGAGTCAGTTGTTTCCAATTTAACCTCTAGAAACAGAGAGATGTATGCAAGTGTTTATGCAGGAGGACATTCGTCGCAGTCAGTTATAATAGCAAAATACTAAACACTACACTGTTGTGAGAATAAACTAGTTAATGTGTTTAACTGCTTACCAGTGCATCAAACACAAGGAAGTCATAGGTTTCATTGTCTGACATTTCCATCATTATGTTAAATAGTGCATCTAGTGTATCTTGCAAAAACTGAAGATAAAAAAAAAAGAGAGAGAGGTTATTTCATGCTTTCAGTTCAGCTCCATACTGTAAAAATTCAGAGAAATTAGGTTACAGTAGAATGAGTTTAAAAATAGCATTTCTTAAAAATTGACACTTGGGCTTTCCAGTGTAGATAACAAGTTTTATATTTCTGACCACTGATTTAATTTGAAATGTTGAACTAATGATACAATGACTGTGTTTCTAACCACAAATACATAAACAAACCTTAACAATCTCGCCTCCATCCACTTCCATTAACTTCTTTAAGTTGTGTTTAATGTTCTGGGAGTTCGAACGCCAATTTAACAGGCCCAACAGGTCAACTAAGAAGAACGACCACAAAGCATAAAATTAGACACTGATTGAAAGAAGTAATGCACACTATTTCAGGATACAACTATAGAACTCTCTAGAAAAGATAACTGCTCTTAATAGTGGCTAATTCCTTATGTATTTCTTTTTTTTTAATTTACTCTCTCCTATCTAAACCAGAAAAAACCTTGTAGTCTTTCAGTCTTCAGAGAAAAAAATTAACCACTAATATATGAGAACATAAAATTGAATTCCTGAATGGAATTCATATTTCTGAAATAATGACATCATAGCCATATAGATGAAAAGTTGGAAGCACTTTTTTTTAAGATTTTATTTATTAGAGAGAGAGAGAGCAAGTGGACATGAGCGGGGGTTGGGGGAGGTTGGGGCAGAGAGAGAAGGAGAAGCAGACTCTGCACTCTGCCTGACTCAGGGCTCGATCCCACAACTCTGAGATCATGACCTGAGCCAAAATCAAGAATCAGATGCTTAACCAACTGAGCCATCCAGGCATCCTGAAGACACTCTTAAGTAAACTTCATACCTTCAATTTGCTGCATTGCTTAATTCGTCCTTTATCACTATGTGTATCTCAGTGGATACAAAGGGAAAAGGGAACTTATATATATATATATATGCACTGATGCATTTATTCTTTTTAAGATTTTTTCATTTATTTTAAAGAGAGAGAGAGAGCAGGAGCAGAGGGAAAGGGAGAGAGAGTCTCAAGCTGACTCTGCGCAAGGCACAGAGCCTGATGTGGGGCTCGATCTCGACCCTGAGAACACGACCTAAGCCGAAACCAAGAGTTGGACACTTAACCAACTGAGCCACCCAGGTGCCCCACACTAATCCATTTAAACACTGCATCCACATTGTAGAGATTTCATTTTTTTCCATTTTTGAGTTGAGGAAACTGAGACCTTATGAAATTAAATAACTTGCCTTAGGTCACACAATGGCCAGGAGCATTATGAATGGAATTTAATTTAATCCCAAAAAACCATGTCCGTACTACTCTATCATACTGCCTTCCCAGGGTTCTTCAAAGAAACAGACAAGCAAATTAGATAGATTGCTATTTCAAAGGAAGGCAGAACAGGTTCATGGTCCTTAGGGCAAGACTGGGGCAGAAATCTTGAGGTGTATTTGGACTTAAAGTGTAGAATTATGGATCTTTAAGCCATTTATAGCTTTAACCAATGTTGAAAGTGTCACAGGGAACTAGAACAGGCATCTGGACTGTTACTATTTTATCATTTTGTTTAGTACATTAAGCTACTATTCCCATTTACAGAGCATTAGCCAGTATAAGTAGCAACACATGCTTTTTAATCAATGGACTTGTATAATATACAGAAGTTGTTAAAAACATATACTGTTCATTAGAATAGTCAATTTGCTTCATGAGTGTTTCTTTTATTAGTTTACCTATGGTTTAGTCCCTGGGAAACCTCCAAAACCCAGCACCTAGAGACTCCCCACTCTGAAGAGAAGAAAGTCCCATACCACTCACAGAAGGTGGTGAGGCCCCACCCATGGCCTTTCTGCCAGGGCATCATCCACCATTCTGTTACCCCTCAGCAGCCAGACAGATCAACTCACTACTCCCCAGACTATGGCATGCTCTGCTAGATCCATGTCTTTGCATATATTCTTCTCTTTGTCTCAAATGCCCAGAAATATTTTAATACTATGTATTTGGTAAGCTCATACTTATGTTTAAGACCCACCTCAAACTGTATTCCCTCTGGGGAGACTGACCCAATCATTCTGTGCTATTGTACTCTTTCCTACATATACGTACACAAAGACAAACATAACGAATGGTAAAGACACACTTGGTATCTCTTTGGCTCAGCCCATAGACCTGAGCCACTTGAGGGCAGGAACCATACTGCATTCATTGTTTTATGCCATCATGGTGCCAGGCGCCTCATAGGTGTTCAATAGGTGTTTGCTACAAGAATGAGTGAATGGGTGGAAAAGGAACCGGTGGCCTGCTCATCACAGTTCTTGGATTTACTCGTTTGTTCAGGGAGCATTTGGTAAGAGACACTGTGCTGGGCTTGTCCACTTCCCCCTTCCCATCTCCTACTCCGGCTGGAGGCTAGTCAATGGTAAGGGTCCGTTTGTTACTTCACCCCACCAGTTCCTGCCTGAGGAAAAAGGATTTAGATACTTCACCGGGGAGTCACCCGGCAGCTTTAAGAGTCTGCGAACAACCCTTCTATCAGCCCAGAGGTTTACGCCCTAGAAATATCTGCATGCCACATCACTGCCCATGTCAGGAATAGAGTTGGCATCTGGTGAATCAGAGGTCCTGGGGCTAGAAAAGTGGCAGCCCCATGTTAGAGCAAAGTCCCCAGACTTCCGGCGCTCTTTCATGCAGGTTGAGGCATATAGCTCTAGTTAATTCCTGTCAGTTGCTACACAGTATCTCTCCTATTGTGCAGATGTACAACCATGTGTTTGTCCATTCCACTGCTGATAAACCTTTGAGTTGTCTGCAGTTTTTTCTATTTATCACAAACAATTCTGCCATGAACATTCTCCTGCATCTTCTGGTTTCCAGGTACAGCAGCTTCTCTGGGCCATAAAACTAGAATGGAATTTCCAGATCATCAGAAATAACCATCCCAATGTTATCCAAGGTTCTCTCAATTTACGTCCCTCCCCAAAATATTTAAGAATTCAGGGTACTCTGAATGACAATCCCCAAATTTAGGCTAGTGACTACTTTAGAGAAAGGATTAGAGACCATAACACTTAAAAAGGAAAAGAAAAACCATACGTTTTGGTGTTGCAAATATCTATTTTCAGACCCATGTCCACTACTTATGAACCTAGGGAAAATTTTGGCACCTTAACTTTCTTTTTTTTTTTTTTAAAGATTTTATTTATTTGACAGAGAGAGACACAGCAAGAGAGGGAGCAAAAGTAGGGGAAGCGGGAGAGGGAGAAGCAGGCTCCCTGCAGAGAAGGGAGCCCAACGTGGGGTCCAATCCCAGGACCCTGTGATCATGACCTGAGCCGAAGGCAGACGCTTAGTGACTGAGCCACCCAGGTGCTCCTTAACTCAACTTTCTGATCAGTGAACAGAATGGTGATGCTGGTGTCTTCGTGCGCTAGGGTGTTGGAGGGTAAAATAAGACGATGCTGGAAACTGTCCCACACCTACAAGGACCTGAACTCCCCTCTCCCTTTGTTGGAGCCACAAATCTATTCTCACCCTCTATACAGGCCCAGCAACAAATGATCCATATAAACTGGGTCTGATCTAGTTTTGAAAAAATTTATAAATGAAGAGTCTACAAGCTCTGTCTGTAACACAGGCCAGTGGCTTTTCACCTTTAGAGTCTGAATAGTTCTTTGTGAAGCTAAGGAGAAATGCCCTTGGTCATGGTCTCTGTGAAAGAACAGCTACCCTCTTTATCAGGAAGGGCCCTCTTGGAGTGGAGGGTTTCTTACTGTTCTTCAGCTTCCTCTTTCTCAGAATACATTAAACTGGTTCCTTAGAACTTCCATCGAATTAGAAGAAAGAGAATACATGAACCACCTGCAACCCTTATTATCATTACTTGGCCCTCGGAAGGCCCTGTGTCCCTCTGATGCTTGGGGTGTCCTACGGTTCTCTTCACTCTTCTCACATCTGTTCTCCCTCCCAGCCCCACCTCAGGCCATGAGGACAGCACATCACTCCTCCCTGGTTTGGGTGAATCTGCCTCTTTCAACCTTCTTTGGGATATGTTATTATGTAAGACTTTCATTCGGTTTGGTATGTTGAGTTTTTTGAGACCTAAACGTTAGGAATGGGGAGGACAACAAAGCCAGGGCAGTTCCATCAGATGGAACTTTCTGGGATGATGGCAATGTTGTGGGTCCGCTGGCCAACACGAAAGCCTCCAGAAGCACAAAACCATGGAATACCTGAAACGAGACTAGTGCAACCGTACTTTCCTCTATGCTAACTAAATTTCGCAAGCTCCACGTGCCTGGTGGCCGCCACAGGGGGACAGCGCGCCTTTAGAACACCTAGAAGATGAGCGAGGCAGATGTCAGCAAATCAAGCATCTGAGCCGGGTACTGGCACCTGTCCATACGCTTCCTGTATTTTTGACTGGGGATAATAAACAAGTGAACCATATGGTTCTCTCTCATGGAAATTCCTTCTGCTTTTCATTTTAAGTTAATTTTAGCTACTTTGATCACTTGCTTTACTTGAAGGTCTAATCTCTGGAAAGGATAATCTATTCGATAAATGCCATCTCTCTTGACTATCCCTTAATAGTCCTAAAAGTACATTAATGCTTTGTATTGTCTGCTGCCACACTTACAAAAATACCATTTTAACATTTCATAGTTAAAAGTTTGGAAAATAGCAGAAAGAGCACAGAAAATAAACTACTCTTCCAACTTCGGGAGTCTTTCCTTTTAGTCTTTTTCTGTGTACATATGATGATGGTGATGGTGGTGGTGGTGGCTAATATTCACACAGGGTTTACAATGCGCGAGACACTTGTTTCGCTTTTACTTATTTTACTTCATTCTCTGAAATATACACTAGTATCATTCCCATTTTAAAGATGAGGACACCAAGTCACAAAGAGGTCATGTGGCTTGCCCGAGAGGAAACAGCTAGTGGCAGAGTTGGGACTTGAACCCAGGCGATTGGCTCCAAATCGTCAACATGTATCTAAACAAAACTAGGATTATACCCTGGCTAATGCAAAGTTTTCACATGTCTTTGACTACATTTTGAAATATATTTGGTAGCTGCACATGTGTCATTTAATTACATGATAATGCCCCCAATTATTGGACATTTGGATTGTTTCTGCTATTCCCCTATTATGAGTAATACGGAGACATCTTCATACATGAATCTTTGTGCTCATCTTTCATTGTTTACTTAGGTTTAATTTCCAGGGATGAGACGACTGGCTCAAAGGATCTGAATACATTCAAAACCTTTGATACACCTTCTAAATCATCTTCCATCAATACTGTACCATTTAACCTGGTACCAGCAGTTTATCACATTTGCTTTTTCCCTAAGAAGGATTAGGTCACTGATACAGTTTTGTCATGTCTTCTATGAAGCTCAGAATATTTTCTGGCTTAATTTTTGTTTTCCTCTTAATAGACTTTATTTTTCTGAGAGCAGTTTTAGGTTTACTGAAAAATTAAGCACAAAGTACAGAGAGTTCCCATATACTCCTAGTGCTCCCCAGCCTCCCCCTACTATTAGTATCTTACATTAGTGTGGTACATCTGTTATAAGTAATGATCTAATATTATACCATTCATGAACTAAAGTCCACAGTATATGTTAGGGTTTACTCTGTGTAGCACGTTCTGTGGCTTTTGACAAATGTATAATGACATGCACCCATGTATTCATCCCAGTATCATATAGTATGGCTTTACTGCTGTAGAAATACCCCATGCTTTGCCTAGTCATCCCTCCTCCTCTCTGAGGCCTTTGCAACCATGAAAGTTTTCACTGTCTCCACAGATTTGCCTTTTTTCTGGCTTAATTCTTGGTGAGTGTGTTTTTACTTTCACATGTATATCAGCTCTGCACTTAACTCTGTTGAGTCTGGCCACTTGTCCAAGTTGAAATACTATCCATGTTCTCTAGCCAACCATGATTCATCAAAACAAACAATACTGACCCCTTTTAAAGATCAACCAACATCTGATCCCTGAGTGTACCTTATGTTTAAACTGTTTTGTCTATCCCTTAGTACTTCCGAAAGGCAGAGTCCCGGCCATGTTCCTCACCCAAATCTTCTAAAAGCCCAAAGTGATTAATCCTCTCTCCATCATAGGGGCTATAGGATTTCTACGGCAAGTTCCCAGAGTTCCTCATTCTTGGCTCACTAAGTTCAGCAGGACCCCTTACTCGTAAGTTAACTGAATGAGAAGCTGTTACTGGATATCAAATACCATCATATACACAAAAGAAGTTAAAATTCATACCACAGATTACAAGAAGGAACAAAGTGAAGCCCATTTGAACTATTCAGCTGATTTTATGAAAAGCCCCTGAATGCTTGGGGGAAAAAAATGGGAAAGAGGAGGCTCTGTGGGGGGGGGGGGGGCAGAAGGAACCCTTCCTGCTCTTGGCCACACCTTTTTGGGCAAGAGACTGATTCTTCTTCTCTACCAGTACCCTCCCCCTTATTATCAATATCTGTTGTTTCATGTATTATACAGAGTACGTTATTAAAGTTCTTTGCTGCCTTGAAGGAAGGAAACATGAGACTTTAAAAATTTTCCAGCCTCTGTTAATGAATACATTTACAGGTTTTATGATCTTAAAAAATACCAAACTACTTTTCATCCTATTTGAAATACAGGCAAGATAACCTCAGAGCGAGAATTAGCTTTGTGATCAGTAGCACCCAGAACATCATGTGAAGAACGGGGAGTAGAATCCGAAGTGCCCAGCATCTGGCCTCAGAAGACACAGCCCCACGTGGCCCAGCCCCCTGGGTCTAACAAAGGAACCCAGGGGGACCAAAGAGAAAACCCAGTGTGGTCACCACACCTACCATTCTGGGTGAGTTTTGTGGAGCAAATGAGGGTGGCGATCTGAAAGCTGTCTTTAGTGCTGTCCTTGCTTGGGGTAAAGTTGGCCAGGGTTTTGGACGCTTGGAGCTCTTTTTCTTCCATCTCTACCTTAGTTCCCGGCAGGGTCAGATAGAACTTAGCATCTTCCATTTTCCTGTTGTCACCCTGAAAAGGAAGCACGTGAGGGACACCAAATGATGGGCAAAATCTCTCAGATGCAAATAAAACTGGTTTCTATCATGAGCATGGTGCCTTTCCAGGGTGTGAAACACAGTTTTCTCAAATTATACTTACGCTCCTTCCAACTCTAAGACACTGTGATACTTTTCCAGGGTTTGAGCCCAGAAATAATTTCAACACTGAATAAAAATGGAATAAGCTGTGAACTCCAAACTGAGAACACCCTAGATCTCTGCTATAAATAAATCAATACTAAGGAATGAGGTTGGAGTCCGTTTTCTTGAACCTGTAAATGGTCATAATAATATGTCATTGGGTTGAGGGGTTGACTGGATTCATTGGGAGGAAATAGCTTGTCATGCCTTCCAAAACTAGCTGTGAAATAAGGAAGACCCACACCAGGTAGAGGCAGCTCAAAGAAGCTACCGGTTCTGTGATATCATTAGATAAACGAGACCTTCCTGTGTCTACTTTCCACTTGAAAATCTCAGAAGATAATTCCGTAGCAGTTAAAGAGTGAGGACCAAACTGTTAGGGAAGGAAGCGAGGCACCCCCAGCCGAGAAATGGTGCCTGGCTCTCAGTGATACAAAAACCACATCCTACCACGCCCACCACACCCCAACCAAGCCCAACAGTGCAACTGGCCCTGTTCCACACAGGACGATGCAGAAGAGAGGCAGGTCAGCCCTTGACTAGTCACTGCCACCGAACGCCGTTGCAGGGGAGGGAGATGTGATAACGATCCAACTCACTCCTTACAGAGAGGGGATGGGAGATCATGCAGCTGGAGCCCTCTGGTTTTCTAGACTTATGGGGCAAACACTTCTAGCTCTCGACAAGTTTCTGATATTTATCCACATAATTCTGACTGGAGCCTTGAGAACCCATTTCAGAGGGAGTAAATATTTCCTAAGCCATTTTCTGAGCTTTGTTCTGTTAGCAGCACCTTATAAACCACCAGATCATGCCTCCCATCCTGCAGAGTGGTACCATCCGGGTTCATCAGTTTCACGAAGGCCACGCCAAAGGCTCGTTCCGATTTATCCCTGGCTGAAAAGACAGAAATACAGGTGTGAGCAGTGCAGAAAGACAGCAGGAAGCGCTGGCTGGGATGGACAAGTTCCCATTTTGCTCCAGGGTATGACATTCAATTATGCCATAATCAACACTGTTCAACAAGCTACAATAAGTTGTGTGTAGTGTGCATGCCACGGGCCCCTCAAAGGAAATATTCCCCAAACTGAAATCTTCTAGTACCTCCATGTATGTTTTTCTTCCTACATTTGCAAATGAATGAGACCAGCAACTATCCAATCACTCCAATCAGAAATGTGGATGTTGACACTGACTTCCTCCCACCATGTCAACTCCATGTACTGAAGACCTCTGAAACCTGTGCCTTTTCTCCCCCTCCCTTCTGTTCCTACCCTAGTTCCATTCGTGTCTTCCCTGTATTTCTAGAGGATCTTTCCAAGCAGTTCTTTTCTCCACACTGCAGACAGAGGGAAATTTCCAAAAGCTTATCTAATCAGGTCAACCATGCTGCTCCAAAACACATCCACGAGACACCTCATTTCTCTTGCTTTAAGATAGATTCAGTGAAGTCTTAATTATACTCCAAGGTTTATTATGCCACCTCTTCCTTCCCAGAGAGTAGCCCAGGTGCCAGGAGGGTCCAGCCTCCCCAAGGAAGCAGAGCACCATCCTCTGGATCTTTAGGTGTTGGCCTCTGGCCTCTAGGGTATCCCCTAGCTAGGTGTTGATGCCTGGGACAACCTGTGGCCTGTTCTCATCACACACACAACTCTGACGTCAGTAGTGGCTCATGTGCCCCTAGACTGGCTGAGCAGTAAACCACTATATGATTACATTACAATTTGTTTATCCATTCTCCTGTTGGTACCTGTTAGGCTATATCCAATGTGGGGATATTATGAATAAAGCTGTTATAAACATACACTAAACCACAACCACCACCACTACCACCCATAAAACACCTTTTAAGGGCTCCTCCATAACCTGGTTCAAAATAACCTTCATCCTTCATGATGTGGCTCCAGCCTGCCTGATTCAGACTGCTGAGGTGACTGACAGCGCTCTGTCACTCCCTAGCCCTGTGGCCCTGGGCAAGGATCTCATTTCTCTGTGCTCAGTTTGTTTTTTGTATAAACGTGGATAAAGGCATTCCGTACCTTATCAGGTGAGTGTGGACACTACACAGTGAATAAATAGAGATTCACTTAGTGTCTCATACAAACTAAGGGCTTGATAAATGCTAGCTTAGTATTATGTAGAACCACAGGAAATTGCTGATATTTGACTATTTGATACTGACCTCCCAAAACAGCAATTTTGTGGGGTTCAACCTAATATTAGGACTTCTCCCACTGCTCTCACTTCAGCCCTACTGCATTCACTTTGTGGATTTCAAACACATTTCTCCACCACCACTCTTCACTGGGCTAACATCGATTCCTTCTACACCTGTATGTCTCAGGACATCAAAATCATGCATAGATGACAGGGCTGGATGCTTTGCTACGTGCCTCCTTACAACTCTTTGCTGGTGTAGCACCGACCACACTGACCGTAGTTGCCTTTTCTCTTGCTCATCTTCCTAACCAGACCAGCAGAGACTTCAGGTCACTACCCATGTCCTATCCTGTGAAACCCTTAGAGAACATCTATTAACATCATACAGAACCTTAATATTCACAGAACATGTTTTGGGGAAATTCTTTAAAAAAATTTTTTTTATTTAAATTCAATTTAGTTAGCATATATTTATTATTAGTTTGAGGCACAGAGTTTCGTGATTCATCAGTTGTATATAACACCCAGTGCTCATTACATCATATGTCCTCCTTAATGCCCATCCCCCAGTTACCCCATCCCCCCTCCCCCCCCCCAGCAACCCTCAGTTTGTTCCCTAGAGTTAAGAGTCTCCTATAGTCTGCCTCCCTCTCTGGTTTTATCTTATTTTATTTTTCCTTCCCTTCCCCTACGTTCTCTATTTTGTTTCTTAAATTCCATATATGAGTGACATATGAGTGACACTCTGATTTTCTTAATACTAATGAATCCTGAAGTAATGGTGCTAAGTATGTAGTTTCCAAAAATTTTGTTTTCCAGACCCACAAAAGTACTGTCGAGCAAGAGTAAATCTTTTTTTTTTAACAGAAATGTGTTGTAGATCTCCTAGTACTTACATTCCTGAGATGACCTGTGTCGGAAGGTAAATCTTATATGGCAGCGAGTAACCTCCTCTATAGCAATGGATACCTGCATAATAATAAGGAACTTACAATTGACACATCCACAGTATGTTGCACTCTTAGCCCACTTCATAGAGTTGGTTCATTTTTAGTCTCTTACTACAGCACAGAGTGAGACTGAGAGTAAAGTTCCATTCAAAACAGACTGAGTTATTTTCAAAACCTCAAGAATCTCAAGAGAAATCATCTTTGCTGTTTATCATGGATTCTGAGGATGGCGATATTATAAGTTTCTAGTACTTTCTCAAGTATGAAAGAGGAAGGACTTCAGAGGAAAAAGATCAGGACTTTGGGGTCTATATAGGAGCTTCCAGACTGCAAGGTGTATTGTAGGTTGACTGATATGGTAATAATTAGGGTCCATAACAGAAGGAAAAGATAATATACTGGGGACAAGGAAGCTTTTTGCTGTTTCCATATATAGAGGGGAGAAGGTAAAAAGAAGTACATGGCAATGAAAAGAGCAGAAAATTTGTGGCAAATAGTTAAATAAATTATAGCATGATCATATAATGGAATATTATTCGAGTACCTAGAGACCCATTTCTGAAGAACTTTTAATGCCTTGAGATAAGTAGTTTTAAAAAGCACAACATAAACCTGTTAGAAACAGCACATTCCAAAACATATGACGTATATAAAATTGTGGAAAATGGTTACTTCTGCATTGAGATATTAGTGCAAATTTTTTTTTTTTTTTTAGTTTTCTAGGGAGAGCTCGAAAGACTGACAATCTGATTTGATTCTGACAATCAAGAAGTGGGCTCCAATTTAGGTTTGGATATTAAGCAGTTACAGGATCTTGGAAAGTCACCTGACCATTTTTGAGTCTTGGTTACCTAATCAGAAAGGGCATTACGACACTGTTTTAGCCACAGGGCTACTGAGCGACTCACAGGGGATGTCTTATCTAAAAAGCACTTAGGAATTTGTAATACACATATTTAAAGTGAAAAGAGGCCCAGAAAACTTGGTCAGAGGCCAAGAAGAAAAAAATGTTAGGCAACTGCTTGCAGAGTGTGAAAATTTCCACTTGGTTTTAGATCATCTTGGCAACCTATTACATCATTACAACCACAAGCGTCTCTAGTCAAATTTCTACACATTTATCAATGAGAATGTTATTTAAGAATTCTGAGTTAAAGATAAATACTCTCATGCAGAATTGTATCAATTCATTTCTTATAGGACACCACAGGCAACCGATCTATAACTTCAGGATAAAGAAGGAATGATTTGTGGGTAAAAAGAAGAAAGGAATCTAAACAAGGTTTAATATATGATGGAGATTACAAATGGTGCATCTCACCTTGACAGTCTCATACCAACAGGGCTGCTTGACTTGGTAATAGACTACTGATTTGTACTCTGAAATGCCTTCATATCCGGCACCAGGATGAATTGCTTTCTTTGGATGGGAAGAAAAAATTAAAAGAGGATTTTTTAAAATTGTTTTTTATTTTAATTCCAGTATAGTTGACATACAGTGTTATATTAGTTTCTGATGTATAATACAGTGATTCAACAATTCTGTACGTTACTCCGTGCTCATCACGTGTGCTCTGAATCCTCATCCCCTATTTCACCCATCACCCCAGCCACCTCCCCTCTGGTAGCCATCTGTTCTCTATGGTTAAGAATCTGTTTCTTGGTTTGTCTCTCTCCTTTTTTCCCCTTTGCTTGTTTGTTTTGTTTCTTAAATTCCATACATGCGTGAAGTCATATAATATTTGTCTTTCTCTGACTGACTTATTTCACTTAGCATAATACTCTCTAGCTCCAACCATGTTGTTGCCAATGGCAAGATTTCATTCTTTTGATGGCTGAGTAATATTCCATTGTGTGTATACACACACACACACACACACACACACACACACACACACACACATCACATCTTCTTTATCCATTCATCAGTCCATGGACACTGGGCTGTTTCCATAACTTGGCTATTGAAAATAATGCTGCTATAAACAAAGCGGTGCATGTGTCCCTTTGAGTTAGTGTTTTTGTATTTTGGGGGTAAATACTTAAAAGGGATGATTTCATCTAGAAAAATAAGAGAACTGCACACACCATGCATGAGCCCCCTACCCTCCACGCAGCCAGCACGTGTCTCACACTGGCACACATCCACCAATCGCATTTGGAGGCTGAAGAGTAGGGTAGGAATGAGTTTCTACTCCTTTCTTTGAGGGTCTAAGTGTGTAACTGTGGTAGTCACTGAGGGACCAGCACCATCCTACCCTTTTTGGGTTGCAGCTTCCTGATTACTAAAACAAAACCTAAAGACCAGTGGGAGTCGATGTTTAACAGCTTTCTACGGGGTGTGTCTCCTCTGGTTCTGCGGACTTGGTACAGGAAGGGGGCCCTGCAGTGCCTTCTGGGCATCCACACTACTTCGCTCCAGCCCCACAGGGACCTACCTCGCTTGAAAGTAGCCAAGTAACTTGCCAATGACATAGAACTTCTGGATCAGAAGCATACACATGAAATCACTAGTGGCTGGAGATACTTCTTAGAACGGGAGAAATGATGAAAATAAGAGTCTAAATGGGTTTCTTAGTAAACTTGGTAATTGATAATCACAAATCTAGCAGGTTTCATCCTTTTTCCTTACGAAAAAAGCAAATGCACACTAATGTGGACAGCAAGTCACCTCAGACCAAAGTCCCCTGTTGGAAAGAAGCGTGTGATGGCAGCAGGATTTCTGGGCAGCCCCACCTACCTCCAAGAGCTTGCCCTCCTCATCATACACAGACATGGTCACCTCCACGTTCTTTGGCGTCTTCTTTTTCCCTTTGTCAAACTCCCCGTGGATCAGGGTGACATAAATATCATTCCGCACATCCCCTGCAACGGGACAACCCATCCTGTGAGTGGTACTGAGAGAAGTCATTTTGAATTTTCAGGATTACATAAGATAAAACATGTAGATAAAATATGAAAGGATCTGACTTGGGGAACCCGGGTGGCTCAGTCGGTGAAGCATCTGCCTTCAGCTCGGGTCATGATCTTGGGGTCCTGGGATCGAGTCCCACGTCGGGCTCCCTGCTCAGCGGGAAGTCTGCTTCTCCCTCTGCCCCTCCCCCCACCGCTTGTGCTCTCTCTCTCTCAAATAAATAAATAAAATCTTAACAGCAACAAAAGAAATGCTCTGACTTTATAGGGAGCTATTCATACAGCAGAGGTTTTTATATGTATTGTCCTTTTCAGCTTCCCTCAGCCTATCTTTCCATACATACCAAAGTGTCTGTGAAATACAGTGTTTTAAAACGAACTCTTTTCAATAGTGATCCTTTGTTGTTTATTAATAACTGCTTTCTAATAATAAGTACACAATGTATTTTATTAGGTTACGGTAGCAGATTCTTTTTTAATAATGCCTTGGAGGGCGGTATTTTAACACATCTGAAAAAAACAAAAGCTAATGTTTATTGGGTGCTTCCTCTGTGCTAGGCACTGTTCAACATGTCTTACAGGTAATCATTACATTTATTTAAATCAGCTTAATTGTTTTTACCAGTATCAGAATCATTTCCACTTGTCATATTCTTGGTTGTCCAGCACAAAATTTTAAAATTTAATTAGCAAATGAATAGCCCCCACAGTGAAGAAAAAAATTAAATGTTAGTAAGATGCTTAAACAAAACCTACAATGAATGAAAGGCATGCCAAATTCCTGGCCAGGAAGGCTCGGTATTATAAGAAGGACTCCAAAATCTATTCTATATTAAACTGCTTCCCAATGTAAAAAAATAAAACCTTCTAGCGTTATAAGAAAACAGGGGTGCACAGTTAGAGCACTTTTTATTTTCATCACTCATCTGCTTAGAAAAAAAATTAAGGTCTTGACCGCAGTTGGTTAAGGTGATGCAAAAGGGGCTTATTCATACAACACAGTTCGAAATCTTAATTGACATACACTTTGTCAATAGAGAAACGGAAAATTTGTGTTAAAAGCCTTATCTGACAAAGCAACTTCACTGGTAATATTTGTCCCACAGTATTAAGAATGTAAACTAAAATTTATCTATAAGGATATTCATTGTGGTGTTGTTTACAAAAGTGAAAACTTGGAAAATCCTCAATTTCCAACAACAGGTAGCGGTCTGAATATGGTACAATCAGATGAGATAATATTCATTTATTCATTTAAAAAACTGACCAAGCACCTACTCTGTACCAACCACTGTGCCAGGTGTCTGGGAGACAATGGTGAGCCATGCACCAGCCTCGCTCTCACACAGCCTACGGTCTAGTGGAGGAGAGAAGCATTAGCAGATAATCACAGGACAAAATGCATCATTACAAATGAAGGAAAAGGTCAGGCTCTGTGAAGGCATAACACTAAGTCCCAACTGTGTCTGGAGGTGTGAGTGAGAATTAACCAGTTAAAGAGAGAAGAGAGATCCAGTCAGGTAGGAATAGTAGCTACTGAAGTCCCAAGGCAGGAAGTAGTTGGATCTGTGGTAATGGAGTTCAAAGGAGCGGTCTCGAGGCTACGGACACGAAGTTAGAAGCAACTAACACACAGAGGCAAAGTGAGTGGATGAGATCCCACAGGAAGAGAATACAGGCATGAGAAGGAAAGAAACCTGTTAGGGGCTGAACTGTTTCCCCTAAAGTCATATGCCGAAGCCCTCACCCTTAACACCTCCAAATGCGACTGTATTTGGAGACGGGGCCCTTAAACTGGGTGACTAAGGTAAAATGAGGTCATATGGTGGGTGCTAATCCAATATAACTGGTATCCTTACAAGAAGAGAGTAGACCCAGGGGTGACCATGTGAGGACATAGCAAGAAGACGGCCATCTCCTAGCCAAGGAGGGAGGCTCGGAAGAAACCAGCCCCACTGACATCTCAGACTTCCAGCCTCCAGAAGTGTGAGAAAATAAATGTCTGTTGTTGAAGCTGCCCAGCATGTGATACTTTATCAGGGCAGCCCGAGCAAACTAACAGAGGACATAAGGACCAGACACTGGGGAACTCTCACATTTAAAGGCAAGGTCGAAGGTGACATGGTGGCAAAGGGGAACGGACACAAAGAGAAGAGTGCGGGTCCCTGATGATGAGGGAGGACCGGTTCCACAAGGGGGTGGTCAACAATGTTACATGCGGCCAAGGGAACCTGAGACAATCTTTAGGCTAAAAAATATCCACTGGACTTAGTGACATTACACTCTAGGGGTTCTCTAGTGACACCATTCTGGACAGGACAGATGCAGAAAGAGAGACAGAGAGTACGTTATGCGATGGCTTCTGAGATTCTGGGTGTGCAGCTGGGGGCAGACAGCAGGAGCACCTGGGCTAGAGGGGAAAGTCGGGCTGAGGGAAGGACTTAAGGTGTCTCTGGAGCCTGTTCAAATGGTGATGAGGAGCAACAAGGTAAGGAACTTTGGTCTGGACCTCTTATTTCTCAAACCTGGCTGATCACCAGAATCACCAGGGGAGCCCTGGTCTTACAAACTGAATCGGAGTCTCTGGAACACTGTGGGAACCTGTATTTTAATGTTTCTGAGCTGATCCAAAGACCAGCATTTGGGAGCCATCATCTGAGATGACTTTCCAAGCCTATGACAGCTCTGGCAGTCCGGGAGCCAATCCTACTGACTGGCAAGATCAGAAAGAATCTTCTAGGCAGACTGCAGAGAGAAGTTCACTTTGTCCGAAAAAATAAACTTCTCCATTTTATTGTTTCAGATTTCATTCTTCCTGTAGTAATAACACTGCCATTGGTTATAGGAATATTACTGATGCTTATTTTTTTAAACAAGAAGACAAACACTTTCACAGAATAAAGATGAAGATGCACTGGGCTGAGTGAGTCCAGAAGGGATAACGTCAGCAGACGAAGAACCACCTTCTTTCACAAGAAAAGAAAAAGATGGTCTCCATTTTACAGATAGCTCTTCTTCCCATTCATCCTTTTTAATGCCTGCTACGTGCAGACGATGTGTGTGGCAACACATTATTACTGCTCCTTCATCTCCAGAAAGAGGAATAAGAGGTTGTGTTACTTTAAAAGAGCCCCAATATTTATGCAGTAGACAACAGCATGGTTTTCTAAAATTTTTCTAGCATGCCAAAGGTTATTTATTTATATATTCTATCTGCCTATCTATAAAATATGTAATATCATCTTTTAATATTTATAACACATATGCTTCATGTAATACATATATATATGTAAAATCAAACTGGGGGGCACCTGGGTGGCTCAGATGGTTAAGCGTCTGCCTTCGGCTCAGGTCATGATCCCAGGGTCCTGGGATCGAGCCCCACATCGGGCTCCTGGCTCAGCAGGGAGCCTGCTTCTCCCTCTGCCTCTGCCCCTCCCCCTGCTCATGCTCTCTCTCTCTCTCTGTATCTCTGTGTCTCAAATGAATAAATAAAATCTTTAAACAAAAAAGAAAAAAGAAAGCAAATGGGTTAAGTCAGCAAAATCAAGAGAACACATATGCAGATCACCAATATATGGTGCCAAAAAAGACAAAACGAGTAAGAAAACTGTAGAATGTTTACATTCTTGTCACCACATGTATGGGGAGAGCCAAGCACACAGTCGGAGTTTAAGCAAATGGGGCAAAGGTTCTGGCAGACACTGTGCTGAGCAGGGACCTCGCTGGAGCTTCCTGGCCAGCAGCCCCCAATGCTGGTGATGTCATCCTGAGAAAGGGACATGCGACAAGAAAAACCACTCTTGGGGCACAAAACCTGTGCTACCATTAGCGATCCTTAATGGATAACGTAGGGAAGAATTTCAGAGGGGCTCCTGCAGAGCAGAAAGGAAGAGTGACAAGGAAACTCTGAGTTACGTGTAGAAGTATCATCTCGGGCTCGTGCACTGGGTACTGCAACCCTCTTGGAGTCTCCCACTGTCTCGATACCACAGATGCGGGTCACTAAAGGCCACAGAGGTTCTTGCACTGCCTCAACTGTCACGTTAGAAGTAACTGCTGCATGGAAGGAAGAACTAAAGGAACGCGTAACAGGTGAACCACGTAAAAGCTTTTACCTGGAAGTATTATTTCAGGAAAGCCCATTTTTCGGGCGATTGCAGTTGATCTATCCACCAGGTGTGAAAAATTCTTCTGAACCTGTGAGAGGTCACCTGGCAAAAGCTTCAAAGATACCCAAAGTCCTTAAAAGAAACAAAGGATGAACTTTCAGTTCTCTTTATGATCTATACCATAAACATACATAGAAACGCTGAAAAAAAATGATTGTAGTAATATACAGATACTTTATTATAAAAATGTAAATTCTCCCCCAGTTAACTTATAATTTTCATGACACTCCTATCAAAATCACAACAAGACTTCCCTGAGAATTTGACAGAGGTGTGAACAGATGTTTACTTTGGGGGGAAAAAAACATGAGTAAAGACAGCCCCTATCAGATACCAAAATATTATGGAGCTGTAATGAAGTGTTGTATTAGTGGTAGAAAAGATACATATAAATCAGTGGAAACAATTAGATTAAGTACTATAATATATAGCAACTTAATATATAGTAAAGATGCATAACAAATCCTGAAAAAAGAAAACAATTTCATAAATGTGCTGGAATAATTTTCTTGCTACTTAAAAGAGAAATTTCTCACCTCACGTTTTCATTAAAATAAATTCCTAATATAATAAAGAAATAAAATGAACCTTTTTCCTAAGTATAGAGACAAATGAAGAAATTACACGCAAAAAGAATTATCTGGGGGCATCTGGGTGGCTCAGTCAGTTAAGCGTCCAACTCTTGATTTTGGCTCAGGTCATGATCCCAGGGTCCTGGGATCAAGTCCCATATGGGGCTCCACACTCAGCAGGGAGTCTGCTTGAGGATTCTCTCCCTCTCCCTCTGCCCCTTCCCACACTTGTGTGCATGTGCATGCTCTCTCTAAAATAAATAAATAAATTTAAAAAAAAGAATTATCTATACACAAATGGAAAGTTTTGATATTTATAAAGAAGTGAAAGGCAGGCTACAAATGGTGAAATACCTATAAGAAATTACAAGAAAAACATCAAATAAATGGAACATGTATAGACAATTCACAAAGAAGTACACGAAGTTGGTAAATATTTGACAAATCAAAAATTGAAAAATACATGTTCTATGTAAGACATTGTTATCTTCATAAAAACTGAGAAGGAAAACTTTAGAAAAACTCATGAATGCATAGGAAGGGTAGGTAATTCACCACCAGGTAGTCTTTTAAATTAGAAAAAAAATTTTTTTTTAAGATTTTATTTATTTGACAGAGAGAGACACAGCGAGAGAGGGAATACAAGCACGGGCAGGGGTGAGGGAGAAGCAGGCTTCCCGCGGAGCAGGGAGCCCGATGCGGGGTTTGATCCCAGGACCCTGGGATCATGATGCGAGCAGAAAGCAGATGCTTAACGACTGAGCCACCCAGGTGCCCCCCAAGTAGTTTTTTTTAAACTGCAAGAGAACTATGGAAGTCTACTTTTCACCTTTGCACAGGACTAGCAGGGAACGAGCGAGGGGAGAGAATCCTAAGCAGGCTCCATACCCAGCATGGAGCCTGACACATGGCTGGATCTCACAACCCTGAGATCATGACCTGAGCCAAAATCAAGAGTCAAACACTTAACCAACTGAGTCAACCAGGCACTCAAAAAACAGTTAAAGATTTTTAACTATCAGCTTGCCAAGCAGGCACCATGGTAATCAGCACCCACTGGCAGAAGTCGATGGAAAGCAATCTGGTAATATGTGTTATCTCTGAGTTTGAGCTTGTTCCCATCATCTGCCCTAGGAGTCCCACCTGTAGGAATTTTCTTGGGGAGGTAATCCTAAATATGGAAAAAGCTTCATGTATAAAAGTAGTCACAGCAGTTATTTAAGTTTATAATGGTTACAAAATAGAAAACACACTTAAGTGTTTCCCTAGGGGGATGAAATTTTCTTAAATCCAAGCAATGGAATATCATGCAGACAGCCACCAAAAAATATCTGTAATGAGCATAAAAACATTTGGAAAGTACTTGCTTCATTAAGCAGCAAGAAAGCAAATATTTTTTTTCCACTTTTGTTTGGGAAAAAAAAGAAATTACACATACACAGCAATTTATTTAGTATAAGGATTTTCCACTCTAATAAATCATATCCTAGGCTAGGAGTTCTAAAACAACAAATGTATTTCATATTCTTTAATGATTCCTCACATGTCTTTCCTACCCAGAACAACTGTGAATACATGGAAAATGGAATATGCTGAAAATAATGTGTTTCCTGATTGCCTCCACTTCAGTAGAAGATGGTTACAGAGTGGTTTAAAAAAAAAAAAAGAAAAAGTGACCCAATCTTCAAAATTATCCCCAAATCATCACCATCATAGTATTTGAATTTTAAAATTTTAACTAGTTTTTAAAATATTATTTGAATTTAAAATGCAGTTTCAATGAATGGAATTTCTTAGTTAAAACTGTCAAAAGAACAATATATGGAGGCACTAAAAACAACTCGAAATGTTTTGCTAGCTAGCCCGTTATTTCATGTTAATATCTGTTCAGGGGTGCCTGTGTGGCTCAGTTGGTTTAAGCATCTGCCTTTAGCTCAGGTCATGATCCCGCATGCATCAATCCATCGCATCCATCAATCCATTGGGCTCCCTGCTCAGCAGGGGGTCTGCTTCTCCCTCTCCCTCCCCCGACTTGAGCTCACGCTCTCTCTCTCCCTCAAATAAATAAATCAAATCTTAAAATTAATATCTGTTCATTTGTATTACTTTGGTCTCTTTCCTCTCAATTTTACTTAATGTAAGGGGAGAGAAAACTGAAAAAGGACTCATGGGATAAAAATTTGTTCCACAGATTTTCCACAGAATTTACAAAATACAGCTGTGATCCAATTCAGTGCTGAGTGCAGCCTCTGCACTCTTCAGTGTTAAATGCCTTCAGTAGGAAGCTGAGGTGAGCAATCCCCAGCAGGGTCTGCTTTGCATCAGAGAAAGATAGGGAAAAGGGCCAGAGTCCAAGGACCCAGTTCCAATGCCACCCCCCAAGCCCCCTCCCAGCTTAGTACGCAGGGCTGTGTACCTTGTCCTTTGTGATTCACTTCCTTCGCTGCTATCACTTTATTCAAGACTGAAGTGAGTGGCTCATTCTCCCCAATCACATGGGATGTTATCAGGGGCGACATGATTAGCTGTCTCTGTCGGATATAGGTTTCCATTGCAATTCTGGGAAAGTCAGAAATGAGAGGTAAGGAAAAAAGAGGAAGTTTCCATAGCACAGCTTCAGATAGGGTGGGTCCTCTGGGAATAATCTGGAAATCTAAACACTAGACCCACCTGGCGAGAGGACTCTCCTTTTCCTTAATTTTTCCATGGGGTGCCTATCTTGGTCATTTCCAAGATGAATTCGGTGTCTAAGACAGGCACCCCCATGGAAAAAGGAAAAAACAAACCTCCTAAGGACAAACAAAACTGATAGCCAAATGTTAACAAAATCAGAGGCAAGACCTAATGCTCTTTCTGCGGTGGGACAGGCTGACATAATGGAAGTGAAGCCACAGGAGGGATGGGACAGGTGATCTGGCCTCCAGTCCTGGTTCTACCTGACATAAGCTCTGGGCCTCAGTAGCCTCATCTGTATGCTGGGACTAGATCAGATGCCTTCAAAGGCCTCCATCTGGCACCAACACTCGACACACAGACAAGAGCAGCATGCACGCAGTAGCTTCTGGACGGCGTTCTTAGATTCTCACGTGATGGCAAACTCTCTTTAGAGTGATGATGGTACAGCCACCGGCAAACAAGCTTCATTTTAATGAGATCCAAGACCCAAACACAGCCCCTTCCCGACAGCACGAGCACTCTCATGAACTACGTATCAGCCCGGTACAGGTCTGCAGTCTCCCCCTCTGCTGTGGTTTTGTTCTCTTGCCCATGACGCAAGCCAGCTTTTTCTGCAGGCTTCTGATCTCGACCCTGATAGTAGCGGGGAAATGTACTGCCATGTCTCAGTCAAACCAAATACCAAATATGGCTGGGATCTGAGTGGCTGTCTTCAAAGGACTCTCGCTTAGATGGACTAGCAGAATCCATCCAGGAGACTCTCCTCGTACGATACGCTGTAAAGCTTATTGATGAGGTAAGCTATGAAAGCATTTGCCATAAATCTTAGGAGTTAAAAGCCAGAGACTGTGATTTGCATCATGAATGCTCTACAGTGGCCGTTGGCTGCACAGTGAGTGGTAATCAAATCAGGGGGCTGGGCTCCTTGGAAACTCAAAGCATGTGTTATCATACAGTGAAGGCGATCTCAGGGCTCACTGTTCAACATGGCTGCGCGATGGGAGCTGGTTCAGAAATTAGGCAGGGGGGCACAAAATCTAAGGAAGAAACCCACGTCAGTAGTGAAACAAACATACAGAATAACTTTTCACATCCATGCATGCTGCTATTATGTATATACACATATAATATGCATATATGCATAATGCACATATAATAGTGATAAATAACATTATACATATATATAATAGGAACATCCATGGATGTGAAAGTTCTTTATGTTTATAATATATACATTTTAATATATCTAAATATATATTCATATTTATTCTATATATATTATTTTTACTCATAATGCTTAAGATATAGTCATATTTAATATAATGATACATTTAACTTAACGTATTAATAAAATATTATAGTTATTATATATCTATTACACTTAATACATTTAACACACTTGAATGGGTATGTAAACATTTATATTGGGATCAGCATTCATGAATTTGAGTCACTTCATAATTCAAATTAGCATTAAGCTACATAAAATATTTACCTCACCACATTCTGGTAGGGTCAGTATATAGGTGGTAGGATACTAGATAAGTGCATTTAAAAATTATTAATAGAAGCCTCTGGATGAAGGAAGGAAGTACTACTTAGCAAGAGCTATTTGTACTATTATATTTAGAAACTGGTCTAAAGGTAGTGGGCTTTAAACTGAAAGAGAAAGATTTTTACACTTTAAAATTAGATATGATACATATTTTCTGTACAAAAAATAGAAATACACAGTTAAACAAAAATGGGGCAAAATCACCTTTGGTTACATCAACAGAAGTAATCACTGTTAATTATGGAGTATATTCTCTGAAGCATCTAAATTTTGAGGCTTCCAATGCACTGTAACAATTTATAGTCTTATAAGTACTGTATATTTCCTCCTACCCAGCCAAACTCTGGATATTGTATATATTTTTAAAACTCGGTCAAACCAAATGCCAAACCTCCTTATTTAATTTGCATTGCATTGATTCTCAATGAATTTTATAGGCCATTTCTTTCTGTGTATGTGTGCATGTTTGTGTGTGTATATATACACACATATATTATTTTCTGTTCATAACTTTACGAATTTCTATTATTTACAGAGTAACAATATTCATCCTTTTTTCATACACATAGCAAAGATTTTACTAAATTTTATGCCCTACCTAAGTTATTTAACACTTTTGTGTGGTTTAACCTGTCCATCTTTCTTTTTCGGTCAGATCTTTGCAGTCTGAGTCAGCAAGGCCTCCCACATACCACTATTCCATAAAACCTCTACTTTCCTGTAGTATTTTAAGATTTTAGTTCTTACACTTACACATTTAATCACCCGGAATTTCCAGGGGCACACGATGTGTGACAAGGCTCTAACTTAGGTTTCGTAAATGGGGAGCTAATTGTGTCAAACAATTCATTTCTGCATAGCTGCTATTTCTCCACTGATTTGCGCTATGATTGTTTAAAAATCATCTATTAATTCCAGCATCCTTGGGCTGGTTTCCAGAATTCTCAGCGGTTGTACTGATCCGCTGTGGCAGCTGCAGGCTGGCTGAGACAGTCATCTTCCCTCCCTGGCACGACCGCCCTGTTAGGACTCCGTTCCAGCATCGTCGGCCGCCTCCCCGAGGCCACCCCCACCGGCGCCCGGGGTAAGGCGAGCATGACTGCTAGAGCCATGATGTTCACACATATGCTTCTTCAGAGCCCTGTGGGTTCACATCTGCTGGCTCATGACTCCCCAGGCGCCCACGCGGGGCTCCAGCTCCTGAAGCTCAGTCAGGAGGCCTTAGCGGAACGTTTCAAGGAATCCTCCTATGTCGTCCCAGGCTGGCTTTCCCTCCGCCAGCAGGAGCCCTGGCATTACTGGTCAGCCCCTCACTCTCAAACCTCCTAAACTCCTTCTACTCAAAGCGTGGTCTCCAGCCCGGCAGCAGCAGCTGGTAGCCTGTCAGCCACCAGCCTTCAGACCCACCAGACCACGTTCTGCATTCTGACAAGATCTGCAGAGAACAGGATGCCTTGTCTTCTGTGATACCTGCTCCAGACAAGAGTGCAAATACAGTTTGGCCTTCCTGACACCTACGGGGCTCCATTCTCCAGCTTCTGGTGCAGATACAGATTTGCCCCTTCTATTCCATCGGTCCTTTCTGTAGAATCAGAAAAGCTAGGCTTACACTCCTCCATGTGATCCCAATATAAAGGACCTTGAACAAAGTCTTCTGTCAGCTTCTATCTCACAGTCTTCCAGCTTACGAGGCTTTCCTTCTGTAACTGAGCAAATGGTTCCTAGCACCTGGTTCTGTGTTAACAGATCATTCAAAGAACTAATCCAGGTCTCAGGTCACCTGGGATCAAGGCCAAAGTACTTACTGCTGAAAGGGAATAAAATGCTGCTTTTCTTCATCATCCACCTTCCCATGGATGATATCAGTAATATCCATCACTAGGAAAAAGATAAAACTTAATTAAAGAACTTAATTGCTTCAGGCTTCAGTAAGTTACTATGGAAAACTATGGTATCTGCAAACACAGGACACTAGAGAAGAGAGATACCATGTGGGGACACAAGGTCTTTGCTAGCGATGACTCTCAGTGCCCAGCCTGCAGAACAATTCATCGGGAGCTCGGGCACGGGTTTGGATTTTTCTCAGATCAATCCGGCAGACTACCTGCTTTTTAAATTTCTACACGACCAAGTGCTAAATTCTTGAGAAATCGGAAACCAGATTGGTTCTGTTTTGTTTTAGCAAGCGTGCATTCAAATACACAGAGCACACATATTTTTTTGTCAGGAGTGTCAACAGAATGGAGACCTGAGAGAGAAACTCAAGGCTCAAAGGGGTCAACTGTCCCTTGGACTTGACATGGCCGCAGCCGGCTTCCACATACACGGAGGGAAGCCAGGGCTTCGGCAGTGCAGGACAAAAGATCACACAGCGATTTGCTGCTTTGTGCACAAGAAGAGCAACAAATACAGCACGGTCCTGTGTCTACTGCGTCTATTACCTTACTTATACTGATACTATTATTCGCCCTACTTTAAGAGATGAGGAAACACGGGCGCCTGGGTGGCTCAGTCGGTGAAGCGTCTGCCTTCGGCTCAGGTCATGGTCCCAGGGTCCTGGGATCGAGCCCCACATCGGGCTCCCTGCTCCATGGGGAGTCTGCTCCTCCCTCTGACCCCCTTTCACACGCTTTCTCTCTCTCAAATAAATAAATAAAATCTTTAAAAAAGAGAGAGAGGGGGGCGCCTGGGTGGCTCAGCTGGTTAAGCGACTGCCTTCGGCTCAGGTCATGATCCTGGAGTCCCGGGATGAGTCCCGCATCAGGCTCCCTGCTCAGCGGGGAGTCTGCTTCTCCCTCTGACCCTCCCCCCCTCTCATGTGCTCTCTCTCTCTCATTCTCTCTCTTTCAAATAAATAAATCTTAAAAAAAAAAAGAGAGAGAGAGAGAGAGAGAGAGATGACACTGAGCACAGGAAAGGTTGGTAACTTGCCCCAGATCAGAAGTTTTAAGTGGTGAAGCCAAGGTATGAACCCAACAGCGATTATGGGGCCAAATCACTTAAGCCAATCATGCCCTGCTGCCCGGAGAACTAGTAAGTGGGCCATCCTACAGCTGTTCAGACCAGGCAGGGCCCACAGCCAAGAGGCGAGCCCTGGGTTAATGAATTACAATCTGGCCATAAAACACACACTCACCATCCACTCCCCAGATAACCTGTTTGGAGATTAGAAGTACAGAGATAGGAGACATTTCTTGTAGGAAAAACTAAAGCATAAGGAAGGAAATGCCTTCTCAAAGCGACCCAAACCATAGTGGGTAAGGCTTGGGAAATCATAATGTTGGTGAAAGGGTGCTGCAAAAGCTTGCTGTCAGCCCTTAAGAGACGCCTGCAAACAGTGTTCCAAAAAAATACTGAAAAATCCGTATCTGGTGCACCCCCTCTTCCAAGGGGTGGTTCATTTGTCAATGCCGTCACATAGTTACTCTAGATCTCTGCTGATCGATGCTTGGCATCAAGGCTCAGAGTAAATTACTGTTCTCTCCGTACACACACACACACACCCACCCAGAAACAGAAAAGCAAGCAAAAGCTTCATGTTCAAATCTCTTTGGCCCATTTTGGATGGTAGTGATCTTAAGTATGCCCTAAATTCTTAGTTCAGTGGACTCTCATACAGATGGCTAAATTGTGCTAGGCCAGGGTTCCTTCCCTTTTCTGAGATTTCACTTTATTTGTCTATCAGGAGTAATGCTGTGCCCTCCTCAGAGACTGGCAGACCTTGAGCAGCGCGTGGGAGTGCAAGGTTGGTCAAGGAATGACAACATACACAGTCTCGTGCAGAGGAAGCCTCGTTACCCACACAACCCACAAGGTCAGTCTTGCTGACATTTTCTGGCCATTTGTTCCAAGAGAATTAAGGCATTTCATTGATAGCTTTCAAAACTCCTTAGTGACTAAAACGTCAATGTATGACCAGAAATGTATTTCCTTAATTTAAGAAACTACAGAAGAGGGCGCCTGAGTGGCTCAGTCGTTAAGCGTCTGCCTTCGGCTCAGGTTGTGATCCCAGGGTCCTGGGATCGAGCCCCACATCGGGCTCCCTGCTCCGCGGGAAGCCTGCTTCTCCCTCTCCCACTCCCCCTGCTTGTGTTCCTGCTCTCGTTGTCTCTCTCTCTGTGAAATAAATAAATAAAATCTTAAAAAAAAAAAAAAAAAAGAAACTACAGAAGAAAATGCAGGGCCTCTTGGGAGGCTGTGGGGCTTGATTTAAGCCAAGGACCCTCTTTGAAAGAGGTTACAAACCCAGTGTTGCCTTTGAAGAGTGAATCTCCCGGACAGGCAAACCACTTTCCAGGGAGAATTTTACTGGACTGAAATCAATATGCAGCCTGCAGTCAGGGAGAATGCCAATAGTCACAACAGAGCCTTTACTATGGTCCTACTGTCCACAGGGCACTGTGCGGGGCACGGAGGGAGAAACAAAGGAGGCAGGGTCTAGGTGAGGACACAGAACCCCCGAGAAAAGATACCTGGGAGCCCCAAGCAAATGCTGTGTGTCCGATACTCACGCTGACAACCACATTCATCTTACACTGTCTCTGGGTTTCCCTCCCTCCTATCTTTGTGTGCGTGTGGTGGGGGTAAAATCTGCTTTTTTAACCATTCTTAAATGTACACTGTAGCAGAATTAGGTACATTCACAATGTTGAGCAGCCATCAGCACCCTCCCCCTCCAGAACTTGTCCATCTTCCCAAACTGAAACTCTGTTCCCCTTAAATACTAGCTGCCCCCATTTTCCCCCCACTCTGCCTTCTGTCTCGCATAATGAATCTGACCACTCTGGGTACCTCATATAAGTGGGGTCACGCAGTGTTTATCTTTTTGTGACTGGCTTATTTCACTTTACACGACATCCTCAAGGTTCATCCACGTTGTGGAATTTCCTTCCCTTCTCAGCCTGTCCACTGTATGGACAGACCACATTTTCTTTATCCATTTCTCCATCCAGGGACACTTGGGTTGCTTCCACCTTTTGGCTAGTGTGAATAAGGCTGCTCTAAAGCTGGGTGTACAAGATCTTGAGACCTTCTGCTTCCGGTTCTTTTGGGTGGACACCCATAAGTGGGGTTCCTGGGTCGTAAGTTCGACATTTAACTGCTGGAGGCCCTGCCATGCTGTCCTTTACAGTGACGATACCATTTACATTCCTCCCTGGGTCTTTCTGTACCTGCTACTCCAAATGGTCTTCGGAGTCCACACGTGTGCTTTTTGCCCTCCTTCAGCTCCATGTGGCCCACCCGGACAATCTGGCACACAAGGCTGATGCGGGGCCGGATGAGGTCTGTGCTACTGAGGTCCTAAAGGGACAGAGAGCATGCAAAAAGGAGATGATGCTGCATCATCCTGTCACCTTTGTTTCTCTTTTCATTCGACAACAGAACACCGTCTCGAGCGTATTTCCTAATGCTGGAATAGCAGAATGACTCCCTCCCTCCCCCATACCCAGCCAAGAACTACCATGGCATCAGAGAAAAATGACTGTATTCAAAAAAGGAAGGAATTTGTTTGATTTCCCAGTTCCTACTTCAAATTGAGAAATCGAATCATTTTCAATCTAAAGTCTCTCAGGGTATTTAAAAATCAGGACACCTGTCACTGTTGCTTTATATTCTGCCAGGACATGGCTGAGCACCTGATGCATTTCAGTGTCAAATGAAATCAAAGCTTGCATGACGCTGACATTTATTGGGGATCTACACATGCTGGTGATATTTCATTTCATCTTCCAAATAATCCTGTGAGGCAACCATAACAGAGCTGGTTTCTGTAATTATTCATCTGTTTTATGAGAGGTATTCATTGAGAGCTTCTGGGTATCTACTGATTAATAAAAGATGTGTAGATGAGATGTCTCTGTTTTTTTTGTGGTTCGTGTTCTACACTTGTTTGTATTCTTAAGGATGGGTGAATAAACCCATTAATGAGCTCACATATCTCATTCTTTTTAAAATCAGAAATAATTTAATTGCATCTCAAATTCCTTTCATGAAACAGCTGTCTAAGTCCTCCTTACTGAATCAAGAATTACTTTCTAAATAGTCATTCCAAATCCATCCTCCATAATTTAGTTAACTCAGGTCTCCAAGATAGGAATACATAGCAATGATAGATAGCATCAACTCTGAATTTCTGTTCTAGGTTTTGTGAGACTTCTGTTAATAATAGATAGACAGACTCCGGGTGACTAGTTACATAAATTGTGGCACACTGATACCGTTTACTAAAGTACAATCATTTGTAAAAGAAGTTTCTGGAGAATGTTGAGTGATCAAGGAAGTGGTCACCACATTTTATTTAATTGAAAAGGCTAGACATGAAATTTACATCCCAAGAAGATCCTGATCGGTAGGAGGGTGGGGGAAAGGGGATAAAAATGCAGATTTTCTAAAGTGCTATTGGCCAGAAGATGGCCCAAAAATTCAATAATTCCTTTTTTAATGTGCTTTTTTCAAGGTACACATTGACTGATAAATGCCTTTTGGTTTTAGGGAAAAATCCACATGTCTGTGAACTGAGGAAGGGAGGTTTCAGGAAGAGTTCAAGTTCTTTCTCTTTGTTTACCAGGTGGTAAAGACATAGGTGGGTCAGCGCATGAGCAGGAATCACACCCCGCTTGTCCCAGAAACAGGATGTTAACAGAAGGAATGACTAGTAAGAAGAAGAAATGAAAGAATGAATGAGAGACTGACAAACCTGTACTGGGTCCACTGCTCTGCATCACGTTTTTAGGTGTTTTCCCTTAGACTCTATTTTCCTTGCTGTATGAGTGGTAAGAAATAAGGAGATAAAATATGTGTGTGGGCTTAAGGGAAGAAGGCAGAGAAGGAAGAGAGTGTCCCCTATAGGTCTGTTGGAGAGCAGGCGGCAGTGCTCTAGGGCATTTCAAGCACCCACGTCATAAAAAAGTGAGAGAACCCCAAGAAAATTCTAGCCCAAGAGAAAGCGAGTCATCATGCCCCAAGCTATAACCCAATAAATTTCCTTGCTCTTGACCCATATAGAGCAGCACTCCTCCTTCCTTGGAAAAGAGGAGGAGTTCAGGGTAAAGTCCATTAAAACATGAGCAAACAATAAAGTTGAGATCCCCGTCTTTGCCTAAGCTGTAACCTTGGTCTAGAATGCTTCTTCTCTTTATCAGCATTGCTCACTCTCTTGTCAACTTCAAGCTCTTGCTCAAACGGCCCCTTCTCACAAAGGTCTGCCCTGACCCACCTATTTAAAACAGCACCCCTTCCCCAGCCCAGAAACTCCCCCCCCACCAAAGTACTTACAACTTCTAACATTCTATACAATATCCTCATTTATTTGATCATCCTTTCTTACTGTCTCCCCGTTTGGGATAAAAGCTCCTTGACCAGAGATGTTTCTTCTGATGCGTTCACTGCTGTATCTCAAGTGCCTAGGATCATGGTTGGCATCTAAGGGGTGCTCGATAAATATTTGCTGAATAAACGAGTGATTATTCCTGCTAGGGGGATTATGATGATTTTTATTTTCAGCTTTCCATTTCTGAGGTTTGCCCATATACTTACCATGTGCATCTGCTAATATCATAAGCACAGAAAATGATTAAACACAAGGTAGGACTTACAGTAAAAACTGCTTGAAGGTTATTAAGCTTCTCTATTTCCTTGGGCATCCCATTACTGCCCCAACGAATTAGGTAATTCTCACTGGTGAAGGAAAAAAAGAAATTATCCTTAATGAAGGGCTAACTGGCAGTGAAGCTGCCCTCGGCACAGACTTCGCAGGGTACAAGGCCCCAAAAAGCTCTGCTGAATTTATCAGGCAAGTGCGGATGTCACACCCAAGGGGCGGCTCCCTGGTTTCCCGGCTTTGGAGAAGTGAGCATGCCGCAGCCCAGCTCCGTGAGGCACACCCAGGGTGGACCCCAGATGAGCACGACTCGGGAAGGGCACACACACAGCGGATTCTACCAGATTCCGCCTGGCATCTTTCTTCTACCTCCAATTCTTTGTATAAGAGTTTCAGCTTTGCTGAATCAGGAATATGATTTTAAAATAATCACTGCAAATCCATCCCCTGGAATCCACTCCACCACACTCAGATAAAATTGCTATTATGGAAATAAACAATTTGTCAGTAACTACTTTTAACCATCTGCTCAAAAATCAATCTGTTTTCTTAGCTGCTCAGCTAAGTAGTAGCGTGATTGTGGGTCAATGAAGCCTATTACCGTTCTCTCCAGTTTAAAAAAAAAATTTTTTTTTGTCAGACTTTATTTTTTAGAGCAGTTTTAGGTTGACAACAAAGCTGAGTGGAAGGGACAGAGAGTTCCCATATATACCCGGCCTCCTGGCCCCCCACACAGCCTCACCCACTATCAGCATCCCCCAGCACAATGGTACATTTGTTACAAGTGAAGAACCTACACTGTTATCTCATTACCCCCCAGAGTCCCTAGTTTACCTTAGGGTTCACTCTCGGCGCTTGCCTTCTAGTCATCTGGACAAATGTAGGATGACACACATCCATCATTACGAAATCATACAGAGTAGTTTCACTGCCCTAAAATCCTCTGTGCTCTGCTGACACATTCTTCCCTCACCCTGCCCCCAATGGTCTTTTGAACCCTTTGTCCCTGTCTCCATGTTCTGATGAGTTTTATGTGATTCTAAGACCCAGAGAGTACACAAACTGTCACTGCACTGTTCCCACAAAGAAAGGCTCAGTAGTCAAAGGATTTTATTTTCTACCGCTTAGAGATCCTACCCTCTTTTCTAGCTCCCACTCTCAAACCAAGCAAAGGGCTCCTCAGGTGGGTGGCACGTGAGGGCTGGGCATTTCTGCAGGGTCAACAGCAGATGGCCTGGGACTCCACTACCTGATGAAGGTCGACTGGTCCGGGTCATAGAGGGCCATGAACAACTCGGCGTCTTCCCCAATGTTGCAGACAAAGTTCTTGAAGTTCACATAGAGGCCGTAGGTGTGGACAGCACTGAAGACAGACTGGCCCCGCAAGTCCAGGTTCTGAAGAACTGACTGAATGCAGAGGAAAAGAGAGAAAAGCCTCTTGGTTTCAGCGAATGGGGTATAATGGCAAAGTCACAGGCCAGCAAATGGGGAATAATGGCAAAGTCACAGGCCAGCAAATGGGGGACAAGTATAATTGCCACTTGAGGGGAGAAGCACCAACTGAGAAGGAAGTATATGTACGTGGCCAGATGATCAAGTGAGCAAAATACAATCACTATGATTCGGATGATCAAGACCGTCCTGCTCATGGGGCGCCTGGGTGGCTCAGTTGGTTAAGCATCCGACTCCTGATTTCGGCTCAGGTCATGATCTCGGGGTTGTGAGATCGAGGCCCATGTCAGGCTCCCCACTCAGCGGGGAGTCTGCTTGAGATTCTCTCTCTCTCTCTCTCTCTCTCTCTCTCTCCCCCCCTCCCACCCCCGTGCACATACTCTCTCTCTCGCTCTCCCACTTTCTCAAATAAGTAAATAAATCCTAAAAAAAAAAAAAAAAAAAAAAAGATTGTCTTGTTCAGGGCCTTGAGCCCAGCAAATTCAGTTAAGTGCTGTCTAAAGATGACAACTCATGGCTTAGCAGCTTCAAGAATTTATTCTCTCTCACAACGGCTTCTGAATGAACCTCAGAGGCACAAAAACCATGATCCATTATTCCTCTTTTTTGAGAACAGTTATAACTGCAAACAAGAGATTCCACTGGAAAGGCTTCACTCTCAAGTGTGGTTAGCCACTGGATCCAGGAACACAATTAAATATTATCACAACTGTACCAAAGAAACAAAACTACAAACTAAATAAACAGAAGCCTTTACTCATTAGAACAAAAAGATTGGAAGGCTATATACCAAAATATCAATACAGCTGAGTCTGCGCCATCATACTATGGGGGATCTTTCTTGTTCTTTCTTTGTACTTTTCTAATTTTTATTTAATGTCTAATTGTTACTTTCAAAACCTATCAAATGCTTTATTTTTAAATACTATTTTATTTAATTTGGAAATTGTATTACATATACCAAATACAGAAGGTTACACAGTACAAAGGCTCCCTCCCACCCAGTTCTCCTTCCTAGAGGCAACGATTAATTATCAATTTCTTGCCTATCTTTTCTGAGTTAGCCTATGCATATGCAAACACAGAGGTAAGTATATCCCTTTTTGAAACACAAAGACTAGTGTTTTGTACACACTTCTGAATCTTGTTCTTTTTCTATTAACGCATATCTTTGCAATCTTTCCGTATCAGAAAGTATACTGCTGCCTCATTTTTTTGGTTATGTTTTGCTTTTCAATGAGGCAATGAATGATTTTCTAAACATTTCTACCTCTTGTTGCCAACGACTCCCTTTCTCTCATTAAATACAAAAGCAAAAATGGAATCTCAGGGACTCAAATCTGCACACTGGCGGAAGTGTACCTTTTCTTCCTGGATCTTTTCCTCAATCCTTTTTGAGGCCATTTCATGGGCCTTGAAAAGGGCAATGGTGCTGGTTTCATCTGGGTCCAAAATATTCCCGTTGTCATCTCTCACGACCAGATCTAACCCAAGCATTCTAGAAAGAAAGGAGTGATCAGCGAGTTCTCCTCATTAAGAACATACCCTTTCCTGATGAGTCCCCAGGAAAGAACCCAGAGAACTTCTTCTAAGCCTTTCATGGTTAGAAAGTTGGGTGCTGGACCAGTCAAGTTAAGAACAGCTCCTTCACTTCTCTCTTTTTGATTTCTGCCTCCTTTCCACATAACTTATGGTAAGTAAGTTATGAAAACTTATGGTAATGTTAACCAAACTCAGATGATATGCAAAGTAATTTATTCCACAGAACCTCCACAGGAAAGGCAAAACTGGCACCCCTTCTGACCAGATTCCTCTGACCAATGCCTTTTCCCCTGATCTCCTATTGTTTGGCATAAGAACAATGGTAGACCAAATATCCAGGGGCTCTGCCTGCTTTCCTTGAAAGTTCAATGTTGAGGACAGCCCTTAATTCAAGACTGTCTTCAAGGTGATCAGTGAAGTGGGTCCTGGCTGGTGGAATCTCATAACCTGTCTCATGGCATGGGCTCTGCTATCACTTAGATCAGGATTTGACTCTTGCCTTGAATACATGCTAGCAAGAGGACTCCAGGTAATTTACTTAATTTTGCAAAGCCCTGACTTCCTCATCTGTAAATATTCCCTACCCTTCAGGGTTGCTGCAAGAATTTAATGAGATAACATGTAAAGCACGTAACGCAGTATCTAGTATATAGTACACTCTCCATACATGGCAGATCTTATTGCAGCAACCGGCACAAGAACACGCCTGGCTGTGTTAAGTTGTAGCTCTGAGCGTTACACAGGAGAAGAGCCATATGGTCTATGCAGGGCACAATCCCTACCCAGGCTCTTATGCCCAATGTGCACAAAGAAGTAGAAAAAAAGATGTGCTTCATTCCAAGACGTTGGGGACTGTGGTGGAAACAGGATACTTCTATCTGAATGCCCAGCGTACATTCCAGGAACCAGCAACTTGGGAGCAGGGATGTCCAAACAGCGAGAAAGCGGAGGGATAATGGTGAAATGTGCCAAGTCTTTGGGAAAAAAGCAAAAATGTCTAATTACCCTCCCCTCCCTGTTTTATAGCATCTCCATCAAGGAGATTACATCTGGCAGGTTCCTTTCCATGGCAGCCAGACCCACAGGCCACCCAGACGCAGGAGCTATGGGTCTTACTGACAGCTCAGACATTGAGCACTGATACACTGACGAAGTAGTTTCATTTCTTGAGCTGCTTCTAAAGGCTGGAGTAGGACAGCAGCTGTGTCTGACTGTTTGTGGGACATTAACATCCTATGCTGAAGATCAGAGTCCTCTAGGCCCATGTCATACTGTGACAAGACTCAAAAATACAGGGGTAGCACAGGTGCAAGGAGGGACCTGACTCAGCCCACCACAGCTGTTTGTGAAGAAATGCCCTAGCACATGACTAGCAATATAACCCCCTGTGGTTACAGTCCTATGAATGGACAAGTGACAAGGGAGGGAACAGTTCATTCTTAACCGTAGGAAGGGAGCATTAAACATGGAATCCTAAGTTTGGGCTTCAAATTTCGACTTCCCCACTTATGATCTCTCAAAATCTCCACATAGGAGATTTTGAATAATGGTTGAATCTGAATCCTGTATGCTATATTCACTCCAGCTACTTCTGAATACAGTTGTCAGAGTCTGTAACATTTAAGTGAGTAGGATAATGAGCTGTATTTTTACAGGTGTCAGAAGTATATTCAAGAGTCCTGAGGCAAAGGCGGAAGGGGGAAAAAAACACATATGCACAACTTGAAGGTATTTAGAAAACCAAAGGAAATGTCAAACGGATCATCAACAAAACTGAGCAACCAACCCAGTCTTTTAAAAAAGGAGCTGGTCAGGAGGGATGCATCCCAGGCCACCATTAACTGATGAATTGGCTGATTTCTCACTTTCCGAAGGGCAGTGATGTCTAGAACCTATGTATCTGCCTGAGCTAATCAGAAGATTAACAAAGTGATTAACTCTTTAGAGGTTACTGGAGACGTAATCAACAGGCTCTTCTTGTAAATTTGGTTTCCATACACCTACACACCATGGTCCCAGTTAGGGAACATGGAGAGAAAGACAGAGAATGAGTCTGATGCTGATTTAAAATCCACTGTCGGAATAAAAACCGAGATCGATGCAGGCCTCAGAAAATGTGCCTTCCGATGCGCTGTCCCTTCCAGTCTTGTTTGACAGCGAAGTCCCATCTTCCCTGATCACGTCATCTCCTTGACACAGTAATCCCGCACAAGGTGTGGCTTATGCAAGGGACTGCCAAATCTTTCCAACAAAGTTAAATGTTTCCCAATGCAAAAAGAGAGCAGTAAGTATCATTCTTTGACAACTCTAAGGTCAAAAGCTGATGGCGAGCCACGTCCTTAGCATGAACGTGCCCATCTCTTTCCAAGTTCTCGCTGAAATCATCCCTGGTTTACCTGTTCCCATGATCAATTTTGGCTGTGACCTTTTTCTTGAGCTCTGCCAGTTCGTCCTTGGGGAGGGTTCCAGACAGGATCTGGGACCGCCACTCGATCAAGCTGTACGTCATCTGCTGCAGCTGGTGGAAGAGTATGGCCTTGTTGTTCTAGGACGGGAAAATGAGGTGGAGGAAAGAACAGAAAATAAAGGTGTGATGGAGGAAGGCGGCATCTTTTGACTTGACCCTTACTTTCTAAGGTGTTACTTAAGCAATCAATTTTGCCATATAGTAAGCGGTGCACTTCAAAGGGATTTTTTCTTTTTTAAATAGGGATGGCTTTGCTCTAGGCCACTCCCATTCCATCTTCGATTCCAACTTTAGAATCAGAGAAGCCATTGTAGGATGGATGGTTATACCTGATTCATCAGTATATCAAACTGTCCATGTTCAACCCGTGGCCCTACTCTGTTTTAAACCCTCCAGAGATTTCCTCTGTCCTCTAGACACAGGAAATCACATTGTAAACCCCTTCCTATCTTGGGTCCTGCCCACATTCCCAGCTGCATTTTACACCAATCCCTACTTCGAAAATCTACACTCCTTCCATGCAAAAGCTATGTCCATTTCTCCTGAGTGCTCCAGACCTTCTCAATATGGTACTTCCTCTCCCTAGAACCACTTCTCTCCTCTTTTCCCAAACTTACCCCCATTTCACACCTCCTCACATACTACAACCTCCGCCAATTGCTAATTCTTACTTCTTTGGTCTCAACTTAGAAGTTTTTTGCTCGAAACCCTAACTGTGGGCTGCTATCCCTCCCACTGCTCCTGGAATTTACTCCCATCCCGGCACTCAGAACCCAGACCATCCTCGCCCGTGTGACTCTCTTCCTAGACATTAAGGTTCTACAGGATAGGATGAGGAGCTTGCTCATATTTGTATCCCTAGGAGCTGGTACGGATGTACTACATGTGTGAATTATGGTTGAAGAAAGAACTATAATTTCAGAGATAAAGGATAATAGAAAATAAAATGGAGAATATTGTTTTAAGGTCCTCATAAAGCTGTTAGACCATCCTGGAAGTCGTCGGACCTACAATAATTAAACCATTATTCTGGGCTTCACTGAGAACTTCTATACATGAACCAAACTAACTTATGACCAACTAATTATACAGACTTCTATCATTTTTAAGAGTCAAATATCTGATGTCCAAGCCATTATGACCTCGGTTTTATCTAAATGATTAATGTACAGATATATATTATATCTCTATATAAATATAAATAATGATCTATTATAAGTAATAGATCTTATCACTAACATATACAACATTGTTTACATAAATAACATATATCTAATCATTTTATACACACAAGATAATTTAAAATTGTGAAAAGTGCCAGAAGGAAAATAAATGGGGGCAGTATGATCGGGTGTACATGGGGGAAGGAAAACACTTGAGATAAAGTCATCAAGAAAAACCGGTTTGTGTATCACTTTTGAAACATGCTTTTTTAAAAATAAAAACCTACACAATTCCACTCACCCCTTAAATACTACGAGATCACTTCTTTTTTATTTACAGGTGAAAAGTCATGATATATTTATATAACTATATACTTTAAAATTATAGGAAATATTATCTGCTATAAAAATAATGCAACCCCCCCCACACACACACACATACACGCCCAAAGAAATTGTGGATGGCTGTAAAGCATGTTCTTTTGTGATCTTCTTCTACAACAATCCCTGGGGCAAATTCCTGCGCAAATTATCAAGTACAATCAAGATACTGAAAATACCCAAGATACCCCTGAACAAAGAGTAAACGTGGAGCCAAGATCCCTCAGCCCAGAAGTGGGGACAGGGGGAGAGAGCAAAGATTAGCCGAGTGTGATAAAAGCTCTAAAAGAAGGTCAATGTTCTGTGAGAACACAAAGGAGAGAGTTGAAGAACTCCCTTGTATTCTCCATTAACACTACTGGATCTGAAAAATACAGACCACGAAACCTGCTTAAAATTTTGTAACTACCTACATTTTATGTGCTTAGCATTTTCTGAATTGCCTCTTTCTCATCAGCCAGTCTTTCAAAAAGCATAAAAACGGGACTTCAAAAAGTTCCATTTTTTTGTTGTTGTTTTTGTTAATAAGCAAAGGTAAAAAACCCTGTTTGGTTTTTTTGTTTTGTTTTTTTTTCATGTAATTCTGTACAAAATGTTGCCATTCCATTTTCTTTTGACCTGAAAAAGGGAGTGAGAAATTAAGCCCATAAAATTTTGCCTTTCAAAGCTGCTAGGCAGAAAGGAGATCTTTTTTCTTTCTTGCAACCAATCTGTCTACTCTTACTTAGATTTTTTTAAAGTGTTTTCTAACTTTAATGAAGATATTAGTCTTTATATTATAGTAAAAGAAAGGGGGGAGCTCAGACTCCTCTGAGAGACAGGGCTTTGTCTGTGGCACACGTTCACAAGTTCTTGGTCTCAATTATATTAGACACTATCCAAGGGAATTTAATTATTGCCTGTTCATATCAGCCTTGTTTGCCAAGATCCCCCCAAAAGAAGGATGAAGACAGCCATTCTTCTCTGATTCACTGTGCCAAGTGAATTCTGAATAGACAAGCTGGAACACACCAAAGGAAGCAATTTTGCCAATGACTTTAAGGAAATGGATTTCATTGCCACATTTCTAAAATTGTTCTAAGTGGGATGTTCTGTGCAATAGCTGGATCCAGATACTTTACGGGTTTCCGGGGAAGCACATGAGGACAGGTGAGGAGAAAATCAAGCACCCCCCACCCACAAGACCCTGAGCCAAGGACCTGAGTCTCCATCTGTCACGCCCCCCTTCCTGTCTTCTTTCCTGAATCCTACACTGCCCAAGCCTGAGAGTACCTTCTCTGTTACCATTAATCCCAACCTTTTTTGCACTAGCAGCCACTGTCACATAATTTAAGAGGGCAGGGAATTTATTTAATAATCTCTTTGTCTCTGCCAAAGTCAGCACAACCCTGGGACATAGGTGCGACTCAAAAACAAATTTTGACAGTTCAAATGTAAAATGCTACTCTGGTTTCAATTTCAGTTAGAGCTGCATGAACGAGAGAAATCTAAATATTCTCCCACCAGAGAGTAAAGGCATCCCTGCACTTGCTTAGAATTTCTCCCTCTTTTCCACTTGGAGAGCTCAAAGGTCTCACTTTTTACATTTCCATTCTGAATGGTGCGTGCTCTCTCTAAGAATTTCTAGAGATAAAAACAAAGTCACAAGGGAAAAAAAAAAGCTTTACCTTCAGCAATGGCAAAGAGGGATACAGAAGCCCTCCAATGAGTACTGTAGAAATTCTAGAGACCGTTGGGACAATGGCACCACCTCCCTGGGTGTCAGAAACCCAGATTCTATTCCTCACTTTCCCAAAGAATGCAGAAGACAGGCAAAAGACTTTTCTCTGGTCCTCCCCATCTCCTCTATCCACCAACCTTTCCTCTTGCATGCAGGAGGCAAAAGGGCTGGACACCAACTACAGGCACTTGGTCTCTATCTCTCATTCTCTCATTAACTTGCTAAATGACTTTGGGCAAATCATTCCCTCTGAGATTCGCCCATCTGTAAAACAAAGGGACTGGGTCTGAGACCTTAAACTTAATTACTCCCGCAAGCAACTTCCTGATTCACTGTATCTGATTCTGACCTTGTCCCTCCCGACGTGCTCACAGGCTCCAGAGGCTCCATATCAAATTTCACCTGTGCAGAGCTCTCTGCAAGGAGTCTCCTGTCCTTCTCTAACTCCTGGGGTCCGAAGTGGCATCCTGGTTCCTGTGTGTCCTCACGCTGCACCGCCCCCGCACTCTGGGGGAAAGGGAGTCTGCATGGCCCCTTGACACCCCTCCTCTCCATCCGAGTGCCTCTTCTCTTCGCCACAAAGAGGCTTTGCCTGACTAGCAAAGGCTTCATTTTTGAAGAAAAGATGCCAGTAAGACAACTTTTGCCTCAGGAAGTAGCGCAAGAAATCCCGAGAGGCAGGCAACCAAGACAGGGTAAAACAAAACTGGAAAGATACCCAAAGCGTGTCCCCCCTGCCCCATCCTGGTTGCGCACCCATCTCATCCTGTCTCTCACGAGAGAGCCAGGCCCAAGCCTTGCCCACTCACAGATGGAATGCCCTGACAACAAGACTAAGTTTGCTATGGGAATTTTCTATCCCTGGTAATAAGCAGTCAGACGCTGGTTTCCAACCATGAGACCAGCTTAATTACACTTCAGAGCATATGCTCCAGCAGCCAGTAATAACCACCAGTTTCAAAAAAGATTAGACTTGAGTAGCTTTAATCTGCGCGGATATGCAAGGATGAGAAGAAAGGCAATCAATCCACTGTGTCTGGCAAATTCTCTACCCGCACCTCAGTTATGGGCACTTTCTCCCCTCCAGATTTTTTATACAACTACAGACTAGCTCAAGGTTTCATTGTACTGGCGAATTTTAAATGAGAGGACATCAGGGAAGCCTGGGTGGCTGAGTCGGTTGAGCGTCCAACCCTTGGCTTTAGCTCAGGTCATGATCACAGGGTCATGGGACTGAGCCCTGCATGGGGCTCCCTGCTCAACACGGAGTCTGCTTGGGATTCTGTTTCTCCCTACGCCCCTCCCCTACTCACATGCATGTGCTCTCTAATAAATACATCTCTTTTTTTTTAAGATTTTATTTATTTATTTGACAGAGAGAGACAAAGTTAGAGAAGGAACACAAGCAGGGGGAGTGGAAGAGGGAGAAGCAGGCTTCCCACTGAGCAGGGAGCCTGATGTGGGGCTCGATCCCAGGACCCCAGCATTGTGACCTGAGCTGAAGGCAGACGATTAACAACTGAGCGCCCCATAAATACATCATTTTTAAAAAATAAATAAATGAGAGGAGATCAGTCCATTCTACGAACTACATTTTAGCAATTATGTTCACTTGATTCAGCAATACATATTAACCACCTTCCATACCAGGCTTATCTTGTATCTCTTTTCTGTAAGGAAAAAGGATTAGATTTAGTCTCCCAAAATTATATGAACAACACAGCCTGGCTGGCCAAAACTCACTGAACCATTTCTCCAATTGGAAGGTGGGGAAGAGCATTGAGTTAAATCTCAGGGTGAGAAGTTATAGAGTATGTTTAACATCACCAAATACCTCAGAATTTCCAGGACAGTCCATCTTTCAGAAATGTTCCTCCTTCTGTCCCCACAAATACACTCTAACTCTTCAGTTTTCAAGTCCTGATAGTTGGCTGAGAAAATATAATGTGGGATGTGGACTCGTGCATATTCAAAAAGTGTAGCTGGGTTGTTAGTGAGAAGGGAAATATGGATATTACATCGGGCCAATCATGTCTAAATCAATGCAGAGGCATCCGCCCCTCCAGCTGGCGGAACTCACGTGGAACAAGGGAGATGTGCTGCTAGAAAGGAAAGAAGGCCAGAGTTCAGCTCACTGGATCTACTTTCCCAGGCTGGGGAGGACAAATGATCCTGAGAGGCAGCAGAGAATAACGGGCAGAGTACTTATAAACCACAGACCTACGGCAGTTACATTCACACAGAGCTGGGAGGGAGCCCACCCATCGGCCCCAAGCTGGAGGGCACACCCTAAAACAACTTTGGGGCAGAACTCCACTGTGCAATCTAGTTCTTCTAACACTTCCTACCATTAGTGAGCTCTTACATGAAGCAGTGCTGTAAGGGACAGTCAGGGGCCGTCACAACTTGATGACAAAGCGCCAGGCACTGTCCTGGAAGTTTTATCCAGATTATCCAACTGAATCCTTACAGCAAATGTGCAGGGCATATATAATATACAGTTACCGTTTTAGGTGAAAGTACAACTTAGGGGTCAAAGGATTTGTCTCAGGCTGCAGAATCAGCTTAGAGGCATACCCTGGACCCAAATCCCTGCCTTCAGGATCTGAGTTCTTTCTGTTTTAGTTTGTTTGTTTGCAGTAACTATTATTGGGTTTGCTACTTTTTTCTGAATATAAAAGTACATACCAAGTAAGGGAGCAAGCCAGACTTTAAAAACCTGCCGCCTGTCTGACCCCAGTGTCCACAGTCTCATCGTTTTACTAAGGCGACCACCTCCTCATTCATAATGTTTCCCCCTTTCTGGATCAACCACTGAAAACACACCCACTAAACAGGCTCCAACTGAGGAAGAGCAGTATAGACAAAGACAGAAACTGCTGTGAATTTGCACTCTGCATTGGCAGGCTTCCCTTTTGCTGGAATGATCCATGCCTCCCGGACTTGAGCCTAAACCAAGGAGACTTGCTATCTGCGGTAAGAAACACTTAGCCTGCTTACTGAACGCTCAAGGCCACTCCGCCTAAGATGATAACACAAGGCAAAGGAAGTGGCCTTGGATGGGGGGCAGGGGGCACACACAAGGGAGCTTCAGAGACTCCGAGTTGGGTCAGAGGGACGCCAAGTCAAGGCTGCCCAGAGGGAGGACGTCCAGAGAGGCTACTGTTTCAAGCTAAGACGGCAGCAAGAATGCCATGTGCAGAGTCCTGGATGCTCTGTCGGCCTGCACCTCTCTTCGTGCTTGCACAACCCCGTGGAGTCAAGAAGGCAGAGTTTACATCGCTTTCACACGGGGGTAGAATCCAGACAATGGAGCTAGCTAGGGCAGGGCCTGGATGAGGCACCAAGCTTCCAAATTTCTAGTCCAGTGTTTGTCTTCTACAGCCTGCTTCCTCCCAAAAGCATAAAGCCAACATCACCAAGCAAGAGTTAAATGAGACAAAATAATACTAATATAACAAAGAGGGGAAGAAGGCATATGGGGGTTGTCATCATTTCTTTTTCTGCTTTGGAGGAGTGGGTTCTCCCCTCTTCAGCATGAGGAACTCCACCCCCCTTTAAAACATATTTATGGTTATTTCACCAGGTTACAGTGTGGCTGCTAAAAATAAATCCCAGCTATCCAAATGTCCTTCCTGTCTAGAACTAGAACAATTACCTGAGTCTACGTGGCTGGGCTTACACTGGTTAGTGGATGGCATTTTCCTCTCACATAAGGTTCTGGATCTACTACATACATTTCTCATGAGCACAGACTGAAAAGGAGAGAACTAGGAAATGCGTTGTAGAGAACTGTGGAGGTTCTAAGAGGTTCTGTAGAGGTTCAGGACCCTCTACAAGGGTCCTGAAAGATATCAAACAGGGGGTGCTTGGGTGGCTCAGTCGGTTAAGCGTCTGACTCTTGATTTTGGCTCAGGTCATGATCTCAGGGTCGTGAGATCAAGCTCTGTGTGGGGCTCTGCTCAGTGCAGAGTTGCTTGAGATTCTATCTCCCTGTCCCTCTGCCCCTACCACGCACTTCCCTCTCCTTCCCCGCTTGTGTGCATGTGCATGCTCTCTCTCTCCCTCTCAAAAAAAAAAAAAAAAAAAAAGTAAAGATATCAAACAGAACACCTGGTCTCATAATCTGAGGAAGGAAAGGCATGAGAGAAACACAAGTACTGATGTAGATTAGTAAAGTGGTATTTATCTTTATGCAAACTGAAAGAACTTACAGAATCAGAAAACAAAAACACTGATAAAATCGTGTGTTGGGGGATGAAAACTACAGATTTGGGGTCCTTTTACCTTTTACCCAGTGAAGCATATTTTGAGGTTTGCTACTTTGATGCAAATTTTTTAGAAAGAAGTTCAGAAATTCTGCCTGAAGTGAAGTGTCAGTATTTTAGGAACAGGAACACAACAGAGAAAGTCATGATTAATAACGAACCCATTTTTAAGTGAATTATTTTTTTAATAAATAAGCATGTATCAAAAGCAGAAGCAGATTGCTGAGCCCTACCAACTGATTAAGATTCCCATAATGAATACCTTTTAGTCGTCTACAGCAGCTAGCAGACATTCTTAAATATTCACAATTAACACAATGATTATTTGATTAGCTGTCAAAATCAAGATGAGAAATGTGCTGCTCTCTGAGAGAAGACAGAGGTCCTCCCTCCCTCCCTTCATCCCTCTCTCCCTCCTTCCTTCCTTCCTACCCACCCATTTCTGCTATTAAATAGTGAAATGCCCACATAGGAAATCTTCACCCTGCGCTTACCCACACCTAACTACTAAGGGATTTTGGAAGCCTAAATTCACAAATCAGGCTTCCTCTTCCCTGGTTGACTTATTTTTCATTTCTATCCATAGTAGACAGGGAACAGTCACCTGTGAACATGTGGAAGAGAGAAATAATGAAGTGAGAACAGTTGTGTCTTAACAAGAAGAAAAGTCTGCCTCGTCCATATTCTCCACTCTCCAACATTACCGCTTTATTTATTTTTTTTATTTTTTGTTTACAATTTCTTCCTTTCTTTTTTTTAAAGATTTTATTTATTTATCTGACATGGGGGCAGGACGGGAGAGAGCAAGCACAAGCAGAGGGAGAAGCAGACTCCCCCCTGAGCGAGGAGTACCCTGGGATCATGACCAGAGTGGAAGGCAGCCGCTTTAATCAGGTATGTTCCGCAACTCACCAATTTCCAGAGAGAATGCATTAAGGAAGTTCTCTGTGTGTATATGCATTCCTCATCTATCAGACTTGTTGCATCTGCCACTAACCAATCAATTAACCAGAACCAGAGAGTGCTTTCAACAAACATACCAGATGATCGATGTAGGCCAAAGGGCTTAAAACAGCACGTCTGTCCTCATGATTTAAGAACTTACAGGTAGCTCTCTCCTCAATTACACATAAAGAGATCAAAAGATCACTTGCATTACAAGGCAGTATGCCCCAAGGGCCAGAAGATGGGCTCAGCAGTAAGTGTTCCTATGGTCCAGAAAGAAACATTATAGATTGCTGTGTTTAGAAGCTACATTATGAGTAAGAAAGAACTTGAATTAGGCCTTGAAAGATGGGCAGGCAGAGAAAAATCGTGTGCTTTTCCAACAAAGGGGTTGGTGATTTCTGCTGCTGTGATCCATCATGGGTAACAACAGCCCAGGATGGAAATGAAATCCTGCATTAACTCTTGGAAGTCATGCTAGAATGAGCTTCTGATTACTGTTTTTGGTACTAAGCGTCTAGAGGAAGGTATTCTCCATAAGTTATTAAGATTGGCTTTTGAGCGTTCAAATGAAGAATCAACACATGACTGAACAAAAACCTAGATAAACAAAGTCACATAAAGGAATGAGAATGGCTTCCAGGCCATTGGGTCTAGTCTACTCCCTTGCTGCCCTTATTCACGCATTGAATGAGAAATTATACCTTCTGCCTGGGAATTCCTGGTCAGCGGGGAAAGATGTTTACAGACGCAGGACCTAGTGATGATTACTTACTTCCAAGTCCCCGAGGAAAGAGGGAACTTGAGAAAAAGGTGTTTGTGCATTCCAGTGTCAAGGAAAGAGCTGCTGCCAGGGGACTTGGAACATTCCTGGCCTCTTGCAAGATAGCTGCCCAGGTGTTTTCACTCTGATAATATTAAAGGCCAGATCTACCTTTTCCTAATTGCAAACCTACATGCAACTTGTGATTATGGTTTATCATGGAGGGAACGTGCTGGTTCCTGTGTCATTTTCCACTGGGCTGGTGTATCTTATTCGCATTCTGCGGTCCAACCATTGTTGCAAGACATGGTACTTTGAGCTGGCCTTGAAAAGAAAGACTCTTCAGACCACCGCTTGGTACCACTCAAGTTGCAGAGTCTGTAAGACACACTGGTGAAAGTAAAGAATGCTGCCCTCCTGGGAGTCCTCATGTGGCTGGGCAGTGAAACGCTGACAAATTCCTATTCACTGGGAGACACGTCGAGGCTAAGAGCCTGTCCCGATGTTTCTTCCACCATCCCATGTCATCAATGACCCTACTCCAGGACAATGAGAATCCGCTGGTTATCAGCCCTTGTACGGTCCAGTTAACATGCACCCTACTCCATGCAGAGAGCTAACGTGTTGCTGACACCTTGCAGCAGAACCGACAGGCCAAGAGCCCAGAAACAATGGACCAGCTTCAAGACCCGGGGGAAAGCTCACCACATAGAGTTTGCGCCAGATGACAGCCCATTCTCGAAGCGTCGACGTGAGCTCCTGCACCAGCGGGAGCTCCCCAGGAATCACGGTCTCGTGCTGCCTAAAGAGAACCAGACAGATGCTCACTTTACTCTGAGCTGATCATCACTATTTTTCTTGACAGGGGTCATACTCCCCACAACACAAAGATGGGCGTGAGGCTGATTCGCCTGGAAATAAAATGTACCCACTGTGGGGAAATTCGTTGAGCAAACTTTATCACACCTAAGCCTGTGAGAAAAGAAGGGGCTTACCAACACAACTCTCAAAATAAACCACTTCTGCAATGGAACAAAGGCGTTGGCCCAGCCTGGACCACCCCATTTCACATCTCTATAGGAGCAATTCGCTGAGCCAGGCCAGCTTCAGTGACTCCCGGGGAAGGAAGCCCAAATCCAGTATTTTCGCTGGTTCTGCCAAGCGGCCATTTCGTTGGGGAGGGTGGGTGGAGAAGTGTGCAAGGCACGAGGGGCGTGGGGCTGGGAATCTCACACAGGACCTGCTGGTGGGGACTGAGGCTCTGCACTCTTACGGAACGGGGCTCGATTTTCTTCTCATCTGCTGCCTCACTGCATTGAAAATGTGTATATACCATACACATCAATGACTCAAGGAGACTCACAACAAGGCAGGCGCAACATTTATTCACATCAATCCTCTGGTATTTTTATGATGAGCAAAAGGACAGTAAGAGCAAGCGAACAAATGGAAAAGAGAGGTAGGACTGTCAGACTTAAATAAGACTACAAGATGCCCAGTTAAGTTTGCATTTCAGATAGATTAAAATAATTTCTTAGTGGAAGTATGACTCATGAAATACGTGGGACCTATTTACTGTAAACAATTACCTGTGGTTATCTGGATTTCAAATTTAACTGGGCACCCTGCATTCTTACCCGGCAACCCTGGTTAGTGGGGATACACCTCCCTCTGTGCCTTTCCGCCAACGTGGCTTCAGCTAGTGACAATGGAGGCAGCCCAGGAATGGCCCACTGGAAAGAAGATTCTCCAGGAGGGAAGGACACCTGGTTTTCAGTCTTGGTTCTGCCCCTGAAGAGCTGTGTGAACTTGGGCATGTCTCCATCTCTCGGCTATAAAATGCAGGTGCAGAACTTAAAACTGACAATGTTTTGGGGGCGCCTGGGTGGCTCAGTTGGTTAAGCGACTGCCTTCGGCTCAGGTCATGATCCTGGAGGCCCGGGATCGAGTCCCACATCGGGCTCCCTGCTCAGCGGGGAGTCTGCTTCTCCCTCTGACCCTCTTCCCTCTCGTGCTCTCTATCTCTCATTCTCTCTCTCTCAAATAAATAAAATCTTTAAAAAAAAAAAAAAACTGACAATGTTCTTTTGCTGATTTGAGTCTGCATGACTCTGACCCATTCTCCTCTCTATCAACCCTGGGAATCCAGTCCTGCTCCGGGCTCTCCTTCCCTCCTTCACTCTCCTGCCCTTGGGCTCACCAACCCAGCAGCCTCTCTCTCTCCTGCCTCTGGCTGAGTTTCTTACTCCTCCTCAGTCTCCATAGAGGCAGTACTTTTCAGGACAACTGGTAAGGTGGATGAGAAATTAGAATATCCAAAACTTAATGGATTTGATCTGCAGAGCATGATCACACACATTCTTTCATAATTTCACATTAAACTCATGGCCAACACAGGGCCAGATTTCTTTCCTCCAATTTGTACGGGCAAAGCCCAAGGTGCAAGAAGGCTAACCGACTTGTCTAAGCTTCAGAGCTGATTACTGCAGGATGCAGCCTGCTCATCTCTCTCTCACGGTTGCCACACTGGGGGCTCTCGGAGATCTTACCAGCGAGAGTGCCCCACATTTATGTGTACGTGCACACACTCAGTGAGCAGGTAGCACAAGAGGAAGGCGAAGGCCCTCCATTCATTCATTGTCTGTCTTTACTATCCCGGGGAAGGGTGCCAGAGAGGAGCAATTACAAAAGAAGGACTCATCTCAGGAAAAAGTTTGTATTCACTTCTCTCGCCCGTGAGAAGTGCAACTGACAAGATGAGAGCAATAATGTACACGAGAAACTCTTTAATGATAACTTGACACGTTCACCATTTTTGAGGGGTCCTTCCGGGACTGGAACTTACCCTCGGTCTTCCACGGTTGCCTCCTTCAAATGGATGTACGTTTCAGGGAAAATCCCCTACAGAGAGAAGAACATCGGTTATACGGCCATAAAAACCACAGGGCAAAGAGCACAACTGGCACCGGGAATGAACAAGGCGGAGGCAGGATACCGGGAGCATCGCTAGAGTGTGCGCTCAGGCTTGCAGGCCCGACCACACTGACTGTGCCTCCATGAAAGCATGGCTGGGAAGACAGAAGTTAAGATCGGGGTTCACAGAGCACGGGAGAAGCGCTTCGGAAGTGGACAAACATGTCCAGCTCCTAAAACGCTCCAGATCCTAATGCCAGGAGCTGCTGCCCTGAAAGGGTTTCGCATAATTAGTGACATGGAAGGCTATGTACTTAGTGGCCCATAAAATTATACTGATTTTCCGAAACAATCCCTCCCCAGCACTTTCACTTAAACCAAATGTGCCCCAAATCACTTAGTACTAGTTATATGGTTATTTTTAGCCCTTCCCAGTCTCAAATTGCTCTCCATTCTATGCTCTTAAGAGGCGATTCTACATCACTGTTGAGACGCTGCCCATGGGAAAACTAAGGCTCCATAAGGGCCTAAGAGAAAGACTGGAAACTGGTCGGTAGAAACTGAAGAAGTGAAGATCAGCTTGAACCAATAGAAAGCAAGTCATGAATCTGAGTTTTCCTAAATGCTAACGGCTTCTGTTGTTTAACTGTGTGATACGCTCATCGATAAATAGAGAAACTGCCATCTGGAAAAGGCACTGCTGTTCTTTGTTTTAGGGTACTTTGCATGCCAGACCAACAGAGGTAGAAGAGCCTATTTACCACAGCACCACTGGTTCAACTGCTGCTAGCCCTGCACCTGTGGAGGTCAGTGTGACCCTGTAGACATTCTCTGTCGGGGCTGGCTGACCATAAAGGAGGGAAAGGAAGATCTTCCTACCTAGGGGACTGGGTCAAAGATGTGTGTGTACCCAGTGATCCTTAATCCATTCAGAGACAGAAAACTAGTTAATTCCCACTGGGGTCAGTCTTGTGTCTGGCTTCGTGTGCTATATTTATCTAATACTCTTCTTTCTCCATCTTAGCCCTTCACCAATAAAACAGGAAACAGTAAGAACATCTGAGATTGAGCTGCTCCCAGCCTTGGTGATGACAGGGTAGATCCTGCCACTGCCTGAGTCAAAAGCAAAATGACCATCCTTTCCTGCCAGGCAGGAAGAACCAAAAAAAAAAGGGGGGGTAGACATGGGGTGTATAAGTAAGAAAGTACTATGCTGATCTGTTATTGATAAGACCCAGAACACACAGAGAGGCAAGGTGACACCGACCTCTTTCATTACAGGGGCAGGATTCAAAGTGATTTTGGAAAACTGATCAAATAATTAAACAAAAATTCAATGTACTCATAATCCCTGTTGAGCCTAATTTCTGGTGTTCTGAAGCTCCAGATCTGTCCTTAGGGTGTTTAAGGAACTTTGGGTGTTTCTTCCTTCTGCTAAGCTGAGGTAAATGTCTTGTTGACTGCCATCTGGGTGGAGAACCAGACTTGATCATCCAGAACTCACCTAGAGGGCATGATGCTAAGTGAAATGATCCAGGCACAGAAAAACAAATACTGTTAGGATTCCACTTGTAGGAGGGATCTAGAGTACTCAAATCCATAGAGACAGAAAGTAGAATAGGGGTTGCCAGGGGTGGGGGAGGAATGGACACTTGGTAAATGATGAACCACTCAAAGCAGTAGTTATAAGAAGCATTTGAAACATAAACAATGTCTTATGTTGTAACACCCAAGCAGATTACAAGCAGATAATTTATACTGAATGTTCAGACATGATGACTTTCATTTTAAGAGAATATTTATTTTGTGGCATTACCTCCCTGTTATTTGTAGGCACCATCCTTCCATGATAACATATGTCCACTTACATCCATTTAATTGCTCTAGTAAATCTGAGCCTTGTAGAATTTTCCTATGCCATTTGACACACAGAAAGGCAGGATAAACCTGAGGGATAGATTACTAATTTATAGTTTATCTCAATTTTGATTTTCCTTTCTCAATGCAACCCACTCACTTGAGGGGAAAAAAAAATCAACTAATGATTATTCTAGATATTGCCCTTATCCACACTTCCACAATCCTGCCAAGATCAATAATCAATTTCTGCAAAGCTCCTGGCTTCTTCAATTCGCAAAACCACTAGCTCATTTTATCACCACTCTAAATGACTAGGTCGGCTGATAAATGACACCAAAAATTTCCATTAAAATAATAGGCCTTTCAAATAGCTCCTCCCCTAAAGACCGGCAAACACAGGGTAACAGCATTAGGAGAGGATTTCAAATAGGCTGGATCTCTTAATGAAAGGGTGTCAAAGCTGAACATAATTCATGATGACTGAATTTGAATTCCCTTGATGTTTCCTGGAGCTCTCCACCAGGAAGATATTTCAACTTAAAAATCAACAACTAAATGCACCATCCTTGTTTGTGCTATCATTTCATTGAATTACAAAGTTGAATTATCAAGAACTAAAAGAAGTTCTTCCTGAAATAATTCTTCTTATGGGTGAGATTTAAAGTTTAAATAAGGGTTTTTAAGAAAATGAAAACAAACGAAAACAAAATTAAAAACACACCCAGAACCTGTCATTTAGACCCTAGTGGAGCATGCTACTTCCTTTTCAAAGCCAACAACAAGGCTATAAGCTGGATAGATCTATTAGATCACAGGATGCCTTACAAACCGAGGCCTTCTATGTACAAAAAGGATCCTTACATACTGTAGCTCTCTGAAAGGAAAAAGTGTGGCGGGGGACCTTGTTCCAACATGATTCACAATCACCAGTTAAAAATCAAGAATTGTGTTTGTTAAGTTCGTGTGATCTTATCTGAGAATGGGGTTTTGTTCATTTTTTTTAAGTTGACATGTTTTTTTAGCAGACTGAGAAGTGGCATAAGTCTTCCTGCTCTTTAATAAATTCAGAACTTCAAAATGGTTAATTCCAATGACACTTCAAAATAAGTATCATTTCTATAATTATGAATAAAATAAACAAAGATAGGGCTAAATCCAAACCAAGAAGCAGGAGTATCTATAAACCACATACAAGGATCCTAAAAGAAAGGAAGGCTTTTGTCTTACTATGCTCTCATTCATGCCAGAATGTCCCCGTCTTCGGTCCCTATTTGAAGGCCTGGAGAAACTAAAGTTAGCAAGAGATTAAATCAAAGTAATTAAGTTGGAAATGAAAAGAGGTGGGAAAACAGAGGAACTGAACTGTGGGCAGAAAAATTCAGCATCAGGATTTGGGGAGGGATAAAAGGACCAAAATTGTGGGAGGTGATCCTCACCTGACAAGCAAACACCCCTTTATTTTGGAGGAGTATTAAATTGTCAACGTTAACAAATGGTGTGTGTGGACACGTAAATGTGCAAATAGTGACTTCAGAGCCAAATATATAGAAAGCTTGATCCAAATAGCACTGGTTTCTCATGACTACAACCTTGTAGAAAGGGGTTTCTCTGGGCCCTGAGCAATTTCGAGAGTTGTGTGCTCAGATTACTTGTATCACATGCCATGCTTGCAAAATAAGAACTGTGGGTTTTTTCTTTTTTCACTCACTTCTTGATAAATTCTAAAATGTTTCTCTTACCCCTCTCCTAATTAGCTATTTTGCATGTGAACTAACTGTGAAATACAATGGTCCTACCAGGTCCTATCATCCTTGCTCTTTCAAAACAAAGTGCTGACCCGCATTGCTGCCCCAGAGTGCAGCGTCAAAGGAAAAGCCCTGACCTGACCTAAAACTAACTGAGGGGGTATTAACATAACTAATAGATTTTCTTTAGCTTGATGATGAGTAGTTTTGGCACTGGGTACAGGAACCTGCTAGGGTCAGTATTTTTCAAACTCTCCACCCATGATGAGATACATTTTCATGACAACCCAGTCCTTAACTATATACATAAAATATAATTTAAAATACATTAAAAAATATGTACCTCACACAAAAGTTTCATGAGACAGTATTTATCACGGCATTCCGTTTTCTTTTCTACTTTTCAGAATTTTGGTTTTTGGAAGATGTTGGTTAATAAGCCACAATGTTGATCTCATGATGTATTACTGGGGGTTGGCTGTGAGGTTCACAGTTTCAAAACTACTACTCTAGCTTATCTATTTTATAATAAAGAATGGACTCAAGTAGAAATGGGGAGATGCTTTAGTTCTGGGATGTTAGCACCAGAGCGAAAGGACAAAGAAGAAGCACGGGTCCCCCCTGAAGGAGACAGCCAACAATAACAATGTCACTGTGTCACCACCCTGCTGAGCTGGAGGGACAGGGAGCAGCAACAGGCCTGCAAGGGCCCTACCTGGTGTGTGAATTCACCTCTGGCCTTTCTCCTTAAGTTGGCTGGTGGGAAATATTGTCCATGGGACTTGTGCTATTTTACTTATACATTGAGGTCAGAGAATTTGTTTTCAGATCTAAAGAACAGCCATCCCAGAGAACACAAACTAGGTCTAGAGACAGCAAGGAGCAGAAAATGCGATCAGGTAGCATAACACAAAACTAGCAGACAGATTCAAATGTAAAAAGTAAAAGATAAACCATACCTTTTTAGATTTATTTTGGAGGGTATATCCTCTGTACCAACCTGCCGGGGAATAAGAAAACACAATCTTTTATGTTATCTGAGATAATATAAAGATATGAGCAATATGCATCCTCATATTCTATTGGAATATTGGGATGGCATCCAAAAGGCAATTAGCAGACTAATTAGAATATGAAAGCTTTGGTTGATTACACAATCAAAATCTAGATCTGTACTAGAGCTTTATTCTCTTCAGAGGTAAAAGATTTAAAATTCACATAGAACAACGCCTCATCTCTGCTCCTTTGGAGAAAGACAGAACAAAAAAACAAGACAGAAGGCAGCTCAACCTCTTAATACCTTAATACCTTAGACATTCAGTAAGCGTTTTTGCATGAATGAAGAGGGTCTTTCATCCATATATATACATTCTACAAGTCACCCTATACTACTAAAATAAATACTTTTAAAATAATTTATATAGTCTCTCTCTTATCTAAATTCTCAGGTGAAGAACCACTCTTCTGGAACAATTTTAAACTGAAATGGTAAATCTTACATATATAAATATTGGCACCTAACAGAGTTGAAACAAACAAATAATAAAAGAACATTTTAAACAATTCTTGGCAATGCTATTCACACCCCTGACAATAAAAAAATTTGTTGGCTTGATGAAGCTTTAAATAAAGTCTTTAACTTCTTTTTTTTTTTTTTAAAGATTTTATTTATTTATTTGAGAGAGAGAGAATGAGAGATAGAGAGCACATGAGAGGGGGGAGGGTCAGAGGGAGAAGTAGACTCCCCGCTGAGCAGGGAGCCCGATGCGGGACTCGATCCCAGGACTCCAGGACCATGACCTGAGCCGAAGGCAGTCGCTTAACCAACTGAGCCACCCAGGCGCCCCAAGTCTTTAACTTCTTTATAAAAATTCCAATAAATACACATACATTTATGGATGCTTTTCCACCCTCTATCTGGTAAAGGGAGTACACAACTTAATCGATCCATAAACAGACAACTTATACTAAATATTTATTGAACACTCATTAGAAGTAATTTACTGTAATGATTTCCCTCATTCCCATGTCCATCAGGCATCAAGCTGGTCATCTTGCCTAAGCAAACCCAGCTGTAAGCGGTACATATGTGTAAAACAGCCATCTACATACAGTGAGTAGATGCAAACTGTAATTAAAACTTAAGGCATTTGCCAGTAGGGTTCTAGAACTATCCTGCAATTTGTTCTACATGAAATCATCCAGAAAGGACACAATCTATTCTGGATATGTTACAAGAAGAAAGTTGAATTTACCTTGAGCATAAATTTAAGAATATTTTCACAAATTTTTAAACTGTCAGTATTCAAAATTTAAAGAATTTTGCTTTGTTTTGTTTTGTTTTGTTTTGTTTTACAGGAAAGAACAGGATACTATGCTGTGAAATCATTCACAGATTTCTATCAAGGCCCACAGTTGAGAAAAAGACATTTGAACAGGAAACACTGCTCCCAATTTTGGATGTCAAAGTGCACGAGAAAGCCAGGTATAAGAAGAACACCCAGCTAGACATCGCTAGCTGGTTCTGCTGCCACAGGAAAGTGCCTTTGCATGAATGACTGGCTTCAGGCTCGTCCTGCGACGGGGGAGGGGCAGGCAAGGGGAGGAACATGGTGTCTTCCAAGCAGTTTCCACATCCCTGTGTCCCACAAAACCAAGATGCAACAGTTTGGACTTTGCTCCACTGTCACAGGGGAATCTCTCTGTCCTTGTGTAAACAGTATTTTTGCACAGCCATTCATCACAGAATTATGCTTCCGAAACCTGTCATTTATTTTTATTTTTATTTTTATTTTTTTTAAGATTTTACTTATTTATTTGACAGAGAGAGACACGGCGAGAGAGGGAACACAAGCAGGGAGAGTGGGAGAGGGAGAAGCAGGCCTCCCGCCGAGCAGGGAGCCCGATGTGGGACTCGATCCCAGGACCCTGGGTCCATGACTTGAGCCGAAGGCAGACGCTTAACCATCTGAGCCACCGAGGCGCCCCCCGAAACCTGTCATTTTTGAAAAAAAAAAAAGATTTTTTTTTCTTTACCTCCTAAGTCTCCTCTAGAATTGTGGTTTGTGTAAAACCCCCATCTAAAGGCACAAAATTACCACACTGAATTTGTAGAACGTTCATTTTGCTTGGCATTAGGTACTAGCAGAATAGTGTCTATCTCTGGGGTTTTAATCATACGCTGTCAGGATCCCATAAATTCAATTGCTAATAACTGCAAGGGATACAAGCAAGAACACGGTGTTCCAACTGATCCCAGTATTTAAGACAGGATAATTATAGTTAAATACGATATGCTTTTAAGGCTTCCAAATGCGTCACAATGCAAAGAGATAGTGAAGGCTCTATCAAACAAGCACCTACAACCAATAAGTAGTGTGAACTGGGGAGAATCTTGGATGCTTTTTAAAATTAGCACATTATTAAAATGAAGAGAACAGTGGGGGATGGTGAGTCCAGAGGGCAAGTCTTACCTAGATTTAGTTGAAATGTCAGTCTCAAAGAGTGAGTTTGCAAGCCCACAGATACATAGAACAGACTGGTGGTTGCCAGCGGCAGGGGTGGAGGTGAGGGCGAAATGGGTGAAGGAAGTCAAAGGGTACAAACTTCTAGTTATAAAATGACGAAGTCATGGGGATGTAAAATGTACATGATGGCAACCATAGATAATAATACTGTGTTGCATATTTGAAAGTTGCTAAGAGAGTAAGTTTTAAAACTGCTCATTACAAGGAAAAAGAATTTTGTAACTACGTACGCTAATGTATGTTAACTAGACTTATTGTGATGAACATTTTGCAATAAACACAAATATCCAATCATTGGGATGCCTGGGTGGCTCAATGGGTTGGTTAAGCATCTGTTTTCCGCTCAGGTCAAGATCTCAGGGTCCTGAGATCGAGCCCAGCCCCCCACCCCCCCCACACCACAAAAGGCAAATATTCAAGGGCATTCAGATCTTGGGTTTAAGCAAATGAAAGGCCATAATTAATTCTTTGGGATAGGAAGACTGAAAAAAGGAAAGCATTGGGGGATGGGAGACAGAAGCAAGACCTGTATCTTGGCCCTTCTGCTTCCTTTCCTGCAACAACTGAGCCCTGAACCATGAAGTGGGACGCATTTGCAAGGGGGGTGGGAACGGCATCCATACAGGGGGCCGGACTGGCATGGCGTGTCAGAGCCAGGCAGAACAAGGTGGGCATCCATGGGGGGCAGGGGGTCCACAAGAAGAGGGTGAAGAGAAGGGCATCCACAACCACGACTTCAGCAGGCCGGGGGAGGGGGGGCAGTGGAATGACATGAGCTATCAGAGAGAGAACAGACTGAGGACGGTGTCCGTGTGGAAGGTGTGGTCATGAAGACGGATTGGTTACATGCTGAGGAACTGATGAAATAAGTAAATACATTAATCCTGGAAGCCAGGTTTCTTATTGTCATAGGAGAGAGTTACAAGAAAGGGAAAAAACTAGAATGAACCCAAGATGCTGGACTGGACTTGCAGGTACCCCGTGTACGCATGACTCCTAAAATAGGTAGGTCAAAATTAATAGATGTGTTAACCTGTATTTATACACAGATGCACATTATCCCTGGCTCTGCTGATACATACTGGTTCTTATTTTTTTTTTTTTTTTGACCCTGAGAAAGATGATGATGGAGAGCTTAGAAAAGAAGCCATGTAAGTGGCCGGGAGAGCGACCAGTTCTGGACGGAGCAGGAGGGCAGAGGACTCCATGGAGAACAAATCCAAGAAAGCAAGTGGAACCGCGAAATTGTCTCATTTGTCTGAACATATGAGAAGGAGGTAAAGACTTCTGTCAGAAAGTCTGGATACGAAAAAGAAGTAGGTCCACAGAGAACCAAGAAAAGAAGAATTAACACCTCTAAAAAAACATTATTCAAGACAGGAAATAGAATGAAGGTACATTCCACAGCATCTGCTGCTTATACTACATAGACTCAGTAACCTAAATAATAACTTTGAAAAAATTATGATGTATCTATACTGGGAGGTCTCTATCAGACACAGACAGGTATATGCGTGGCTGGTGGGAATTTTAAGAGAGCTAAATCCTTATCTTCCATTAGAAGCAGTTAATAAATGAAAATGGAAATATCAAGTAAAGAAGCACGATTCTTTAGAAATGAAAAAGCATACACCACAACAAAGGGCTGAAAGAGTTCAAAGGAGAATCAGGAACCAAGAGGAGGTGGGAAGAGACGGCTGTTTATCATTATAAACTTGACAGAAATGACTTGGCCTTTAAAATTATATGCATTTATGACAATGATAAGTTTGAAAATTAAGACAAAAAATACAGCTAATAAGTCCTGGTAAGCCAGGACTAGAAAAGGCAAAATTATAGAGAAAGAAAACAGATCAAAGCTGAGGTTGCTGTGAGGTTGGTACAGGGGACGTGGGAGAATCTGGGGGTGCTGATAAAATTGTTCTCTATCTTGTAGTGGCATTTCAGATTGCATGGATTGTTCAAAACCTGTATGCTAAATAGGGTGAATTCAACTCAATGTAAATAATATTTTTTTTTTCTAGATGAGATACTACTCTATAACCACTTGAATGGCTAAAGTTAAAAAGATGGTCTCTATGAAGAGTTGGTACAAATAGGGGCAATTAGAATTCTCTCACATTGTTTGTAGCTACACATAAGATTAAACATACATGCACTATATGTTAATTAACAAAATTTAAATTAAAGAAAAAACCACCAAAAATACATATATACATATGACCTGACCTAGCAATATCCCCACTTCTAAGTATGCACCCAAGATCAGTAAAAACCAGGCACCTGGGTGGCTCAGTCTGTTAAGCATCTGCCTTTGGTTCAGGTCATGATCCCAGGGTCCTGGGACGGAGTCCCATATCAGGCTCCCTGCTCAGCAGGGAGTCTGCTTTTCCCTCTCCCTCTGCCCCTCCCCCTGCTCATGCACACTCTCTCTCTCAAATAAAAAAATTAAATAAAAAAAAGATGAGTAAAAACTTACATTCATAAAAACACTTTACAAGCATGTGTATCGAAGCTTTATTATTAGTAGTCAAAAACTTGAACCCACTGAAATGTCCATCAATAGGATTATCGACAAACTGTGGTATATTCACATAATAGGGTATTACTCAGTGATGAAAAGGAATAAACTACCGTCATAAGCAACATTCTCGATGAACCTAAAAACATTACGTGGAATGAAAGAATCCAAAGACAACAGACATGTATAATTCCATTTATATAAAGTTGAAGAGCAGGAAAACCAACGCAGTAGTTGGAGCAGTAGTTGCTTTTTGGGGTGAGAACTGTGTAGAAGAACGCAACAGGGAGCTCTTTAGGGCAAGGGAAATGTTCTGTATCTTGACAGGAGTATCAGGTACATGGGGTGCATTCATTTGTCAAAATTCATTGAATACCTGAGTATATTTTACTGTATACAAATTTTATTGCAATTTTTAAAAGCCATACAAAATTTTACACTATCATATAAGCATTACAAAGTAAGCCCTTCAAGGTGATACAGAATTCCATGATAGTGACATTGCTCAAATATTACTAAATATTTTTGTCTGAAACTGACTCTGAAACCAGAGTGAGCCATGTGTCAAAAATCACGGGACCATTTCTCCATCATTTTTACTTTTTATCGTGCCTCCTTAAGACATTATCCCTCTTCCCTCCTCACTTTATGTGCCAAAGCTAATCTGAATGAGTTTTGCTATTTCCAAAAGATCAATCACAGATTGGAGATTCATTTACTCATTCAACAGAGAGATGCCAAGACAGCAAGACGTATAGTGTCTCCATCCTTCTAAGTCTTGCTTTATCATGGGAATAAAAAAACCACATACCTGTAAACACCCAGCAAATAAACAAAGTAACTGCACAGGAGGCTAAAAGGTATTAAGGAAGGACAGTACTGTGGGAGAGGGATGGATGGGGGTGGGGCTACTTCAGAAAGTGTGGTTAGAGACTCTTGGAGGAGCTACTGGAGCCAAGGGCTTACATCGCTAATGTGGCCATTCATTTATTATACATAAAAACACTGAACACCAGCAGGCCAGACATTGTCTTCAAGGAGGAAGCAAATAGATCCATAAACAAATAATTGAATACAAAGGGCTTCTAATGGGCAGACTTGAAGACACTGGCGCACAAAGGGAGAACTACGAATATGCTAGGCTCCGAAGGCAATTACTGAGGGGGTCTCAAGACTGTCTGAACCATAAAAGCATTATCTAGATGTGTAATTCATGGAGTTTTGTAAAAGCTCTCCTCGCAGTCCCACATAAATTAGTCCCACCCTCAGAACAATAAACCCTTTTTGTGTTGTCAAATATTCATCAAATATACTATTTTAACTATTAAGTGTTCAGTTCAGTGGCATTAAGTACATTCACAATATTGTGATACTGTTTACCTGCCAGGGATTAAAGGCAAGAAACAGACAGGGAGCCACTGTTTACAGGCACCATGACGTGGGGGAGGGGAAGGGCTGCTGGGGAGGGTCCACAGAGGAAGAGCAGGTGCTAAATCCTGTTGTTTTTCCTTTAAGTGTCACTGGTCTGGCAGTTAATTAGGCCAAGGCCAAAGGTCCATCCCCTGTGAGCCAGGTAAACCCGCTGGGTTCCTCTGGCTGGTTTCCATGGCCAAAGCCTGCCCTCCCATCCCCAAGCGAGTGTCCCTCGGAGAGATGGCTGAGGTCCCTCCAGGAAAGCTGGTGAGCAGAAACAGCTGGGTACAAACTCCTCAGAGGACAGACAAACAGCTCAGCTGTTGGAGCCTTGTCCTACAACTACAGGATGCTCATTTTCCAAATGCACTGGGCAGTTCACGGGTGTTTTTATTTTTTATTTTTTTAACTTAAATTCAGGTAGTAATTAACATATAATGTATTATCAGTTTCACAGGTAGAGTTCAGTGACTCATCAGTTGTATATAACACCCAGTGCTCATTACATCACGTGCCCTCCTGAATGCCCATCACCCAGTTACCCCGTCCCTCCCCTGGTCCCCTCCAGCAACCCTCAGTGTGCTTCCTATAGTTAAAGAGTCTCTTATGGTTTGTCTCCCTCTCTGGTATCATCTTGTTTTATTTTTCCATCCCTTCCCCTATGCTCCTGTTCTGTTTCTTAAATTCCACATGAGTGAAATCATATAATTGCCTTTCTCTGATTGACTTATTTTGCTAGCAAAATACCCTCTAGTTCCATCCATGTCATTGCAAATGGCAAGATTTTTTTTTTTTGATGGCCTTGTAATATTCCATTGTGTATATATACATCACATCTTCTTTATCCATTTGTCTGTCGATGGACGTCTGGGTTCTTTCCACAGTTTGGCTATTGTGGACATTGCTGCTATAAACATTGGGGTGCAGGTGCCCCTCGGATCATTACATTTGTATCTTTGGAGTAAATACCCAGCAGTGCAATTGCTGGGTCATAGGATAGCTCTATTTTCAACTTTTTGAGGAACCTCCCTACTGTTTTCCAGAATGGCTGCACCAGCTTGCATGCCCACCAGCCTCACCAGTGCTTTTGAAAATAAGTTCAAAGGCAGAAAGGAAAAGGATGCAAAGATAGTAAAAGATGATTCTATTCTTTTATACCTTTTTGGGAAACAAATCAGTCTTCCCAGTCAAACATCTTAGCTCAGTTTTGTGCCTTTACGACACACAGATAGATGTTACAAGCATGAGCTCCAAAAGAATTCAGACTTCCCCAAAGTCTAACAACCTTACTTAAAAACGAGGAAATACAGGCAAGGAATTGGAAAGGTTGTGCAACGTCAACCAGGGACTTACTATCTAAGCTGGGAATGCAAACACAGGTCGCCTCCCACCGGGTTCATCACTGTTTGCCTTCCACCACCTGCCTCCTCGGCTACGCAGCATTTGCGATTCTTGCTCAAGGCAAAGGCACTGCCTCTCATAGGAAGGAAGCTTAGCCATGGAATCCAAACAATATAAAACACCCATGCAGGCAAGCATGCCAAGTAAGTGGAAAAGAAAGAGGCGAGGTTTCCATCTTTCATTTTATTTCTTGAGTGAACAGGAAAGAGGCCTGTTTTTGGGGTGCCTGGAACATAGCAGGCAAGCCATAAACTTTAAATAACTTCATCAAAGAGAAAGAGAAGGTCCTGTGAGCTGGTGGTCACGGACAGAACAGATGATGCAAGCGCTGCACGAAAAAATCTGCATCTCCAAAGCATGATCTGACAGCAAGGTCCCAGAGACCCTCCTCTCCCCCTGGGATCCCACGTTCACTGGCAGAGCTGGGCGGGGCCCAAGCCCCTCCCCGGAGGGCAGAATGTCCAGAGAAGAGGAGGCATTGTTCCTAATGAAAAGGATTCATCTGAAATGCACAGGCCTCGTTCTGTGGGACTCCCATTTCTTCAACTGTTCAAGTAATTAAGGCTTTTGTGGCTTCAATTTCCTTCCACAAAAACATTCTACTTTTTTCCTCATCTTGTTAACCTTATCACTCCATAGCTAAAAACGCTGAGGTTTCTCCTGGTTGCCTACAAGAGACTTCTTTCAAGCAGCAAACATCCCCCGAGACGGGCAGGAGGACCTGGTCCAGGGTGGGGGTGGGGGCGGGGGCAGATGCAGTTGGCAGAATGGAGATGACAGCCAAATGGCTACTGCGAAAGGAGGAAAGGTCTCTTGGATTCACAGACACCCTGCAGCTCAGTGACACGGGGGGAATAAAATTTCCTCTAGGCTAATCTACATCACCACTCTGGTTTGCCAACTCCCGCTGTATTTCCTGGATGTGGCTTTTTCCTTCTTTCTTTTTCTTAAAGCAAAGTAATCCTGCTGGCAGCCAGTCATCTTGCCATTGGCTCTAATTGCCCTCCTCTGCGACGCACGTCTCTCTCAAGCTTATCCAACCAGTTCGAGAAAGCTGAAATGACAGGATACGGCATATAGTTTCGCTGCAATTCACCGTTAAGACTGGTTTTATCGGGCGCCTGGGTGGCTCAGTTGGTGAAGCGACTGCCTTCGGCTCAGGTCATGATCCTGGAGTCCCAGGATCAAGTCCCGCATCGGGCTCCCTGCTCAGCAGGAGGTCTGCTTCTCCCTCTCCCGCTCCCCCCTCTTGTGCTCTCTCTCACTCTCTCTCTCAAATAAATAAATAAAATCTTTAAAAAAAAAAATGACTGGTTTTATCATCAGCACCAATTTGCAAGATGGACAAGAGAGGGATGCAGGTTTGTGAGTGAGGAATCAATTCAACAAGCAAGATATATATTTAGGGGGCCCATCTTTATAAACACCTATGCTAGGCTCTGTGGAGCCTCCAGGAGTTTGAGAGTATAAACCCCAACCCCCCATCTCAGCCTTTCCAATCTGATTGCCAGTGGAACAGAGACACAGGTGAGGGAAGACAAACCTGCACAGCTAGTTACCGAGGATTTCTGAAACTGTAGCGCGCGCTGCTTTTCTCAGGCGACCATCTAAGCCTCCTGAGGAGGACATCAAGGTAAAGCGCACGGATACAGACGGCCTTCCTTTCTGAAGGGAGAATGGAGGCCCCAGCAAGAGAGGAAACCGCCCGTGCAGAGGCAATGGAAGCGTGCGTGCCTTAGCTTAGCGCGCGTGTGACACGGATGGCGCTGTCCCAAGACCCCATCAGTCCGGTCACTTAGAAACCTGCTTCAAGTTCCTCAGTGGAATGCATCCTAAAAATGAAAGGGCAAAGCTGTACTTACGGACTCTGAAAGTGAACCACTGGGCTCCACTTTGAGAACCGAGACAGAGACGAGCAGATGCTGTCGGGGGTGTGACAACATCAACAGTGGCAGAAACAGAGGCGGGGACCCAGTAGTGGTGATGGCAGTACGAGTCCTGGTAGCAAAAGATCAGCAGCAAGGGCACGAACGTGAACCAGGTGGGACTTTCCGAGACTGTGTGAGCCAAAGACCACTGGGTTCAGTGCAAATGCCTTCTGGACTAATACAAGCAGGAGGGCACAGGTGGGGACACCAGCTGGACACTCACTGCCACAAACACATTGGGAAGGGAGACTGCTTCAGGTTGGGGTGGTCAGAGACCCCTCCAGAGACCTCTCTGCTTACTTTTCCCTCTCTGACCTGCCTGCCACACCTAAGGGGGTTGGGCACACTGTGGGTAACTGTAGCCCAGCCCCTCAGTAATTCTGACCTGGAGTGTGTGGGCCGGAGGAAGGGGGCCCCTATCTCTGGGTGGGGGAGATGACAGGGCTGTGCTCCCCTGGAACAGATGTGCCCACCTGCTCAGAGAAAGCCAGCTCTCGAAAACAGGCAGAGGAGAGGCGGAGGGGCAGATGAGGCACGTTGGCACTGGGGGTGCAGGGGGCCCAAGCACACAGTGGGCTTGGAGAGCAGTGAGGAGACCCCCTGGCCAGAGCAGCAAGCGAGTGTGGATGAGCCATGGGGGAAAGGAAGTTCTGAAAGAGCTCACCCCAACACAGACACATTCGGGGTGGTGGGAAGCTTGTCTGACAGTTACTTAAAAAGCAAAAGAACCTCACCCTCTTTGAAACACTATAGGTTAGGTCCAAAATAGAGAAGCGTCATTTCCTCAAAGGCCTCACAATGTGGAAAGAACATTCTACTTGGATTCCAAAAAACCATGGTGAGAATCACAGCTCTAGCATTTAATGGCTGTATATGAAGTTTCAAGTTTCTGAACCTGATTTTCACATTTACTAAACGAGCATCGGGAACTCCAGTCTCCCATGATCGCAAGAGCTAACATTCAGTACATGAAAGTCCTCAGCTCAATGCCTGGCGAACAGAGGAGAGTAAAATGCCAGACAAATTTGGAACCGAGGGTACCAGTGACATAATCCAGGGAGTATCTCCTACTTCTAGGGCCATTGTCTGGGTCCCGGGCTAATGATGCCAGACTAAAGTTCTCTTTTTGTTGTTTTGTGAGGAATGTGTCTGTGCTTCCTGCAAGAAGGAGAAGAACCTCTCTAAATTATTCTCAAGTTACTGACGACAAAGCTGAAATATACATAAGGCAGCTGGGATACCAGGCGAGGGGGAAGCCTTTTTCCCTAACTGTAGCACCTGATTAAGACATACCTCTTTCTTCCAAGAGAATAAGCTCCTTGCCCCCAAGAAAACCATAGAAAAGATGACTTTAAGGGAAAGGTAACAAGAAAAAGTAGAAGAAACAGCTTGGGTGACAGAAAAACTATATGACGATGGCTTGAATAATTGAGAAAATAGTGCTGAGTAACTCAGGGCCCGAGTAGATACTGAATGCAGCCAAAAAAAAACCCCAGAAGTTACCCAAATAGGGGCTTTTAAGGCCTGACTTGACATTCAGTGGCAATGAATGTGATAGTAAGACTAATTCAAACACCTGCCCCCTCCATTCCTTCAATTCCAACTGTAGTGACAGACTCTTCAGTCTGCATCGGTGAGCACTAAGCAAGTATTCGAGGTTAGGAATTCAGTGTCGATGACTCCTGCCATTTAGAAGAGGGACTGACATGCTCGGTACGGTTGCTGAAACTCATATTCCTGTTGTCAAAGTTAAGTGCACACATATTTAATGTTGCTCAGAGGAATATTAGCTGGGGACACACATGCAGAACATAAAAGTGAGACTAATAATCCATATATAGCAAGAATCCTTCCTCTCCTGCCCTGGCCGCAGCTCTGTGTAGCCTGGTTACACATGGAGGTGAGGCCAGGGAAAGAACCACAGTTCTCTGCGCTTCTGAGACTAAATCGCAGCATTTAGTTTTTTTCAGGCAGCATGCTCTCTGCAACGCTTTCTACTGAATGATTTGCTTCCACGGGTTGAGTAAAATGGGACACTCCAGCACAGAGTGGGTACTTAGGATGCCCAAGTCCCCTTATATGCTTTTTGAGATCATAAGTTGCTCTCACATTACTCTGAGCAAAGTAGAGGCATACATTAATCTTCTCTCTCCAGATATAAGCAAGAGGAGAAAAACCCTATCCCTGCTTGCCTTCAATCAATCTTAAACCTCCCTCTAGGACTTTCTCCTTACACCAGTCCTTCACTGAGTCGTACCTCGCCCCACGATGGTTTGATGTGCCAGATTTCCCAATGGAAATAAGACACCTAATGCATTTTTGATAAAAGTTATACACCAAATAATGTGAATGGCCCCACATGCAGAGGTGTGAAGGGAGTCACGAGTGGTTATGTATTATGCGTGGGATGGAAGGAGGTGCCCACCACTTTGCCACCTTCTTGAGCCCTTGGCCCCCCCAGGATCCCTTGAGGACCAAAATTTATGGGACACTGAAAGCTCATGAGAACGTTCCTCCAGAGTATCCCCTAAAATGCCTTTGCTTTCAGGCTGAGCTTGCCTCCTTTGGTGCGTGGGCAGCTGCTCGAATGGGCCAACTCCAGGCGCCAGTTCATGGCAAAGTAAGTGAATGAAGGCAGCACTCAGAAAAAAGTTCTGACCCCAATCCTAGAAGATCCCATGTAGGCCTAATATACAAAGAACAGACATTTTGAAGATGGCATTTTAGAAGCACATTCACACATATCTCAAAAGACAGAACAAGAAAAGTCATTCTCCTTTTGCTAAGATTGAGAGGAGACTTCCTACTGGCTCCACTTTTTAATTAGTTTTTCTGTAAACACACTCCTGCCGCCACACTCATCTTTTGAAAAACACATCTCGGGAACATATGTCCCCAGCAGTAGTGGCTGACAAGCAGTACTTAAGGTAAAGGTCAAACAGATGTGGGAAGTGACCAGCACACTCAACAAAATGCCACACGGCCTCATCTGCTTTCCAGGCTGGTGCCAGAATGTTCACACGCAGCCCTTATCATAAAATCCAAGCTATTGGGCTCACTGCCACTGATGTTTGTGAACGGCAGTTGTTTTTATAACTAGAAAATGGCGAGACTATGGATTCTGAATTATCATAAACTTTCAATGATCCTGACTAATGCGGTAACAAAAGTAAATGAAAGTTACAAATACATCAAATGCCATATCTCAGCTTATACCCAGTAAAAGTTTACACGTGCTGTTAAGAACTGATTTTTAAAAGTTTGTTATGATTTTCCTTATCTCTCACCTGTGTATGACCACTGGGTATGGCTGACCAAATAAAGAAGGCAAAGAAAAGAGGTACAATCAAGGAATGTCAAGGCTACTGGGTTGGGACACTGTTGTACAGGACCATAGGATGTGACAACCCATCTTCTTGACTCGGACGTTCTGAAAGAGTTCAGTAAGACCTTTCTGTGTCAGATGGTCCAATGCAGGTCCAATTAGCACATCTCAGAGAGATGATTAAGCCCCTGCTTGAAACAAGTTCAAAAGCACTCTCTTCTTTTTCATGCTTCTGTTTTGTCAACCAAGGAGTCCAAGTTCAGTGTCATGTACCTCTACCTATCTGCCATAAGCCTGCCCTCTATACTTGCTCACAAAAAAAGCCTGCTTTATAAAGATAAGATTCAAGATATGTACAGCTCAAGTCATAATCCATATTAATTCCCTTTATTATAAGGGAATGGATTTCTTGATTAAGGTGCATTTGAAAACTGGACTCATTCTATACAGAAGAAATGACATGGGTATATTAGGGACCTCCTGTATATACACAAATGCTTCTTTTTATTTCAACTTTTCAAGATTGCCTGTTTCGTCTGGTTCCAATGAAAGCATTTGTACTATCCTTTGGGTCCTTACATATAACACTAAAACTGTACAAAGCTTTATGCTGTGCCTGCTTCTGTAGAGCTTGGAACGCTTTTGAGACATTATCTCATTTTGTTATGGCCAACTGTGTTATGCTTACCCCCAGAAATCACTGTTAACACCAGCTACCCTCTCTCTTGAGCTTGTGCGTGGTTTATAGAGCTGAAAACGAGTTACCAATGGATATGAATCAAATGCAGGAAACCAGTATCCATTGGTGGAACAGCAGACCCTGAGCATTAAATCACTTATGACTGGAATTTGGTTAATCGCAGGAGAGGAGAGCTTAATGGTAAAAGGAATGCTGTAAACTTAATTTTTCAGAGCACTTTCATTTAATCACTTTCAATTCGAAAAGTAACCCAGTTCTAGATGCAATGACCATGACACAAAAAGAGTTTAAGTGTCCTGCCCAGGATGGTCACCCTCAAAAGGGACAAAAGTAGTCCTGCCTTATCCCCCTGTTCCCTGTCCATCACTCTCATCTTCTTCTGGGCCTGGAAATACCAACCTTTTTTCCTCGTAGGACTTTTAAGTATCTGAATTGTTTTGTTTACTTACTTAGTTCACTTGTTTTTGTCTATCCCTCGAATGGAAACCCTGTGAGAACAGGAACCTTGCTGTTTCGTCATTCAGGTGACCTCAGTGCCTAGAACATCTCCTGTGCTCAATAAAGGTACCTGGCATATAATAAAGAGCGTAATACTTGCTCAGCAAGTGTTTTTGAATGAACAAATGACCACAACTGGAATCTCCAGGTAGCAGTGATTTTTTTCAGCCATGCCCATGGATCTGGGGTGGGAAAGAACATTTTAGATGGGGAATAGCTGTCTCACTATCAAATCCCTTGTCTGGTTAAAGAAGCAAAGACAAGGCAATGACTAGAGGCTAGGCTAGTACTAAAGATGAAGAAAAGAGAGAGGACTCTTGCTTCAGCCCTTGAGGATTTTTGTTCCCTGAAAAAGCCTCTGAAGGAAAATAGTTCTTGGGGGCCTGTGAAAGATGAGCAGTATATAGCTTCTCAGTCAATTCTACTTCCCTGCCCCTATTTTTAGTAACAAATGAAGTTCAGGGGCAAGGTGACAGAAAGACATGAGTGATAAGTGATAACAGCTCACTCATTTGGGCTATTTTAGTGGCAAAACTCAAGTAATCAGTCTGGCAGTTCCCCAAGAGGTTAACCATAAAAGCTATTATATGACCAGCAATTCAGGAACATACCCAAGAAAAGTGAAAACATATGTCCACACAGAAACTTGTACATAAATGTTAATAGCAGCATTATTCAGAATAGGTTAAAGTGTAAACAATCCAAATGTCCATCAACTAATGAATGGATAAATAAAATGTGATATATGCATACAACGAATTTTATTCAGCCATAAAAAGACAGGAAGTACTGATACATGCTATAATGATGATGAACCTTGAAAACACTACATTAAGTAGAAGAAGCTAGTCACAAAGGACCACATATTATATGATCCCATTTACATGAAATGTCTAGACTCGGCAAATCTACAGAGACAGAAATTAGGTTGGTGGTTGCTTGGAGCTGGGGGATAATGACCACCAAATGGGTACAGGGTTTCTTTCTGGGATAATCAAAATGTTCTGAAAGTAGATAGTGATGATGGTTGCCCAACTCTGTGAATGGCATACTTTGTAAATAGCCATTGAATCGTGTACTTTAAATGGGTAAATTGCATGGTATTTGAAATAGATCTCAATGAAGCTGTTATTAAAAACAAAAGCAAAAAACTCATGCAATAACAAATCCTTCTGCAGTCTGCAAAGGGTGGAGAAATGTTGGAACCTCCTGTATTTCCCTCATGGAAGGAGAAGAACAGCTTTGCCTATAATATCTGGGGTTTTATGGAGGTGACCTCCCTACCCCTCTTACTCTCCACACTAGCTTGCCTTGCTCCAATGGGTTTGCCTTGGTCTCGTATTTTATCTTCATTTAGCAGACTTCTGCAGAACACCCACTCTATGCCAGGTGCTATCCTAGGCACCAGCCCTGAAATGAAAGAGGAGCGGGCTTTGCCTTCAAGGAGCTACCACTTTCGTAATTATTCATTCAACCACAGGGCAGGAAACAGCAAAAGAAGAGTCCTAAGTGGTATTCTGTGGCGGGTTGTGGGCAGAAAAGAAATTTCTGTATCTGGGCTCCAGAAAGGTAGACTCCCGTCCACACCAGAAAAAGCACCCACTGGTCTGGTATGTGAATATCGCAAAGGCGGGGGGGGGGGGGGGGCAGAGCGTGCAGTGGGGAGCCCTGGGAGCCAAATTCAACAGGAAGCTGGAAGATAGTGCCAGCATTAGCCTTAAATGCCATCTGGCAGTACACTGGGTGTTTCCATTCTGTTTATTATTTTTTTTTTAAAGGAAAGAAGAGATGGGAGGGAGGGAGGAAGGGAGAGAACTCAAGTTATTACTCAGCTTTTCCACCGTGTTTAATGTTTGCAAAGTACTCCTGCCCTCACTTAGTCCTGCATTGCCTGAAATAATAAAGGAATCTGAGAACCCAGCCAAGAATTCGAAGTACTTAGGAGATAGAAGAACCTATCACTGCATCTAGCAAGGTGGGCACTATTAAAAAAAATTAATCCCATAAAATAAGCACTATATAAAAGCTTAATCCAATATAAGAATCTCTGTAAAACTGACAGGCCACTTGGTGGTGGTAAATGAACTCTGTAAGCTCATGTTCTAAGTCTGCCCATTCATACCTTGACACACAGCAGTTTTGGGCACAGACATCCTTTTTCGACATCAAGGAGTCCTATGGCAGATCAAGTATTTTATGGTAGCAATTAACAGGCATACAAGCTTCCTGCTGTCAGGACTAGAGCACCAGGATCATCATATTCAAGATGCAGCATCAATAAAGTGGCAGGTTTTTGTGTGACCTCTATCAGCGGGGCCGGCACCGGCAAGCATACCACTGTCCGAGCTGCAGAACGCTGGGAGCGCTGTGGCTTTTGGACATGAAATGAATGTGTTTGTGCATCTCTGATTACATTTATATTCAACCAAGCTCAGTGACCCCCTCAGCTTGCTCCAGAGGAGTGCTACCTTTAGGAATGTTCATTGGTCAATTGGGAGATTACTCAGTAAAGTACGGAGAAGATGCAAATATAAAATGGTCATTAATATGAATCCTATGAGGACAAAGTGCTCCAATTAGCTATTTCAAAAAATATGCTGGTGTCACATAGAGATGAAAAAGAATTTTGAAAATGTATTCAAAAGACATTATCTACTTTATTTCCAATCAACTCTCCACTCTTCCCTCCTACACACACAGTACACTTAGAAAAACTTGACAACACAACACACACAAACACATACACACACATATGCACACATACTGAAAATCTAACATGGTAAAATGGGAATTATGAGGTCAAGATCTGAAAAAGAACAAGACTCAGAAAGATGAAACCAGCATCCGAGGCTGCTCTCTTCTTGGGGCTCCTGCTGAATTAAAAAAAGTGTACTGAATGGGCAGCATTTCTGATGGCCTCATGAGTCCAAGAGAACAAAAACTGGAATCCTGGACTGCCAATGAGTTAACTCTAATTTCAGACAAACTAGGCTAAAGGAAAAAGCATTGCTACAGACAAAAATAATGGTAAAAGATGTAATAAACAGGAATTAAAAGTTAAAATTGCTTAATATAACAATACTAAAGTTAAAGTTGTATGTACCTAAAACAGGTCTGAGAATATATAAAGCAAAAAACTGACATCACTGTAAATCATCACTGACATAAACTGCAAGCACTGTAGAAGACTTAACATGGTTCTCTCAGTGATGGAAAATGCAGAAAAACATTAACATAGAGCAAATTTGAAAAAAAAAAAGATGGAGAAATCAGAATCTGATTGTCATCTAGAACTCTCACCCCATGATCCTAATATACATTCTTCTCAAGCCCATTTGGAAGAGTTACAGATACCGAATATACACCTTTCACCTGTACAATGCAAAAATGTGTGCCCATAGATACACTAAATAGAATGGATTAATCTGGCCCCTAACAAAGAGGTATGACCTAGTAAGTATTGAGGGGACTATGGTTTCAATATGCAAAGGAGTCCTGAGACGAGACGATAGTGGATTGTCCTTTGCGTCTCAGAGACTTAGGGACTACATGGAATTGATGTTGGGCTGGACCTGAGATGGTGAGGATGAAAACAGAAAAGAGAGAGTAGCGGAAGAGTCCACACAGCCCCCCCGCCTTTTCCCTTCCCCTAAGAGCTGCATGATTGTACTTTGATTTGTGTGGAAGGGAGAAGCAAACCCCTGCCCTCTGCCTAAAAATAAAGGGAGGCAGCAGGAATAAGAGAGTCTTCTGTGCAATTGGGCAGAATGACTTAGTTTTTCTATGGCCAAACCTTGCTTCCTTTCCTCCTGGCTTCACATCTTTTCTTCCCCATCCTAGGAATCCACATTAGGTTCTTGACCACCTCTGCCATTCCACCAGCATGAGCATTTACTGGGGTGAGGGGGAGTGCAGATCCTGAAAATCTAGAGATCCTGATTCTCACAAGGCTCACTCTATGAGAAAAGTCTGCCTAGCGTCCTACCTCATTCCTGTCTCAATCTTCAGAGAGAATAAATGGGCCCTAAAAGTTGGTCTTTGCTTTGGTCCTCAACTTCAGTGGCCTGGATACATGTTTGTTGTACTCTGGGGATCTGAATCAGAAATGTGGATACATGGAAGAGTCCTGCTAGGAATCCGAGAGTTTGAGTTGGAGCTAAAAGCTTGGGCTGGGGTGGGATGCAGTGGAAGCAGACATGACTCGTCCCTCTCAGACAGATCAGGAATCCTGAGTACTATTCTACAGCCCAGTAACAGGTTAACTGGAACCACCTCCGTGGCCCGAGCTAGTTGCAAGGAATATACTAGTGGGCTTTCTGGATCAGCCGTAGCCCTGACCTAATTCTGTGAAAGAATCTCAGCAACACCAGTAGGTCTCTCCCTCATTTCTCCCCCAATCTGGCAACAGTTAGTGCTGAGTAGAAAGAGCCACTTAATCAGCAGTGCCCCTTGGCATGACAGCCAATCTGGTGTCCCACGTGGCTCCTCCCAAGCCAGCCCTGTGGCGGATCCTTCTGCATCCAGGGCTTGGGCTTCAACGACTCACATACTTTGAGATTTGGATGTCTGGGCACGTTTGCACTCCTGTATTCAACGGGCTGTTCTGAAATCATCCTCGGTAGGAAATTGTATAACCTAAAGTACTTCCTGGATTTTTACTAGCACGACTTTAGGAAGTAAAGCATATTGATGTTTGCTCTAAGTGCCTTATTAATAAGTAACTTCCACCGTTTTTCCCCTTCCCCGTCTGGCAGAAGGCCATCCAGACTTACCCTCATACATCTCCAGGATGTGAACCGTGTCTCCAATCTGCAAGGAGAGCTCCACATCTTGAGAAGCATTGTAGTTATAGATAGCTGGAAAGGAGAAATACATGGGGGAAATGGCATCAGTGGCAGTTAAAATACAAGTCCCTAAGCAGCACATGCAGTGGCTAATGAATTACTTATTTAACAAACAACCCTCTATTTCATGCTTTCGTGTGAATCACCCACTGCAAAGCAGAGGACATCCTCCTCGACCCCCATGACTGGTATGTTCCAGTCATTCTTCCATCTGACAAAATTTGGTTGGTTGCCTACGGCATACTGTGTTAGAGACCGGTGACAGTGACAAAACACACAGATGTGGTCCTTATCCCAGGGGTTTTCAATCATCTAGGAGAGGGAGGAGGATATTCAGTGTATAATATTACAGAAAAAACTACCTAAATTGTGGCAAGTTATGAAAGAAAAAAAAAACAGGCTAGGGGTGCCTGGGTGGCTCAGTCGTTAAGCATCTGCCTTTGGCTCAGGTCATGATCTCAGGGTCCTGGGATTGAGCCCCGCATTGGGCTCCACACTCAGTGCGGAGTCTGCTCCAGGGTTCTCTCTCTCACTCTGCCCCTCCCCCTGCTCATGCTCTTGCTAGCATTCTCTATCTCTAAAATAAATTAACCGTTAAAAAAAGAAAGAAAGAAAGAAAGAAAAGAAAAAAAACAGGCTACAATGAGAATATGCTGTGGGGTTCTTTAGATCAGTCCCCTTGTTCATCAGGCAATAGCCAGCCTACAACACCACTGAGCTTATGATCTCTAAGACACAGAACGAGTCATCTCCTCGCTTCTCTGACATAGTAATCGGTAGTCAAAAGGCCACCGTGAGTCTCATCTACCTGGGAAGAACGGATTGACAGGACACGCTGCAGACATGGCTGCCTTATCCCAGTTGCAGGCATCCTGGGGACCTGAATGGTCCCAGGCCTCCTCATCAAGGTCACCTCAATCACCACATCGTTAGGACTGGCAGTGACCGGGCCAGATTACGAAAAATAGGCTAAGTCTTATAATTCAAAAAGATGACAACCCAATTTTAAGATGGGTAAGAGCTCTGAAGAGAGGGGCGCCTGGGTGGCGCAGTCAGTTGGGCGTCTGCCTTCGGCTCGGGTCGTGATCCCGGGGTCCTGGGATCGAGCCCCGCATCGGGCTCTCTGCTCAGTGGGAAGCCTGCTTCTCCCTTTCCCACTCCCCCTGCTTGTTTCTGCTCTCACTAACTCTCTCTCTGTCAAATAAATAAATAAAATCTTAAAAAAAAAAAAAAAGAGCTCTGAAGAGACATTTTACCAAGAATCATATGCGGGCTAAGACACATGAAAAGATACTTATCATCATTAGTTGCCAGGGAAATGCAAATTAAAACCACAATGAGTTACCACTTCACCCCCACTAGAATGGCTATAGTTTCAAAAAGGCAGACAACTGATAAGAATGTGGAGAGACTGGAACCCTCAGACATCATGAGCAGGAATGTAAAATGGCCCAGCCTCTTCAGAAAACGGGTGGACAGTTTCTTAGAAAGCAAAACCTAAATTTCCACTGTGGCCCAGCAATGACATTCCCAGTTACCTATGAAGAGATATGAAAACACATCTGTGCAGCGACCTTATGTGAATATTCCCAACTGCTGCGGTAGGCAGAAACATAACCCCCCAGAAGATAGCCACATCAAATTTCTGGAACCTGTGAATGCTACCGTGTGTGGCCAAACATTTGAGTAAATTAAGGATCTTAAGAGGAAGAGCTGTTTCTAGATTATCAGGGTGGGCCCTAAAGGCAATCACATGTATCCTGGGGAGAGAGGGCCAGAGGGACTTAGGGGAGATGCATAGAAGAGAAGGCAACATGGAGATGGAAGAAAAGGCTGTGTCAGGGATTGGCATCACCACCAGAGGCGGCGGCGAGGAATGAACTCTCCCCAGAGTCTCTAGAAGGAGCGTGGGCTGTCAACACCTTCACCTTAGACACCTGGTCTTCAGAACCGTGAAAGCATACATTTCTGTTGTTTTAAGCCACTAGAGTTTGTAGGAATTTGTCACAGTAGTCATAGGAAACCAATATAGCAACATTATTCGCAATAGCCAAAAAGTGGAAACAATTCATCAACTGATGCATGGATAGATATGTAAACTAGGATATATCCGTACGATGGAACACTACTCAGCAACAAAAAGGAATGACATACGGACACATGCTACAACATAGGGGAACTTAAAAGACATTATGCTAAATGACAACCATATGTGAAATGCCTATTTTAGGCTTCCAGTTATTAGCAATGTCCAGAATAGGCAAATCTATGGGAGATAGTACCGTCGATTACTGGTTGCCTGGGCAGGGGAGAGGAGGGAAGGGCGATTGAACACAGCAGGCATGAGGGAGGTTTTCAGGGAGGTGAAAACATCCTCAAACCGGATTGAGGGTATGGTTACACAACTCTGTGAATTTACTAACATTCATTGAACTATATACTTGAAAGGGGTGGATTTTATAGTATATAAATTAGAGTTCAATAAAGCTGGGTTTTTTGTGTGTTTGTTTTTAAAGCAGGTCTAGTTGTTACCCTCACTCTCTTGATAAGGAATCTGCATCCTTCCAGGAGGAAAGAACCACCTCAGAGATTCAGTTCTAGCCATTCACTTGACGATTCAAGGAACAAAGATGTTCCCCATATCTGCAGCTCTAATGAGCGCATGAGGATGGTCATTCAGTCCATCTGCCAGATCACACAAGGGTCACTAAAAAAATGAAGAAAGTTGTCCCCGCACTGTGAACTGTGGGTACTCCCTCCTCTTTCTCGAACCTGCAATTCACCCTATGTCTGCAGCCTGACTGCAGATTTTTCCTTACCTCGCAGTCTATCCGTGAATGGAAGGAGCACACCTCCAGCCACATCTTTTTTAAGTGGTCTCTCTTTTTGGAGGGACTTACCCAAAGAGTGTTCTTTTGTAGTCTTGGCACAGAAGCCTGGACAAATTATGTTGATATTAATTTACTGTTGAGCTTTTGGACTAGACTATGAATTTAGAACAAGGTTGGGCCAATGAAGTGGATTCGGAGAAACTACACTGGATTGAGATGTAGCAGTTAGTTCCCCATCGACTCCTAGACCTCTTCTTGGCCACTGGGCCACTGGGCCACGGCTGCCATTCCATTGAAGTTCTCCTCCTTCATCTGAGAGTCGGGTGACTCAATGGTTTTGCCCACTAAGTATATGTCTGGTTTTCCATAGAAAATATAGATCTCATGTTCTTGACTCCCCCCCCAGTCCCCATTCACTGACTCCCACAGAACTGGTCTGTTCCTTCCAGTGGCCCTGCTCGCAGATGGAAACAGGAAGTAATGAGGTTGCTGTGTCACAATGTGTTGTGTAATGACCAAGCTCCATCCCTTCCTCGTTCTTGTCAGCAGGAAAGTAGGCAAAAAACTCTCAAAGGCAGCACCTAGCACAAACACATACCAAGGACTGTTATAAACACACAGACACACACACACACACACACACACACACACACACCCCTTAAACCAATATGTTTCCTTAACTCCTAGATTCCTAAATCCTCCAAAATTATCCTGGCCTTAATTATCCACCTTAGCCTCCATCATCTGCCAAATTCCACCCTCTGCTCCAGTCAAGACTCTCACAGTGTCCCCTAAATTCTGTGTTCAACCCACGGTTTATGCCCGCTTGGAACAACAGCTCATCTTTTGCTACATAACAATCCAAGGCTTACATTCACAATTCCATTCGACAAGTAACTACTGACTCCCTATCACCCTGCATGAATCTGCTTCTTCTGACATCTGACAGTTTTTCCTTCCAATACAGTTTGGGTTGTTAATCTCAGATAATCTTGGTTATCATCTGTCCCCAGTCAGAAGGTAAACTCCTCACACATGTGGATCTGGTTGCACGTTATTTTTGTGTCTTTCACATTTCAAGGCACTGGATTAAACCCAAAAAACATGCTCAATGCACAACGGTGACTTTTATAGAATCTACCAATCGATTCAGTTATTTGCCACTTCTTCCCCAAACTTTAAGATACTTTTGTTTTCCTGAGAAGCAGCAGCTGTGGTTCCCCACCACTCATGAAAGAGATATCAAAATCATCTCTCCTGCCACTTTTTGCTTATTACACAAGACAGAATCTGCCTTTCTAACCCAAGCTTCCAAAGAGATTCCTATGGGAAGCGCAACCCTTCAAAAACGCCTTTCACTGGAGTAAAGTCACCAGGAAGGGGACATTCATCAGTTTCATGTCTTTGGGCAGAAGTACCAACAAGATTCCCAACCACTCAGAGCTGTCATCTCTTCATTCCAATGATGCACTTTTGAACATTGCCCTCCCTCTCCCACTCCCTACTACCCCTCATTTCCATTGTATTTTATGTTTTTACTTCCATATGTAATACAGTAACTATAAGAAGTACATGCCATGCACCACATTATTTAATAAGGAAACGGATTCAGAAGGGGGAAACACCTTGCCCCAAGTAATCCAGCTTTATAAGCAGCAAAGCTGTTCCTAACTCTGGTGATGAAGCCTTCATCACATTTGACAAAGCTGCTCCAGAATGGTGAAGGAAGAGCTTGGGAACAAAGACAGGAGCCTCATAGATTCTCAGTATGGATGTGTCTGCCTTAAGATTTCCCTCATAAAATGGAAATCCGACTTCCAAACACAAGCTTTATTATATGAATCAGTGACTGGTAATCATGTTGTCTGCTAGTCTGGTGCTATTTGAAGAACAGGCACACAGCTAGCTCTCAATGGATGGTGCTTTCTTCCTGGAATGTGAGTAATTATTACAGAGAAAGACAGATAAAGGGAAAATAAGGGAAACTCTGAGGGTTAAACAAAACACTATTGAAGACTCAACTATACCACTTACACACGCATGACCTTGAATGAGTTCTCAGTCTGAGCCTCAGTTCCCCATCTGTAAACTAGGCAACAGATCAGATGACTCTAAGGGTCCCTTTGGCTAAAACATCCTCTGATTCATGAAGTGATGATAAGAAGCAAGAGAAACAAGTTGTGCTATTTTGAACTAGCAGGCCCACCACAATCTCTTGTTTTGTCTGAGGAAATTAAACAAGAACAGGGAGTTGCTGATTATAAATTGCCTTGCTGGCTGCTATGTGCAAGGTTGGGAAAGACGAATTGCTGGAATTTTTCCCTAAGCAGCTTACTGCTTATGTCATGAAAGTGTAATTTTGCAGAGCCAAGTAGACAAGACAGTATGTCTCCAAATGTAAAATAGTTTGCATTTTACCAAACCTTTGATTTGGCCTTTTCTTTTAAACCAGACTTATATGAGAGAGGTAAAAAAAAAAGTTGGGGTCTTAAGATTATGCAATAATAAGACAACAGAATTCACTAATTGGGCCCAAAACAAGGATCAGTTTCGACAATGAAAAGTCTATGCGTTACTAGTATTTAATCTTTCTAATAAGTTAGGTTCTTTCATGAATCCTCAAATTACAACCCCCTGAAGAATAACTAAAACATGACATTTCCTGTTAGTCATTTGGTAGAATCTACAAAAGAAAGATCCAGCAAACACAGACCAAGGTCCCAATTTGAACTGTTTACTATTCAGAATATTAAAAAGATGACCAAACTTCATCTTTTTCATTATTATCTTGATCTACCTACTTTCACCCATTAGAACTACCAAAACAAAAAAGGCACATCTCACCCTTGATCTTTGCCCTGGATTTAATGCAATGATGTCCCCAAAGGCCAAGTGGATTTTTTCTTTTGCTCTTTAATTCCAGTCTACTGTAAGGATCAGAGAGTCAGATTCAACAGTAGGTCTGACCCCAAGAAGTAAAAATCTATGGTTTTACCCTCATCATTCTATTTAGGTTCCAACCTAATCTTTTTAGGATGAGATGACCATGATGGGGCCTCCCTACTCAGAACCATCCCGGCCAGGGGCCATCAAATGAGGACAGGAGCTTATATTTCTCACCCATAGTACTCCACAGCAGCAGGCTCTTATGGGATTCTTAACTTCATTTTCTAGACTCCTGAGGAGAATATTGACCAATTCATTGGTAATTCTTTAAGAAATCTCTATTTTAAGGATTATATCTATTTGTAGACAGAATTGATAAATACCCTTAACTGGAGAAATATTTCACAGATATTTCAACTGTAGTTTACTGACTGTCTCACTGTTACCAAGTGATTACTATATGCCATCTCATTTAAATTCATATGAAATTAAATTTACATGGAATGTTTGAAGAAGAAAAGCTGAAACAAGGCAAGTCACAATTATGGGGGGAAAGTCTATATTCTACAAACACGTGGAGCTTTCTCCCACAGCTTCCCCATCTAAAAAGTGGAGGCAACAGTACATTCTTCATAAGGTTTTGTGAAGCCCGAAGAGGAAAATGTATGCAGAATCCCTAGGACCATGAACAATACCTGGTGGACACTGAAAAAATGGCAGTCAACTTCCCTTTCTTGCCCAGTCCAGCTCCCCACTTTGAGCATGGTGGTACTCATGTCCTCAAAGATGGACACTTTCACCCTCACCAATAAGCCAGTGGAAGTCATTCAATGAAGACTGGAAATCAGGAAGACGTGTGGAGAAGCAGAACAAGCTAGCCCAGCAGTCCTTCCAGGGTAAAGGTTGCTGGGCAATGCAGTGCAGGTGTCTCTAAGGACAGCAAAACCACTTTACTGCCGGCAGCTAAGAACAGAGTTCCCCTAAGAAGCAGCACGAGAGTGAGGGAATATTTTAATATTTTAACCATTTTCTTCCCGTCCCTTCTAGCATTTCTACAGTGATTCAACTGAGGAACCAGGTTTTATTTAGAAAGATGCCTCAATCATGTACTCACTATAGTACTCTCAATCTGGGTACAACATTAAAACACATTCTAATATTACTCATGCCTACAGTTCTATTAGCTTTTATTCTTTTCTACTGATCTCTTTCTTGTTACAAAAAAAAAAAAGTAAAAGAGAAAAAAATCTGAGGGCAACTAAGGCAGGGTTTTAATGATGAAGTAAAAAAAACCTGACTTACTACTAAGCCCAGAACACCTTCCACCCAACAAAATAAGGTATGAATCAGGTTCTTCTTGGTATGCATTCTTACTAAATACAAACTAAATAGATCTGAGATAAAAAATGATCAGATCTAAGACTGTGTCCAGTTTACTGCATCTAACTTATGGACAGAAATCACAACTGAGGAACAGAGAATCTGAAGATAAAAGCCACAGATTACTGCGGAATCTGGAACAAGCACCCCGAAATGATAGGCAAAAATTTGACTATTTTCTCCATACATACATGAATTTGAGACAAAACACAGTTCACTGAGAAAAAGGAATGATCCCCAACCAGGCTATAAAACCCATTACTTCGAAAACATCAAGCTGAAAATGAGAAAACAAGAGTAGCAGGTTGGGACCTGGGCTTACATCTCAGCAGGGCGTGTCCCAGGACAAGCTTGACTGGTCACTTTCCCACCACGGACCACATCCAGAAGGGTCCTAGAACTGAACCCCGGCCCCTTCCATCTTTTTTCTTTTTTTTAAGATTTTATTTATTTGACAGAGAGAGACAAAGCGAGAGAGGGAACACAAGCAGGGGGAGTGGGAGAGGAGAAGCAGGCCTCCCGCGGAGCAGGGAGCCCGATGCGGGGCCCCTGGGATCATGCCCTGAGCCGAAGGCAGGTGCTTAACAACTGAGCCACCCAGGCGCCCCTGGGCCCCTTCCATCTTATATCCACCACAGTCACGTCTTGCTGCCAGCACAGTGAGAAGACAGAGTGTGTGTGTGTATGTGGCCAGGAGGGAAGAGGGAATGATAAGAGCAAACAGCTAGGGAAAAGGCCAGAAGCTGAAAAAATCTGGGAAACCATTTGGTCAAATCTCCTTGTTTCATAAATGAGAAATTGAAAGCCACGCATGCACACGTATGAGTGTGTTTGTGTGTGTGTGTAGCTGAAAAGTGACAGGAAGGTGAAACCTGCTTACAGTCAGGCCACTGAAGATCCTTCCCATAGCTTGGCCAGAAAACTACCATCCTGGATGCTCACACAAGTCATTTAATCTTCAGGCTTCAATGTCCTCATCAATAAAATGACATTTGTGAAGTGGTATTTTACCTGCCTCTTAGGGTTGTTACAAGAATAAAATGAGGGGCATCTGGGTGGTTCAGTTGGTTTCGGCTCAGGCTCTGATCTCAGGGTCGTAAGATCGAGCCCTGTGTTGGGCTCCACACTCAGAAGTGGAGTCTGCTTAAGATTCTCTCTTTCTAATACAAATGTAGGGATCCGAAGGGGTACGTGCACCCCAATGTTTAAAGCAGCAATGTCCACAATAGCCAAACTGTGGAAAGAGCCAAGATGTCCATCGACAGATGACTGGATAAAGAAGATGTGGTATATATACACAATGGAATATTATGCGGCCATCAAAAGGAATGAGATCTTGCCATTTGCAACGACGTGCATGGAACTGGAGGGTGTTATGCTGAGTGAAATAAGTCAATCAGAGAAAGACATATATCATATGACCTCACTGATATGAGGAATTCTTAATCTCAGGAAACAAACTGAGTGTTGCTGGAATGGTGGGGGGTGGGAGGGATGGGGTGGCTGGGTGACAGACATTGGGTAGGGTATGTGCTATGGTGAGCACTGTGAATTGTGCAAGACTGTTGAATCACAGATCTGTACTTCTGAAACAAATAATGCAACATATGTTAAGAAAAAAGAAAAAGAAGAAGATAGCAGAAGGGGAAGAATGAAGGAGAGTTAAGTCAGACAGGGAGACAAACCATGAGAGACGATGGACTCTGAAAAACAAACTGAGGGTTCTAGAGGGGAGGAGGGTAGGGGGACGGGTTAGCCTGGTGATGGGTATTAAAGAGGGCACGTTCTGCATGGAGCACTGGGTGTTATGCACAAACAATGAATCATGGAACACTACATCAAAAACTAATGATGTAATATATGGTGATTAACATAACAATATAAAAATTAAAAAAAAAAGATTCTCTCTTTCCCTCTCTCTCTGCCCCTCCCCTGCTCATGCACTCACTCTCTCTCTAAAATAAATAAATAAAAGAATAAAAAATAATAAAATGAAAAGAAATATAAAAATGAGTAATTTTTAGTAATGTCTTTGGAACCAAGATATTTCAGCATAGAAGACAAGTACAAATAAAAAAAAAGATAAAGAAATCTGGGCTAATCTATGTGAATTAGAAATATCATTATGAATTCGGAATATTTGTTTCTAAAAAATTATTTTATGTATGCTTTTCACTTCTACTGTGGCTATAGTGGATTAGAGAACACATCAGGGATCAAACAAACTCTCTCGTCTTAAAAGATCTAAAAAATAGGCAAAATATGACTAATGGTTTTCAGGTACCAAACAGCATGCAGTGCAGGAGAGGGATGCCCGAGAGGACAGAAACAGATGAGGTAAGTCTACAACTGCCTCTGGTTACTGCTTGAAAAGAGTCTCCAGGCACAAGTAGAGGGAGGAGAAACACAAACCGCATGTGGCAGTCACCCTAAGATGAGGAAACAGAGTTGAGAATTCAGGGAGGTGCAGGTGACCAAGATACCCAGGACAAAAAATCAGAGAGGAGTTTCCTCCCGAGTCTACAGCTGAGTACTGGTCAGCCCATGCATGCCAAGAAAATACCCAAGGCCAAGGAAAAGAACCACTAGAAAAGAACAGAAGGAGCAATTCCCACTCTTCAACCAGGTTTGGGGACAGTTCGTGTTTTCTACAACCAGCATGGAGAAACCTTGCGCTATGTGGCCACTGCTCTGAGTACTGGAAGAGCAGAGCCTTGGTAGTGCAACACAACCAGCCCACAGGTAAAGGCTGTGCTGGTCCTGCCTAAGCAAGATCAAATGCAAACATGGAAAGAATAAAAGTTTCCTCATAATTTAACTGCATCCCAGAACAAGATTCAAACTCCCAACAAAATAAAATGTACAATGTCTGACATCCACTTCAAGATTACCAGGCATCCAAAGAAGGATGAAAATATCACCTAAAGTCATGAGAAAAATGAATCAATAGAAAAAGACCTAGAAATGAAAAAGATCAGGCAATAAAACATGTCTCAGGTAACTAAAGGATTCAAATCATACAAAGTATATTCTTTGACTACAATGGAATTAAACTAAAAATCAGTAACAGACATTTTAAAAATCCCAAAACATTTGAAACTGAGCAACATACCTCTTACCAGCCCGAGGACCATTCAAAAATCAGTGTAATCTACCACATTAAGATGGAAAAAAAAATATGATCATCTCTACAGATGCAGAAAAGGCATTTGATAAAATCTGATATCCATGCCTGATTAAAAAATATACTGTCAGCAAATTAGAAATATCTTCATCCTTATAGCATACAAGATACACCTACAGATAATATCATACCAAATTGTCAAATTTTTTTTTCAAATTGTCAAATATTAAGTGTGCTTCCCAATACTGGAAACAAGGCAAGGACATCAGCTCTCATCACTTCTATTCCACATTTTGATGGTGGTTCTAGCTAGTGTAATAAGGCAAAAAAAAAAGAAATAAAAAGTTTACTAATTGGAAAGGATGACATAGAAAATAACATGTTATTAGAAAAGAACATGATCATCTACATAGAAAATCTTAAGGCATTTACAAAAGAGTTACCAGAACAATGAATGAGTTTAGGTGGTGTCAGGACTCAATTTCTGTCAATATATAGAAATCTATTGTATTGTTGTATACTATAACCAGCAAACTAAAACTGGGTTCTGATGTAATATGCATTTCTTCCCACAGATTCTCCGTGAAACAGCTTGAAAACCAGTGCCCCAGGTAAACTCTTACACAAGTGTACCAAGAAATAGGTACAAGAATGTTCACAGGCAAGGAAAGGAAAATGAAGAGATAAATTATGATATATTCAAACATAAGGTACAACAAAGAAAATGAATGCATGCAAATTTGCACACATACCACAAACAAAATGTTGAGCAAATAAAAAAAGAATCTTTGGAGAAATATACACAAGATGATGCTTTAGAGAAAATTCAAAATCCTGCAAAACTAAATGAATTAGGTTTTTAAAATACACATGTATATATGGTAAAACCATAGGAAAAAACTGGAAATAAAACACACTAATTTCAGAATATTTTTATATCCAAGCTAGGACTGGAGTGTTAAGACTTTTTGGGGGAAGTATGGATATGTGGCCAATAGCCAGAGAACCTTTTTTTTGCAATTCATTGGACAGTGATACACAGGAGGGTTTATTACTGTTTCTCTTCATACTCTTCACAAGTGTTGCGACTATTCTTTTATGTATTCAATATTTAATTCAAACAATGAAAATCAGCTAGACAGATAGATCTACACGTACATATACATGGGGCGTATTCATAATGACAAAAAAAACCTCTTTTACATAACTTATTACAGGGTAACATATACCTTCATATATATTATTCCAGTGGATCAAAAGTGTTAGCATGCAGCAAAGTCACCTGGAGGGATTGTTAAAACACAGAGTGCTGGGCCTTACATCTAGCGTTTCTGATTCAGCAGGTCAGGCTTGAGAATTTGCATTTGCACATGTTCCCTAGGCAGCACTGAGGCTGCTGGTTCAGGCCAACACTTCAGGACCTCCCCACTCCCTTTTTTCTCACTCTCTAAAATAAATAAATAAATCCTTTTTTAAAAAGATACAATTAGTTGGAGTCAATTCAATGCAAAGATAGGGAAAGTCTTTCGATCTCGTTTCTTCCTGCAGTCTGAAGAAAGGTGAATATATTATTTCTCTGATTTAATTTTAGAAAAGAAAAATCTAAATTTTGGACTGTATTTCACTATAATCATTTTACATTTTAAAAAATTTGCCCAAGTTCCACTTTCTTTTCACATACATTTGAACATGCCAGAAGTAGAGTAGATAAGTTTTTCCAATTCAACATGCCTTTCAAGTATCCCCAAAGCATTAAAATTTTAGGCATGAATAATCATAAAAAAATATTGTTCATAAAATATAACAATCTAACTTCCCTTACAACACAATCTAAATGTTAATAGCAAAATAACATTTTTTTCCAACCAGAAATCTAGGCTTCTTTGTTTTTTGGCATTTAAAAATAGAAATCACTCTAAAGCTAGTGGAAAAATATATTTCCTGGTCTTCCGTATTAGCATGTTATATTTTATTTCAATATAATGCACTAGGCAGTAAGCAGTGACCTATGGTATTTGCATCTGCTCCAATGTAAAGTGTTACAATTCCAACTTTTGCTTCTATGCTGTGAACCACAAAGAGAGGACAAAATCATGTACCATCAAAAGGCAACACATTTTATGATGAGCGGCACATACGACCTTCTCACGCCCACTTCACTCCCCACTCACATCCCCACCCTCCTGCCCTGCCTCATTAGGCATTTTTTATGATATCAGAGCATAGTATAGGTAAGGAGAAAAAAACAAAGATCAGTCTATTTCAGTTAGATGACTGGAGACTTTATTCATAGAGTCATGAATGACATGACACCTGCAGAGTCATCTTAGACCTACTGCTCCCCATTTCCACTCTTGGCTGTGTTCATCTTTGTTCATCATCTAGAACTCAGGTTACTATGCTTAGGTCTTTGCTGATTGCTCTGCTCTCAGTCTTTCCTCAGGTATGAAACATGACCAAAAATGACAACTACATCACAGGGCTGTTGTGGAGATTAAGTTAAGACAACACTTACCATGGGAAGAACTAGCTGTTACTGGCATTACAACCCTATTCTGCATAATCATGCCACTCTAGCACTTTTCTGACAATACACCCAAAAATCTTCCCGTGGTTCTCTATTTTCTACTGATGCCATATGTTTTAAGAATTTTCAAAGCTCATCCCTTCCTGAGTCTTCTTTGGTAACCCCCTTTGCTCAAATAGCCCTCTCTACTTTCTTCCATTTGACTACATCCTAGCCATAAAGTAAACTTACAAAAGCTCAACTACACACTAACTGGGATTACCCCAGCCTTTGATGGTTTTACCACTTGAGGGATTACAATGCTCCATCTATTCCACACTTCAGAGTTTGCTGTGTGAATTGACCTGCCCAGGTCCCTCCTGGGGCTCTGTGCAAAGGAGGCTCACATCAGGCATGACCCCATGTGCCCATGGCTTTCTTGACACCTGTCTTCTTGAAGAGGTGACAATAGAGGCCCTATGTAGATTTGTCTCGACTTATCTAAATTACAACAGCTTCTTCCCCTCACTGAATCTCCTCGAAAGGGAACTAAGAATGTTCCTGATAGTGTCCTTTAGTCAAGTGCTATCTGTACACTACTGTAGACAGTCTCTGTTTTTCTTTTTTTTTTTTCTCCTTACCCACACTATGCTGTGATACTGTTAAAAAAAAAAAAAAGTTCCTCTGGGGTAGGAGGACGGGTTAGGGATGTACGTGTAGAGTGACATGTACATGAATATGTGATATGAGAAAAGGGGCCAAGGGTGCATAGCTCCCTTAACAAATAGGGCTGATTCCAGGTTTTCTCTATCTTGATAGTTCTTTCAAGAAAGGACCTTTCAAGAAATTTCAGAAAGAGTAAAGTTGGTTGCCTAAGCTGAGAGCCATTTTCCCCCTTCAATTCTCTGTCATTTAATAGAAAGTTCAACAATATTGTTTTTGTTACACACATTTGAATCTCATGTTTCTCATCTTATGCTTTCTTTTTCCTGTAAAATATTCTTGTTTGTTTTGTTTTGTTTACCTCTTGCTCTGTGGATTCTGGTTTCCCTTTTCCCCTCCTGGCAATATAAGGTAATTCTCTGTATAGAGAGGCTTTATTTGTATTTCTCAAAAATTGGAAACAACCCAAATGTCCTTCAATAAGAGAATAAGTAAACAAAGTGTGGTACATCCATACACTGGAATTCTACTCAGCAATTAAAAGGAACAACCAGTGACACAATATGAATGAATCCCAAGTGCATTATATTAAGTGAAAGAAGCTAGACTCAACAGAGGATATTTACACTGTCTGATTCCATTTACACAGCATTCTGGAAAAGACTAAACTATAGAGAAGTAAGACAGGCCAGTACTGGCTAAAGCGATGGAAGGGAGCTGACCAGAAAGGAGCACAGGAAAAAGTTGGGGGGTGATAGAAGTAGTTCACATTTTTACGGCGGTGGCAGTTGGCACAAATGAATGAGTTTGTCAAAATTCACAGACCTATGTGCTAAAAAAAGATGAATTTTACTCTATGTAAATTATACCTTGCTTTTTAAAAATTTTAATTAAAAAGCACAAAAAGTTTATTCTACTCATGATTGCTTTGCCACTTTGAAAAAACTCTTGAATTTCTCTTATTATCAGTATCTTTAATCAGACATTAATCAACTGATGTAAGAAAAACACTTTTACATCCTCAGATCCACACCCCTTCTTAGTTTTTCTTCTCATCATCTGGCAGCTTTATTACATAACTTTAGAGTTAATTGATTATTTTTATATTTTTTACCTGCTTTTACAAAAATAACTGCTCCATGTTCTTTTGTACCTGTACTTAAACTAATTAGTTCTATGTAGTCTTAAGTCTAATTGATTTCTGATTTACTACTAACCTTTTTATAGCATTACTTCCTCATTTTTGCATTATTCAGGATGATCTTTAGGTTGCCTAGAATAAATCTTAAATTTCTACTCTTGTTCGAATGCTTCTATCTGCCACTCACCCCCCCAAATTCATATGTTGAAATCCTAACCCCCAAAGGTGATAGTATTGGCAGGCAGAGCCTCTGGAAGTGATTAGGTCATGAGGGTGGAGCCCTCATGAAGAGGATTAGTATCTTGTAAATGAGATCCCACAGAGCTCCCTAGCCAGTTCCACCATATGAGGACACAACAAGAAGTCTGACCAGGAAGACGGCCCTCACCTGACCATGCTGGTACTCTAATCTCAGACTTCCAGCCTCCAAAACTGTGAGCAGTAAATTTCTGCTGTTTATAAGCTACCCAGTGTGTGGTATTCTGTTACAGCAGCCCAAATGGACTAGGACAATCAGTCTCCTAGGAATTCATCTAATTTGAGCATGTATGTAGAACTCTTTCTTGGCTCTTGCATCTGTGAGTTATCGTAGCCTTCAAGGTCAACTGAGTTTAGAATTCTTGAGTCAAAAAACCTTTTGTTCAAAAGATTCAAGTACAAAAAGAATACCCAAGTAAACAGAAACATATCAAGTTCCTGTAAGAAAAGATAATAATATTAGTTCTCAACAAAGATCTCAATGCTCTAAATACAAGGTATACTAAATTAAATTCCAATTAAAACTCCAATGGAGTCTTAAAGATTTTAATACATAAATTATAATGAAATTTATCTAGAAGAATAAATGTCTTAAAATTAAAAATATTTTGAAAATGAAGAATTAACAAAAGGATACTTACCCCCAACACGTTTTTTAAAAAAGCTACAATGATGAAACCAAGGTGGTTATTTAGAATAGATAGATCAGTTAGCAGAATTTGTGAAATCCAGAAATAGACTCAAATATAGGAAAGCGGTAAATGATAAAATTGGCGATTTAAGTAAGATAGGGTAGAAATAATTTATTTAATATGTGTTGCCAAAATAATCACCTTCCTGGGTAGAGAAAAAAATGTTTGATGTGCCCTCGTACCATATATGAAACAAATTTTAGATGGATTAGGGATTTAATAAAATAAAAATCATAAAAGTACTAAAAGAAAAATACAGGGCAATATATTTATAACTCTGGAAAAAAAGAAAGCCTTTCTTAGTTGATGGCCAGGTCAGATAGCAAAAAAGACTGCAGATTTGGTCAGAAAAAAATTTAAGCTCCCATAGAACAAAAAGCCATAATGACATGAAAAATCAATCACAAACGGAAAAAAATTACAACATGCTGGTATGATCGTATCAATAAATGCAGGAAAAGCATTTGATAAAATCCAGTAACCATTTGTGATACTGAGATTTATAGTAAGAAATATATATATATATTTAGTCTTCATCTTCTTCATGACACAGAGCTCCTAAAACTTTGGAATTTCCTGGGTGATAAGAGTATTAGGAGCATCTTTCGTTCTATTACCGGTTGTTGACTTTGATTTCTGACACAGTGCTCCTGAAACCCTCGTAATTTTGTGGGACTGATGTGCCATTTGTTCTAGGGAGGTAACTCTGGGGGGGCTCCTGGATAAGGGCTGGTCACTGGAAAGACCAAGTCATGATCAGAAGCTTGGAAATTCCAGCCCCAAACCCCCCATTCTCTTGAGAAGGGAGAAAGGCTAAAAATGGAGTTAATCATAGATCAAGGCTACTTGATAAATCCTCCATAAAATCCCCCAAAGTACAGAGTTTGGAGAACTTCCAGGTTGGTGAACATGTGAACACACCCCTCCCCACATACCTTGCTTTATGCATCTCTTCCATGTAGCTGTTCCTGAGTTATATCCTTTTATAATAAATTGGTAACGCAATAAGTAACATGTTTCACTGAGTTCTTTGAGCCACTCTAACAAATTAAACCCAAAGAAGAGGTCATGGGAACCTCTAATTTATATCCAGTCAGTCAGTAGGACAGGTAACAACCCAGACTTGCAATTGGCATTCTAAGTTTGGAGGGGGTCACTGGAATCTCTGATTTGTAGCAGGACCATAAGAAACACAAGTAACACAAGTCCTACAAGTCTTGTAGGACTGAACCCTTCACCTATAGAATCTGACACTATCTTCAGGCAGATAGTGTCAGAACTGAGTTGAAGTTAGAACTAGAAATAGAAGAACTAAATAAACGGAGAGATATTCCATGTTTGTGGATAGAAACTCAGTATTATCAAGTTGTCAGGTCAACTTGATTCACCTACAGTCAATGCAATCCCAGTCAAAATCCCAGCAAGTTATTTAGTGTATATTGACAAACTGATTCTACAGATGATATGGAGAGGCAAAAGACCCAGAACAGCCAAAACAATATTGAAGGAAAAGAACACAGTTGCAAGACTAATACTACCCAGCTTCAAGACTTACTATAAAACTATAGTCATCAAGACAGTGTGGTATTAACAAAATATTAAATAGATGGACAGAACAAAGCCTAGAAACAGACATACACAAATATATCTTTGTCAAAATATATCTTTATCTCTGACAAAGGTACAAAGGCAATACAATGAAGCAAAGACAGTCTTTTTAACAAATGGTGATAGACCTGAACAGCCACATGCAAAAAAAAAGAATTTAGACACAGACCTCATAGTCTTCACAAAATTAATTCAAAATGGATCTTAGACTTCAGTGTAAAATGCAAAACTATAAAACACCTAGAGGATAATGTAGGAAGAAATCTAGATGACCATGGGTTTGGTCATAACTTTTTACATACAACACCAAATGCACAATCCGTGAAAGAAATAACTGATAAGCTGGACTTCATTAAAATTAAAACTTCCGCACTGCAAAAGATGCTCTCAAGAGAATGAGAAGATAAGCCACAAACTGGGAGAAACTATTGGCAAAAGACATATTTGATAAAAGACTTTTATTTCAAATATACAAAGAACTCAAAACTCAACAATAAGAAAAATAAACAACCCAATTAAAAAAGGGGTCAAAGATTTTTACAGACATCTCACCAAAAACAGATACACATGTGTAACTGACAAATGAGCATATGAAAAGATACTCATCATATGTCATTAGGGAATTACAAACTAAAACAACAATGAGATGCCACTACAGACCTATTAGAATAACCAGAATCCAAAAATGACAATACCAAATGTTGGTGAGAATGTGGAACAATAGGAACTTTCTCCCATAGGAACTTCCTGATGGGAATGCAAAATGGTACAGCCAGTTTGGAAGAGAGTTTAGCAATTTGTTTAAAAATTAAAAATACTTGGGGCGTCTGGGTGGCTCAGTCGTTAAGCATCCACCTTCAGCTCAGGTCATAAACCCAGGGTCCTGGGATCGAGCCCCACATTGGGCTCCCTGCTCGGTGGGGAGTCTGCTTCTCCCTCTCCCACTCCCCCTGCTTGTGTTCCTGCTCTCGCTATCTCTCTGTCAAATAAATAAAATATTTAATAAATAAATAAAAATAAAATTAAAAATACTCTTATCCTATGATCTAGCAGTTGCACTCTTTGGTATTTATTCAAATGAATTGAAAACTTATGTCCACACAAAAACATGTACAGGGATGTTTACAGAAACTTTATTCATAATTGCCAAAACTTGGAAGCAAACGAGGATGTCCTTTAGTAGGTGAATAGATGAATAAACTGGAATGTTCAGACAATAGAGACAAATGAGCTATCAAGCCACAGAAAGCCATGGAAGGACCCCAAATGCATATCACTAAGTGAAAGAAGCCAATCTGAAAAAGTTACATACTGTATGATTCCAACTATGTGACATTCTAGAAAAGGCAAAACTATGAGGACTGTAAAAAGAGCAGTCGTTGCCAGGGGTTGGAGGGTGGGGTTGGGGGTAGGAGTTGTGGAGAGATTAATAGGTAGAGCACAGAGTATTTTTAGATGATTTTTATTTGGAAATTTTGAAAATGAAACTATTTTGTATAATACTGTAATGACAGATACAGGTCATACATTTGTCTAAGCCTGTAGAATGTACAAGAGCGAACCCTGTTAACTATGGACTTGGGGAAATTATGATGTGTCAATGTACATTCATCAATTGTAACAAATGTACCACCATGCCAGAGGGATGTTGATATTAGGGGAGTATATGCATGTGTGGGCAAGGGATAGAGGAGAAATCTTTGTACTTTCCTTTCAATTTTGCTGAGAACCTAAAAATACTCTTTTATAAAGAGTCTTTTAAAAACTTACAACATATACATGGCAAAGACAGAAAACTGTATGCCATAAAACAATAATGATGAAAAATGAAGATTTTTACTCAAGAGAAAAATAAGCAAAGAACACGGAGCAATTACAAAATAAAAGTGTCCAATAAATGCATAATATCTCCATCAAAAATAGTAAAATGAAAAAAGCAGCAATCCATTTTTTTCCTATCAGATTAGGAAATATTTTAAAATACGGCAATACTCAAGGTTGGAAGAACGTGGGAGACTGGTACTCTCAAACACTGTGAGAATACCAAGGAGTCATTTTCCTGGAGGCCATTTAGGAAATATGCAGTACATTTAAAAAGACCTTTTTACTGAAGTAAAATAGACACACAATCACAGGTATACAGTTTGATTAATTATTAAAAAATGAACCTGTATATGTAACCAGCACCCAGGTGAAGAAATAGAACATTAGGAGTAAGTACTCCAGAAGCTCGCTTCATGACCCTTCCCAGTTTCCTTCTCAAATATAACCACTCTCCTGACACTATAGGTTCCCCGAGTCTGTGGTTGAACAGTACATAGAACCTGAATGATACATTATATATATGCAATTCATTCATGCTCTTGCTTTTACTAGTAGTTTGCTCATATTCAATGCTACATGGTATTCCATTTTGTGAATCTACAATTTATCCATCCATGCTGGATGGACATGTGGGTTGTTTACAATTTGGGGTACTTCGGCTATATGCTTCTATAAAATAAACACCCTCACACATGTCTTTCAGTATGTGTAGATACTCAGTTCTATAGGATATTTACAAAGGAATGAAATTGCTGAATCACATGGTATATGTATGTTCAATTTTAGTAAAAAATATCACCAAACAGCTTTTAATAGTCGTTGTATCAAATTACACACCCAACCCAACAGTAAGAGTTCCATGTTGCTCCACATCCTAACCAACACTTGGTTCTAGAAAAGAAAGACTAAAAAAATCAATGATCAAATCATCCATATCACAAAGCTTTAAAAAAAAAAAGCAAATTAAATTCAAAGGAAATAGAAGGAAGAGAATAATAGAAAGAAGAGCAGAAATTAAATAATACAAAAAACATGCAATTAAAAGGACCAACAAAACCAAAAGTTGTTAGATATTAAAAACTAGTGTCAACAAAACTTAGATGAAATGCAGAAATTCTTTTGAAAAATACAACTTAATAAAATTGACACAGGAAGAGTTAGAAAAACTGAGAAGTACTATTAAAGAAACTGAATCATTAATACTTTTTCCCAAACCAAACTCAAAGCACACATGGCTTCCCTGGTGAGTTCTACATAACCTTTAAGGAGAATTACCAATCTTACAGAAAGAAAACAAAATTCACAACTCTTTTTATGCATGAATATTAGAAATGCACATCAATTCTGACATAGCACTTACAGGAATTTAGTCTATGATGTATTTATTTAAATGCACAAAGGTACATGTACAGAAATAATCACTGTGGTATTGTTCATTGTTAATGACTAAATTCTGTCCCCTCCCCAATTCATATGTTTAAGTCCTAACTCCCAGAATCTCAGAATTTAACCATATTTGGAGATAAGCCTTTACAGAAGTGCTAAGTTAAAATGAGGTCTTTAGAGTGGGCTCTAATCCGTTATGACTAGAATTCTTACAAGAAGGGAAAATATGGACAGACATGTACAGGGGGGAAATGGTGTAAAGACACAGGGAGAAGCAGGCCATCTACAAGCCAAGGCCAGGAACACAGTGTTCCCTCACAGTCCTCCAAAGGAACCAACCCTGCTGACACCGTGATCTCAAACTAGGCTCCAGAACTGTGAGACAATACATTTCTGGTGTTTAAGCCACCCAGTTCTTTGGTACTTTGTTGTGACCATCCTAGCAAACTAATACATTCATAAAAGCGAAAGGGCAAGAATACATCATTTGATTTTTTTTTAATTTTATTTTTAAGTAATCTCCATATCCAACATGGGGCTCGAACTCAAAACCCCAAGATCAAGAGTCACACAGTCTACCAACTGAGTCAGTCAGGCACCCCAATCAATATATCTACCAGAAAAAAATTGTTAAAATAAATTAGAGTACACCCATACTGTGAAATACTACAGAGTCTGTATGAAAAGTGAAGTATGTATATGCATGGGTATTGAACTAGAGGTTTTTTTTTTTTTTAAGATTTTATTTATTTGAGAGAGAGAACATGTGCACAAGCAGGGGGCAGGGCAGAGGGAGAGGGAGAAGCAGACTACCCACTGAGCAGGGAGCTGGACTCGGGGCTCGATCCCAGGACCCGGATATTATGACCTGAGCCGAAGGCAGACGCTTAACTGACTGAGCCACCCAGGCGCCCTGTATTAAAGTTGTTAATAAAATGTCCATAATTTTTCCTTAAAAGAGTATACTGTAATATCTATCATCTATCTATCTATCTACCTATCATTCCCATTTTTGTTAAGTAATTCAATGTGTGTTTCAAAAGCACAGAAAATATCTGCAAGTTCACACAATAAATTGTTAACGTGTTCAAGAGATAAGAGAAGGCATTATCTAGCGCTTTATGGTTTGGTTGAAAATGATGAGGATATATTCTTTCCTTAATCATAAGGAACAAATGGAGGTATACAAACACACATACACCAGATTATATGTAATAAACAGATCAGAATCACAACTGGACTTTTAAAAAAACTAACTGAACAAAATGGTTTAAAAGTTTATAAGAATGAAAAGATATCTGAGAACTGATAACATTTTGAAAAGGGATTTTTCTTTTGACCCATTAAAACTATCTATAAAGTTTCTATATACTCAAAGCAGTTTAGCACTGATACAAAAATAAAAAAATAAATGGCATCAAATGGTTTAGGAAAATGTACAAATAAATATGATAACATCATTTTAATGTAGTAAGGAAAAATGATCTAATAAACAGTGCTGGCTATTCATCTGAAAGAAACAAAATGTGATGCCCTATCTTACTCCATGTACAAATAAAGGTAAAGGGCTAGTACACTTTAAAAACATACTCAACTTCACATCTACAAGTCTGAAAAATAATAGCAAACCGTTATCCACCAGCAGATTACAATATCTAGTACTAACCGGTCAGTAGGTTGACAACTCATAAAGTACTGGTATGAATGTGAATTATTAAAATTTTTTAGAAAATAATCTGACAATATTCTTGACCTAGCAATTATTTTTGGAATTCAGCAGAAATAAGAGCATCAGTGTATAAGGAAATTCAAATACAGGTGTTTATTGCAGCATTGTTTGTAGTGGTAACCAAACTGGAAACAACCAGAAGGTTCAGAAAAAGGAAACATTAAATAAATCATCAGACACATACCCTATGAATAATTAGTCATTTTTGAAAGACATGTGAATCACATCTACATTCACTGACCTGGACATTTGCCCATCATATGCTGTTAAATGGATTTAAAAGGAAGAAAAAAGAAAGCAAGCTGTTGAGTAATATGTGTAATATGATCCCCCCTACTTTTTTTTTTTTTTTTAAACAAACAGGAAGCAAAAATTAGCCTATCCACACATCTGGCTTGTCTGAGCACTGAAATAGGTGTTGATGACACAGCTACCTTCTTTTCTTATTTTACTTTTTTAAAAAAATATTTAACTGTGGGAAAATACACATAACATTAAATTTACCATTTTAATTATTTTAAGTATACAGTTTAGTACTGTTAAATATCTTCACGTTGCTATGCAACCAACTCCCAGAATTTTTTCAACTTGCAAAACTGAAACTCTTTATTCATTAAACAATAACTCCCCATTTCCCCTTACCTGCTAGCCCCTGGTAACCACTACTGTACTTTCTGTTTCTATGATTTTTTTTTAAAGATGTATTTATTTATTTTAGAGAGAGAGAGACCATGAGCCGGAGGCACAGAATGGAGGGAAAGAGAATCTCAAGCAGAATTTGTGCCAAGCCTAGAGCCCCATATGGGGCTCAATTCCACGACCCTGAGATCACGACCCCAGCCAAAACCAAGAGTTAGGCACTCAATGGACTGCATCAACCAGGCACCCCTTTGTTTCTATGAATTTGACTACTCTAGGTACCTCATATACAGGTAATCCCACAGCATTTGTCTTTTTGTGACTGGCTTACTTCATTCAGCATAATGTCCTTAAGTTTATCCATGTTGTAGTATATGTCAGAATTTCACTCTTTTTTTAAAGCTGAATAATATTCGTTGTATGTATATACCACAATTTTATTTATCCATTCATCCATCGATGGACATCTGGTTTCTTCTCATTTCTTGGCTACTGTGCATAATGCTGCTATGAACACGGATATACAAATATCTCCTAGAGACCCTGCTTTTTTTTTTTTAAGATTTACTTATTTGAGAATGAGAGACAGAGAAAGTACATGGGGGCAGGGGGACAGAAGGAGAGAGAAAATCTCAAGCAGATTTGTGCTAAGCGGGGAGCCCCAAGAGGGCCTTGATCTCTTAACCCTGAGATCATGACCTGAGCTGACATTAAGAATTGGATGCTTAACTGAGGCACCCAGGTGCCCCTAGAGACCCTGCTTTTAATTCTTTGGGGTCTTCCCCAAAAGTGGAATTGCTGGATCATAGGGGTAATTCTCTTTGTAATTTTAGAGGAACCACCATACTGTTTTTCATAGTGGCTGCACCATTTTACATTCCCACAACAGGGTACAAGCGTTCTAATTGCTCCATATCCCTACCAATCTTGTTGTTTTTTTTTATATAGTAGCTATCTTAATGGGTATAAGGTGATATGTCATTTTGTTTTGATTTGCATTTCTCTAAATGATCAGTGATGTTGAACATCTTTTCGTGGGCTTGTTGGCCATTTGTACATCTTTGGAGAAATATCTATTCAAATCCTTTGTGGATTTTTTAAATTGGATGACTTGGGATTTTTTCACTGTTAAGTTGTAGGACTATCTGAGAAGGGTGCCAGGGGGTCCCAGGGCAGGGGTGGAGGCTAACGAAGCCAGTAACTTTTTCTTTATTCATCTCTGTATTATTTAGTTTGTTATGAAACAGACAGATGCCTTTCAGATTATTTTTATATTTAATGAATTATAGGAAAGTAAGATGAATCTGTGTCCCATTGCCAAGAGGGACCTCCTGCCAACCCCTACAAGTTCTTGCCCATCTCACTGTTTTAAATTAGTTTCCCACTCCTAGTGAAGATAGATTTATTCTCAGTTCATTTCTACCTTTTCCAACTGCAAGGGAATGAGATTCAGAGTGACTCACTTGTTCTTTTTCTTATGGATATAAAATATACCAATAATATTTATCATAGGGTAAAAAAGATACATTTGTTAATATATAGATATTATAAAAAATAAGAACTCAAGAATATTATATAAATGTAGGAAGCTTAAAAATGCTTAAGATAAAAATGCCTCATTCATTCATTCAACATATCAAGTACAACTTGGTCTTGTCCTAGTTGCTGGAGACAGAGCAGGAAACAAAACAGAAAAAGTTAGAAAGTGATAAGTGCTATAAAAAGTAATGCTGGGTAAGCAAGGGTGGGGTAATATTCAGATAGGACAATCAGGGAAACTTTCCCTTATGATGAGTCTCAGCTGTAACAGACTACAAATGTCCACACTTCACCCACAAGGTACAGGGTCTCACTACTTAAGAGAAATTTAATTTTGTTTAAAGATTTTTGAGAGATCTAAATAATCATCTCCCAAAATGGACCTAAATCTATCTTAATATGTAAGTATGCATTTTAAGATTTTTTTAAAAAGAAGTTACTTGTCATGGAAGGAATATTGGTGTCTCTCCCCAAATTCATATACTGAAGCCCTAATCCTCAATATGATGGTATTTGGAGATGGGGTTCTGAGAGGTAATCAGGTTTAGATGAGGTCACGCGGCTGGGGCTGCCACGATGGGATTTCTATCCTTATAAGAGGAGGAAGAACCAGACCTCTCGCTCCTCCCTTAGCCACTAAGGACACAAAAGGAGGCCATCTGCAAATCAGGAAGAGGGCCCTGACCAGAATCCAACCATGCTGGTACCCTGATCTCAGACTTTCCAACTTCCAGAACTGTGACAAACAAATGCCTACTGTTTAATCCACCCAGTCTATGGTGTTTTGTTAGAACAGCCCAAGCAGACTAAGACATTACTTCTCTTGACAATAGCAATCCATTCTTACCACTGTCATTTCACTTTTTATGCTTCATTAAAAGTCCTTCGCTTACTCACTTTTTTTTTTGGATCATAAAACATTTCAGCACATGTACACTGTTTGGAGGATGAAGACCCAGCGTGCATATTCCAAATCTCGACCCATGGGTAAACCACTGAGCCCACCAGGGATAGAAGAATTAGCTTACTCAGTTCCAGAGCTTTCAATAGAAACGATCAGTTGACCAGATCAAAGGCCCCAGAGCAGGCAGGAGTCCAGGTGAGCTATACTCTCTGTGGATGAGGTTACACAGCATATCGTTTGCTGGGCAGGTAGTTGTCAGTGGCACCAAGGGTGGAAGACATTTTTGGCAAATTTCCTCCAACACTCCATCCTTCCTGCAGATGGGGAGTCTTCTTATAGTAAAGGAAATACTGATGTCCCTCGGCCTTGATGCTGACTGGGCTCTGTGCTTGCTACAAATAAGCGAGAGCATTGTGGGTTTCACCAGGAGCCTCTGCTGAAAGGTAGGGACAAGTGAAACAACAAGAGATGAGAGAGAAAGGCATGAATTCTAATGATCTCTATCTCAGTGTGGTAATGTGGCAATAATTACGATTCCTGGTCTTCATCCTATCTGATTAGAGGGGGGAAAAGCGAATTGACAGAGATCTTCTTACTTATTCTCAGGGAACTCCTGTGAAACAGCTAGGGGGAGGGCATATCACTCTTTTAGTTGTATTTGAGAAGATAAAGGAGTGTCTGAGTCAGGGGGAGATTCAGGCCACCTGTCTCCTAAGAGTTCTCATATCCACCCACCCAGAAGTGAACCTGATGTGACCCACTGAATTATATTTCCATTTATTTTAAAGAAGGGGCTTGGGAAGTATTCATAAGTGATAAGGTAGGGGTCCTCATGGGTAAGGTCTGCCTTTCAGATCGCTTTTGAAATAATATCAGGATTATTAAAAGAAAGAAAAATCTACAACCACCCTAGAAACCAAATAAAAGCACTATCCCGTGCCAGGGCCTTTGAGAGAGTCTTCCTACACTGCAAGGTAGACTCAAGTAGCATGAAGCAAGCAAGAACATCAACTCAATTTTCCCTGAGAGAAAATAGTGTCCCCCCCACCCAAACAGCAAAGACCCTAACAAAAGCCAGCATTCCTTGCTAAGTTGGAGCAATGAGGGCATTTCTTCACTCCCAAATGGCCTAGAGACAAGTTCAGGTAAACAGGAACACAGAGTAGCCCTGGGAATGGTGAGCTGATAGGATCATCCCAACTCTGCAGCCAGGTGGGTCTGGATAGGAATCCCAGCTCCACCACCTACTAGTTACTAAACTTCTCTAAGCCTCCAGTTTCTCCTCTACCAAAATGCCTAATAACTGTGACTTTTGCACAGGATTGCTGTGAGGATTCAATGAAATGGGAATGTAAAATGCTTAGAATAGTCCCTGCAAGTGCTCACCTAGAGATGATGATGGTGATGGTGATCGTCAATGATGATGATGACAGCCATTAGTGGTGGCACTGGGATTTAAGATTTGGCAAAATGCAGCTAAAGCTTTTGAAAAGCTTCACTTACTTTATGTATTCTTTTTTTTTTTAATGTACAATAGATGACTTTATGGTTTTCCTTAATATTGACAGCAATAGAAAACAAACTTGAACTATATCACATTTAGATGACTGAAATAGTTAAGAAATACAAATACACATTTATAAGGCTTTATAGCATAATTACTTTTAAAAATCAATGTCAAAGTTGTGTACCGGCTAGAACAATTAACAGAAAAAGAACATCACAATATCAACCATGTGACACAGTAACACTGCAGAAAATAAATAACCTATAGGATTCTCTACTATACCTTGACTATATAGACTAACCTAAAAATCAAACTAATGTAACATCCTTAAACCTAGAAAATGCTTTGCAATGAGTATGCTTCACTTTAAAATGTGAATATCCTAAATTATTATTTACATCACACCTTATCCCAAAGGCCCTGTCTACACATAAAATAGTGAGAGGTGAAATACTGTTTTTAATTATAGTCAACCCAAGCACATTGCTTCTTACCCTTTGATCCAGTAATTTCACTTACTAGAAATATTCTTTTGGAAATACAGAGCAATAGACGAGAATTTAAATATAAAATGTAGTTGCATTTGGAAAAATTGCAAACAAAATAAATACCTAGCTACAGTGTAGATTTTGAAAAATAACATGTAGAAATAAAGCAATATAGATAGATTGACAATGATTATAGAGAGACTGGAGAAGTAGGTTGTCAAGATGGGGAAATTTGAGAGGCCGGATAAATGAATGACATTCCACCCCCATACACTTCCAGATAGCAATCCCTTCTCCACCCAAAAGGAGACAACAGGTTTCTCCTCTATAAAAATGGAATGACAGGGACACCAGGCAAGGGAGAGGGGCTAGGGTGAAACAGGACAAAGAGGGTTACATATCAAGTTGTGCTGATGACCCCAGCCCTCTTCTCCCACTGAGGTCCAAGAGCAAAATCTTTTCTGGGAAAATCTAAACTGCCCTGCCCAGAGAAATATCTACAGATGAAGACATGTGAAGGTCTTCCAAAAGAAAGGGAAAGAAAAGAAAAAAGAAAAGAAAAGAAAAGAGAAAAGAAAAGAAAAAAGAAAAAAAGGAAAGGAAAGGAAAGGAAAGGAAAAGAAAAGAAAAGAAAAGAAAGAAAAAGGAAAGAGCCAGTTCAGAGTTTCTCATTTGCATATATGAATAAGTGGTCAAAGATCAGAAAACATTTGGGGAAGATTCTCCAAAATGAAGAGTCCTACACTGAAATGAAAAGAGACAAAAATTAGAGCAGAAGTAAAGAAAAAAGAATCTAGCAGACAGAAAAGTGGTGCAAGTATCAGAAGTACAGTCTTCTAACACAAAGAAATGGAAAGACATTCCATGCTCATGGATTGGAAGAACAAATATTGTTAAAGTGTCTATACTACCCCGGGCGCCTGGGTGGCTCAGTCAGTTAGGCGTCTGCCTTCAGGTCAGGGCTCAGGTCATGATCCCGGAGTCCCAGGATCGAGTCCCACATTGAACTTCTCGCTCAGTGGGGAGTCTGCTTCTCCCTCTGCCCCTCACCCCACTCTCGAACTAGTTCTCACTCTCTCTCTCTCTAATAAATAAATAAAATCTTTTCAAAAAATGTCTATACTACCCAAAGCAATCTACAGATTTAATGCAATCCCTATGAAAATACCAACAGCATTTTTCACAGAACTAGAATAAACAATCTTAAAATTTATATGGAACCACAAAGACCCTGGCCACCCAAAGCAATTTCAAAAAAGCAAAACTGGAGGCATCACAATTTCAGACTTCAAGTCATATAACAAAGCTGTAGCAATGAAGATAGTATGGTCCTGGGACAAAAACAGACATATAGATCAGTGGAACAGAATAGAAAACCCAAAAATAAACCCACAATTATTTGGTCAATTAATCTTTGACAAAGCAGGAAAAAATATCCAATGGGAAAAAGTCTCTTCAAAACATAATGCTGGGAAAACTGGACAGCAACATGCAGAAAAATGAAACTGGACCACTTTTTTACACCATACACAAATATAAACTCAATGAATTAAAGACCTAAATGTGAGACCTGAGACTATAAAAATCCTAAAACAGCACAGGCAGTAATGTCTCTGACATCAGCCATAGCAACATTTTTCTAGCTATGTCTTCTGAGGCAAGGGAAATAAAAGCAAAAATAATTTACTAAGACTACATCAAAATAAAAAGCTTCTACACAGTGAAGGAAACAATCAACAAAACCAAAAGGCAACCTACTGAATGGGAGAAGATATTTGCAAATGACATATCTGATGAAGGGTCAGTATCCAAAATATATGAAAAACTTATACAACTTAACACCCAAAAAACAAATAACCCAATTAAAAATGGGCAGAAGACATGAACAGACATTTCTCTAAAGAAGACATACAGATTGCCAACAGACACATGAAAAGACGCTCAACATCACTCATCATCAGGGAAATGCAAATCAAAACCACAATGAGATATCACCTCACACCTGTCAGAATGGCTAAAATCAAAAACACAAGAAACAAGTGTTGGAGAGGATGTGGAGAAAGGCGAATCCTCCCACACTGTTGGTAGGAATATAAGCTGGTGCAGCCACTCTGGAAAACAGTATGGAGGTTTCCCAAAAAGTTAAAAATAAAACTAAACTGGGGCACCTGGGTGGCTCAGTTGGTTAAGGGACTGCCTTCGGCTCAGGTCATGATCCTGGACTCCCGGGATCCAGTCCTGCATCAGACTCCCTGCTCAGCAGGAAGTCTGCTTCTCCCTCTGACCCTCCCCCCTCTCATGCTCTCTCTCTCTCATTCTCTCTCTCAAATAAATAAATAAAATCTTTAAAAAAAACTACACTATAATCCAGTAATCCAGCACTAATGGGTATTTACCTGCAAAATACAAAAAACACGAATTCAAAGGGATACATGAACCCTTATGTTTATAGCAGCATTATTTACAACTGCCAAATTATGGAAGCAGCCCAAGTGTTCACTGATAGATGAATGGATAAACAAAATGTAGTGTGTATATATACAAACACACACATACACACAATGGAATATTTTTTAGCCAGAAAAAAGAATGAAATTCTGCCATTTGCAATGACATGCATAGAGCTAAAGAGTATAATGCTAAGCAAAATAAGTCAGAGAAAGACAAATACCGTATGATTTCACTCATAAATGGAATTTTTTTTTTTTTTTAAAGAGAAAGAGAGTGTGAGTAGGGGATGGAGATGGGCAGAGGGAGAGGGAGAGAGAATCCCAAGCGGGCTCCACACGCAGTGTGTCGTCTGACACAGGGCTCAATCCACAGCCCTGAGAACACAACCTGAGCCAAGATCAAGAGCCGGACGACCTAATCAACTGGGCCTCCCAGGTGCCCCACTTATTTGTGGAATTTAAGAAATAAAACAAACAAAGGAAAAAGAGAGAGAGAGAAACCAAGAAACAGACTCTTAACTACAGAGAACAAACTGATGGTTACCACAGGGGAGGTGGGTAGGGGAATGGGTGAAACAGGTGATGGGGATTAAGGAGTGCACTTGTGATGAGCACCAGGTGTTGTATGGAAGTGCTGAATCACTATATTGTACACCTGCAATTAATACAACTGTATGTTAACTATACTGGAATTAAAACAAATAGTAAAATTTTGTATTTAAAAAAAAATAAAGTCTTAGGCGCTACTGTGGCCTATGAGATTGAAATTGCAATGCTTGAGAGGTATTACTAACACATTACACCAAAACTTCCTATTTGGTGAAACCAGAGGTATTGAAAGAGATTTCAAAAGGAATCGTTTCCTCGCTATACGATTCAATGTTAAACTCATGCCATGTACTGGACCATCTAAAATTATCTTATGGCTCTTTGAAATCATAGACATGGCTCCCTTCTTGCAAGTGTTGGCCTGGGCAATAATATTCCCTGATGGCCAACCCACCCAAGAGCTCAGGCTTGATTTCTGCATTCAGGGTAAGTGGAATAAAGGTACTAGAAGGACATGCCCGACATCTGGCATATTCAGTGCTGCTATCAGCTGACATCAAAAGAAGAACCCAAAACTCCCAAACAAGCTAATTCCACCAATCAGGGCGTGTCGAAAGTGGTTGGTGATTCAAACAGCTAATTTCAATTGCTCCTTTTTAAGATGCCCATTATTTAGGTGTCAAGAGATCATCAGTATAATTACTCATTTAAACACAAAACAGTTCTTTAAATCCCCTCCCATCATCGCATGAATTGTGTGTACGTGTGCGTGTGTAGTATAAGGTTTCCAGGGTTTGAAAAAATTAAGAAAAACCTGAGATTTGTTATTTCTAATTATTTAATATAGAAATCACATAAACTTTTACTCTATCCAAGTTGGGGAAGTGCTACCAAAGTTAACAGTGGTCACTTTCTATTAGTAAATTCTTCAATAATAAAACAACATTGCTTTAATAGGTGGTCTTTATTAAGGTTTAAAAAAACTTTATGTTCCAATGATCCCGTAGTCAGAAACATTGCCAGAAATAGAAATAACAAACAGTCCAAGACATTGGGTAGATTGCAAAATGTTCTCCTGCCCTGCTTTTGGGAAGAATAATTCCTTCCTCCCCAGTCTGTGCCCTTCTGGAGAAGTGTCATCTCTCCCTCAAAATGAATTACCACCATAACACGTCATGTAAGTCTCCGTGGAGACATGACTCTGGACCTGATCATGGGCTAGGTGCTGGGGTCCAGAGGCACGGAGAAGCAATTCCTGCACTTTGATCTGAAAGTTCTGTACCTCTCTCTCTTCAGTGTCTGTGAATCCAAGACACACAAACAAAAAACCTCCCCACACCCGCCCCTGCCTCACACAAATTGACTCTGTTTTGTTCAAAGGTGCTCTATTCCCACAGAATATGCTGACTGCCATGTCACTCTAGCTTATCCATGGTTTAAAGCTGAAATCAAACTGGTCACCCAATTCCCCCATGCTTTTGAAATAGAAACAAAGAGCCAGCTGAACCATTGTTAGGGCAGTCCCTGGTCTGAAGAACCATATCCCAGTGGTGGAGAGAATCACTCTGTCACAGACATAGAGCCCAGGATGTCCCTGGCTGCACGACCTGCACATTTTCCCATAACCCCACTCACAGATCATGCCACTTCCTTCAAAAGAGTCGTCTGGTGATGCTTGGCAGAAATGTGTCCAGCCAGAATTGTAGGATGCCTTTCATTCTAGTCATCAGCTTGCTGTTGGTAAGAGCAAACCTGGAGTTGGCCAGTGGGGGAATAAAAACAAGGTGGGCTAGGAACACTGGCTCAAGGCATCCCATCCTGGTCCTCTGTGCCGTGTCATTACCTCAGCCAGCAGGCCTGGGACACATGGGCCTCTCCCACGTGTCATAACCCAACGTCCTGTTCATCTCTGTCCCCCCCACATTACACAGGGTACAGCTTGTGAAAGGATAACCCTCATCCAGTGTGCACTGAACTGATCTGACCTAGTTCCACACATGAAAAGAGAAGCAAGGGACTGGCATTTAAGGTGGGCTATAAATAAGACCAGAGCAAACCTTCGCCAAGTAGCCCTGAGACAGGCAGAACAGGGGACTCAGTGGCAGGGGGGGCAGAGGTGGGGGCGTTGTCAGAACTGGAGTGAGGGCTTGCCTTAGTACCCCTAAAGCAAGAATCACTGTGCGAAACTAGAGGTACCAACAGTGACTGTCATACATACTGAGACTGAAGAGACAAATATGAGACTGAAATCAACAACTACCGGATCAGATGCAACCTATGTTCAGGTGTGAAAATGCCACTTCTCCTTTATCAGAGGTGCTCAGAAACGGTCTGTCCGACTCGCACCCCCAGATTACTTAACCCTAAACCACTTCCCACTCACAGGCCAGATAGGCTGTCCCAGTTCATCCTGCTACGCCCGCCATACACCAAACTTGCTGGGAGCATGAGCAGAGTAGCCAAGGTTAAAATCAAAAGAGGAACAAGCCATGTGAAGGGAAGAATTAGTTCTCTAAAAGCAGAGAGGCAGGTGGGGGAGCAAACAGAACCAGCTAGCAGGTTTGCTATCAAAGCATCAACCCGCCCCCTTCTCTGAACGTCCTAAAGGGGCCTCCTTCACCGTGGCCACAGTAAGAAGCGGGACTTTTCCCAGCTCCACTGCAGTCACTTTCACGAATAAATGTGTTTACGGTGTCAGGATTAGAATGAGTGCAATTCTGGATACGCATTTAATTTACTTTATTACTTCTCCTTGGGGTGGGGGGGGAGGTATTCACAAAGAAAGTTGATTCCTTCCGGAAGGCTACTTAGCAGATGGTTCTAATTAAGCCCTGATATAGCATGAGGACAGCCCAGAAGAGGGTAAAAACAAACTCTGCCTCCGAGGTCTCCAGCATCCCACATCTTGAAAGCCTTCAGAAACGAGGCACTATACAGGCGTCCTACAAAGTAAAAGTTACACACGTTCTCCCAGCCAGAAGGGGGAGAAGCCTGGAGATTATCAGCTTTGTTTACTGCAATCCTGCATTTCTGGGAGGGGGGGGGAGGGCCACTTCTGTGTGAAATAAACAACCACGTGGAGGTGAGCAGAGCTCTTTGAACAGGAGAGTTACCCCAGGGAATGTGCTGTAACACACCCGGCCTTCCCATAGGCCTTCCCATACTGCCGTTTCATTTCAGGCCGGAAACAGAGAGGCCCCCCTCCATGTCTTGGGTCTGGGCCCGATCCACAGGAAACTTCTCCCTTGATTAGACTCCCACTGAGCCCAGGGTTCAGCTTTCCTATCTTTCATTCCAATCCACACACTCTGCCACTCCACCAAGAACAGAGTCAGGGGGCCTTTTCAAACAAACCCGCCCACCCACAACCACTGCGGGCAAGCTACAAAGTTCATGCTAAGAATTAACCGTGCCTTCTTGGAATTGAGAAATTGGCCTTTGAATCGCAAGGGAATATTCTCTAAAAAGCAGATTAATCCTCATTGAGTTTTGGCAGGCAAAATTCAGGGGTCAATTAAACAGAGCCAAGAACTAATGTCTCAATCTGCTTCCTGAGCATTCACATGCAATGCCTGAAGAGGTAGAGGATTCTGTCAGTCCCATCTAGATATTGCTGGAAATCACACCAGCCTTATACAGCCTTCCTTTTCCAAGGTTATCCTACAGTCCGGCAGAAAGGGGGTTTCAACCCTATCACTTACAAGCACCAACATAAGCAAAACAACTCAGACGCCCTCGAACTACTTTGAATGAATCGGTCACAGTCACATGACACATCTGGATATTTCCTTTTAAAACAGACTTTCCAACTGAAATGGGATCCAGATGTTGTAAGCAGATGCATATTTAGTCCCCTTCCTAGGAGGTACCTACGTAATGAAAACTCAACTTAGTTTGATTTCTTATGTGTACTTCTTACTTCTGCTACTAGAATGCAAGCTCCTCCATGCCTTGGGCGTGGCATTCTTGCCCACTGCACGGGGCACAATGCTTGGACCACAGCTGGTCCTTAAAAGCTGGTCCAATAAATGAAGCAATACATAGATACAATGAAAGTTTCAATGAATCAGATTAAGCACCAAAGTCAGGAACAAAATGTGTCCTGTATAAGGTCATACAGATGGATCTGGATTTGGAAAATCTTAATCCCCTTGTTAACTATGACTATTCATCAAGCTAACAGCCAGATTTTTTATTTTTTATAATAGCTAGTGAAGATTTTTAATTTTTTTATAATAGCTTGGTGACTTCCCTTTGAATGGTTCTTTACATGGAAGCTTTACAGGAAAATTTTTCCTAGATGATAAACTGTAGAAAACCTTAGCCATTCTTTAAGACCCACCTAAAGTGACTGGTCACATTTCCTGAGTGCCTACTATGTGCCAGACCCTGTCTGGAAAGCTCTCAGGCACTTATTCACTTTGTCCTTACAAGCCTCTGCAGTAGGTTCTGCTGTCATCCCCATTGCATAGGTGAGGAAAGTGGCTTAGTTTTTTCGGTTGGGCCTCCCTGACCTCTCCAGTGGAAGAATGCACTTCCTCCTGGGAAACCCCATTTAGCACATTTTGTGCTTCTCCTATGAGACATGCTGCACTCTCCCGTGTACAAGCAATAACTCAAGCATCATCCCGTCCCCTCTGCTCCACTCTAAGTGCCCTGAAGATGGGGCTACCTTCTTCCTGTGGTACTGCCAAGGCAGGCCCAGCAACTGCGTATCAGGGTCACCTGGGCAGTTTTTCAGACAAAACACAGCAGAGGCCTGGGCCTCACACCCTAGAGATTCTGGCTGTTGGCTGGTGCTCTGGAACCTTTAGCCTCAGAAAGCGGTCTAGGTGCTCTTGACACATACCAGGTTTGAGAACCACCGTCCTACTCAGCCAGCTCATTGCTTTGCACGTTGTGTACAATGAACAAAACTTACCCAGTGAATGAATAGTTTACTGAATAGCCATTATTACGAGATGTCAATTAAGATACATACAACTGTTGTTCAAGTGGGCATGGAACTACCCCCCCCAACTCTGCCAACCCCTCTACCTACCTCCCACCATTCCCTCCCTGCCTCCTTCCCTCATTTAGCTCCAGCCATGCCGGCCTTCCTTACTGCTCCTCAACTGTGCCAAGCCCTCTACCCAGAACACTCCTACCCTAGATTTGCATGTCTCGTTCCTTCTTTTCTTCAGCTCTCTCCCAAATGTCACCTCCTCAGAGAAGTGATCTCTGATGGCCCTATGTCAACCACAGCACCTGCCCCTATCACTCACGGTGGTGTTACAATCCTTTACCCAATATTCTCATAGCCCTTAACATAAACTGCCATTATATTATATATACTTCAAATTTGCTGTCTGTTCCTTCCCGCTTAGAACACACACTCCAGAAGGTTATGGATTCTTTGAGGAAAACCGACAAGCCTCTCCTGCTGTTTAAGCCTTCTGTTTGCAGTGTTTCAGAAGAGTCTTATTTCTCATTGTGACAGAAAGAAGGGCCTCGCTGACTTTCCAAGTTCCTTCCAGGATCCCAAGGCTTAGAAAAAGGAAATTTTAGAAATAGAAATGCAGGGGTTCTTCTTAATCTGGGGTCCGTAAGTCCCTGAAGATTTCTAAACTTCCTAAAACTGTACATGAAATTTTGTCTGCTTGCAATATGCACAACTTTCTGTGGCAAGAATCCCCAGTTCTCATTAGGGTCTCGAAGGAGTTTTATTTCTCAAACAAAAAGTTAAAAATTCTCTCAGCAGAATCTTTTATTATGGATGAGGACATGGAGGCCCCCAAAGAAGCAGCTTAGGAACAGCCAAACAGCTGGTTAGTGACGGAGCTGTGAGCTGAGTACACATCTGCTGATCCCCAAGCAGTCTCTTTAACCCCTCCCCCCATGTCCCCTAGAAAGAGAGGACCCTCCCCCCTCATGACAATGCCAGACTGCCACCCTGGACCCTGGGCTCTGGGAGCGGCTACTTCATTGTGTGTATGACTAAGCCTTGGGCAAAAATAGTGCTGCATGCTCTCCCCCTCCCTCACAATTTAATTATTCACCAATTTGCATGTAGAGAGAACATCAGAGAGGTGAAAGGCTCAAATTTGCCCCTAAGCCTCTTTCAAATGGCATTTCATACCGATGCACTACAGGGCATCTTCATGTCCCCTCGCTCGCCAGATGCCCTCTGCAAATAAAGAACTTCTTTTTCTCCCTACTGCCAACGGCTCCGATTTTCTCATGATTTCCTATCATGGTGAGTGCCCACAAAATATCACCCCCCTCCACATGTCCTACTGGCTATTCTGTCAACGTCATGGATTCCAAACCAGCCATGCTGGAATGAAAACCAATATTCACAAGCCATCGGGAGGTGTGCGGAGAAATAAAGGACAGGGCATACTTGAACTCCAGTCAAAAGCACATGCCCTGTCCTCGCCTCTGATTTTCCATGCTTACAGAAATCTCCTCTGCAAGGAACTCTGAGGTCCCAAATCGACTTTTTCAGTTAGGCCATTGCATTGAAAGGAACAGAGACCCACTCAAGTTCCATCAGGAAAAGGGATGTTCTGGACCCGGAAGTGGAAAGCTGCTGAGAACAAGGAGGGCTCTGGGGCCTGGGTGTACCCCACCCCCGCACCCCACACGGCACCCCAGAGACTGTAGGGCTGCTCTCCACAGCTGCTCCCTTCTATCAATCAGCTTCCTCAATTTCCATCTGGTTTTCCTGTTTCCTTTTTGCTTTTTTTTAAGTATAGATGACAATGTGAACATTCATTTCAGGTGTACAACATCGTGACTGGACAAATTTATACATCATGCTGTGCTCACCACAAGTGTAGCCACCAGCTGTCCCCTTACATTGCTATCATAATATCATTGGCTCTATCCCCTATGCTATGCCTTTTATACCCGTGACTTACTCATTCCATACCTTTGGCTCCTTTCATTTATTATAAACTTCCCATGAACAAGATCTATGTCCATTTCTCCTCCAGATCCTTCCAAAGGCTGAGCATTATGCTTCTCAGTTGGATACCTGGTAGCACATGGTGAATGAATACAAAACAATCATTTCCACAAGTTGGCCAGTAACACATCTCTCCTTCACCTTCACACACCTACCATTCCAGACCAGCTAACTCATGAGTTCCCCAACAGAGATGAGCCCTGACAACCGAATCAGCAACAAAAGAATTCATGAAAGCATCCACAGATGCCACCTAAAGGCATGTATCTGGTCTGTGTGTGTGTTACTTTCACTAGATCTAAATACCTGTAGGAGAAGGAAAAAAAAACAAGGATATAACATAGGGATTAAATTTTGGCCTAGCAACAGCAGATTCATACTTCAAACCACCTATTGAACTTGATCAACCCCTTATTAAAACCAATCTCCCTTTAAGACTTTGAGAAAGATGGGGCGACTGGGTGGCTCAGTTGTTTAAGCGGCTGCTTTGGGGCGCCTGGGTGGCTCAGTTGGTTAAGCGGCTGCTTTGGCTCAGATCATGATCCCAGGGTCCTGGGATCAAGCCCTGAGTTGGGCTCCCTGCTCAGCAGACAGCCTGCTTCTCCCTCTCCTGCTCCCCTGCTTATGCTCTCTCTCTGCCAAATAAATAAATAAAATCTTTAAAAAAAAAAAAAAGACTTTGAGAAAGATGATTCGGAGTGTTAGGGGAAATCTCAGAACTAGGAACCAGATGAACAAGATCACAAGTTCACTGTCAAGAGAAAATTAGTTCATTATGTGATGAATCACTTAACCAACCTGAAGAGTATATAAAAGCCACCAAGTAGTTAAAAGGAAAACTATTAGATTACAATTGGCATGTGAATAAAAGAGCCCTGAAGAAATGGGCTTCTTTGCCCCAAAGCTTTTCCTAGACAACACCTTCTGAGTAAGGTTTTAGGCAGAAAGTTCAATGGCATATCGACTTTAGATCTTGAAATTCTTGGTCAATGTATGTGGTCTTACCGGCACTGATCAAATTATTTTGTAGAAATTTTCAAAAATTTGAAATTCTTCAAATTTTTGAATTCAAATTGAAAATTCTTCACACTCTGGAGAATGTGGAAGGTGGCAGAAAATATTATCTCTATTTTACAGATGGAAAATGGAGAGAAAAGGAGTCAAGCCACTTGATTGTACCTGCAACAGAGACTGAAATACAAACCCAGCTTCCTAATCCTGGTTTCAATCCTTCTCTGTGGGTTTCATTCTACCCATCATCCCTCCAAACTCTAAGTGCCCCAGAATATAAAAAACAAGTGACCTTTATGAGACGGATCATTCCTAAAGCTTAATCCAAACACGTGGTGTTAAAAACTAGTAAAAAAAAAAAAAAAAAAAAAAAGACACCTCAGAACTAAGGCAGACAAAAGAACATGGTAGAGTGCCTATTTCAACAAGAAAACAAGCCCTCTAATCTTCCAAAAGTCTAAAACCCTGTCACCCAAGGCTGCTGATAAATGCAAGAAGATAAAGACATTACAGAGAATGCAGGCTTCACTGTAGATAACACGTGTATTTCCTTCATCTGTCATTTCTTGATAGGAGCAGTTTTAGGAGGATAGGACCAAAGAAGTACTGTACTTTCCCTAAGATTTTATAACCATTAGCTAGAGCTTCCTCAACCTGGAATTTAGCCCCCAGGGATCTAAGAGAAATCAAAAGTAAAGAAGGGGAGAAAAGAAAGCAAATGAAAGCAAAAATCCACATGTGCATGGGTCCTCCCCAACACCCTCGGATCCGATCCTTACAAATGGAGGTCTTTGGGCAACAAAGGAGGGGCTGTTTTCCGGGTCCGAAATCTGTCCTCATGTCACTGCCTTAAATCAGAATCCAAATTAATGCCACCGAAGGAAAGTGGGCGGGATTACAGTCGGCTTCACGGAGTGAGCCATTTGCTTCTGAAATAAGTTCTGCTGTCAAACCTGAACGGAGCAGGCAGGCTCATATCTAACTCAGGAAAGAAAATATAACAGATGGATTCAAAATTTCCAAGGCTCTTGGCTTAGCTCGGAGCTCAAACATGAAAGGAATTCTTCCAGAGTCAAACCATTTCTGAATCTGTGAGCTTCCAAAAAGACCTCCCTGAAGTTATTGAGGGATTGGAAAAAAAGCTGGAGCTGCAAACCTTGCCTTACCCAACATGAACTGGGTACTAGCCTCTCCCAAGGTATCTAAGGTTCTTCTGAAATATTCCACAGTATTCTATATTCAGTCAACTCTCTGACTCAAGTAGGCATCGGTCTTCTTTAGGAAAGGCGCACAGACCCACAAGACAATCATTCAGGATTCTGTCCTCAATGGATTCCTATTTTCAGATTCTATGACACCCTGTGTGATAGGGCCAGAAATGGCAGGCTACTGGTCACAAACGTCTGTGAGTCCATGACGAGATGAGGCTGGAGAAGATGTACTTTGTGGCATTTTATCAAGCCAAAGGGAGGGAAGCCAGCCTTTAGGAAGCGCCCCTACTCTTTCGATGTATTTTCCACACATTTCGTATCTTACATAATCCTCACAGCCCATGAGCCCCTGGAACGTAGCAGGTACTCCGAGAACAGGTACTTCCTCAGAGCAGTAAGTTAGTCACAGTGAGTAGGGATCCGAATTCCAGTTGGCCTGACTCAAAACACCCATGTTAGTCAGTCAGTTATGTGTGAATTTATTATTTATTTATACCTCTTAAGATCCCAGACTGATCTGAGCCAGTGAGTGAGTGCTACTCTAACATTACAGGAAACAGAGAACAGAAGTCCCTCACCCAGAGACCCCTGGAAACTCAAATATTTTCTATGACAATTTTTGCAAGACCAGGCCATTTCTAGCCATAAGAGCCTTGACACTGGAAATACACTAGAGTCTAGTCTGGACCTCTGAAGATGGGTTCAGAGCTAACCAACATTAACTACTTAATAATCAACCCTGCTCAACAAACAAGAGCACCTGATTGCCAGGCCAGCGTACTCTCAGGCAGGCTCCTGCCTAGCAAAATTTTAGATAATGATTGCCATACTGTCCGCGGTACCAGGAAGTATGCTAATCATATTCTTACCTTCTCACTTGGCTTAGAGCCTTATAAGACTTCACAAAGGCAAAGAGTAATAAAGTTAGTAGACCTGAACTTCAAAATTCCGAGCCACAAGAAGCTACCCTCCAAAACTTCACTCTGTAGCAAAAGGCTCTTGCATCTGATTCTGATTTTAAGCATGGCTTGGCCACTGGAAGTGGTAACTGTGTTAGCTTACCATGTAGCTTGTGGCACTGAGCAAATCAACTCGCTCACTCAGAACATGACTTATTTTTTTTAAAAGGCATACCCTATGAGTGAAGCTGTTAGACTATAGAAATCATCATATATAGATGTTCTGTGTTGTTAGTGAAATATTTTATTATGTAATGCAAGACCAAATCTTGTGTATGCCATGGGACTGTCCATTACCTTATCAAAAAAAGGCCCTGACCTCACACCTACTGTCTTTGAACAGATAAAGGAGTCAAAGCCAGAGACTGATGGTTTACCAGCCATAAAACAGTCATCTAGATCCTTAGAACAGCCAACAGATTAAAATTAGTGAGATGTGATTCTACAAGTTTTTAGTGTTAGGGTTATAAAGAGATGAGACTAGTGTAAACATGAAAATTCCATTTTGCCCCTAACTGAAGAACAGTCTTGGAATTGGTTTTTGATTGTGAACAAAGAAACAGAGTGTGTCATAAGTAATTCACCCAACCGTAGAAAACAAAATATACTAAATTACAGATGGTCCTCAAGAATACGGGGACACATAAAGTTAGATTTTTGCTAGAATATGCAAAAGTCAGCATAGCTTGAGAGATGGGGTCAAAGACCTAATTGCCGAACCCAGCCAAGACATCCTGTATGATTTGGGGCAAACCACCAAAATACTCTGTTTCATTTGCTAGACCTCTAAAACAGAGGTTACAACAGCTACTGCCTTTAAGTCACACATTACATTAATAATCATAGGATCCTTAAGTCCAATTTATTTACTTGTTCAAACTGGTAATCAATCCACATTGCACAAACTTTAAAAGCTGCAAAAATACTCAATAAAACCTCTCTACGTCTGACATCTAATCCACCATCACCTTCCAAGAAACAACCGATGGACAATTTCTTATGTATATTTTCAGAAATGGTCTAGCATTTACAAGTACACACAAACACACACTTTTCTCTGCCAACTGCATTCAGTGCCTTGAACAGTGCCTGACACAGTGGGTATGGCACAAATATTCATTTAACAAAATTAATACTATAGACACTTTTTGCATCTTGCCCTTGCATTCAAATATATCTTGGAAATAGCCCATATCAATGTATAGAGAGCTGCCTCACTCTTCCTTTCTAAAATTTTCTTTCAGTGTAATATACATACAGGAAATGCACGCACCATACATGTACAGTGCACCAAGCTGCCATAAACTGAAGCACCTAGCTACGCAGCACCCTGATCAAGAAAGGACAAACATTACCAGTAACCTAAATGGTCTGCTCATCCTCACTGCCAGCACACCTCTCACCCTGCAGACACCTAGAGTAACCACTACCCTGACTTCTAAAAACCAATTCGTTTCACCTGTATTGGTATTTATAGAAATTCAATAACACAGTAGGTACTCTTTTGTGTTCACCATCTTTCCCATAGCCTTTTGTGAGATTTAACTGCATTTTTGTGAGGACATGTAAATCCTTCATTCTCACTGCCCTATAGTATTTCACTGGATGGGGACACCATGATTTATACATACATTCAACTGCCAACGGGCAGGTGTGTGGCTTCCAATTAGGGGCTATTTTAAATAGTGTACCTGAACATTCTACACAAGACTTTTGTAGAAACTTGTCATTCCCCTAACCCTTAAACTGTCGAGGCACAGAGGAGGTCCATGTCTAACTTTCTTAGGAACTACTAAACTGCTTTCCAAAATGGTTGTACCCATGAACACTTTGACGACATGTGAGACTTCCTACGGCCACATGTCCTCACCAACAGCTGGAATGATTCCATGGTTTGTTTTGTTTAAAGATTTTATTTATTTGTCAGAGAGAGAGCACGAGCAGGGGTGAGGGGTATAGGGAGAGGGAGAAGCAGACTTCCCACTGGGCAGGGAACCTGATGTGGGGCTCGATCCCAGGACCCTGGGATCATGACCTGAGCAGAAGGCAGACACTTAACCGACTGAGTCAACCAGGCACCCTCCATGGTTTTGTTCTATTTAGCTCTTCTGGTGAGGCTGCCGTTGTGTTTACAACTCCACGATGACAAATGGAAAGCAGCCCCTTTCCACATGCTTATTGGACATTTGGATTATCATCTTTTATGAAGTGTCTATTCAAATCTGTTGCTCATTTTTCTATTGGGTCATTCTTTTCTCTTACTGATTTCTAGTTCTTTACATGTTTGCAATACAATCTGTTGATCAGACATGTATACTGGGAATGTCTTCTTACACTCTGTGGGTTGTCTTTTTAATCTCTTAATAGTGTCTTTCTATGAACAGAAGCTCTTAATTTTAATAGACTTGGTATATTTATTTTAATTAGTGTTTTCTGTGTCCCTTTTAAGAATCTCTGCCTACTCCAAGGTCAAGATGTTCTCTTTTGTTTAAAAAAGATGTATTTATTTATTCTTAGAGAAAGAAGTGGGGAGGGGCAGTGGGAGAGGAAGAGAAAGAATCTCAAGCAGACTCCTCGCTGAGCACAGAACTGGACTCGGGGCTCGATCTCATGCCCCTCAGATCATGACCTGAGCCCAAATCAAGAGTCAGATGCTTATCCAACTGGGCCACCCCGATGCCCCTCTTATGCTCTCTTCTAAAAGTCTTTACCTTTCACAGACAAATTTGAATCATTTTTTATGGCATTACGTAAGGGTCCAGTACATCTGCAGGATAAACTCATAGAAATGGAGTTGGTAAGTCAAAAGGCATATGCATTTTTTATTTTAATCAATATTTGATAGAGGTTATACCAATTTTAATTGGATTTTTTCAGACCACAATGATATGGCACACACAGTATTATTATAAGACACAGCACATTAGAATTTCACTTACACCAAAGTTCCCAATATTTTCTGAGACTTAGGATCCCTTTTTCAAAGACAATAAACATGTAACTATGCTTCAAGTATCCACTGATTGAGAACAGATATACAAGCATGTAAGTTCATAGAAACTGTGCCTCACAATCCTGTGAGATGGAAAAACTAAAATGAATGTTGTCATGATGTGGGAGGCAGGCCTTCCCTGTTTATTTGCTCCTGTTCATAAGGGAGCTCAAAGCCTGGCTGGAGTGCTTCAGAAACCAGGTAGACAGACGCCAGCCCTGTTCTAGGAGGAGTCTGCTCCAAAGCGAAGTCCACAGTAGCTCTCGGCCTGGGATGAGGCTGCATCGCCTCCCTCGTATCAAGCTGTCCCTTCCCATCAGAACAGGGCAAGAGGACTTGCATCCACCACGACAGCAGGAAGCCTTACTCAAACTTCTCCTAGCTTAAGTGTTCTGAAAAGAGCATCATTATTTTGCTCAAAATAGAGGTCTAAATTAAGACCAATATTCTCTCGTTTCCAGGTCAATATTATAATCCTTTATGATCAATACATGACCTCTCCTTCACCCATCAACACTAGGTAAACCACAGTAAGATTCATTCTCAAACATGCCTGTAATGTTGTAAGAATGTCATGCTGCTTATTAATTTTGCGACTGACATTATGTCAATACCATGGTGCTGGGGACCAAAGACCCACTGGGCCCATAGCAGGTCTGAAATATGACCACCATGAACCCACAGCATAACTTCTACTTTGCAGGCTCAAACCTCCAAACATACTTCCTTCCCAGAACTCTTAAAAAGGGGAAGGTGAACAGCAAAGAAAACCACCAACAAAATGAAAAACAGCCTACCAAATGGGAGAAAATATTTGCAAATCATCTGTCTGTTAAGGCGTTATCCAATATATAAAGAAATCATAAACTCGGTAGCAAAAAAAAAATCCAAATTAAAAATGGGAAGATCTGAATAGACATTTTTCCAAAGAAGATACACAGATGCCCCAGACACACATGACAAGATACCCAACATCACTAATCATCAGGGAAATGCAAATCAAAACCACGATGAGCTATCACCTCACATCTTTTAGAATGTTATTATTAAAAAGACAAGAAGCAAGTATTGGTGAAGAAGAAGAGAAGTCTTGTGTACTGTTGATGGGAATGTAAATTAGTGCAGCTAGAATGGAAAACAGTATGGAGATTCCTCAAAAATTAAAAATAGAACTACCATATAATCCATCAATCCCATTTCTGGGTATTTACTCAAAGGAACACTAACTTGAAAAGATCTCTGCACCTCCACTTTTAATGCATTATTTATAATAGCCAAGATTTGGAAACAAGCTAAGGGTCCACTGATGGATGAATGGACAAAGAAAATGTGATACAGACACACAGGAATATTATTCAGCCATAAAAAAAGAAGAAAATCCTGCCATTTACAACAAAATGGATGGACTCTGAGGGCATTATGCTAAGTGAAAGAAGTCAGAGAAAGACAAATACTGTATGTTATCACTTACATGTGGAATCTAAACAAAAAAACATAAAAACAGAACTCAGAACAGACTGGTGGCTACCAGAGGTGGGGGATGGGTGGCGATCAAAAGGTACAAACTTCCAATTCTAAAATAACTAAGTCTTGGGGATGTAATATACAGCAATAAGGACTACAGTTAACAATACTGTATTGTATATTTGAAAGTTGAGAGTAGCTTTTAAAAGTCCTCATCCTGGGGCTCCTGGGCGGTACAGCTGGTTACCCGTCTGACTCTTGGTTTCAGCTCAGGTCATGATCACAGGGTCATGGGTTCGAGCCGCATTTGGCTCCGTGCTTAGCGTGAAGTCTGCTTGAGATTCCTTCTCTCTCTCCCCTCCTCTCCCTCTGCCCCTCCTACTCATGCTCTTTCTCTCTAAAACAAATAAATAAATCTTAAAAAAAGTCTTCAACACGAGGAAAACTTTGAAAGGATGTGTGGTGATAGATGTTAACTAGACTTAACATGGTGATCACTCCACATTATAGACACTTTACATTATACATGTGAAACTACTATCATGTTATATGTCAATGATATTTCAATAAAAGGGAGGAGAAGATGATTTAATAGCTGGATCTTACTTATACCAAAACCTCCACCTAGAAAAAACCCAGGGAAGACAGGCATTTTCCCTTTAGGACCGTGTGGGGTGCAATTACTTGTCAGACCCCTAAGTAGATGTATAAAGAAACTTGCTCTGGCCAGTTACAAAGAGAGAGGAAGCAGCTAGAAGACAACAGGCTGAAGCACAAATTTGCTAGTAGCCCCGTGACTCTGGTTAATCACTTTATGCCTCTGGGGCATATTTTTCCAATATATGAGGGTGTTAGGTATGAGGGGATGCGTACAGACAGACTCTAGCCCTTAATATTTTATGATTTGCTATACAAAAGGGCAAAACTGTCAGATTTTTATAACTGAGGTTTATGACTTACAGCCAGTCTCCAGCAGGAAAGTCTGGGGAGGGAGAGCCCTATCATTCCAGACTCATAGAAAGTACAAAGTACAGTGCATCCTGTCCCAGGTACACATACAAACCAGTCAGCAGGATGCAGTCTTACTCACCTTGGCTGAGTCAGAAAAGAGCTATTTTCAAGAGGGAATTAATCGCTGCTCTGATTTCTTTTCTTCAAGTTAAGTTATTTGACAAGGAATGGATGCCTAGGATTCTTAGAGAGGGTACCCAAGGGGTCCAACGACTGCATCTGACATGGATGGTCCCAGAGTTTAAAGGGGAGTTGGAAAAGTAGGAGAAAATGGCACAATCTGGAAACGTGGATCCATGAATATAAAGCCACTGGAACAATAGCAGCTTTGCGACGGCACAGAGCTTTGTAAAAGACAAAAGCCACTTTTGTCTCTTGCTTGGGAACTGGTGGCCAGCAATTCAAACAATCGTTTGAGTCCCGACTGCCAGCCCAGGCTCCCAGAGGACATGGCCTGAACATCACTTGCAAAAATAAAATTAACACAACCATCCTCCACTTTCCCTTGCTCACCCAAATCTCTGCCTCAAAGTCATTTCTTAGCCTGATCTCAAAAGCACTTTTTTAAACTTAAAAATAAAAGCCCACGATTCCTGAGGTATGCTGGAGGGCTACTTATAAACCAATGTCAAAGGACTCCCAAAGGATTTGTCATACCTTTAACACCCACAGACAGTGGACATTTCATGGGTGATTTTATCTCTTTGATGAGGGAGAAAACTATTTTTCCCTCCTTTCAAATATTTAGTGAAGAACAGACTATGTGACCTTAATCAATTTCCTGAGCCACAGATACAGGTCAAATTCTATTACAATTCTGTTATAACTCTCAATTTAAATGAGTGGTAATAGGTTGACCCATGTTCCTTTCTTTATTCTTTTGACAGTACTAAAATATTTTCTATGTATAGAGTTGTAATTGTTGTCACATTGAATATTGCTGGGAATAGACTAGAAGTTGGAAAATTTTCCCTTTATGGGAAAATTCATTACAGTGAGATTTGATTCCTTACCCCCCAAACTCCACTGGTCTGTCTCTTAATATTTGGATGAGGAGAAACCACAAGTTAAGTTTCAGCTAACACGCTGAAAGATATGACCACCACAAAAGGCCTTCTACGAATAAGGACAAACTAAATCTTGAGTAACTCCTCCCTTTGCGGCCAAGCCCCTTGCCAGTACTCTAAATTACTTTTTCTTCTCCACATGACTTGTGATCTCCTATATTTTTAAATTACCCTGTACACAGTATATACTGTGCTTATTATAAGGGATCTCAACTCATTTTTTGTAATAGGAAGGAACAAATGCATTTAAAAGCCTTGTTTCGGGGCATCTTGGGCGTCTACTATTGGCTCAGGTCATGATCTCAGAGTCCCAGGATCAAGCCCCAAGCGGGGCTCGCTGCTCAGCGGGGAGCCTGATTCTCCCTCTGACCCTCCTCCCCTCATTCTTGCACTCTCTCTCTCTCTCTCTCTCTCTCTCGCTCATAAATAAATAAATACATAAATATATAAATCTCTGAAATAAAAGCTTGTTTCTTTCATTAGATTTCATCTTCTTTTCTCTCCAAGTCATGTGCTCAACACAGCATTAATGCAGTGACTCAGAACCTCCTAAACCCTATTTACCACTGTGGTCAAGCACCTTCCTCCACGAAGCCTCCACAAATAACGAAGGAGGAGGAGGAAGGGGGGGAGGGGAAGAGGAGGACTATTCCCATTTTTCTTTCCTATCTAATAAGGCATCCTTTAGGATTTCAATTCCTCTCCCACCCCACCGTGTTCACACAATCCTCTGCTTAGGCAATGTGTTAAAACTATTTTATTATTTAAATGTTCCTCTTCTCACTGCTTTTGATTGCACCTCACTGGAAGGACACATAGGGCAGTAAACCTCATAGCCAGGAGAAAATGCCCTCTCACGGTAGACAAGACAAATTGAGGTAGATGATGGGTTCAGTGTTCATTTATTACTCCATCATGTATTTACTGAGTGCTGACCATGTGTCAGGTGCTTTTCCCAGGGCTGGGGTTCACTAATGAAAACGACAAGGTTCCTGTCCTCGTAACTTTACATTCTAGCGCAGGAGACAAGCAGAAAACACAATCAAATAAATAAATAGGACAATTATAGACCATGTAAAGAGAATAAAGGGGGAAAGAGAGACATTGAGAGGTGTGGGGCAGGCAAGGTGTGGGCAAGTACCCTTAGGTTCTTAGGAGGATCTAAGGAGGGATTTTTAAATCTCTTTTTATCTAACTACAGTTGATGCTTATTATTTGCAGATTCTGTATTTGTGAATTCTCCTACTCGCTAAAATGCATCTGCAGCCTCAAATGAATATTCCTGGTACTTCCAGGGCCACTCTCAGATGTGTGCAGAGGGGCAAAACATAACAGGCAAGTTTCCACCTGAGGTCCAACAAGGCGACAGACCCTCTTTTTGTTTCAGTTCTCATATGGCAAACAAGCATCCTTTTTGCAGTTTTAAAGGTACTGCCATGTTCTTCTCATATTACACTTTTTGTTAATGACTTCACTATTTGAAATGGCCCCGAGCTTCGTGCTGAAGTGCTGTGTAGTGCTCCTAGCCCAAAAAGCTGTGATTTGTCTAATGGAGAAAATACATGTGTTAGATAAGCTTTGTTCAGGCTTGAGTCATTGTGCTTTGTTCAGGCTGTGAGTTCACTGCTAGTGAATCAATGATGTATATTAAAGGTCTTTAAACCTTACACAGAAACACACATAAAATAAGGTTATGTATTGACCAGTTGATGAAAACATGACCAGAGGCTCACAGGAACCTGACCTTGAATTTCCCCTAAAAACAATGGCTTAGTATTCCCTAAGTCAGTGTTCCCGGCTACTTTATAGAATATTAACTACCACCAATCACAGGGATCTACATTATAACAAGGAGAACGCCTCAGTTGGGCATCATCCTCACTTTTTAATGAGAAATGGCCTGACAGGTACTGGATTCTAGCCAGACTCCAGTACACTGTTTTATTTTTGTTGGTGTTATTTTTATAGTTGCTTTTTCCTATGGCATATGATGCTGGTTCTCCTTTAATGGTAGAAATGTAGGATTTTCTTTTCCAATAATTGTTTTCAATAAAAACTAAAAAAAAAAAGGCAGCAACATAGAGAGAAGATGAATTACGAAACAGACCAGGCAAATGGGTATGGAATCAGACATGAAGCGGCTTCACAAGGGCACCTGGACACAGCAGATATCAAGGTGACAATGAACAACTGAAGTTTGGGGAAACATACAGAGTAGAGTTTTGGCTTGGGAGTGAGATTATAGAGCCATAGGTGAAAAATGTATCCTCCATGAGCCTCAGTTTTCTTATCTGGAAAAGGGGACAATATATGAGAATTACAGCATTACTCAGTTTATTTAAACAACAGGTAAAGAAACAAAGCTGAAACTTTTTGGTCTTGGAACCACTTTTTACTCTTAAAAGTTACTGAGAATCTCAAAGAGCTTTAGTTTATGTGGGTTACATCTATCACTATTTACCGTATTAGAACATAAAACTGAGACATTTTACACTTTTTTATTTAACTAATTTAAAATTACCATAATAGGGGCAGCTGGGTGGCTCAGTCAGTTAAGCAGCTGACTTCGGCTCAGGTCATGATCTTGGGTCCTGGGATGGAGCCTCGTAGTGCGCTCCATGCTCAGCGGGGAGTCTGCTTCTCCCTCTGCCCCCTCCCACCCTCCCCCTCCGCTCATGCTCTCTCTCTCTCAAATAAATAAATAAAACCTTAAAAATAAAATAATCATGGGGCACCTGGGTAGCTCAGTTGGTTGGGTTACCAACTCTTGATTTCAGCTCAGGTTATGATTTCAGGGTCCTGGGATCAGGCCCCACCTCGGGCTCTGCGCTCAGTGTGGAGTCTGCTCGTTCCTTTCCCTCTGTTCCTCCCCCTGCTTGCACACACACTCTAATAATATTTTTTTAAAAAATAAATAATAAATAAAATAATCATAATAAACCCAATGCATGTTTTTTTATGAATATGTATTTTTCCAAACAAAAACACTTGGGAGAGGCACTGCTTTGCATCTCTGTAAATCTGTTTAATGTCTGCCTTCATGAAAGGCAATTGGATTCTCCCATCGACTTCGGCATTCAATCTGCTGCGATATCACACTTCATGCAGTTTCTGGGAAACTGTATTGTATACTCATGAGCAGGTAGAGTGAAACAAGCCAATAACATTTTAGTATTATTGCCAAAAAGGTTTTAATCTCATGGACCCACTGAAAATATCTCCAAAACCCCCACACGTACCCGGAACGTACTGAATTAAAGGATTTAAAACAGTCACAAAGTAAATTCATAATAATACTAATTCTCTATTCCTTTTATTCTTAGCCTCAATGTTATTAGAACACAAACACATTAGGGAAAAGACTTCTTCAGCTGTATGTATAATATCTAGCAGTACCATGACTCCTGTAGACAGCTTATTCTGGTTCCATGACTAATTAGCTGTGTGATCTTCAGCCAAAGATTTTTAATCTGTGTTCAAATTCAGAGATCCATGGACTTGAAAAGGGAAAAAAATACATCTCTATTTTCTAACCCTCAGCATTTACTTTAATTATGACTGTAGGCAATAAAGCCCCACTTGTACCAAACTGAAATCATAGGTATTTTCATATCATATCACAGTTACTGCAGATATCTTAAAAAAATCATATATGCTCACCACTAATTCAAAAGCATGGTTGTTATGAGACCTGCCACTAGATCTTGTTATCTAGTGCATTAATAAGCACATATATTACAATATCACAAATTTTGAAAAATATCTTGACAGCTGTATTTCAATACAACTGGGTTTCATTTTCAATCCTTCATAGTTGACTTTATGCAGTTAAAATCATTACTCTAAGAAAGTGATCCACCGGCTTAACCAGATGACCAAGGGAGTTCAAAGGAGTTCAAAAGGTTACTTTGCGTTAAGCAATTCATTTTACCTCTTTAGACACTAAGTTCCTCTCTTTAAAAGGAAACTAGACTAGTTATTCTCTGAGACCCTCCCCTCAAGAGCTGGATGGGAACCCACAGCACACCTGAATGCATTATTAACAAAGAGCTACAAGGGTCTGCTTTCAATCTTTACACCAGCATTTGAGGGACTACCCTACCAAGCTAAATGCTTTCAGATTAATGGGGCCTAGCAGAACCAAACAGATGAAGAGCTAATGGTGAAAACAAAGGTTCTCCCACGTTACCTTTTATTGCATTGTAACAATATAGATCACAAACAATAATGAATTATTTTGCAAAAAAAATCAACCATCAACATAATCAGGGACTGTTATTGATATAAAAAGCTTGTTTGGGTGCAGACTTAAACATAAATGTTTCAAATCATCAGAAGAGTAACCTGGATATATATCACTAAAGTTTGCTTTAAGTCTAAATAAAAGCGATTATACCCTCCTATCCTCAAACAGAAAAATTTCAAGAAAGAAAGGAAGAAAGAAAGAAAAGGAGAAAGAAAGAGAGAGAGAGGGAAAGAAAGAAACAAAGAAACAAAGAAAGAAAAGAAAAAGAAAGAAAGAAAGAAAGAAAAAGAGAAAGAGAAAGAAAGAAAGAAAGAAAGAAAGAAAGAAAGAAAGAAAGAAAAAGAAAGAAAGAAAGAAAAAGAAAAAGAAAGAAGAAAGAAAAAGAAAAGTAAAGTAAAGAAAAAGGAAGGAAGAAAAGAGTGGCTTGGGAAGCACACTTGTTTCTAAGCACTTGGCATGGAACACTTCACACAGGGATACTAATGGACTAGAACTTTAAAGAAGCAAATCTATTGGTCCTCTCCCTTGATAGAGAGATAACACACATGGGTCATTTAGGCCCTTCCAAATGCTAGAGATTGAGCCAACAGAGCTATGTTTAAGAACTAAGAAAGCCCAGACAGATTACATTTCAGTCCCCATAGAAAAATCTAGGCTATGTCAGGAGCAGCCAATAATGGCACCAAGATAATATAAGGGTAGAGACTGCCAGCCTCCCTTAGCAAAATTTAAATTGAGATCAAAGCGCTACCCTCACACAGAGTAGCTGTGAGTCATTAAAATGGTTCAAAATGTCTATCATATGGTTTCCTTCACCTAGAAACGCAATCCAACCAGCAGACACTCACAAGTGATAACTATCCCCCCAAAAGTCCAACAAGCCAATTTTCCTAATTATATTTAAATGAGTCTGTCTACTCTATGCTTTCTTATTTTCTCAACAGCACATCTCATTTTTTTTTTTTTTTTTTTTTTTTTACTTGCAAAGATAAAGACAGACTGAAGGCTCTCGCTTCGCGCATTTAACCAAATCATATTGTGGTGAATGGGAATGTGGGGAGAGGAGCTGCCTTAAATCATCACAGAAATTAGGTTAGGGCTTTACAGTGTCACCTCAAGACCAAGGACAAGCAGTTACTGAATGCATGCTCTATATCTGGTATTGTGACAGGGATACAGAACCATAACCTTCTGATTGAGTGAGCCCAAGAATAAAAGGATAAGTAACAAAGGATGGCACAATGTCATCATTGTCAGGAGAGGCATAAAGGTTTGGGAAGGTCTGGCTCATACCAAACCTGGGGAAGCAATGGGAATAGATTTGAGCCCTGAGGAAAAGGCCGGACTGGGGAGGATGCAGACGTGGGAGGGCACTCTGGACAGGGGACAGGCACAAGGGAGCAAATTCCCAAAGGAGAGACCCTCCACTGCATATTGCACAAGAGCAAAGAAGGGCAGTGTCGGCACTGGTGAGTTCATGAAAGAAGCCAGGAGAGATAAGGTTGGTAGAGACAGGTTGAACAAGATTTTCAAACCTTGAAAGTTGGGCTCAATTTAGACTTTACCCTGTAGGCCAAGGAAGGCTTCCAAGCAGGGAGGTGTTCCGAACAACAGTGAGTTTTAGGAATAAACAATGGTGATTTATCTGCTCGGCTAATCTGTCCTAACAGTGGGTCCTTTTGTCAAACCAAGATTAATCAGAATCTATTGTGTCTAGTAAAATAAGTGTGCCAAATTATATCCTGGGGCAATTTTTCTACCACCGATGCCCTGGAAATGCAATTCAAATACTTCTGACTGATGATAAATAACTGGGTAAAATGACTCCAGAACAGGAAAAAAAAAGTATATTAAAAAGAAAACGTCATACTTGCCCCTATGACTGTGGCAATTAAAACCATATTTGGGGGGGTATGCTTGCATGAACTACACAAAAGTCCTCATAGTTTTGGATCCTGTTAAAATTAAAACCGATAACTTTGTTAGTAATTAATGATTAGGCATTGCTAAATATGCTTTAATTTAGTAGCACTCTGTAACGCTCAAAAATAAAGAAATTCATTCCCTCTATCTTAGACCATTTCACCTCCATAACTATTGGCGACTTACTAGCAACTGCGAGAAGCCTCATGACCAAATTATAACCAGGTAGTCTGGGGCAGAAGAAACACATACTTATTTCAGAGTTGTAGCGACAGGAGAGTGCAAGGATTCTAAATAAAATTTAAGAGGAAACAAGTTTTTTGGAATAGAGGGAAAACAAGGAATTTCTTATATAGAATATATACCATTATATATACAGACACATACATAAAGGGTCATAATTAAGAATACTATAGTAAATGTGAAAGGGTTTGGTTGTTGGTTTTTTTTAACTGACTCGTGATTAGAGTTGAAAAGCACTTAGAGGATAAAAAAACAAAACAAAACAAGAGTATCTTTTAAAAGGGGGCGCCTGGGTGGCTCAGATGGTTAAGCATCTGCCTTCGACTCAGGTCATGATCCCAGCGTCCTGGGATCGAGTCCCGCATCGGGCTCCCTGCTCCTTGGGAGCCTGCTTCTCCCTCTGCCTCTCTCTCTCTCTCTTTCTCATGAATAAATAAATAAAATCTTTAAAAAAAAAAATAAAAAGGACTTCACTGTCAGAAAACGCAGAAGCATAGAAGTTGTTCAGGGACCGACCACTCCCTACTAACTGAAGCGGTGAGGAAAAATGGGGGGGCAGGGAAAGGACGAAAATAAAAGATTAAATTACCAATGGGCCAAATGAATGAACCTGAGAGCAAGTGATACAATTCTCAACACACACAACTGTGTTTATTCTAGGGAACCGCTCGGAAGTCTACTTGCCCCTGTAATCGCCTGGCTAATGGCAGTCTTTCCAGGAGACCTCAGCAACCTCACTCCTGGATAAAAGGTTCAAGGACCATGGCTTTTCACCTGGGTCCAAACCAGGCACAGCCAGCGTCTCGGGTCCAAAACAACACAACACCAATCCCTCCGCGGGTGGTGGGGGCACTTCCAGCACCGCTGTTGGTAATGCCAAGTGCCTGGCCAGGACCTGTCCCAGTTTTCTTAACAACATATCCTCATGTTATCCCACGATGAAACTCGGGGCTCAGAAGGCAGTCTTACAGCGCCTTCATGCAAGCTCCGTTAGGAACGAGCGTGTCTGCACAATCAGCCCCCGGGGGCAACCACCCCCATTGCCTGGTCACACACTTCCTGTCTCTTCCATCACCTCCACCCCACGACTTCAGTTTCCCGCATCAGTTTAAAACTGTTAGCAGGGTCCCAGTCCCTGGGAGGTAAGGGGGGCGGGCGGCTTTCTACCCCCAAACCCTCACATTGGGACCTCAGAGAGAACCCAGGAAGAGGGAAGGCAGAAAGCGCTGGGTCCGCGAGAGGCACCCGCATTCCGCCGACGGCGGAGGATCATAAACTACTCAATGAAACCACAAGGATGGGGAGGAGAAAGGCGAGTACCAGGGCCGGGTGCCCCAAATGAATAGCTGGCGAGCGCTCGTCTTTGACATTTCCACCTTGCGGAGCGCTGGAGCTTTGGGTTCGGGAGCCGGCTTACCAGTCCCGGAGCCCGAGTGCACTTTTAGCCACTCGGATTCCCCAAACCCGGAGGGACGTCCCCAACCGGGAACTGCCGTCGCGGGAGTTGAGTGTTGACTGCGCCTGCGAGGGCAGCGGGAGCCGAACCCGGTGCCGGGAAGCGCGGGTACCCAGTGGCCAGGCGTCCGCCGTCCAACTTTGCGCAGGGCAGGGCCGCTCCCGCGAACTTCGCGGCAGCCGGGCGCGGGCGGGGTGGGGCTAGCACTCACCAACCCCGTACTTCTGCCTCTTGGTCGGGATCCAGCGGGCCATGGCGGCGACCTCGCCCCGCCGCGACTGCGGCGGCGGCGCCGGCGGTGGCGGCTGCAGCTGCGGCGGCTACAGCTCCTGGGGCCCCGGCCGCCGCCGCGCTGCGCTCCTGCGCGCCCCGGGCTCCTCCGCCATGTTCCAGCAAACTTCGCCTACCCCGCGAGCCGTCTCCCCGCCGCGCCGCCCGCACGGGATTCGCTCCCTCTCGGCCCCGGCCCGCGGTCACCTGCTGGGCCCGGCGGCCGCGCCGCCGTGCGCGCCCCTCCCGGCACCGCCCCGGCCCCTCCCGCCGGCCGCGCCCTCCGCCCGCCGGGGCCGCCTCCGCGCCCCGACCCGCGGGCGCCCGGCCTCTCCCACCCGCCCCGGGGCTCTGCGCTCGCCCGGCTCCGCCTCGCGCACTTCCCGGGAGCGGCTTCCCAGGGCCGACTGGGCTGAGGTTTTTTCCTTTTAGTGTTTGGCGTTTTTCCCCGCCTTCCTCACCCGGATTAAACCCTCGAGGATGGATCCCGGGGGGCGTCGGGAGGGCAGCGCTGGAGGCGCGGGGCACACCCAGGCGGGCTGCGGGCCGCGCGGGTGGGCGAGGAGTGCGGGGTCGCTCCCACTGCGCGCCGCGCCTCTGGGGGAACGAGTAGAAATTCTTAAGTTGTCTCTTGGCTCCGGGCACCCCGAGTGCCTGGCACTCAGCGGGCGCTTAATAAATATTTGTTGAATGAATGAGCAGTTGACTACCGCGTTCACCCCCTAGAGCTTTAACTGACACAGAGAGAACCGGAAGCCGGACTCCAGGGCAGACATGATCTCCCAGGGCCACCGTTTATAGCTTTCAAAGCAGGCTCATTTGTCTTCGGGTAAATAGAGACCTGATGCGAGGGAGACGTGCTCCTCAAGTGTCAGTTTCCTAGGGGAGCTCCGTTGGGAAAAATTCTTTAGAGAGCCTTAACTTGGAAATCCTGTACCCCCAAAACACCGGGACTCCTCCCCAGCTGGAGAAATGCAGACCCTTATGCTCCAGGGAAAATTTCCCTCCAAGACCCCCCTTTTCCAAGAGACCAGCAGCCTAAAGAGCATCCCTGCGGAGAGGGGAATAGGGCACATCCTAGTCTTCTCTCCTTAACTGTCTGTATAGTTTTGACCAACAGCCAAATGCAGGGACTGCTCTTTCGAACCGCATTAAGTTTCCTCCTTTTTGGAGCCCTCTGAAACCTCTCCTGGAACTCACTTCCTCCTGGAGAGACCTCGGGAATGAAGATGGGATTAGAGACACCTGAGTTGGGGGAGAGGGGAGGGACGTTTTGCTACCTCACCCATAGAAGTAAAATCTCAGAGTAAATGACCAGCCGATTTATGTTCACGGTTTGAGAAAATACCTCTCGAAATTAATTGTTTTGTCATTGCAGTCTATGAAATTTTCCTTGCCTATTTGGAACATGAAAGAAAGATAAACACATAGTAAAAGGGAGTGAAACTTGATTGGAGAATTAGTGCATTGTAACTTTGGTAACTTTTGCAAAACGAGATCTGAAATTAAAAAAAAATAGGTCCTGTTCTAGGACTTACTCCTCAGGTTTACTTTCTTCTCCATCAAAAATAGGTATTTACTCACAGACTGTAACCATAAGTTAAGAATCTGTCATTTTCAGAAGGCATTCCACCATCTCCCTGAATATAATTTTTCTTTCTCTGCCAATGACATCATGATTAACCTGATTTCCCAGGCTAGATAATCTCTTCTTCTTTCCACATATGTTAATTATGTGCCTATTAGATGTCAGGCACTGTTCTAAGAATGGGTCACAGCAGTGAATACAGTAAAATCCCTACCCTCATAGAGCCTACAGTCTGGAAGAGGAGAGTAGAACAAAACAAAGATATGCCAAATGAGGCTAAGAATGTAGAGATAAATCCGAAGCAGGGAGGATAAGATTTCTGGGGGTTGGGGGGCGCGGGCTGCTGCTGTTTTATATTGTGTGCCTGCGAAAGTGACATTGATGTATAGACTGGAAGGAAGTATGGATTCCAGGGGAAAGTATTCTGGACATCAGGAACGACAAATGCAGAGGCCTGGGGGCATGATTAACAGGTTCTCAGAACAACAAGGACTCCTGGTTGGTAAGAGATGAATAAGGAGCAAACTTGGTCCAAGAGGCACAGGGTGGCCAGATAGAGCGGGACTCTGAAAGGCATAGTGAGGACTTACATATTACTACAGAAGACAAGGTTGGAGGGTTTTGAGCCAACCTAGGACACAATCTAATTTGCTTGACTGTGAGTTGAATGGACTATAAAGGCCCAAGGGAAGACATAGTAATATTTCAGTAGTTCAAGCAAGAAATAAAAGTAGTTGGGTCCAGGATGGTGGGGGAGAGATGGAAAAGAGTTTGGATTCTTGACATACACTGAAAGCAGAACCAACAGAAGTGCAGTGTGCACAGAGGGGAATTTACTGTGAGGCTTCTGGACGCTTTCATTAGCTTATGTTTTTGGAAAGTTTGCAAAGAAAAAGAAAATGTGTGTGTCTGTCTGTGTGTGTGTGTTTTTTTTTCTTAAGATCTTTACCGTGCCCCAGAGACCTTGGATCTTGTCCCTGGGTGTGATAGACAAGATGGGTCAAGTTTGACTCTAAGGTTGGGGGCTTGAGTAACTGGCAGATACATCCAAGTTGTTCTGTATTGAAGTTTTCCTTTCTTATTTCTTTAGGACTTACTTTGTCATACCTTCCTCAGTGATGCCTCCACTGAAACATTAGGAGCTGAAACATTTGCATTATAGAATGGGAGCTTCACAAAGTTATTTTAATCACCTCTGTTTAAGGAAATTGTTTGACCAATGTTCTCTACTGGTATACTCTGAATTCAATACACCTCAGGGTGTTCGTGCTCATCCAGTGGATATGGATTTCTACCAAAATCTGCCTTTTCTGGAATGTTTTCAGCTGCCACCCCCTACCACTTTTTGTAAAACTTGAGGTTTGAATTTGGGCACTGGATATTTCAGTTTGACAATAGTTGCATTAAGAGGGTTGGAGGCAAATGGAAAATTTTAATTACAGCTTTCAGTATGTTTATTCTTTTTCTTCTGAAGACTGAAGTCCACCCACTTCGTTATATCAGATGGTTAAATTCCAATTTGAAAGTCCATTTAAATCATAAAAGCAGAGCTATTCAATGTCTTTTATTAAAATTAAGCTGAAAATTAGAGAGTCAACTAGATGGGTAGGTGGAATAAGACCATGATTCCCAGAAATATCACTTTCTTTTTCCTCTGATATCTTTTCAGAAGAAACAGTAAGCATATTCCACAACCAGAGATATTCAGAACTCCAAAACAAACACAAATACAAACACATTTATGCACATGCCAGCATTAGCATACTCTGTTTGAAGGTGTCTTAGAGAAAGAAATGAATATAAATGATTTTGGAGGCTAGTTTGACGTGAAAATTGTGGCTGTCCCTTACAATGCCTAAGAGAATAGATGGATGTGAGGATAACTGGCAAGAGCTTCACTTCCTCCATTGATTAGCAGGTTTATTTTGCCAATCTGGCTGATTCGATTGCTTCTCTGAAAGAAGCTATGGATTCTGCTTAAAAAGCATCGCTCTCTCTCTCTCTCTCTCTCTCTTTTTTTTTCCTAGATAGAAGCAGCTTATTCTTGGAGCCTACATATGAGTGAGTGTAGTTGCCAGAATTCCCACCCCGCCAAAAAAGAGGAAAAATGTAATTGGCTCTAACCACCCCTTTAAGGGCAAATGCTTTAGGACAAGGGGGTTGTATGTAGGTCAGGTGCTGGGCGATGCATTGTCATTTGGGACCCGTGAGCTATACAGGACAAAGGAACAGACCTCCGCACCCCTAGAAGCACTTTATATATATATATATATATATATATATATATATATATACCCTACAAACTCACATCACTATCCACTCTCTGCCCCCCAAATGATTTGTCTGGTGAGGATCTCTGGGTCTGTTCTTGCCTCTGCCATGCGGCGTTATAGGTCCCGTTTCTCTGATGAGCGGGAAATAATGGTCAGTGCTCTAATGCCAGTCATTATCCTCATTCCCCCTTGCTGCTAGATTTATGCTTGGGAAGCACTTTCACCCTCTTCACGAATGCAGCAAAAAGCTTTTAGTTTTGTTTCTAGAATGCTCACTGCTGCCAATATCAAAATGTGCTTCAGGATCACCTTTGGGAGAAACCAATGACATAAGCAATTCAAAGTCATCAGTTTGATGAGAATTGGATCAATATTCACGTGAGAAGCAATGAACATCACTTGAGCTTTCAAAACTTTGTTTATAGACATATCTTGAAAAGTTCCTATATGTGTTGAGAATTTGTCTTCCTTAAACTCTTTAAAACAAGAGATGATAGGAACTAAGAAGCAATGTGGAAAATTATAATGTCAGCTTAAGTAAAAATAATTAAATTGTATATGCCATAATAAAACTATATAAAATTATATTTTAAATGAAAAATGACTACAGAGGAACATTAAAAAATGCAGTTTTGGGACACCTAGGTGGCTCAGTTAAGTATCTGCCTCCGGCTCAGGTCATGATTCTAGAGTTCTGGGATCAAGTCCCTCATCAGGCTTCTTGCTCAGCAGGGAGCCTGCTTCTCCCTCTGCCTGCCACTCCCCCTGTATGTGCTCCATCTCTCTCTTTCTCTGACAAATTAAAAAAAAATTTAAAAAAATTTTTGAAATAAAATGAAATAAAAATAAAGAATTTTTTTAAAAAATGGAAAATTTTATTCAACCTTCTCCAAAATAAAATAAACAAAAGAACACTTCTTCTTGGTTGCTGAGATTCCTGGATAATATAGGAAAACAGGAAGTTAAATGACTAAATTTGACCTTTATTTGGGACAAAAGCGAAGTTTCGTTCAGCAGCCCCTTGGTAACAGTGACGCTGCGACTATTTTGTTTAGGACACTGTCATAGTCAGCAGATTTGTCTTCCCGTTACGTCATGGTCGGTTAAGAAACACACATTTGATCCAGAATTTTTATTTAACACCAGATAGATTTTCCATGGTCACCAGCTGTAGTGTAACAATAATAATATTCATGGCCTGCACCTGGCACTTTTTTAAATCAACTTGTTAAATCCCCACACAAACTAATGAGGTAGTCAAACTATTGTCATCCCTCCCCTCACGAATGTGGAAAGCGTGGCCCAGAACATGCTAAGATATTGCCCATATAATGAGTTAGTGGCAGAACTAAATTCAAACCCTGAGCAGACTGGCTCCGGGGTCCATGCTCTAAACCAGGAGTCAGTGAACTGTTGCTACAGGGGGCCCATATATATATTTTAGATTTTGCAGGCCATCTGGTCTCTGTTGCAACTACTCCACTCTGTAATTGTAGCAGGAAAATAGCCATAGACAATGTGTGAACACGAGTGTGGCTGTGTTCCAATAAAACTTTATTTGTAGGCGTGAAATTTGAATCTCATATAATTTTCATATGTCATGAAATATTCTTTTTTTTTCAATCATTTTAAAAGTGTAGAAAACATTCTTAACTTGAAGCTTGTACAAAAACAGGTTGTGTGTTGTTGTTGGCCCGAGGGCCATAGTTGGCTAATCCCTTGCTCAAATCCATGACCGCCACCTTTTGAAGTGAGTGGAAAGGCTGGGGGTGCCACCAGGAGAAGGGTCAGGGTAACAAGGGAGACATCAGTGTAGGACCTTTCCACCCAAAGTCTGCTGCATAAGAGTATGGGAGAAGCTCCTGGAATAGAAGTCATTGAAGAGAAGGAGTTGCCTTAGAGGTTGGGGCACTTCTGGAAACAGTATCTGTTTGGGGGAATGGTCTCCTGGCCTAACCCCTCTGAACTCTTTTCTGAATGATAGGAACTATAAATAAAAAACATAACTAAACCTCTGTTAAGACAGCACACAAGCAACTGCTTTGGTACCCGCTAAACAAGTAGACTTCTACAGGCGGACAGGGGCGGCACATTTATCCCATTATTCACAACAGCCAAGATATGGAAACAACTAAGTGTCCATCCAAAGATGAGTGGATAAAGATGTGGTGTGTACATACAATAGAATATTGTTCGGCCATGAGAAAGACCGGCATTTGTGATAGCATATGGATGGACCTTTCCGGCATTATGCTAAGTGAAATAAGTGAAACAGAGGAAGATAAATATTATATAATCTCACTTAAAGGTGGAATCTAAAAAAAGCCAAATTCAGAGAGAGCATAATGGTGGTTGCCAGGGTCTGGGGGTTGGGAGAAGTGAGGAAAGGTTGGACAAAGGGTACAAACTTACAGTTGGAATTGTGTAAGTTCTGGGGATCTAATGTACAGCATGGTGATTATACCTAACAACACTGTATTGTATACTTGAAAGCTGCTAAGGGAGTAGGTCTTAAACGTTCTCACCTGAACTATATAGGAAAGCATATGGTAATTATGTGATCACATCACGTGTGTGTTACCCTTGGCTGTGGGGATAATTATTTTGCAATATATGAATGGATCAAATCAACATGTTGTATACCTTAAACTTATAAAATATTATATGTGAATTATCTCTCAGTTAAGCTGAGGGGGAAAAGAGTGGAGGGAGGCATTCTCATGAGTATCCTAGTGGAAATGACAATGGGTGTTCTCAGATCATGGTGCCAGGAGACATGACAACCTCTGTGAAAAAGTTTGCATAACCAGATAGTTACCGATGATACCACCTGGTAAAAGGCAGAGCAGAAGAAAAGAAAGCAAAGTGGGCAGATTGGTGTGAATTCTGAGTTATACCCTCTGGACTTTTCCAGAAATACTAGAAGGGAGACTTGGCAAGGAAAGGAGGGTGTTGAAACTGTAGAACCAGTGACTGATAGGAACTTTTTTTCAGTTTTGCTGAAATATAATGATGTATCAAATTGCATGCGTTTGAGGTATGTGATGTGATGATTTGATACACTTCTATATTGCGAGATGAGGACCACAATAAGGTCCACCTCTGGCACTTCCACCAACTTTGTGTATGTGGTAAAAACATTTAAGATTTACTTTTAGGAAGTACCAAGTACATAATACAGTACTGTTAACTATAATCACCATGCTATGCATCAGATTTCCAGAATCTATCCACCTTGTAAGTGGAAGTTTGTGCCCTCTGATCAACATTTCCCCTCACCCTAGGCCCTGGTAACTAGCAATCCCCTCTCTATTTCCGTAAGTTTGACTTTTTTTTTTTTAGATTCCACATATATATGAGATCATACAGTATTGGGTCTTTCTCTGACTTATTTCACTTAGCATTATGCCCTCAAGATCCACCCACGTTCTTGCAAATGGTAGGATTTCCTTCTATTTCCATGCTGAATAATATTCCACTGTGCATAAATACACCAAGTTTTCTTTTCCCATTCATCCATTGATAGGTTGTTTCCATATCTCAGCTATTGTGAATAACGCCGCAGTGAACATGGGAGTGCAGATATCTCTTCAATATCCTGTTCTCATCTCCTTCGGATATGTAGATGAGTAATATTCTGAAATGTTTTCACATTCATTAGTTCACTAAAATTGAGACCGCTATTCGCTGTCTTTAACTGTCCTTGGCCTCAGAATTCAGGTTTTTGAATATCAGTCTTTTTATTCTCTTGAGAGAACATACATTTAGCATGGAATCGTTAGTGCCACAGGACAAGTAACTCCAAGTTTTAGGGATTGTTCATTGGGACAGCAAAATTTTAAGTTGGGATCATTTGAAAGCTATTCTTTGAATCAAGCCCATATGTGATTGCCAAACCCATTAATGACAGTTTAACAAACCTTTAATGTTAAAATGTAGACATCAGGCGGCGCCTGGGTGGCTCAGTTGTTAAGTGTCTGCCTTCCACTCAGGTCAGGATTCCAGGGTCCTGGGATCGAGCCCCACATCGGGTTCCCTGCTCAGCAGGAAGCCTGCTTCTCCCTCTCCCACTGCCCCTGCTTGTGTTCCCTCTCTTGCTGTGTCTCTCTCTGTCAAATAAATAAATAAAATCTTTAAAAAAAATGTAGACAACATTCTAAAGCAATAGTCTGCAATCTCAGGGTATGGCTTCATCCCAAGGTTGTTTTGCCTTCTATTTGGGCAATATTCCCGAGCTCACTTCTTTCAAGATAACAAGAAATGTCTACATACTTTGCCTAAATCACCTGGCTCAGCTGCATCAGGGGAGGGCGCCCAGAGGCTTTCTACTTACATAGTTTCTTAGTCATGTTACTGTGGCATAATGTTCTTATTTAAACAAGCCCTTCCCTCCCATAAAATTATGCCTCAGGGTTCGCTTCTCAGAACCACTCATACCACAGAGGCAAAAAATCTTTCAGGAGAAGTAAGCTCACTTATGTTCTTTATGGAGGCCGACTCCATTTAGAAATGATCTGACTGCTAATGTCCTTGTTAACTGGGTTTGGCCCACACTTCACGTGCCAAATGGGCGCTGGCCCTGGGAGTTGTGTTTTGATTTCTCCTGTAATTTGCCAAAAGGGCCTCTCTTGACTTCAGTCTTCCTATTTGTGAACCTGTTGTTGTAATTCATTGTCTGGGTTCAAATATTAGTATTCTTCAGAATAAGTATGTTCTTTGAAGACAGAAAACTACTATTCACCTAGAATGTGAACAACAGGAAAATTCCAACAGCCATGTATTTTACTTAATGTTCTGTGAGCCATTTTAAGTAGAAGCATACCAATAAAATGAATAAACCTGTAGTGAATCCAGCCAAGAATGAAAGAAAAACAGGAGTGCCTGGGTGGCTCAGTCCGATTAAGTGTTCGGCTCTTGATCTCAGCTCAGGCCTTGATCTCAGGGTCATGAATTCAAGCCCTGTGTTGGGCTCCATGCTGGGCCTGGAGCCTACTTAAAAAACAAAACAAAACAAAACATAAATATGCAAAGTAGGAATACAAAAGGACACAGGACCACAGAGTTAGAGGAGCAAATTTCCATAAGATTATGCCTATTATTTTTTACTTAATAAACTGTAAAAATTACAAACAGAATTCACTGGGAAAATGTAAATGACCAAAATTGAGCCAAGAAATAGACAAACCCAGGCGGCCAAACAGCATAGAAGACATAGAAAATGTTGTCAAAATATTACATCTAAAAAACGTGGCAGGCCTAGCCATAAAGGCAAATACTTTTGTATATTCCAAGAAGAGATCAGTTGAGGATGTAATATAAACTCTTCCATGGGAAAAGATGGAATGCTTCCTGATTTATCGTATGAAACAACATAACCCTGGCCGAACAACCTGTTAAAATGTGGGAGGAAAAAAAAATACAAATTGATATGTGTGCAAATATCATACAAATACAGCTATAAATAGAGATTCAGAATGAAGTATTAGTGCATCTCATCAAGCATTCAATATGGATAAGCAATCATGTGGGTAGATATGCAAAAGGCATTTGATTAAAATTAACATTCGCTTGCAATCCAAACTCTTAGTAAACAAAGAATAAGACATATAACCTCAACTTGGAAACTAGCAGACAGCATCACAATTAAGCACTGTCATTTTTATTCCCAAATCAGAAGTGAGGTGCTGTAACACTTGGTTAGAGCAGTATTGAGGATTGCTCTATCCAATGCAAGGAAATGCGAGACATGAATTTGAGACCAAATTGTTATTGTTGCTGATTATATAACTGGTTTACAGAATCAACAATGAATATTTTCAAATAAATCAGAATTTTATCATGTTATATATTTATCTCTTTTCCCTTGTTTTGCTGTACATGTAAGGGACTTCACAGCCCAAAAAAAACCAAAACAAAAAAAACCAACAACAACAAAAAACCAAACACTGGGGTTCTTTACTACTACCTGGTAATGTGTGATATTTCAGTTTCTGCAAAGTTCAGTTCCCCCCCTTAAACTTAATTATCTTTATTTTTTTTATTTTTTAAAGATTTCATTTATTTATTTGTCAGAGAGAGAGAGAGAGAGAGAGGGCACACAAGCAGGGGGTGCGGCAGGTAGAGGGAGAAGCAGACTCCTCGCCGAGCAGGGAGCCCGATGTAGGGCTCGATCCCAGTACCCTGAGATCATGACCTGAGCCGAAGGCAGACGCTCGACCGACTGAGCCACCCAGGTGCCCCTAAACTTAACCCATCTTTAAACACAGAAGAGAATTTCGCTTCAAAATGATTTCACTTGTCACAGAGAAGTTTAAATAGGTCGGGCCGATTGCTATTATTTTGTCTGTAGCTGGCTCTCTTGGGTAGAATGGGCCTTTCAGTGGGTTGTAGGATGCCATTCTGAACTCTGCAAGGCTGGTGTGCTGCTCCCCTAAGAGGCATTAGGAGGACCCTCAGAGTCCATCTCCCAGCCCAGGGTGAGCTGACAGCCCTGCCCCTGTTGTTGATCTCTGCTAACACCACCCTTTGTGCTCAGACCACAGAACAAACTGCAAACAAGACTTTGGGGTGTGGTTGCACAAATATGTTTTGACTGAGCGTGTGTTTGCCTACAGTTGGCTCTGGGGAAGCCTCTTACCCTTAGGGACTGAGTTAACTTAGAGAATCTTTAAACCCTGTGATGCAAAGGCACCCCGAGCCATGTTACCGTCCAAGCCTGATGCACAAAATAAGGTCCAACCTGTAGCTTCCAGGCTGGGCTAGAGAATGATCTGAACTTAGTTGCAATGGCAACAGCATAGGAAATAAAATTCACAAAGGTATTTGTGAGAGCAACACAAATTGAATTGGAAAATATAATTATAGGGGTGCCTGGGTGACTCAGTCAGTTAAGCGTCCCACTCTTGGTATCAGCTCAGATCATGATCTCCTGGGATTGAGCCCTGAGTCAGGCTCCCACTCAGCGGGGAGTCTGCTTGAGATTCTTTCCCTCTGCCGGTCCCCCTCCCCCACCCTCACTCTCATTCTCTCTCTCCCTCTCAAATAAATAAATAAATCTTTAAAAATTGTTTAAAGATGTAAAAAGTAAAAAGAAAAAAGAACATACAATTATAATCACTGCTGAATTAACCATGAGCATATCCACCAAGCAACTGAGGAATGATTTCAGAACCACTGGTAGTTTTCTTGCCATGCTCAAAGTCTTTTCTTCAAACACTCCTAAGTAAACACATCCTATGGTATCCTAGAAGAAGGGGCTTGAAACTTTCTTGGGATTGACAATGTCCACAGATGTAAAATATTTGTTTCAATGCCCATAGTAGAACAATAAAATCAAGTTTCGGGAATGAATTAGAAAGAGGGCAAAACTTCAAAATAAAATTTTAAATTTCATGAAATCAGCCCATGGCAATTTGTGTTTGCATTTTAAAATAGAAATAATTTACTATGCTACTGAAAATAGCCTATGAAGCTATATGGGGATAACAAAAATTAAAAGATCAAGGGGAAATGCTGCTATTCCTGGAAAAGAAAGCTGAAAAGGAATGCTGTTTAAAAAAAAAAAAAAGTCGGGGGTGGGGGGAGTCATGCTCTATAGATATGGTACTAGTGCCACCCACTGTTGTAAGTATAAATTGCAGCTATGCAAATAGCCGATTCGTTCTGAATTTTCAGAATTCTTTTAAAACCTGCGCTCTCATGGCAGGAACAGGTGTTTTCTGTTGCTTTCACTATTTCCACTTACCTAAATTGTATTAAGAATTACTGTTCTCCTTTTGGCTCTCTGAGCAGCGCCATGGCTGTGGGCAAGAACAAGCGCCTTACGAAAGGCGGCAAAAAGGGAGCCAAGAAGAAAGTGGTTGATCCATTTTCCAGGAAAGATTGGTATGATGTGAAAGCACCAGCTATGTTCAATATAAGAAATATTGGAAAAACGTTAGTCACAAGAACCCAAGGAACCAAAATCGCATCTGATGGCCTCAAGCGTCGGGTTTTTGAAGTGAGCCTTGCTGATTTGCAGAATGATGAAGTTGCGTTTAGAAAATTCAAGCTAATTACTGAGGATGTTCAGGGCAAAAACTGCCTGACTAATTTCCATGGCATGGATCTTACCTGTGACAAAATGTGCTCTACGGTCAAAAAATGGCAGACCATGATTGAAGCTCATGTTGATGTCAAGACTACCGATGGTTATTTGCTTCGTCTATTTTGTGTTGGTTTTACTAAAAAATGCAATAATCAGACTTGGAAGACCTCTTACGCTCAGCACCAACAGGTCTGTCAAATTCGGAAAAAGATGATGGAAATCATGACCCGAGAGGTGCAAGTGACTTGAAAGAAGTGGTCAATAAATTGATTCCAGACAGCATCAGAAAAGATATAGAAAAGGCTTGTCAGTCTATTTGTCCACCTCCTGATGTCTTCATTAGAAAAGTAAAAATGCTGAAGAAGCCCAAGTTTGAATTGGGAAAGCTCATGGAGCTTCATGGTGAAGGTAGTAGTTCTGGAAAAGCTACTGGGGATGAGACCGGTGCTAAAGTTGAACGAGCTGATGGATATGAGCCACCAGTCCAAGAATCTGTTTAAAAGTCAGACATTTAATGGTGACAAATAAAAAAAATCATATCTGTAAAAAAAAAAAAAAAGAATTACTGTGCTAAGAGCTTTACATAGATCTTCTCATTTACTTGTCCTAATAACTCTTATCAGGCTGGTAGTATTTTTATCCCCATGGGATAGACGAACAGAACAGAGCTTGAGAGTCACTAAATAACTTAGCCAAGGTCCCATAGGTGGTGACTGACTGAGCCAGGGGTAGAACTTTCTGATCAGAAATCAACCTCAAGGCTGTTATTCTGTCTTTGTCTGCTACATGCCTATGTCTTGGGATCTCCCTTGTGGGAGATCTTCCAGAATATATGTTTCCATCACTTCAGTCTCAGCTTATTATCTTCAGAAGAACTCGCACAGAGGAATGAATTATTATAAAACACTGTTAGAGCAAAAAAGAGGGTCTGCAGGCTATTTTGGGTGGTCCTTCCTATTTTAATAAAAAACGGGTATCAGGTTTCAGGCCATTATATGCCTTTGTGCTAATTTGCGTGTCTGACAGTGATAACTTGTATTTAGATATTTTCAGATAACCGTAAGTGAGAGACAGGAAGATGGGTCAGATTTTCCCTGAAAGGCACCCCCTCTGAGACTAAGGGTTCCACCACCATTGTATTTTTATCGGGGGGCAAGAATGGCTTATTGGTCCTTATTTTGTATAGAAGGCGTGTTATCAAACCTTCACTGGCTGTTGTAAGGAGATGCTTAAAAACTCTTAGTACTATGTTCCAATGAATCCCTGGGTTTGTGCTAAATGGAATGGTATTTTGTGTCCAAGGTTTGTAAACACAAAACAGAGAGGAGATGAAACAAATGGAAAAGTATAGAATAGATGGAGTCTAGGAAGGCAGAGGGGAAAAGTAGAGAGACACAGGCCTGGTAGCAAATCCATTTGGAGGAGAGAAGCAAAGTCAGGAAAGTGTACCCAGGATCCAGTTCCTAGGAAAAGCAAAATTTGGAGATCCAGTGTCAGCACGCAGCCATGAGCTGCAGAAACAACTGGAGTGATGTGGAGTTGAGACCAGTTGGAAGCCCACGGTTGGGAACTCCATGACAGCGTGTGTTGGTTCTTAGGAGGACATCATCTTTCAAATCAAGAGAGTCAACACCAGATACTATTAGAGTCCAGTTAATTCAACTGTATAAATATTTATCCAGTGTCTTTGGTATGAAAAGCACTGTGGTAGTTGTGCTCTGTGAGTAGTCAAAAATCTGTCTCAACAGACCTCCTTTCCCTGTCCTCTATGCAGATTTGCATTGGCAGCATTTAATGCCATCTAGCTGTAAAGACTGGAAAAGCTCAGTGGCTGAGTTCCAATCTGATTAAACATGGTTCGCCCAAAAGCTACAGTTTAGTTACCTAGTTACAGCCTAGATTGGCATCTCCAAGTTCGTAATGATTCCTGGGCCAGCCTCCTACTTCTGGCCTGGAGAACCCTACCTCTTACATGTGTATTAGTTGTAAATTTTTTTCTCTTTTTTAAAAATTGTGGTTAAAAAAACCCACATAACATTCAATTTATTATCTGAATCATTTTTAAGTGCACAGCTCAGTCACGTTAGGTATGTTTACGTTGTTGTGCAACAGATCTCTAGAACTTTCTCATCTTGCAAAACTGAAACTCTATACCCATTAAAACGAATTCCTCCTCCCTCCTCTCTCCAGCACTTGGTCACCGCCTTTCTATTTCCTGTTTCTATGATTTTGATTACGTTAGGTACTTCATATGAGTTGAATCACATAGTATTTTTCCTTTTGTGACTGGCTTAGCATAACGTTCTCGAGGGTCATCCGTGTCTTTGCATGTGACAGAATTTTTTTCTTTTTTTAAGATTGCGTAATATGTTATTGTGTGTATATACCACATTTTCTTTATCCATTCATCCATCGATCACACCTCTTGGCTGTTGTGAATGCTGCAATGAACATGGGTGTGGTGCTTATTTTTTAAAAACCCAAACTACCCCACCTAGAAGTCTAGCAGTCTAGGGAGCGTTGATGGAAACTGAGGCAGAAACTGAGCAGAACTGCTCAGTAGCAGCTAAGTGTCTCAGGAAGCAGAGCATGGGGGCAGAATTCTTGGCTGCCAGGCCTCACTGCCTGTACATTTCACTTAGAAGAAAGTGTAGCTTTTGGCATGACCCCCTTGGGTTTACAGAAAGACAAACTTGCAACAAAGGGCTGGAATTTTTCTTCAGTGAGTCATGCAGGTCACATAGCTCAGATCTCTAGTGTCCTTATATGTCACCCAGAGATCTTATGGGAGTCATCCTCATCTGCTTCCAACATGGAGACATGTGTGCTTTGTCAAATTCCACAAAGGGAGGCATGCTGGAGCAGAAGAAAGAACACAGATTCTGAACTCTGGACTCCGAGGACACTAATTTTAGTACATTGTTTTTAAACTTGGGAAAATCACTTAAATTCTTTAAATGTCAGCCTTCTCATTTATCAAATGAGGATGATAATGCAGACTATAAATTTTTGGTGAGGATTTAATGAGAGTAATTGTAAATTCTAAAAAAAAAGTTATATAAACACTGACTACATTAATTTTAGTGAATATCAGTATAATAGCATTTGTAGCAAATTTCTGTTTCAACTTGTCATTTATATGTCATTTCTTTTTATAACTCAGAGGATAGCATGCTTTCTTTATCACATGTCTTTCAGGGTTCTGGAAAGTAGGTTCTCTCCTCTCAAATTCAAATGGAAAAATAGTTGTCTTCCCTGGGGTTTATAGCTACTTTGAATACAGAAATAGTTACTCAAAATTTATCAACTCGTGAAAATGTCTGTGGAGAGTGCCAGAAATTGCTGGTTTTTCCTGGATGTCTATTCCCTCTACTCCTTTAATAACAAGATCTCCTGTTTTTTTGTTTTTTTTTTTGCCTGGACACATAGCTGCCTAGAATACAGATCAGTGTTTCTTAGCCTCTTTTGTGGCTAGCTGCGGTTAGGTATGGAGTTTCGGCCAATTGAAGTTGTGTCTGTCTACATATTTTTTAAGCCAAAAAGAAAAAAAAATGTTAATATAGGCAATTAGCCACTTTCAAAATAATTGGAAGAGGGGGTGGCAGGAGGCTGCCATCTGAACTAAGTTCCAGAATATTCTGTCATTGCTGTAGTCTGTCTTGGAGCATGAAGTGGAAGCCAAGGGATCATCCTGGGTCCCTGATGAATCCAGCGTTACCAAATCAGATCCTTGGATCACTTATTTCTAGGCATGTTTTATGTGCAGGAGCAAGTTCTTTCTTGTTCATGCCACTGTTGCCTTGGATTTTCTGTCTTTCAGAATGGAACCAAACTGATACAAGTTTGATCACAGTCATGATTATTACTCACATGGTATTTTCAGATACACTACTTAAAAAAAAACAAAACACACCACACATTGTTATCTGTGCCTAGGACATCCTCAAATGCAGAAAGCGTTCAAATGTGGATGTGGCAGATACTGTTGGCCTAACTAAGAAGCAGAAACCACTTGAATATTTACACAGAGTGGAGCCAGTGCAGGAGATTGGTGACCGAGAGGTTGGAAGAGCCAAATGGAGGATGGTGAACTAATTTACAGATTATCAACAGCTGCTACCACCGCTGGGCCCAAGGGACAGAGGGAAATGGTATAGATTGTATCATTGTTCTCATTTTTTCACTACACTCCCAGGTTTATATGTCCTGCCTCATGGATATGTAGCTTGCTTGGCTAAGAGAGTGTGAGCAGAAGTGATAGATGCTTACAAACAGCTTGCATCACTGTCTTTCTGACAGCTGGGCAGCTTGATAAGTAGGCAGCACTGGGTTTGGAGTCAGGACATCTACATTCAATTCCTGGCTCGGCCACTTACCACCTAATAGATCTTGGGCTGATCATTGGGCTTCACCTGAAGGGAATTTTTTCACTGGCAGAATGGGCTCCGTGATGGATTTATACTGATCTGTCAGTGTCCTTTTAACCTGCTACCTTGTATGTTGGCTCAATCATACAATAACAGTCCCTTAAAGGAGAAATTCTTTTTTTTTTTTTTTAATTTTATTTATTTGACAGAGAGAGACACAGTGAGAGAGGGAACACAAGCAGGGGGAGTGGAAGAGGGAGAAGCAGGCTTCCCGCGGAGCAGGGAGCCCGATGCGGGGCTGGGATCATGACCTGAGCGGAAGGCAGACACTTAACGACTGAGCCACCCAGGCGCCCCTAAAGGAGAAATTCTTGTCCCTAGATTGAATACTTTATTTTCCCTATTCTTTGACTAAACATTGTCTTTGTCCTGGTACTTAATCGCCAAGTGGGGTTGGTTTTTGTTTTTTGTTTTTTGTTTTTTTCCTGTTAAGAATGACTATTTCTTCCATGAACCAAAGCACTACAAAGTCAATTCATTCCAATTTTTAATAGAATGATTCCATTGGCTGGGAAAAAGAGTGTCAGTTTCAGGAGTGACTTGGCAGGTGCAGCAAAAACATCAACACTCCAGGGCCTCAGATACACACAGATCCTTTCAAGTGGCGTTGAGTGTTGTGATAAAGAAATTTTCAAAAAGGAGCTGTAATGCAATCTTTTAGTCCCCCACCTCCCCCTAAGTACACTTCCAAATTCCCAATTAGGCTTGTCACCTGCCCTGTCACCACCTTCTTTTCCTACTTTTCAGTGGAAGAAAGATTGTGTTTCATTTGAGTTACACCAACCAGATTTCCTGGACTGATGACCAAGGACATCTCTGGTGGTTTTAAATCCTGCACACAGTTGTGATCAAAGTGAAGGGGTAGGGGTGAAGAGTTCCTTTTTAGGTAATCACCAGTAAGTCTGAGAGTTGTGCTACTTTCCAAATCACTATATCAATATCCATTAGTGATGTGCTTAGAAGTCATCCTGCTATGTACTTCTTAAGTGTAAAGTCCCAGCACTGGGGAAAAAAGTCACCCTGAGGAATGGTAGAGAGGAGATGGGATGAAAGAAGGGAGCTGTCTTGCCTACCTGGCTGAAACAGTGCTATGCCCCTCTCTCCTAGGCACTGTCCTGGGAACTCTCACCAAGCCTTCTAACTGATGGCCACACAATTTCTAAATAAAAGGCCATGAGTGAGGCTATCACCCCCTCATAGGGCCTAGATTCCTCAGAGACATCCCTACGCACAGGCATCAGCTTGGTCCCAGGGCCAACGTCCCCGGGCAGCCGTGGTGGGTGAGATGGCAGAAAGTTCTTCAGGTTGAAAGTCTTTTAAAACAGAACCATGTCTACTAATCCAGTGTTTGGGTTTCCATGACAATGGATCTTCCTGCAGTTTTTCCAGCCTGGTTAAAGCTTTTAAAACCAATACGTGCAAAATCAAAACATGGCCTTCCCTGCCTTCACCAAGGAAAGAGGGTGGGATTTCATCCCATTTCCCACCTTCCCTCCACCAACAGGCTTACATCTGTTTGTTTCTATTTCTTTAAAAATTTTTTAAAGTAGTATAAGTAATACACGCGGAGTGTGTTAGTTTCCTGTTACTGTTGTACAAATGACCACAAACTGAGTGACTTAAGACAACACAAACTTATTTTCTTCCAGTTCTGCAGGTCAGAAGTGCAAAATGAATCTTAGGGGCTAAAATCAGGGTGTCAGCAAATCTGTATTCCTTTTGGAGACTGTAAGGGAGAATCTTTTTGCTATGTTTTCCAGCTTCTAGAAGCCTCCTTGGCTCCTGGCCCCTTCCTCCTCAAGATCTGTCACTTAATCACATCTGCAAAATCCCTTTTGCCATGTACAGTACCATAGTCCCAGGTTCCAAGGATGAGTAAATAGACATCCTTGGGGATCTTGGGGATCACTGTTCTGTCTACCACACTTACTAAAAAGATATTAAGTGGTATAGAGGACATAAAATAAAAAGTCAAATCATCCCCCAAATAATTTTTAATTGTATCTGTTCTAAGTTCTTCTGCTTGTTTGCTACCAAACTCTAAATAGCATGCTTATATATTTCTAGTTCTTGACTGGTAAATTTTAAAAATATCTGTTGATATTTTTACTTGTTGATAAATACTGAATTTAACACACTCACCTCCCTTCTCTTCCTCCTAAACATTCCCTTACTCCTCTAATTAACTGACCTGACATTGACTTTTGACATTGTTTATTGATTGCCCATAAGTAGGATGCAAGAGTTGGCTGTATTTATATTTTTTCCCCCTACTCTATATTGTTTCCTCTTACTCTTCTATGCTTGGCTTGTCAGTGATATCATTAGTTTTTTATTGTCAAGAATTATTTTTCTATAATTATAATCAAGTCTTCCATGTGCTTTGTCTATATGTCTATAGATTAATTCTCAAATTAAACATAGTGATTCCAATATGATGATTCTGAAGGTATTAATCACTGAAGAAAAAACCTGGGTGATCAGACTTATAAAAAAGAAAATGCAATTCTATATCCCTAAAACTGTACCTCTTGGAAAAAAAAAATTCCAAGCCTCAAGGTCAATGGAATCCCCCCTGCCCCACGCCCAGCAACTACTCAAAATTGGTTCACATTTTAATTTGCCTCATATAGACCTGTGACTTTCTTGGACAGCTTTTGTTTTACTGGGGACTGTATTGTTTTTATTATTTTCATGTTCACAGGAAAGAAGAGTGAAATTTTAGTTTTGTATTCAAAATATGTATTGAATGAACTCTATGTTTGTTTTTTCAAAGAGCCTTCTAACTTCCTGATTTAATTTGAGCAACTTTTTTTCAGGGCAAGCTGCATACAGTCTTTCCAAGAATTTCTTCTTTGCTTTTTTGAATGCATTATGCTATTTTTTAGATTATATGTGTTCTTGCTTGGAATCGTTTTTCATTTTGCTAAAATAACTCCTCAAATAATTTTTTCCAGAAATGATGCCGTGGAGGTTAGCTTTCTGGGTCCTTGCTTGTTTGAGTGTTGATAATCATTTCTTATGTTCAGTTAAGAGTTTGGCCAGGGATAGAATACTCAGTGCCAAACTTTCTCTCAAAATCTTGAAGTTATCATTTCACTTTCTTGTAGCGTTCATTGTTGCTGATCAGTAATCTGACACCTGTAGGTTGCTTTTTCTTCATAGGAGCTTTTATTTTTCTCTTCGGGAAATTTTGGGAAATTCTCTTTCCTTTTATTCGAAGCGCTTTAATTTTACTGGGATGTGTCTAGGTTTAGATCTTTTTCCCCCATTCATCTTGCTTAATTCTTCGTGCTCCTTTTTTTTATTATTATTTTTGGGGTGAAGAGGGGCAGAGGAAAAGGGAGAGAATCTTAAGTGGTCTCCACGCTGAGGCAGGGCTCAATCTCATGACCCTGAGATCATGCTTAGTGCTCCTTTTAAACTGGAAGACCCACGTCTCTTCAGTTTTCCCTGACTCAGGACATTTTTCTTCTATTATTTCTTTGATTATTTCCTCCATTCATTTTCTGTTCTCTATTCTGGAATACCTACCATATGGGACCTGGACCATCTGGATTCATCTTATAGGTCTCATATCTTTCTTAGTATGTTTGCTTTAATTGCTGTAAGGTTTTTCTAATATTAGCTCTCAGGACACTAATTTGGATTTTATCTCTATTTTACTTTTTTAGCCTAACTATTAAATCTTTTATTTTGATATTTGTGCTTTTAATTTGCGAGAAACCTTGTTCTTTTCTTGTGTGCCCTCTCCATTCTTGTTTCACAGGGACCTGTTCTTGTTTTATGGATGCAATAGCCTTTTGGATTTCCATCAGGATACTAATTAGATTTTAAATATTTCTCTTCTGTTTCCTAAGCAACCTATTCTCCTGAGTCACTACTCGCTCATGTGCTCCTTCTTATTTGTGCACAGCAAAGGAAACAGTGTGCCTAATGGGTTGAGAACAAAAGGGAGAGGAAGGGAAAAATCAGATTGAGGGGCATCCAGTGGCCAGTTTACATATGACATGATAAGCACATTAGATCTATTCCATGTGTGATAGGAGGCACTGGAACTTTGAAGTCAGGAAGCAATATGATTTGGTATTAGTCTGTAAGGGTCATTCTGACCACTTAGTGGAGAAAAGACTGTGAGGATTTGAGCTGACGAGCAATTAAGAGTCACGGTATCCATCCACATCTGAGAAGGGAGTGGGGCTTGCATGAATTGGTATGTTGTCACAGTTCCCATTTCCTCAAGGGCAGAAGTTCCTGCAAAGTAGATCTGTGGAGATATAGTGGGGACAAGCGGCAGGAGTTGGGGACACAGCTGTTGAGATCAGTCTGGTTGGACTGGTTGGTGGGGGTGGGGGGAGCAAGGAGGTCCTGGCCATGGGCTCTACTGTTTATTTTATTTGGTCCATTTTCTACCAATTCAATTTCTGAAAATTCAACTCTGGACTTGCTGATATGATAAGGAGAGGTGAGGTGGGAGCGAGTGGGCTGAAAAGGAAGGAGACAAAAGAAGACAATCTCACGCAGTGATCTGGGGGAAGAATACCATTCCAAGTCCCTTGGGTTTGCTGGATCAGAGTTGACCGTGCATTCTAAGGGATGGCACAAAGTTGACAACTTTATGAGTTCCTCAACATTGCTCTAGGTCAGAGAGGAGCTGTGTCATAGAGTGGGAGGAGACAACTATAGCTAGTTTGAATACCAGCTCTATTATTATGCTGTAGCCTTGTGTTTAACTTCTCAAGCTTCTCAGTTTTCTCATTATAAAACTGAGCTCAAAAGACCAACCTCACATAACTGATGTAAAATTTTAGATGAGATCGTGTAGGTAAAGTGTGCATACAGTGAATGCAAAATTTAGTGTTTTATTAAGATTTACTCATTTTTTCATTCATCCATACATTTATCACCACACAAGCCTGATGATAATGTGAATTATCTGGTGATAATTGCCAGCCATGATTATAAATGCTCTATAAATTAACTCATTTAATTCTCATGACAACCCTAGGAGGGAGAAAGTGCTCTCTGTCAAACAGTATTGGCTAGGTAACCCTGTGGTAACAAGCAAACCCAAATTTCATTGCTTTCTACAACAAAGGCTCATTTCTCACTTGTATTTCATGGTTGCTGTGGGTCAGCTGTAGCTCAGCAGCTCTTCCTCACTTTGACATCAAGGTCAGGGTCAGCCCCTATTTTGGTCTCATCACAGAGGGGAAGGAGGTGGCTGAGCCAGGTAACAGTTCTGAAAACCTCTGCTCGGACATGTTGCCCATCACTTCCTCTTTTATTCTATTGGCCAGTTGGCATGGCCACGCCTGATGCGAAGTGGGCAAGGGTACTCACCTATAAGAAGAGTACAAAAAAGGAAATTGGAAGAGATCTTTACTTTGTAGGTGACAAAACTGAGACACAGAGAAGACAAGCAACTTGCCCAAGGTGACACAGCCTCTAAGAGGTAGGACTGAACTCCAGGGTCACATAAATGAGAGAAACAAACATTACTTCTCTGTTGTAGGCCCTGGTCCCCCTTCAAAATCCTTTCACATTATTTCTGGAAGTTTTTAGGGGGTGTCTCATGTGTGTTCCCAAAGAGATCCTCTCAGCCCTGACCAGTTGATGAGGTCTCTGCAATGTAAAAGTCACATAAAGGTACCTCCCAGGTGTCATCTCTTTTTGATATTGAATCATTACCTACTTTAGACTCAATTGTTACTGATTCACTGCTACCAAAGCTGCTGGGGCCCATCAGAACTATGAGCTTGGAGTTCAGTGTGGCTTCTGGTGTCTATTCTTTGGGCACTGCTTTGGCCCCATGCCTCTGAGGTGTGTGCTTGGGCATGGCGGTTGACACCCCTGAAGTCATGCTATGTCATCCTCCTTTACCCTGGACCCAAAGTACCATTGCCTTTAGCTCTCAGTATATCATAATGATTTTTTAAAAAGATGTATTGGTTTATTTTAGAGAAAGAGAGAGAGCTAACACGCATGCAGGGGGGTGTGGAGGAGGGGCAGAGGGAGAGAGAGAGAATCTCAGACTCCCCGCTGAGAGCAGAACCCAATGTGGGGCTCAATCTCATGATCCCAAGATCACGACCTGAACTGAAATCAAGAGCTTGACACTCAACCAACTGAGCCACCCAGGCTCCCCTCATCATGATTTTTTGAATTATGTTTTTATTTTTTGGAAAGGTAAAATGTTCACGTTATAACAAATAACATAACAATATAAGAAAACATACAATCTGGTTTCCATGCTTGCCTACATGTGCCCTACTCCCCCTTTCCAGGATAAACACTTATATTAGCTTCTGATATTATTATTATATTATATATAACTTAAATTCTTCTGAAAATTCTTCATAGAAACCAGCAATGTATTTTTATCTCCTTTTCTTACACAAAAGGCAGCATACTGTGTATTATTCTGGACAATTACGGGTTAAATTGGATCCCTCCAAAACATATGTTAAAGTCCTAAGCTCCAGCACCTGTGAATATGGCCTTATTTGGAAATAGGGTGTTTGTAGATGTAATCAAGTTAAGATGAGGTCGTTAGGGTGGACCCTAATCCAATATGATTGGTGTCCTTCTATGAAGAGGGAAATGTGGCCACAGACATAGAGGGAGAATTCTGTGTGATGACAGAGGCAGAGACTGGGGTAATGCACCCACAAGCCAAGGAAGGCCGAGGATGGCCAGCCAAGAATGGAAGCTGAAAGAGGCAAGAAAGGACTTCTTTCGAGGCTTTAGAGAGCGTGGCCCTGCCAACACCTTAATTTTGGACTTCCAGCCTTCAGAACTATAAGACGATACATTTCTGTTGTTCTAAGCCACCTAGTTTGTGGCACTTTGATAGTGTAGACCTAGTGAACTAGTACCTGCACTTTGCTTTTTTTCATTTAAAATAGCAGAGATTTTCTGAAGCAGTATGAAAAAACTTTCCCATTGTGAAAAATGCCATACAATATTCTGCTATGGATTACCATAATTTATTTACCTTGCTCTACTGATGAGTACTTGAGTTATTTTTGGGTTTTTACTATTAACAAACAATCCTGCAATGAATACTTTTTTTTTTTTCTAGAGAGAGAGAGTGAGCATGTGTGCGAGTAGGGGGGTGGGGTGAAGGTGGGGGTGGGGAGAGGCAGAGGGAGAATAAATTCTCACATATATTTTGGTTAACATCTGGACTACTATTTATCTGTTTATTCGTGTCCTAATACTAAAATAATTTAAATTTTGTGTTTAAAAAACATGTAATATTTAGTAGGGCAATTCTTTACTCACTGCTTTGTTGTTGTCGTTTTTTCCCTAAAAGTATTCTGGCTCTTGCTTTCTTATTTACATATATAAACTGTAGAATCAGCTTCTCCCCCATTTTCACTCACTATATTCTCTTTTTTTAGGTTTTTTTTTCTTTAATTTTAATTTTTTTATTGTTATGTTAATCACCATATATTACATCATTAGTTTTTGATGCAGTGTTCCATGATTCATTGTTTGTTCATAACACCCAGTGCTCCATGCAGAACGTGCCCTCCTCAATACCCATCACCAGTCTTTTTTTAGGTTTTAGATAGTTTCATTGTGCTCTTTCCCTCTGATGACCGAGGTATCATCACAAACCCAAACTTTTCACGCCTCCCTTTCGTCCCTACATTGAGTATATCCTGACCACCTCTTGGACTATAAAGTGCCCTACTTCTGCCGGAACTCTGCATCCAACAGTCTGAATCCTACCACTGTCACAGTTCAGGCTGGAGCAGGACCTTGATGAACACGTACACATTCATGCTGCCAGTATCTGTTAGCACCTTCTTGAATGTCCAGGAATAATATAAATCTACTAAAAATGAATAGCCCTATTAGAGGAAAATTATGAAATTTTTCTTTTTTTTAAGATTTATTTATTTGAGAGAGAGAGAGAATGTGAATTGGGGGGAGGGGCAGAGGGAAAGGGAGAGAGAGAATCCTCAGACTCCCTACTGAGTGGGGAGCCTCACATGGGGCTCAATTCCAGAACCCCAAGATCATGACCTGAGCCGAAACCAAGAGTTGGATGCTTAACCGACTGAGCCACACAGGGGCCCCATGAGCCACCCAGGCACTCTGAAAATTATGAAACTTTTCTGAAGGAAATATACAAATATACAAAAACATAAATAAAAAGACACATTCTGTTCCTGGAAGGGACCATTTAATATCTTTTCTCTAAATCAATTAATCATTTGATTCATTCCCATAAATATACAAGTGTGATTCTTTCCCACCTTGAAGTGGTATTTTAAAGGTCCCCTGAGAGAATAATGGGAGAGAGAATTTTACAAAAATTTTGTAATGAAGAGTACTGAGTAAAACATCTTTTAAAGTTATAGTAATTAAAACAAAGTGGTAGTAGTGAAGACCAATGGAATAAAAGATAGGACCTGGAAAAGGGCCAATTATATGAGAACTTGGTTTATGACGTAATGATACTTCAAATTAGGTGAGGAAGTACAATGTGTTCAAAAAATGGTAATATTGAGATACAGCTCAGCCATTTCAACAAAACACCGGAAATAAAGCTTAGAATGTTGCTGCTCCATGTGTGGTCCACACACTATGTGTTTGTGGTCCATGAAGAGGAAGGTCCTGAAACTGAGTGTGAGCATTTAGAAACTTCTATGGTGATTTGACCTTGCTGTGCCCTTCAAGTGCATGATCGTCTTTTCGAAAAGAGTATATTGCATTATGGAGGTTGAGAATGCATGGTGTGTGGTGAAGGTTATGGGCAGTAGGACTCTATTACAACATGTGATATTTAAATTTCAGTTTGAGAAAATGTAATGATGTAAATATTTTTTAAATTTTTAGTAATTAATAATTATTAATACTTATATTATTATATTATTAAGTATTAATAATTGTTTTATTTCTTAACCAAGCCTTCTTAAATTCATTGTTGAACATTATTAGCTTAATGAAATACAATTTTATTATTTATTTTCTAGCTTTAAAACAACAATAACTTCAGAAAAGGTATAGGACTAATACAAAGCACTCCTGTATTCACCCATATTGCCCAGTGGTTAACATTCCACCACATTTGTCTTATCATTCTCTCTTCGTCTCTCTCAGTGTAGAGACATGGCAGGTGAGACTTTGTGAAATAGCCCGAGCAATATGTCACTGTTCCATACGCTCTTCTAGAACCTTGCCACTCCTCATCAAGAAGAGCAGTCTATGTCCTCTGTTCTTGACCTGCATGGGTGTGTGACTGCTGTAAACAATGGAGTACAGCATAAGTGAGGTTATGTGACTTCTCAGATTAGGTCATAAAAAGGATACACCTTCGGCCCAGTTATCTCTCTTGAGATACCCTAGGACCCAACTGTCATTTTGCGAGAAAGCCCAGGACATATGGCTGGGCCACACAGAGATTTTCCAGTCAACAGCATCAGCATCAGCTTGGCTGACAGCCAACATCAACCACCAGACAAGGGAGTGATGATTTAGCCCACAGCCCTCAAATCTTTCAGCTGAGGTCACAGACTTCATGGGGCAGAGACAAGCCTCCTATGCTGTGTGCTGTCTGAATTCCTGACCCACAGAATCCATGAGCATAATAACCGGTTGTTCTATGCCACTAAGTTTTGGGTAATTACTCAGCTATAATAAGGAGAACAATACATTAATAATCTTTTTTTCTGAGTCATTAGGGAACAAATTACGGGTATGAAGCCATTACCTGTTAATGTTTCCTAAAAGCAAGGACAACCTCCTGCATAACCACAGAGCAGCCATCAAAGTCAGGAAATTAAAACTGAGACAATAGTCACCTCTAACCCCCAGATCCCATTCGAATTTCACTGGCTGTCCCCAAAATGTCCCATACAGATTTAGGATCCAATCCACAATCACATGTTGTATTTGGTTGTTTTATTTAATCTGGAACTGTTCCTCAGTCTTCATTTGGCTTTTCTGACCTTGACAATTTTGAAAAATGTAGGCAACTTACTTTGTAGAATGTTCCTCAGTTTTGGTTTGTCTGATATTTCTTCATGATTACATTCAGGTTGTATAATATTTTCAGGAATATCACAAAAGTGATTCTGTGTTCTTCTTAGTGTATTATATTAGGGGACACACACTTTTAACATTTTTCACTTGGTTAAAATTGTGTCGGCTGTGTTTCTCTATTGTAAAGTTGATAAATATTTTGTACTTGGTATTTTGTGTAAATTTCCCATTCTTCAGCAAAATTTACCCCACCAGTTTTAGTGTCCATTGGTGATTCTTTGCTTTAATCAGTTACTACTATCGTGGCTGCTAAATGTTGATTTCCTAATTCCATTATTTCTTCTACATGTATTAATTGACTTTCTATTACAAATGAGAGTTTTCCTTTCTTATGGATGTACATATGACTCATGATTCTTATTTTATGCAAAGTGTTAATCTGTTACTTAATCATTATTTTATGCTCAGATTGTCCCAGGTTGGGTCATTGAGATATGTTTTCTTCATTCTTTGGGCACTTCCTTTCTCTCTGGCACAAAAAGATGTTCTAGACCATAGCAGCAAACTATAGCCCATTGGCCTACTCCAGCTTACCTGCTGCTTTTGTAAATAGTTTAAGTATTGTCTATAGCTAGCTTCATGCTCCTGCATCTGAGTTGTACGGGGGGTGTATGTTTACCAAAGTTGTTGTACCATTTTATATTCTCACCAGCAGTGTGCTAGAGTTCCAGTTGCTACACATCATTGCCAACACTTGGTATTGTTAATCTTTTTAATTTTTAACCATTCTAATGAGTATATACATGTATTCCATTGTGGTTTTAGTTTTCATTTCCCTGAGGTCTGGTTATGTTGAGCATATTCTTGTGTATTTATCAGCCATTTGGATATCTGTTCAAGCCTTTTTTGAAAAATAACGTTATTCATGGGGCGCCTGGGTGGCTCAGTCAGTTAAGCATCTGCCTTCGGCTCAGGTCATGATTCTAGAGTCCTGGGATTAAGTCCCGCATCGGGCTCCTTGCTCAGCAGGGAGCCTGCTTCTCTCTCTGCCTGCCGCTCCCCCTGCTTGTGCTCTCTCTCTGTCTGTCAAATAAACAAAATCTTTAAGAAAAAAAAAAAGAAAGAAAAATTAGGTTATTCATCTTTTTATTACTGAGTTCTTTTTTCATTGTACTTGACATTGAATGTTATATTAGTATTAGTTTCACGTGTACAACAGTGAGTTGACAATTCTATACCTTATGCAATGCTCACTACAATAAGTGTAATTACCATCTACCACCATATAAAATTATTACAATATTATTGACTATTCCCCATGCTATACTTTTCATCCCCATGATTTATTAATTTTATAACTGGAAGTTTGCATTTTTTAAGAGTTTTTTATGTATTCTGATACAAGTTTTATGTCGGGTATGTATTGTAAATGTTTTCTCCCATCCTGCAGCTTGTTTTCCTATTGTCTTAATGATGTCTGTTGTAAAGAAAACCATTTTTTAATTAAAAAAATTTTTTTAAAGATTTTATTTATTTATTTGACAGAGAGAGACACAGCGAGAGAGGGAACACAAATGGGGGAGTGGGAGAGGGAGAAGCAGGCTTCCCGTTGAGCAGGGAGCCCAATGTGGGACTCGATCCCAGGACCCTGGGATCATGACCTGAGCCGAAGGCAGATGCTTAACAACTGAGCCACTCAGGTGCCCCATTTTTTAATTTTTTACGGTCTATGTTTTTATATCTTAGCTAAGATTTTCACCTCTGTCTCTCTTCTACAAACATTGTAAATTTTGTTTTTTTATTTAGGTTTATGATACACTTCTAATTTTTGTAATGGTGTGAAGTGGGATTAATGGTCAGTTTTTAAAAATACAGATATCCAGTAGTTCTAGTAGCAGTTATAGAAAAGACTTTCCTTTTACCCATTGAATTGCTTTGACATGTTTGGGGAAAATGAATTTACCAAATATTAGTGGATCTATATCTGGAGTCACTATACTGTTTCAGTGATCTTTATGTCGATTCTTTTACCAAAACCTTAATTTTTGAACTTTTGTCTTAATTATTATTCCTCTACAGTAAACCATGAAATCAGATAGTTTTATCCAACTTTCTTCTTTTAAAAATGGCTTTTGCTCTTCCATGTCTGTAGGAATTTTCATTATACATTTTAGAATTAACCTGTCAATAGCAACCAAATTGCCTGCAGGAATAGCAATCAGGATTGCACTGACTCTATAAATCCATCTGGGGAAAATTAAGAATACTGAGTTTTCCAATCCATGAACATACCATATTGCTCCCTTTGGGTCTTCTTTAATATCTCAGAGCAGTATTCCATTTTTTCCAATGAAGAAGTCTTGCATGTCTTTTGTTAACTTTAATGTGCCAAATTTTTATATTTTTCTATGTTGCTATTACTATAGTTTTTGAAATATAATTTTATTATTATGGAATCTAACAATAAAATATTTGAGGGTTGTCTTTGTTTTTTATTCATTTCATGTTTCCTAGAGATTTAATTTTATAAAATTTTTCAAAAGAATCAATCTATGAGAGATTGTCCTTCACCATAGATAGTAAGAAAAGCACTTGTCTAGAGATAAAAACCTGAGATTTGGTTAGTGCTTTCAGTTTTCATCATCTTGCAAGCATTTCTGGAAAGGGGGAATAAAGAGCCAGGGCAGTGCATGCCCAACTGTTTTGGAAAAAACGCTCTGGAAGTGCACATATCAATCCTGCTCATAGCCTATGACCATACCTTGCTGGGAAATGTAGATTTAGCTGGCTTACATGAGTCCAGCTATAGTTATTTCTATGGAAGAAGGGGAACATGGATATAGATATAGTGGGGGAACAACTGGCATTCTGTCACTGTTGATGTTTCTGGATACCTAAATGTTAATGCACTCCAGTCTTCCAATGTCATGAACATACTCACACCTCCTCAGATGAGACATCTCAAAAGGCTCTTCTGGATGAATAGCTTGGATCTCAAGCTGATATGCATTCTTCTCCATCAAGTTTGTGGCTTCTCATGACCTGATGACCTACTGTGGAGCAGAGTACCATGTGCCACTTACCAGTCCCAGGGAAGGATGCTAAATATGTGGAGGATCATTGCCATGCCAACCACCAGGAATAGAAGGTCCAAACACTTCTGCCCATTGCATCTTGGTATCGAAGTGGTCAAGGAAGACAACACTAAATGAGACAATGCTTTACTTACCTAGAAGGGGGACAGAGCAAGATTAAGTTCAGTAGTGTGCCAGAGGTTCTCTCCCAGCAGTGACACAGGGCAGCTGGCCTCTGCTGACCCCTCCTATGCCACAGTTGAGGAAACTGTTCCCTTCTCGAGGAGGACAGATATAACAATGGGCTTGGCCAGGTGCCATTTGACACACATGCTTTAAGTTGAGACAAGAGAGTACTTATTGAGTCTGAAACAAGAAAAGATATTCTCACACAGGGCGATAAGCCTGCACAGACCGTGTGGGATCTTTATCTCTTGGTAGGAAGTGTTCCAGGCCCAAGGCCAGTTCCTATGCAACAGATGGGGGGGGTGGGTGGAAAGACTGCATGCATGAGGCTGCCTTCCCCAACACTCATAAAACAAAGAACACAGGTTTGTATCCTTCCTAAAGATGCACATTGAAATGGTAGGCTAGGTCAAGGACAAATGCAATAAAATCCTTATTTGGAAAAGAAAAGAAAAGAATTGTAAACACCAGCCAACAATGCTCCATAGCACTGATTAATTCTCACAGAACCAATTGTGAAGGCTCCTTGCCTTAGCATTAGAGTGACTTTTAGAGCAGACTCTGGTTCTATTCTCTGGGCAGAACTCTTTTATCTATTGTTCTCTCTCTCCCCTTGTTCTATAAGGAAGTGGACACCTAGAGAGTGTGGCCCACTTAAAGTCTGTGTCACATGTACAACTTGCTTTTTGCTGGTACAGGACATACTGGGCCCCTCCTCCAGATCCATTCCATCTGGGTCAAAGCCCAGGGTCCTGGATGGATACACAGACTTTTCCACGGTGTGTTGGAGGATTTATCATCCGGCTAGGAAGTAGCATCTGCCATTCCTCTCCCATCTCACTGGCTAGAACTTTTCATGTGGATATAACTGGCTGCAAGAGAACAGGAAATGTAGACTTGAACTGAGTAGCTCTGCCCTCACCTAAAACTTAGGAGTCCTGTTATTAAAAATGTACATGAAGGATACTTGTGAGTAATTAGTCAGTCTTGGCCATACTCAGGCATGATGTCTCATTTCTACACCACACTGGTCCAGTCATGGAATTCAATTTTCGGGACTCACAGACAAACATAAACACACGCACACTCACACAAAGCTTTTGTTGGTGATAATAGAGTACTTAGTTTGGGAAAGATAGATACTATTTATGTCACAAAGGTTGGAAATTATCCTACCACATCTTCTTGTTCTTTAAAGACCCTCATCCCTTTCCCTATGTTTCTCAGCCTTGCTTCTCTTTTCCCTTTACTTTGCCTGCTCTGTATTTTGGATTTACTATCCAGTCCTATTGCTGAGTGCTTTAGCTTCCTTTCTGTGTCCTTGACAGTTCTAAAGCCCTAACAGACTCACTTTCCACCCAAGTGATATTATTAAGGGATTTTGCTAAAGGAAGACAGTTTTCCTTTAAAAGGAATTCAAGGGCCAAGTGTTAAAATTATGATTTTCTTTTATCCTGCTCATAGTTTGTATATGGTAGAGAAGGGACCAGATGAAAAAAAAAATATGCTGGGTGATAGACATTGGGGAGGGTATGTGCTATGGTGAGCGCTGTGAATTGTGTAAGACTGTTGAATCACAGACCTGTACCTCTGAAACAAATAATACATTATATGTCAAAAAAAAAAAGAAGAAGAAGAAGATAACAGGAAGGAAAGCATGAAGGGGGGAAAATTGGAGGGAGAGACGAACCATGAGAGACTATGGACTCTGAGAAACAAACTGAGCGTTCTAGAGGGGAGTGGGGTGGGGGGCTGGGTTAGCCTGGTGATGGGTACTAAAGAGGGCACGTACTGCATGGAGCACTGGGTGTTATATGCAAACAATGAATCATGGAACGCTACATCAAAAACTAATGATGTGGGCGCCTGGGTGGCTCCGTTGGTTAAACGACTGTCTTCGGCTCAGGTCATGATCCTGGAGTCCCAGGATCGAGTCCCGCATCGGGTTCCCTGCTCAGTGGGGAGTCTGCTTCTCCCTCTGACCCTCCCCCCTCTCATGCTCTCTCTCAAATAAATAAATAAAATCTTTTAAAAAAAACTAGTGATGTAATGTATGGTGATTAACATAACATAATTAAAAATATATATATACATAATATGTACAATACATATAATTGAGTAGTGAGATTATGGAAATTTTATTTTTTCTGTTATTTTACAAATGTATTATTATAAAAATAGATTTCCTTTGTAATCTGAAACATGAATTATGTTAAATAGATTATGTTAAGGAATCAATAATTTTCTCCTGAAAATTGGTAAACGTGTGCCATGAATTACATTCAGCCCAGCTTCATATCTGCATTTCTATAGGTAAGAAAAAAGATCACATAATAATAGCTAACATTCATTGAATGCCTACTATGTTGTAGGCAATTTACTACATACTATATATGAATTAACTAACTGAATACTTATTACAACCCTAAAAAGTAAGTACTATTTTTATTATTTTCATTTTATCGATAAGGAAACACTGAGAGGTCAAGTTTCTTGTGCAAACTCACACAGCTAATAATAATAATCAAAACACTTGGAGTGCTTATTAAATGTGTTGTTTTATGAGCTATAGGCATATTAATACTATTTAATCCTCTCCTGAATGCTATGTGACAGAGATCATGCTGCCCATTCACAGATGAGTAAACTGAGGGCCAGAAAGTTTTAGTAACTTGCCCAAGGTTACACAGCTAGTAAGTGGCAAGTGAATCTGGACAGTCTGGGTCCAAGTCCATGCTCCTTAACTTTGCACTCTTAAACATTAATATTCACTACGTGAGCTTGTATTGTAAAACTAACGAGTTTACTCTCTCAAACAAAGGGGGTCCTTGCAGAGATTGCCTTTCAAATACCAACGTCAAGGATGTAAAGCCTGGTGAAGAGTCTAACTGCTGGGTCATTGTGTGTGTTAGTGAGGTCTGTGCAAATTGAGTTCCACTATGGAATCTAGTTGGGTGCATCCATTCACAGCAGGGCGGGAAGACTCCTAGGAGGGCAAGGTTTGAATTACAGCAACCCGAAGATGAAGTGAGACTCTTGCCTGGAAAGTAAACATCAGAATGCTTATTCAAAAAGCAAAGCCTGGATTTGTTAGGCTCTCTTGAGAGATGCCATCATTATTAAAGGCCTTATACCAGCTGGCTTCCCGTGCACAGGAAAGCCTAATGATGCTGACAGGTCACATAAGCTTGCACTAATGGGCTAGTGTTTTATTTATTCAGGTGCTGATTTGACATTTCCCAGCCCCGCTGAATCTATGGATTTGGAAATAACTGGGTCCTCTCTATATATACCGTGATGTTATCTCCCCAAATGAAGGAAATGGGAAACAGGAAAGGCCTTGATTCCCTGCAGATAGCTCTCATGGTTTACAATGAGAATTCAAATACTACAAAAAGCATTAGGCAAAATTTAGAACACAAATCATTGGTGTTTAACATGATATATTGCAAAGAAATTTCTGGCACTCAAAATCTCTCTTTAAGCAACACTTCCACACAGGGCCAACTAAATAATGTAACAGCATCTGGATGCCTTCTAAATCGAGTATGAAATTATGTATTTCTCCCATGACACAGATGAGACCAAAAGGCAACATTTCCTAAAATAAAAAATGAAGGCTAAATTAAGTAGTGGCTAAGGAAGACTCTTGTGCTTTCTTCCTTTTATTTTTAAAAATAACTTTTATTATTGAAGTAAAACATACATCTAGAAGAGTGAACAAATCATGGATGTTTATTTTGGCAGATTTTTACACACACCTATGTAACTACCACTTGGACCCAAAAGAGAGTGCCACCATGTTCTCAGAATCTACATGCCCTCTTTAAACCCTGCCTTCAAAATTAATCACTGTCCTGACCAATTTTTCTAATTTTCACTTTAAAATATAGCACAGATACATAAACCACATTATATGTATATATATGTACATATATATATGATAAAAATAATTATAAAGCAAACACTTATAACTACCATACAGGTCAAGGGATAGAAGTTGACCAGCCATTCCAATACCCTACCACATGCCTCGTCCCTCTGGCAGGAAGACAGAGACTTATCCAAGTAATATAAAAATCATGTCCTTGCTTCACTTTATAGTTGTCCCACCCCATTGGGTATCTTTAAACAAAAAAAAAAGTTTAGTTTTGTCTGTTTTTTTTTTTTTAAATATGTTACTGAGCCTGACCGGCTCAGTCGGTAGAGCATGTGATTCTTGATCTTGGGGTTGTAAGTTCAAGCCCCACATTAGGTGCAGAGATTACTTAAAAGTAAAATCTTTTTAAAAAATGTTATTTAAGTCTCTTTTAATCTAAAGTTCCCCCTCTATCATCATCTTTTACTTGTTCATTGTGTTTGTTGAAAAAATTGGGTCTTTGTCCTGATAGTATTTCCAATTATCAGGCAATATGACCAAAAATTTCAAACCCGACCATTTCAAATATGATCAAGGTCATAGCTCTAAATGTCAGTTTATAGGCAATACAAAGGACAGAGTGAATTCTTACAATACTTATGTAGATGCACTCAGCAATATCCAGTATACCATCTATAGGAAAGTCAGGAGAAATGCTTGATTTTTTTCTTTAAAAAAAAAAAGTTTACAAAATAATGAGTTAATTCCCTACCATCCTTCAGAGGTAGTCAAATTCTTTTTTTTTTTTTATAGATTTTTACTTATTTATTCATGAGAGACAGAGAGAGAGGGGGGCAGAGGGAGAAGCAGGCTCCAAAGGAGCAGGGAGCCCGATGCGGGACTCGATCCCAGGACTCCGGGATCACGACCTGAGGTAAAGACAGACGCTTAACCATCTGAGCCACCCAAGTGCCTGGTAGTCAAATTCTTAAAGCATTATTACAAACTCATATATTTAACTTGCACTTTAATTAATTAATTAATTAATTAATTAATTTTTTTAAGTAGGGTTTCATGCCCAGTGTGGAGCCTATGCAGGGCTTGAGCTCACGACCCTGAGATCAAGACCTGAGCTGAGACCAAGAGTCAGTCACTTAAATGACTGAGCCACCCAAGCACCCCTTAACTTGCACTTTAGATTAGGTGAAAGTAATTACTTTAGAATCCCAGAAACCATGCCAGCATATTTAAGAATACAAAATATGGTTTTCATCATTTTTCCTAAATCAGTGTATTTTTTTTTCAGAAAGATAAATTTTCTTATTCACGGACCATTTAAAATATTTTACTCTTTTTATCCTTATTGATGTTCACCCTGTCCACCTTTGGTTGGTGGAAGCTTCTTCAAGTTGCTCTTGTGTCTTTCTGATAATACTCCAGCACTCTTTGATAGCTTACTTGCTATGACAAGATACACTAGGCTTGTTTTGTATATTTCTTGCCCAAGTCCTGGAATTAATTTCTTCAAGAAGTTTTGACTTTTTTTAATAGAAAATGATATTTTAAGATCACATCTTGGGGGCTAAGTGTGCTCATTGCTACTGGGTAGATCACTGTTATAGAATAAGAGAAAAAATATAAAATGGAGGAGAAAATATTGCTAATTACATATATCGGATAAGGGATTAATATCCAAAATATAGAAGGAACTTTACAATTAAAATACAACACAACAAAAACAAATAACCAGATTAAAAATGGACAAAGGACTTGAATAGACATTTCTCCAAAGAAGACATACAAATGGTCAGTAATCACATGAAAATATGCTCAATGTCATTAATCATTAGAAAAATGCAACTCAAAAGCACATTGAGATATCACCTCATACCCATCAGGATGGCCACTATTACAAGAAAGGAAAGCAAAAAATGTTGGTAAGGAGGTGAAGAAATTAGAACCCTTGTGTACTGCTGATAGGAATATAAAGTGATGCTGCCACATGGAAAACAGTATGGAAATTCCTCAGAAAATTAAAAATAGAATTACCGTAACATTCAGTAGTCCAACTTCTGACTATATACTCAAAAGGATTTAAAACAGACTTTCAGCAAGATATTTGCACACTCATGTTCACTGCAGCATTATTCACAATAGTCAAGAGGTAGAAACGACCAAAATGTCCATCAGTGGATGAATGGATAAAGAAGATGTGGTCCACACAATGGAGTATTAGGTGGCTTTAAAAAAGATGGAAATCCTGTCATATGCTATAACACGGATGAATCTTGAGGACATTAAGCTAAGAGAAATGAGCCAGTTGCAAAAGGAAAAATACCGTGTGATTCCACTCATCTGAAGTTTCTAAAACAGTCAAAATCACAGAAACAGAAAGTATAGAGATGATTGCCAATGCCTGGGGAAGGGTGAAGTGTTTATTAGTGTTTAGCGGGTATAGAGTTTCAGTGTGTCAAGATGTAAAAGTTCCAGAGATCTGTTGCACAACATTGTAGATATGCTTAACATTACTGAACTGTAGACTTAAAAATGGTTAAGAGGGTACATTTAATGTTAGATATTTTTATCACAATAAAAGTTTTTAAAAAGATCTGAAATGAATAAGCTAACATTCTATTTTAAGAAACCTGAAAATAAGAGCAAACTAAATTCAAAGTAGGCACGTGGAAGGAAATAATAAAAATTGGAGTGGAAATAAATGAAATAGAGAAAGAAACACAATGAAGAAAGTCAATGAAAGAAAAGCTGTTTTTTCTTTTAAAAAAGAACAACAAAATTAACAATCTTTTAGCTATACTGAATAAGAAAAAAGAGAAAAGACTCATTAATTTCGGAAATCAAAGAAGCGTCATTACTATTGATTTTATGGGAATAAAAGGGAATATAAAGGAATTCTATGAACAGTATGACAATGAATTACATCGCCTAAATGAAAGGAAAATTCCTAGAAAGACACATGCTACTAAAACTGACCTAGAGGAAATACAAAATCTGAACAGAACTATAGCAAGTAAAGCGATTGAATTAGTAAAAGCCAGGTCAAGATGGTTTCACTAGTAAAACCTAACGGACATAGAAAGGATAACTAACACCAATGGTTTCACAAATTTTCTCCCAAAAAAGAAGAGGCGATAATACCTCTCAACTCATTCTGTGACTTCAGTATGACTTGATACCAAAAGACATCACAAGAAAACTCCACACCAATATCCTTTATGAAGATAGATGCAAAAATCCTCAGCAAAATCTTAGCAAACTGAATCCAACAACATAAAAATGATTATATGCCACAATCAAATAGGATTTATCTCAGTACTGCAAGGTTGGTTTAACATATGAAAATTAATCTGTATGAGAATTCATATTAACAGCATAAAACACAAAATGACATGGTAGTCTCCATAATACAGAAAAGGTCTTAGACAATATCCACATTTTTTGTTGTATAAACAATAAATAAACTAGGAATATAAGATGACATCCTCAACTTGATGAAAGACTTCTATGAACAGACCATAGCTAGCATCATAATGCTGAAAAACTGACTGATTTCCCCTAAGCAGGGACATGATGAGAATGTCTACTCTCACTGTTTTTTTCCAACATTGTACTGAAGGTTCTAGCCAGGGTAATTATACAGGAAAAAGAAATAAAAAGCACATTTCCACCCCCCCCACCATTTTTATTGAAAAATAATTGACATACATTGCTATATTTGTTTAGGGCATATATTAGTTTGAGTTAGCACTATATTTATATTTACATTTATTTATAAATATATTTATATTTATAAATATATTTATATTTATTTATATTTATTATATATTATATAATATTATATATTTATTTATATTTATATATTTATATTAGCACTATATTAGTTTGAGTTACATATACTGTGAAATGATTACTACAATAGGTTCAACTAAATTTCATCTCATATAGATATAATAAAAGGAAAAAAAAGAAAAAATAGAAAAAAATCTCCTTGTAATGAGAACTCTTAGAATTTACTCTCTTAATAACTTTTCTATATATCACACAGCAGTGTTACCTGTAGTCATCATGTTGTACATCATATCCCTAGTATCTTTTGACCAACTTCTATTTCCTTCTCTCCCCACCCTCTGTTTCTGGTAATCACAAGTCTGACCTCTGAGGTTTTCTTTTTCTTATAAAAGACATCTTGATTAGAAAGGAAGAAATATAATGATCTCTATTTCCAGATTGTACATCAAAACTCCTAAAGAATCCACAAAAATTTATTAGGATCAATAAATGAGCTTATCAGGGTTGCAGAATACAAGATCAATATACAAAAATCAGTTGTATTTATATACACTAGCAATGAACAATCCAAAAATAAAAATAAGAAAACAATTCTATTCACAATAACATCAAAATAATAAAATACTTAGTAATAAATTTAACAAAGGAAATACAAAGCTTTTACTAAAAACTAAAAAAACATTGTTGAAAGAAATTAAAGACCTAAGTAAATGATAAGACATTCCATGTTCATTGATCAGAAGACTTAAAATTGTTAAGATGGCAGAGTGCCTGGGTGGGCTCAGTCAGCTGAGAGTCTGCCTTAGGCTCAGGGTCCTGGGATCAAGCCCCACGTGGGGCTCCCCACTCAGCTGGGAGCCTGCTTCTCCCTTTCCCTCTGCCCCTCCACCCTCCCTGCTCGTTCTCTCTCTCTCTCTCTCAAATAAATAAAATAAAATAAAAAAATTGTTAAGATGGCAATACTGCTCAAACTTATCTGCAGAGTCAATGCAGTGGCTATTCAAATGCCAATTGCTATGTATGCAGAAATTGAAAAACTGATCCTAAAATTCATATAGAAATGCAACAGACCCAGAATAGTCAAAACAATCTTGAAAAAGAAGAAAAAGTTGGAAGACTCATATTTCCTGGTTTGAAAACTTATTACAAAGCTATAGTAAGTAAGACAGTGTGGTCCTGGTGTAAGGATAGACTTATAGTTCAGTGGGACAGAATTAAGAATCCAGGAATAAATCCTAACATTTATGGTCCATCGATTTTCAGTGAGAGTGTCAAGACACCAGACACTTGGGTGGCTCAGTTGGTGAAGCATCTGACTTTCGATCTCAGCTCAGGTCTTAATCTCAGGGTCATGAGTTCAAGACCTGCATTGGGCTCCACCCTGGGTGTGGAACCTGCACTGAAAAAAAAGTGCCAAGACACTACAATGGAGGAAATAATAGTCTTTACAACAAATGGTACTGGGACAGCCAGATAGACACATGAAAAAGAATGAAGTTAGACTCCTCCCTCATACCATATACAAAATTAACTCAAAATGGATCATAAACCCAAATGTGAAAGCTAAAATATAAAACTCTTAAGAGAAAACATAGGAGTAAATATTCGTGAGTTCAAGTTAAACAGTGGTTTCTTAGAAATGACTCCAAAACCACAAGTGATAGCGTAAAAAAGAGATAAATTGGACTTTATCAAAATTTAAAATTTTGTGCATCAAAGGACACTACCAACAAAGTGGAAAGACAACCTAGTGCTTTGAGGGCTTTCTCCAACGCTTACAACCTCGAAAGGATATAGAACTTAGGGGGACAATGCCTGAGAATTCTCCTTCCTACCCTTTCCTGTTACTCAAATGTAGCCCCAACAGTTTCCATTCTGTGTACTTTCTCTGCAACATGGGACATGACAAGCAGGAAGTGTCCTTCCTGGCGCCGAGGGACAAGATCCCTAAATGTGGAAAACCTAACTCTTGATCAGTGAAACTTTCAAGGACAGATCTTGATCAAAAGGGAGAAATGTGAAAACAAGTTAAGGAAATCTCATCTGTCATGAAGCTGGGAAGCCCTGAAAGGGCAGCTCTCACACATACACAATTTTTACAGCCTACATAACCAGCAGGAAGAAGGAAGATTCTCTCCTTGACTCAGCAACAATACGCCAACTACCACTTACAGCCAGTGAGAAATGGCCAGGACCTCAAACTCACGTTCTTCTCAATGAATTTTGTTCAAAACAACTCTCCTCAATTTCCTCCTAAAAGCGAATTGTTGACTTTCCCTTTGTCTCTTCAGACTCCTCTATGTTTTTGCCCATAGTGTGCTGGTCTCAAAATGCAGTTCCTCAGCTATTCCCAAATAAACTCATTTTGCTAATAAAATAACTGGCTAATTTGTTTTTTTGTTTTTTTTTTTTTAGGTTGACAGCTCAATTTCTTGAATCTATAGGTTTAAGTTTTTTGCCAAATTCTGATAATTTTCACCTCTTACTTCTCTGAATGCTTTTCTACATTTGTCCTCTTTCTCCTCTCATTCGGGATTCTAATGACATAAAGGTTCAATTTTTGTTTTATTCCCACAGGTCCCTTAAGCTCTGTTCTTCTTTTCCATTCTCTCTGTTGTTTTAGACTGGTTAGTTCACTATTTCCTCCGTCTCCTCCATTCTGTTGAGTCCTTCCAGTGAATTCTTTATTTTGGTTGTTCTGAAATTTCTATTTGATTCTTTGTTTATTTCTTTACTGTGAATTTCTGTTTTTTCCGTTGTTTTGAGTCTGTTCAAATTGCTCATTTAAGTTTTTATCATATGTACTTTAAAATCTTCATCAGATAATTTTATTACGTCTGTCATCTTAGTATCGACATCTGTTGATTGTGTTTTTTCATTTAGTTTGATATCTTTCTGGTCCTAGATATGAAAGTGATTTTTCAGTTAAAACAAGGATATTTTAGGTATTATGTTATGAGACTCTGGATCTTATTTAAACCATCTGTTTTAATTGGCTTCTTCTGGCACTGGTCTGGCTAGGGAAGGAAGGAGATGTCTACTTGTTACTACCAGATGGTAGAAGCCAAGATTCCTCACTCAGCCTCTGTAGCTCTATGAGTGGGAGGCTCTTAATTTCTGCTGGGTGGGAATGGCAGTCCGGCTCTTTTTCTTCCCTTACTGCACTGCCTACATCTTCTAGTACAATGTTGAATAGATGTTGAATAGTGGGCATTCTTGCCTTGTTCCTCATCTTAGTGAGAAAGGATTTACTTGTTTTATCATTAAGTATATGTTAGCTATAGGTTTTCATAGATGTCTTTTATACGTCTTTTATCAAGGACCAATATATGTTGTTGTTATTTTAAATAATTCATTGGTTTTGGTTAGTGCTGGTCTCATAGGATGATTTGGGGAGTAGTTGCTCTGCTTCAATTTTTGAGAAATATTTTTGTAGAATTAATATTATTTATTCTTCAAATGTTTGGTAGAATTCATAAGGAAAACCATCTGATTTTGAAGTTTTCCTTGTGCTTATGTTTTTTAATGTACAAATTTATTTTCTCTAATAGATATATGGTGACTTAGTAATCTATTTCTTCTTGAGTGAGCTTTGGTAATTTATGTTTTTCAATAAATGTATCAAGTTTGCCTGAATTTTCTTTTCTTTTTTATTTATTTATTTTTGTAGATTTTATTTATTTGAAAGAGACAGAGATAGCGAGAGAGTGCAGGAGTGGGGAGGAGAAAGAGAAGTAGGCTCCCTGCTGAGCAGAGAGCCCTACGCGGGTCTCCATCCCAGGACCCTGAGATCATGACCCGAGTCGAAGGTGGATGCTCAACCAACTGAGCCACCCAGGCGCCCCTGAATTTTCAAACTTATTTGCATACAGTTATTTATAACATTAGCTTATTGTACTTTTTTTAGAGGGAGGGAGGGGCAGGGAGAGGGAAAGAGAGAATCTTGAGCAGGCTCCATGCCCAGCATGGCGCCCAACACGGGGCTCGGTCCCATGACCCTGAGATCATGACCTGAGCCAAAATCAAGGGTCAGATGCTTAATCTGACTGAGCCACCCAAGTGCCCCTTATTGTACTTTTAATATATGTAAAACTTATAATGGGGTCATCTCTCTCATATCTGATACTGATAATTTGTGTTTTCTCTCTCTCTCTTTTTCTGCTCAGCCTCAACCTCAGCATTATTGACATTTTGAGCTGGATAATTTTGTTATGGGGGCTTTCCTGTAGGATGTTTAGCAGCATTCCTGGCCTTTACCTTCTAGATGCCAGCAATTCTGAGTTGTGGCACTCAGTAATGTGCCACTCAGAAATTACCACATGCCCCTGGAGGGCAAAATCACCTCTAAATGAGAATCACTGGGTTAGACGGTTATTGTTTTTACTGATATTTGCAAAATACCAGTTTTTTTACTTCATTGATTCATATCGTTTTTTATCTCCTGCGTCTCTACTTAATATGTTCACTCTCTCCTCTAACTTTCTGAACATACAGAATATGGTTATAATAACTGCTCTCATGTCCTTATCTGCTAATTCTAACATCTGTATAAATACTGTGTTGACTTTAATTGATTGATTTTCCCCCCTCACCATGGGTCATATTTTCCTGTTTCTTTGCCTACTTAATAAATTTTGATTGGATACCAAACATTGTGAATTTTAGCTTCTTTTATGCTTGGATATATTTGCATTCCCATAAAAATTCTTGAGGTTTATTTTGGTATATAGTTAGGTTCCATGGACACTGTTTGATTCTTTTGGTTCTTGCTTATTAGGTAGGACCAGAGCGGTGTTTAATCTGGATCTAGTTATTTTCCACTATGGAAGCAAGATTCTTATGAATGCCCTGCTTAAAGCCCCATGAATTATGAGGTGTTCCTGACTGGCTGTTAGGACAAGGCACTATTCTGAGCCCTGGGAGAACTGTTCTTTTTAATCGTTTCAAGTCAATCTTTCTTCAGCCTAGGATAGTTTTCTCACATGTTTATACTGATTTTCACTCCACTAGGGGTCCTCTGCGCCCGCTCCCTCATCTCTGGTACTCTGCCTGTGAACTTGTGCCACTGTGCACTCAGCTCTCTTCCAAATCTGGGAGTCTTCCATGCCCCACTTGGGATTTCCCACCCTGGGCTGCAGCCTGGAAAATCTTCCAGGGGCATAAACTAGTCAATTGCAGTGTCCATCTTACTTTCCGTCTCTCAGGGGTACTGTTTTTTGTTGTCTGTTGTCCGACGTGTTCAAGACTTTGTTTATATTTTTCCAACAATTAACAGTTGTTTCAGTTAAGAGGTAAAACTGACTTTTACTCCATTTTTTTCAGAAATGTAAGGCTATGTAAATATGTTTTAAAACTCTGAAAGTGGGGTGCCTGGGTGGCTCAGTCGGTTAAGAGTCTGCCTTTGACTCAGATCATGATCCCAGGGTCCTGGGATCGAGCCCCGCATCGGGCGCCCTGCTCAGCGGGGAGTCTGCTTCTCCCTCTGCCCCTCCCCCTGTTTGTGCTTGTGCTCTCTCTCTCTGTCAAATAAATAAAAATAAAACCTTTTAAAAAAATAAAACTCTGAAAGAAATATGTATGTTCTCAGAAAAATATAACTTACCAGATTCAACTCAGCAACTAGAAAACATGAAGAAACATATAGCTAAGCTACTAAATAAATTAAAACATAAATCTGTGCATAAACTAACATCAGGATCAGATAGCTTTACAGGCAACGTTTTATAAATTGTTCAAGAGCAGATAATTCTAGTCTTATACAAAATGTTCCAGAGGATAAAAAATGAAGGAATGTTCTCTCCTTCATTTTATTATGCTAATATAACTTTGACACCAAAACATTCAAGGACGAAATGAGAAAAGAAAGTTTTAGGCCAATCTTGTTATGAACTCAGATGCACAAATTCTAAATCTAGGAAGCTATATATTTTAAAAATATTAAATCTAATCATGTCATTTTCTTGCTTCAGATTCTTAAATGATTTGTCATTACATTTTGAATAAAATCTAAACTTCTTACCATGGCTGGCAAGGCTCCACATATTTTGTTCCCTACTTGACCCCTGATGTTCTCTTACCCCTCCCCCTGCTTCTTCCTCTTCTTTATTTACACTCTTCTTCATACACATCTAGCTCTTTTACAGTGCAGGACTCTTATACTTGCTCTTCTTCCCACCCTGCTTCATTGCCTAGATCTTTTTAATATATGTACCTAGTACAATTTAGATTTCAGCTCACGCGTCACCTTTTCAGAAATTCCTTTCCTGTCCACCTCATCTCAGAAGTCTTCCACTCCTGCTGTCCCGTCCCTCTATCCTGTTTTCTGGCTTTAATCTTCTTCATGGTAGTTATTATTTCAGGATTACTATGATCATTTATTTGTCTGTATATCTCTTACTAGTGTGTAGATCCAAGAGAAAAGGGACTTAATTTTGTTCATCACTATATTCCTAGCATCTAAAACTATGCAACCATAGTAAGGGTTCAACAAACATACATTGAGTTAATGGATGTCAGACCTTCCAAATATTTGATTTAAGGTTAAATAGTTTCATGCTATATTTTCCCTCTCGTTAAATGAATAGATATTTTAGGATACTATTGTAGCATAATTTAGTTAAGAGGATGATTTAATTGTGGCTATTATGACTCACTATAAACTCTCATTCATTAGAATTAAATAGGATAATCCATTCTTTTTAATTTTTTCATTAAATTTTCCAAACATATGCAAAAGGAGAGAATAAGAAAATAAACCACATACATTCATTATGTATATTCAATAATTATTGTGATTTTGCCCCATTGGATTAATCTATTTTCCTCTTTCCTGAAGTCATTTCAATGTAATTAAGTATGCATCATTCTTTCTTCCATATTTCAATATGGGTCTAAAAATATGGACATATTCTTACCTAACTACAATGACATTGTTCATATCCAGCAACATTAATAATAATAATAATAATAATAATTCTTTGGTGACTTCTGATAACCAGACAATAATCAGATTTCTTCAATTGTCTCAAAAAGTATTTTATTTCAAGATTTATTTATTTATCGGAGAGGGAGAGAGAGAGAGAGAGAGAGAGCCTCCAGTAGATTCTCCACTGAGGAACCCAACACGGGGCTTGATTCCACAAGCCTGAAATCACCAAAGGAGCCGAAATCAAAAGTTGGATGCCTAACTGATTGAGACACCCAGGTGCCCCTCAAAAAGTATATTTTTGTATTTAGTTCATTTGAATCAGGATCCAAAAAGAAGTCTACACATTTTATTTTGTTGTCTAGTGTGATTAAGTTAAAAAAAATATCCAGAACAATCTCCCGTCATGTTTTTGCCTGCCGTTTACTTGATTCAGAAGCTGGGTCAGTTGTCTTGTAGACTGTCCCACCTTCTGGATTTGTCTGATTTTCCTGGTGGTGTCATCTCACTTGTCCTTGTTCCTCTATTTCTAATGTTTTCCTGTAAATGGAAGTTAGCTTTAGAGCTTGATGAGATTCAGGTTCTGCTTTCTTGGCCAGAATACTTCATAAGTGGTGCTGTATGTTTTGTATTGCATCACAACAGGAAGCACAAAAATGTCTGTTCTACATTTAGTGATGCTACGATCTACTCTTTGTTTCAGTGGGGGATAGCATGACGTGTGCTTTAAGTTTCCCATCAATTTCGTCTCTGTTTCACTCACTGATGGTGTTTGATTGAATCAAATATTTCACTATGGCTTCCAAAATGATGAACTGTATAAATTATTATATTTCTTCATTCATTTGCTGAATGTTTTCTGAAAAGAAAGACATTTCCTTATCAACTAAAGCAACTTGATTACCCCAAAATTAGGATAAGTGACAAATCTTTGTATTTTAATTGCCAATCTCTGCAATAAAAAGTTGGCACCCTGGTTTTCCTACTCGTGTCCCAAAGGGCAGGTTTTTGTTTTTGTTTTTGATGTTGCCCTTTTTTGACTTTTTCTTTTTATCATTAAGAACTGTGGTTATTTTTATTTATTTATTTGAGAGAAAGAAAGCACAAGCAGGGGGAGGGGTAGAGGGAGAAGCAGACTCCCCGCTGAGCACAGAGCCTGGTGCAGGGCTCAATCCCAGGACCCCGAGATCATGACCTGAGCTGAAGTCAGACACTTAACCGACTGAGCCACCCAGGCACCCCAGGACTGTGGGTATTTTAAGAAGTTCAATGTGTTTAAATCAATTGTTTTCACTAACATTTTTGAGGCACAAATTGTCCCATTCTTGACCCAGAAGAGTCACAGAACTGGTTATGGTGCCCTTTGATGATGACTATTTTGTTTTATAATTTTTATCTTTGAAAGCTTCCTTGTATTTTTCTCGTGAAAATCATTCTAAACTTGAGAAATGTTTGGATAGTGGATTTTTCATGATGTTTCTTCCTTCCAAGTACACATGGAAATTTGGACTAACTGTGAATTAAATGTTGCCGAGAAGATGTCCTTCTGGATGTTTTGTAATGACTCATTTGCACATTAGCAGTAAATTGATTAACATTTCTCAATTTTTTTCTTCTCTGTGTTACATGTTTCATTCAGCAAATATTTATTGAATGCTTAATATTTTCTATGCATTATTCTACTTGCTGAATAAATAACAATAACCGAGAAAATCAATGCCCCTGCTAAAATAAAATTTACATTATAGTAAGAAAACCAGGAAATAAACAAGATAAATAAATGAGTATAGTATGTGTTATAGTGACAAGTGCTAAGGAAAAAAAAAATAAGGTGGAAGAGAGAGATAGAAAGTATGTGTATGTGTATGTGTATGGGGGTTAGTGGAAGGGTGTTAAAATTTTACATAGGGTGACCAGAGCAAGCTTCACTGGGAAAGTGATATTTGAGTAATAATTGATATTTGATAATCTGAAGTAAGTGAAGGAACAAACCATACAGATATTTGAGAGAAGAGCATTTAGGGATGGTAACATGGGCAAAGGCTCTACAGTGGGAATATGCTTAGTGCTTTCAAGGATTGGCAAGGCCAATGTGGCTGGAACACATGATGCAAGGGGTCAAGTGGGGGTCAAGAGGTAGATTGGGGCCTTCGAGATGTCAGTTAGAATATGTCTCACTAACTGCCAACTACAAAGAGTGTCATTGACCAAGGGCACCAGCTGCCGTGTTCTGAAACCCATTGACACTTTCTAGGGCAACTCCCTTCCCCAGCTAACACCAATAGCTCAATGACACTAAAGCAGACCGGTTTCTAGGAGAAAACAGACTCCTCTGATGGTTGACTGTGGCTCATGGACTTGCTGGAACTTCCTTAGATTGAATGGAGGTCTAGGATGCTTCCACTCAGTCTTCTTTTCCTATCTCCTTTCCTGAGAGTCAGACTTGCTTTGTGGTCTAATAATTATCTCAACATCTCCCAGTTCCCTCTTCTTTTCCCCTCACAGACATTTCTCCTAATAAAATATTTGCACTTTGTTTTTCCAAGATAATTTCTTATTGTGAAAAAGGACACAAATCATAAAATTTACCATTTCAGCAGGTTTTAAGCCTGCAGTCCAGTGCTATTAAGTATATTCATATAGTTGTGCAACCATCACCACTATCATGAAAACTTTTTTCATCTGCCCAAAATGAAATTAAACAAAAATGCCCTATTCTTCCCTCACCTCCCCAGCCACTGACAATAACCATTCTACCTGCTGTCTTCATAAATTGGACTACTCTAGTTACCTCAAATAAGCGGGATTATCAAGTATTGGTCCATTTGTGACTGGCTTATTTCACTTAACATAACGTCTTCAAGGTTCATCCATGTTGTAGCATGTGTAAGAATTCCATTCTTTTTTCAGGGTTAAATAATATTCCATTGTATGTAAATCCCACATTTTGTTTATCCACTCACTCATTGATGGATACCTGTGTCACTTCCATTTTTTGGCTATTGTGAAACCTGTTGCTATGAACATGGGTGTTCAATCTGTATGAGTGAATCTCTGTGCAAATTCCTGCTGTCAATTCTTTTGAGTATATAACCCAGAAGCAGAATTGCTGGGTCACAAGGTAAATCTACTTCATATTTTGAGGAACAACCAAGCTGTTTTCCACGGGGGTTGCACCACTACCAACGCATAAGTGTTCTAATTTCTCAACATCCTCACCAACACCTGCTATTTTCTGTTTATTTTATTTACTTATTTCCTTGTTAAAGATCTTATTTTTAAGTAATCTCAACACCCAATGTGGGGCTCGAACTCATGACCCCAAGATCAGAAGTCACATGTTCTACCAGCTGAGCCAGTCAAGTGCCCCCTGTTTTATTTTTTGATAATGGTCCTCTTAAGTGCTGCAATTAATGTCATTTTGATTTTGATTTCTAGTTCCCTAATAATTAGAGATGTTGAGAATCTCATTTGGTGCTTTTTGGCAATCTGTATATCTTTTCTGGAGAAATGCTTATTTAAGTCCTTTGTCCATTTTTCAATATGTTGAACAGAAATGGTAAGAGTGGGCATCCTTGACTTGTTCATGATCTTAGGAGAAAACCTTTCAGTCTTTTGCCATTGCATATGATTTCTGTGAGTTTTTCCATATATGGCCTTCGTTATGTTGAGATAGTTTCCTTTTATTCTCAGTTTGGTAAAGTGTTAAAGATGGAAAGATGTTAAAATTTTGGTATCAATTGAGATAACCATGTGGTTTTTCCCTTCATTCTATTGATGTGGTATGTTATTTTGATTTTTGTATGTTGAGCCATCCTTGCATTCCAAGAATATATCTCATTTGGTCACATTAAGCCCTTGGGCTTTTCACTTTTCTTTCTTTTCTTTTAGTTCCTCAGACACAATAATTTTAAATGACTTATGTTCCAGTTCATGGATTCTTTCTTCTGCCTATTTGAGTCTGTTAGGAACCCCTCTAGAGAATTTTTCAATTCACTTACTGTATTTTTCAGCTACAGAATTTCTGGTTCTTTTTTCATTTATATTTTGTTTTCTGATTTCTCTTAGGTTTTGTTTGTGTTTTCCTTGAGCTCTTTGAGCATATTTAAGATAGTTTTTAAAAGTCTTTGTCAAGTAAGTCTGATGCCTGTTTCTTCAGGGACAGATTCTGGGGATTTATTTTGTTCTTTTGAATGGGTAATATTTTCTTGTTTCTTTATATGCTTTGTGATCTTTTGTTGAAAATTGGGCTCAGGGGCACCTGGGGGCTCAGTTGGTTAAGCATCTGACTCTTGATTTCAGCTCAGGTCATTATCTCAGTGTCGTGAGATTGAGTCCCACATCAGGCTCTGCGCTGAGCACAGAGACTGCTTGAGATTCTCTCTGTTTCTCTCCCTCTGCCCCTCCCTGACCACTCACATGCTCTCTCTCTCTAAAATAAATAAATAAATAAATAAATAAATAAATAAATAAATAAATAAAAAATAAAGTAAAAATAAAATTGGGAATTTGAAGAAGGAACAGCTACCTCTCCCAGACTGGCTATCAGCCCAGTGTAAAGTTTATGGTTGTCATCACATAAACTGGTCATGCATTTTCCTTGGGGTGGGTCTCCCCCACTTCCATTCTTCTGTATATGCAGTTGCATTTAAACATCTTAATTTCCCGAAGAGCCCCCCACTGCTTCTTCTCGGAGTCTTAGCTGTTCTATTGTATTCCTCAATCAGTGATCTTTGCTCTGGGTATCTGTAGGTCTGCTGCACTCTTGTAATTTTCATGAACCATGTCTGCTGTTTACTGCAGGTTATTCTAGCCTAAGATCCAAGCCACTTTTTGCTGTCTGGACTCTGAGTTAGACAATACTGAGACCAATCCCACAGGCAGCCCACATGCAGGTTAAAACATTGTAAATTCATTTCACGGAGAGGGGCTGGGGACTAGGTCATTGCTTCCCCCAAACTGCACTACACCAGGGAAGAGGTAGGTGTATACATCACGAAATTTCCTGCCATTTTGAATGTGGTTTTTTTTTTCTGTGATTTTACATTTGCTTAGTTGCTGTAAATTCTATGACTGATTTCTGTTATTGTGATAAAGCTACTTTACTCAGTTTCTAGTTGTGTATTTAATGTTTCCATGAGGGAATAATGGTCTGGGGCTTCCTCATCTCCCACCTTGCTGATATCACTCAGGGTTATCCTTACACTTTTAATTCCATCTTGAGATCTGCTTCTCAGTGACCACAGACCAATACAGATTTGTAAGTATTGTAAAGAATTTTATTTTTTCCCTGAATGTGATTAAAAGCACCAGAGGTCTGGAGCAGAGGAATGACATGATCTGATTTACATTTAGACAGTATTTTCCTAACTATTCTCTTGAGAGTTGTCTGAATGGTGAAAGGGGAAAAAATAAGTAGACCAGGTAGGAGGCTATTGCAATATTCTAAACAAGAGATTATGGTAGTTTGGACTAGTGTCACAGCAACAGATGTGCTAGGCTTCTGAATATATTTTGTATGTAGAGTTGATGGCATTTATTTATAGATAGGATATCAGGGAAAAAGAAGCAACTGGGAGACTGGAACTGCCAGTGACTGAGAAGGTGGAAAGGCAGTGTGCAAATATCAGAAGCTCAGTGTTGACTCAATCTTAATAATTTTGAGATGTCCATGAGACTTATAAGTGGGAATGTCCAAGGAAATGTCTGGGTTCATGAAATACACGCTGGATAGTAAAACGTGTTAATTTGAATTGTATATAAAATTGGATATAGTCATCCAGGGGCTGAGTATAGGCAGAAAAAATAATTGGTCCAAGGACAGAGCATGGGCGACTCCAACATTTAGAATTCAGGGAAATGAAGAGGAACCAGCAAAGGATGTAAATAAAGATAATCATGTTGAAGACATTCATAAAAACCTTATTTATATGAATGATTTCTTTGAGAAAACTAATCTACAATAGGTCCAATAATTATAGACACATTCTGTGAAGTTTTTAGTATATTCACATAGCTAATTTACAATCATTTTTAGCAGTTATAGTATTAAAACATGTCAAGTGAATAAATTACAAAACCACCTCTTTCCTGGACAGATCCAGAAACTAGTATTTAAGTTATCATAATGATTTGAAATTTTATATTGATATAAAGTATATATATATATATATATATGCATATATATATATATATATATATATAGGCACCTGGGTGGTTCAGTTGGTTAAGCATCCTACTCTTGATTTCTGCTCAGATCATGATCTCAGGGTCATGACACTGAGCCCCATGTCAGGCTCCATGCTCAGTGCAGAGTCTGCTTGTCCCTCTCCTTCTGCTCCTCCCCCTACTTGTGTTTTCTCTCTCTCAAATAAGTAAAAAAATAAAATCTTAAAAAACATATATAGGGGCGCCTGGGTGGCTCAGTCATTAAGTGTCTAACTTCAGCTCAGGTCATGATCCTGGGGTCCTGGGATTGAGCCCCACATGGGGTTCCCTGCTCAGTGGGGGGCCTGCTTCTCCCTCTCCAGCTCCCCCTGCTTGTGTTCCCTCTCTCGCTGTCTTTCTCTGTCAAATAAATAAATAAAATCTTAAAAAATATATATATGTATATATAATAAATGATCTTGTGGTGGGCTGTGGTAGGCAAAACTTTCTTAGTCAGGACAATAAAATCTTTAACCACAAAGAGAAAAATTGGCAAATTGGTTTTATTAAAGTTGAAAACTTCTGTTTGTTAAAAGGCATCATTTCACAAAAGGGGATATCCAAAGAACCAGTAAATATATGAAAGATGGTCAAGATCATTATTCTCAGATGTATTTATTTGTTATATAGAATCAGATGACATGATCATGGAGAGCCAAGATCTGTAGTTGGTGTGCCGGAGACTCAGGAGAGATAGAGGTATATAGTTCCAATCTGAAATCCAAAGACCTAGAACCAGGAGAGTCGATGGTATAGTTCCAGTTCGAAAGCTGGCAGGCCTGAGACCTGCAACAAGCCAGTGTTTCAGTTTGAGTCCGAAAGCAGGAAAAAAAATTCATGTCCTAGTTCAAAGGCAGTCAGGTACAGGAGTACCCGGGTGGCTCAGTCGGTTAAGTTTCCGACTCTTGATCTCAGCTCAGGTCTTGATCTCAGGGTTGTGAGTTCAAGTCCCGTGAGTTCACACCCCATATTGGGCTCCATGTTGCACAGGGAGCCTACTTAAAAAAGCATTAAAAAAAAAAAAAGGCAGTCAGGTAGAAGGAGTTTCCTATTATTCAAGCTTTTTATTCTACTCAGGCCTTCAACTGATTGGATGAGGATCATGCACATGAGGGAAAGCAATCTGATTTACTCAATCTACTGATTCCAAAGTTAATCTCATCCAGAAACAACATTACAGACACAGACACATCCAGAATAATGTGTGACCAGATATCTGGGCCTCCTGTGACCCAGTCAAGTTGATACATAAAGTTAAGCATCACTGTGTGTGTGTGTGTGTGTGTGTGTGTGTGTGTGTGTGTATACATATTTTACAATTAATGTAAGTGCTATCTGGAATAATTTTATAGAACACAGGACTTTCTCTGAAAGAAAGAGCTTGCAATTTGAAGCAGATTCACATAGCTGAATGCTTCCATGTGTTGGGACAAAGAAAAATAATGGTGAACATACAGCAAGATCTAACCTCCAGAGTTAATATCTCACCTACTTGTTCTGTACCAACTGATCAGATTAATCACAGATTGTGGATTTTTAAATCTAAATTCCATTGCAAACGTGTTCACATAATGACTTTTCACATAATGACTTATCTGTGATGTGGCTTGTAAAGGGGCCCAAGCATGAAATAAACTGTAGTCGTTTGGAGATCTGGGTGTGTGCCCCACCGTGGATCTTTTGAGGCAGGAGGAGTACAGTTTAGGTCAGTGACAGCCAAGTGGAAAACTGCAGCAGACCTCTCATCTAGAGATTATTTTCCCCATTTAATGAATGAGAAATCAAGTTGTGTGAATTTACCTAAGGATACTCTACAAGTTAATGACAGAGGCAAATATGATTTAGCAGGCTGGACAAACATTCCACTATAATTTATATACTTTCCTGGCTCTGATTTAATGACTTTGACCTAACGTTCGATGAAAAATCCTGGCTTGGCAAATAATCCCTGCAGAGACTATTTCATGATGCCAATTAAAAAGTTTTTTCTGGATGACTCTTTGTCTTTCCTCTCTTAATATAACTTCTACATCAATTGCCTTGAAGAGATTCATTCAGGTTGTACGCAACTGCTCCAGGTGTTACACAGCTGTCAAAACTAATAAACTACAAATTCTCAGGGAGCGTACTGATGTTGTCCTTCTGCTAAGAAACAGCTAGAACCAACATGCCTGCATTAAGTGTTTTGTTAATAATACTTTTTCCTGATTATAAAAGGAATATATGCTCATTGTAGAAAATTATAAAAGCACAGAGAAGATAATAAAAATTACTTGTAATCCCCCCAAACAGATACCACTTCTAAAATTTTCCAGTCTTTTTTGTATGCTTATTTTAAACATATATCGATACAGGTATATACACATACATGAACACAAGCTTTGGTTTTAGTGTGTACATATCTGATGAGTAATGATGTCAAATATGTTTTGTAGCTTACTAGTTGTATGGGAATCCTCTTCTGTAAAGCACCTTTTTTGTGAAGTGATGTTTTTTGATGAGTAGAAGGCTTTAAATTAATAAAGTCCAATTTATCAATTCTTTTTCTTTTTTGGTTAAAGCTTTTAGCCTCCTGCTTACCAGGACAGTGTCCTGTTTTGCTACCACAAGGTCATGAAGCCATTTGTCTGTTTTGTCCTAGAAGCTTGATTTTTTTTTTCTTTTTTTACCATTTACCTTTAGTTCTATGATCCACCACAAACTAATTTTTGTCTGCAGTATAAGTTAAAAGATCAAAGTTCATTTTTCCATACAAATATTCAATTGCTTTTATATGATTCATTGAAAAGTTCATCTTTTCTCCCACTGAATTTCAGTAATATCTTTGCTGATTTACTCAGGTGGCTGTGTTTGTATGAGTCTTTCTGAACACTATTTTCTCTTCTGTTGGTCTATTTGTTTACATCTTTGTGACATTACAGCACCATTTTCAATGGTTGCAAAGTTTTGTTTTTCCCATTGTTAGATATTTAGTTTGTTACCAACTTTCTCTATTATAAGCATGAATATTCCCAGAAATAAGGCTTTATGCAAACCCATGACTTTTCTCATAGGGTAAGTTTTAGGACTAGAATTGCTGATTCTAAAGAATGCACATATTTTAAGTGTTTCCTATATATTTTTGAGGTGCTATCTGGAAATATATCAAATTAAGTTCTTGCCAGCACTAGATGAGAGTGCACCTTTATACCAATGCTTAGATATGTCTTATGTTATCTGTCGATTTATGGTTGTGCTGGGAGCAAAATGTTTCTCAGGTCTTTTTGTTGCTGTTGCTATGTTTTGGGGTTATTTGGTTACCAGTGAGCCAAGGATGAATCAGAAAAAAATCCAATGGCCATTTGGTTTCTACTCCTCTGAATTACGTAGTCAAATCTTTTCTATTTTCCACTGGGATGTTTACCTATTATCTATTAGAAAGAATTCTTTGAACATTTAATATATTAACATTTATCTGACATATTTGTCAAAACATTTCCTAGTTTTCTAAAAATTTAAAAGTTTTGAATTATTATTTTAACTTACAAGGTAAGTTTTAGTTTTATATTTTTTCAATTTGATTAATTGCTTTTCTAGGGGTACCTGGGTGGCTCAGATGGTTAAGCGTCTGCCTTCGGCTCAGGTCATGATCCCAGGGTCCTGGGATTGAGCCCCACGTCTGGCTCCCAGCTTGGCAGGGAGCCTGCTTCTTCCTCTCCCTCTGCTTCTCCCCTGCTCATGCTCTCTCTCTCTCTCTGTATCTCTGTGTCTCAAATGAATAAATAAAATCTTTAAAAAAAAAACTTGTTTCAAAAGTCCGGAGCAAGATGGCGGAGGAGTAGGAGACCTAGATTTCGTCTGGTCTCAGGAATTCAGCTGAATAGGGATCAAACCATTCTGAACACCTACGAACTCAACAGGAGATCAAAGAGGAGAGTAGCAACAACTCTCTGAACAGAGAAGCGACCACTTACTGGAAGGTAGGACGTGCGGAGAAGTGAATCCGGGGCGATATTCGGGAGGATAGACGGCGAGGGAGGGGCCTCCGCCGGCCGCTTCTGGTAAGTGCTAGAGCCGCGGAGCACAAAATCGGACCTTTTAGAAGTCGGCTCCGCTGAGGGACGTCGCTCCAGTGGCTAAGCGGGGGTGGAACCCTCGTGGGACAGTGGGGTCTCAGGACCCTTGGGGTCACAGAAAGACCGGGGGAGCCTGAGTGCACCAGAGCACCCAGGTATCGGAGCGGGGAAGCCGGCTGCAGAGACGGAGCCGAGGCGCAGGCTCTCAGCTCGGGGTGGCCATAAACTGTGATCCGCGGCCCAGTCGGGCCACTGCTCCTGCAGCAGGGACCCAACAGGCGGCAGATCCGGGGAGACTCCCCTTCCTTCCCGGGGAGGAGCGGCGCGGGAACGCACCGCAGGGATCTGCTGGGTTTGGAGACTCCACACGGGGTCGGGTGCCAGAGATAGAAATGCTCGGTCACAGGCCGGGTGAGCACGGAGTGCGGCCGGAGGCCAGGGACAAGGGAGTGACTGCTTTTCTCTGGGGGCGCACTGAGGAGCGGGGCCCCGAGTTCTCAGCTCCTCCGGGTGGAGATTGGGAGGCCACCATTTTTGCCCTGGTCCTCCAAGGCTGTACGGAGAGCTTGCAGGGAAAAAAAGCTCCTGAGATCAAATCCGAGCAGCTTGCTTAGCCCGGACCGACAAGGGCGGGGCAATTCCGCCTCCGGCAAAGACATTTGGAAACCACAGCAACAGGCCCCTCCCCCAGAAGATCAGCCCGAACAGCCAGCAAGCCAAGACCAAGTTTACCGATCAAGGAGAACGGGAGAACTCCAGCGCTAGGGGAATACTGCACATAGAATTCATGGCTTTTTTTTTTTACCATGATTCATTAGTTCATCAAAGTTAATTTTTGTTAACTATTTTTTTTCTTTTTCCCTTTTTCAACCAACATCTTATCAATCTCTTTTTAAAAAAAAACAAAACATTTTTTATTTTTCATTTTTAGAGTCATATTTTATCCCTTCATAGTAGTTACCCTTATTTTTGGCATATATATATAAGTTGTTCTCTCTTTAAAATTTTGAGATACAGTTTCTTCTAACAGATAAAAGTATACCCTAAATCACTAGTGTATGGTTCTGTTCTAGTCTCCTGCCTGATCACATTCTCTCCCTTTTTTCTTTCTTTTTTTTTAAATCTTCTTTCTTTTTTCAAACAACTTCTTATCTTATCAAGTCCTTTTATAAAATCTTTTATAATTTTCATCTTTACAGTCATCTTCTATCCCTTCATTGTATCAACCCTTATTTTGTACATATATGTCTTTCTTCCTTTAAAATTTTAGGAGGCACTTTTATCTAACAGACCAAAATACGCCCAAAATCTAGTGTGTGGCACTGATCTATGCACTAGCCTGATCATATTTGATCACATTCTGTTTTTTTTGTATTGTTCTGTTTTTGTTTTTATCTTTTTTTTTCTCTTTCTTTCTTCTTTCTTTCCCTTTCTTTTCCCCTGGTTTCAGGTCTTTTCTGATTTGTATACAGTATATTTGCTGGGGACGTTGTAAACCTGTTAGCATTTTGTTCTCTCATTCATCTATTCTCCCCTGGACAAAATGACAAGACGAAAAAAATCACCTCAGCAAAAAGAACAAGAGGTAGTACCGTCAGCCAGGGACCTACTCAATACGGACATTAGTACGATGTCGGACCTAGAGTTCAGAATCATGACTTTAAAGATACTAGCTGGGCTTGAAAAAAGCGTGGAAGTTATTAGAGAAACCCTTTCTGGAGAAATAAAAGAACTAAAATCTAACCAAGTCGAAATCAAAGAGGCTATTGATGAGGTGCAATCAAAAATGGGGGCACTAACTGCTAGGATAAATGAGGCAGAAGAGAGAATCAGTGATATAGAAGACCAAATGATGGAAA
>NW_027397066.1:156394912-156474326 GCF_003265705.2 Callorhinus ursinus
GGGGTGGCTGGGTGATGGACATTGGGGAAGATATGTACTACGGTGAGCGCTGTGAATTGTGTAAGACTGTTGAGTCACAGATCTGTACTTCTGAAACAAATAATGCAACATATTTTAAGAAAAAAGAAAAAGAAGAAGATAGCAGGAGAGGAAGAATGAAGGGGAGTAAGTCAGAGGGGGAGACGAACCAGGAGAGATGATGGACTCTGAAAAACAAACTGAGGTTTCTAGAGGGGAGGGGCTGGGGGGATGGGTTAGCCTGGTGATGGGTATTGAGGAGGGCACATTCTGCATGGAGCACTGGGTGTTATGAACAAACAATGAATCATGGAACAGTACACCAAAACAAATTATGTAATATATGGTGATTAACATAACAATAAAAAAATTAAAAAAAACTTGTTTCTAGTATCATGATTATAAAATCCTTTCTCATATAAATGCGTACACTCAATACAAGAAAGATTTTTCTTTTTTTAAATTTCTATATTTTACTGATACTTCCATTTAAGTGAAAACTCTTTGAAAATAGCTTATATAAAATATTAGGACAAATATTGTTTTGACTGAATTTTCAAGAATGCTCTTTTTTAAAACGTCCCATTGTTTCCTGTGAAACAAAAGCCCTGTCATAATGAATCAAATTGCAATTAGAAATAATTTTCGCCCTTCTCAATGGATGACTTAAATAGACATAATAAATTTGTGTCATTGCTAATATTTAATTTAAAAAAATCTTTCAGAATTAGCATAAAAACTTGACATATGATTTATGTTCCAAACATTCAGCACACTTGTTGGATTCTGTGACACCATTCATAGTGTTTGTCATTCACGAACATCAGTGATTACTCACAGAAGAATTCCATTGTGGAAAATCAGATTTAAAGGACTTAAAAAAATAACTCTAATATAAAGCCAAACATATTATTATGTGTTAAGTTATATAATAGTAAATCTTGTAGTTCATGAAAAACATGAAAATACAAACAAAAAGGAGTAAACACAAATATCTAGAAGTCTTTTCCTTTGACACTTGGAAGTGCATATTGCCTATTCCTAGAAAATATTTTCTGTCTACTGATGATTTGTGCTGAATCCCTTATCTCATGCAAATTATGTTGACCTCAGAAAGGTCTGGGCATTCTGTTTCTGCTTCTTTTTTTAAAAAATTTTTTATTGTTATGTTAATCACCATACATTACATCATTAGTTCTTGATGTAGTGTTCCGTGATTCATTGTTTGTGCATAACACCCAGTGCTTCACGCAGAACGTGCCCTCTTTAATACCCATCATCAGGCTAACCCATCCCCCCACCCCCCTCCCCTCTAGAACCCTCAGTTTGTTTCTCAGAGTCCATCGTCTCTCATGGTTCGTCTCCCCCTCCGATTTCCCCCCCTTCATTCTTCCCCACCTGCTATCTTCTTCTTCTTCTTTTTTTAAACCTATATTGTATTATTTGTTTCAGAGGTACAGATCTGTGATTCAACGGTCTTGCACAATCCACAGCGCTCACCATAGCACATACCCTCCCCAAAGTATATCACCCAGCCACCCCATCCCTCCCACCCCCCACCACTCCAGCAACCCTCAGTTTGTTTCCTGAGATAAAGAATTCCTCATATCAGTGAGATCATATGATACCTGTCTTTCTCTGATTCACTTATTTCGCTCAGCATAACACCCTCCAGTTCCAGCCACATCGTTGCAAATGGCAAGATCTCATTCCTTTTGATGGCTGCATAATATTCCATTGTATATATACCACATCTTCTTTATCCATTCTTCTGTCGATGGACATCTTGGCTCTTTCCACAGTTTGGCTATTGTGGACAAGAAAGATTTTTCTGGCATGAAAATTTCATATTATTGCTTTGTATTTTTTTTAAAGATTTTATTTATTTATTTGACAGAGAGAGAGCACAAGCAGGGGGAGCAGCAAGCAGAGGGAGAAGCAGGCTCCCCGCTGAGCAGAGAGCTGATGTGGGGCTCGAGCCCAGGACCCTGGGATCATGACCTGAGCCGAAGGCAGACACTTAACTGACTGAGCCACCCAGGCGCCCCGCATTGTTTTGTATTTTGGAAAACTGTCTATTCTACCTATACTCTTGCCCTTTCATTTCTGATTCCTTATTTTACCCTCTCTCCTGTTTCTAAGTCAGCTTTATGATTTTTTCAACTTAGTCTTTTCAAAGAACCAGACTTTCTTATATTTTTTTTGTTGCCTCTTTAATTATTTTTTTGCCTTATCTTTATTATTATTTTTCTTTCTATTTCCTTAGGATTTACACTGATATTCTTTTCAAAATTGGATGCTTTGCTCATAGTTTCAATGATTTTTCTTTCATTAAATATATATTTAAGTGTGGGGCACCTGGGCGGCTCAGTCGTTAAGTGTCTGCCTTCGGCTCAGGTCATGATCCCAAGGTCCCAGGATCGAGCCCCGCATCGGGCTCCCTACTCCGCGGGAAGCCTGCTTCTCCCTCTCCCGCTCTCCCTGCTTGTGTTCTCCCTCTCTCACTGTGTCTCTGTCGAATAAATAAATAAAATCTTTTTAAAAGTATATGTATTTAAGTGTATTTTCCTCTGATACTTTGCAAGCTTCATCCCACAAGTTTTATATGTATTGCTATTTTCCAATTTCCATTATTTTTTCAATTGCCCATGGATTATTTGGAAAAGAGTTTTTTGATTTCTCAATACAAGCATTTTGGGGTCATCTTTTATCTGTTTCTTCTTCTTCATGGTACTGTGGTCAGAGAATGTTGTTGATAGAATATTGGCATCGTGCATCAACAAATTTGTAAATACTGTACATATCTTTGGAAAGATTTTTTTAGCCTCAGGAATTCATTCCTATGACTTAGAGAAAACGTGTCCATTGTGTTGTCCAACGTTCAGTTTTAGTAATCATTTGTCTGCTTGATTTAGCAATTACGGAGAGCATTGTATGAAACATCTGACCACAGCAGTGCATTTGTTATTATTTTTTTATAATTCTGCAAGTTTTACTTCATATATTTGGAACATATATACTTAGGTACATGTATGTTCAAAATTGTTAAGTCTTCATGGTGAATTGTTCTTTTTTATTATTGAGTAGTGATTAACTTTACTACTAATAATGATTTTTTTTTTCCCAGCAAAGCCTATCTTATTTGTAATTGTAGGAGCGACATCAATTTTCTTTTGGTTATACTTGCCTGGTGCGTGAGGTATGTGCATGTGTGCATATGTTTGTTTTCAGTCTATTTTCTTTTAACTATTACGCACCATTATGTATTAACTACGTCTCTTGTAAGTAGTGCATAGCTAGGGTGGATGGAAACATTTACATTACATTCATTTCATAAACACTTCTTCGGCCTTTCTCTATATCTTATTTGAAATTTTAAATTTCTTGGGGCTGTCCTATTCTCCCATGCTTACTAATGGGGTCAAGCATTTAGCTTTGAAATTCTAGATACTTCAAACATCTGATAAAAGAGATCCCAGATTCTGACAATAGATTATCTGTTAGCCTTAGACTTGGGCGATTTTTTTTTTCCCTAGTATCTTCCAAGTTATTTTAGAATGAATGCTGCATTAGGTGACACTAATCAGATGGCATTCGAAACAGAACTCATCTTTCAGACTCTTAAAGAGTGTGTGTAGAGGGGCGCCTGGGGGATTCAGTCAGTCATGGGTCTGACTCTTGGTTCCAGCTCAGATCATGATCTCAGGGTCCTGAGATCGAGTGCCCTCCCCTCCCCATCCGGCTGTATGCTCAGAGTGCATATGCTTGAGAGTCTCTTCCTCCCTCTGACCCTTCCCACACTCATACACATCTCTCTCCAGAATAAATAAATCAATCTTGGGAAAAAAAGAGTGTGTAGAAAGTTAAGTGATCTCTTCAGCTTCTCAAAATTTTGAGATTTTATTTTCATTAAATAAATTTTTATTTTGATTAAAGTATAGTTGACACACAATGTGACATTAGTTTCAGGTGTACAACACAGTAATTCCAGAACTCTATACATTATGCTATGCTCAGGTAGCCACCACCTGTTACCATACAACACAATTACAATACCGTTGACTATATTCCCTATGCTGTAGCTTTCATTCCTATGACTTACTCATGCCATAATGGGAAACCTGTACCTTCCATTCTTTTTCACTCATTTTGCCCATTCTTCCCCACTTTGACAACCACCAGTTTGTTCCCTGTATTTATAGGTCTGTTTCTGCTGGTTTTGTTCATTTGTTTTGTTTTTTAGATTCTACATGTAAGTGAAATAATGGTATTTGTCTTTCTCTGTCTGACTAATTTCACTTAGCATAATTTCCTCTGGGCCTATTCATGTTGTTGCAAATGGCAAGATCTCATTCAATTTTATGGCTGAATAACATTCTGCTGTGTGTGTGTGTGTGTGTGTGTGTGTGTATCTTCTTTATCCAGTCATCTATCAATAGACACTTAGGTTGCTTCCATATCTTGGCTACTGTAAATAACGCTGTAATAAACTGGGGTGCATATGTCTTTTCAAATTAATGTTTTTGTTTTCTTTGGGTAAATACCCAGTACTAGAATTACTGGATCATATGGGTATTGCTACTTTTATTGTTTTGAGGAAACTCCATATTGTTTTCCATTGTGGCTGCACCAATTTACACCCCCACCAACTGTGCTCCAAAGTTCCCTTTTCTCCATATCCTCGCCAACACTTGTCATTTCTTTTTGTTTCTAACCATCCTGACAGGTGTGAGGTGATATCTCATTGTGGTTTTGATTCGCATTTCCCTGATGATTAGTGACGTTGAACCTCTTTTCATGTGTCTGTTGGTCATCCGTATGCCTTCTTTGGAAAAATGTCTATTCAGGTCCTCTGCCCATTTTTTAATTAGATTGTTTGTTTTTCTGGTGTTGAGTTGTAGAAGTTCTTTATATATTTGGGATATTAACCCCTTATCAGATATATCATTTGCAAATATCTTCTTCCCATTCAGTAGGTTGCCTTTTCATTTGATTGATGGTTTCCTTCACTGTACAAAAGTTTTTATTTTGGTATAGCCCTAATAGTTTATTTTTGCTTTTGTTTCCTTGCCTGAGGAGACATATCTAGAAAAATGTTGCTAAATTTGATGTCAGAGATTATTGCCTATGTTTTCTTCTAAAATTTTTATGGAATCAGGCCTCACCCAGAGGTCCTGAACTCATTTTGAGTGTATTTTTGTGCATGGTGTAAGAAAGTGATCCAGTTTATTCTTTTGCATATAGCTGTCCAGTTTTCTCAGCACCAAAAGAAGTCTTTTTCTCATTGTATGTTCTTGCCTCTTTTGCAGTAGATTAATTGACCATACAAGCATGAGGTTTTTTTTCTAGGCTCTTTAATTTTGTTCCATTGATTTATGTGTCTATTAAAATTTTGGAATTTGTATACATTTATAATTCTAAGATAACTGATCAAGCGATAATATAAGTCAAATATTATTCTACTTAAGCTATTTTGCTGATATTTGTGAATAATTACTATCTCTTTCTTAAAGCACCTTTGCTACATGTATTCATTTCCTAGGGCTGCTGTAACAAATTACATGACTAAGTGGCTTCAAATAACAAATTTATTCTTTTAGTTTTCAAGAGGTCAGAAGTCTGAAATCGAGGTGGGGAGAGGGCTGTGCTCCCTCTGAAGGCTCTAAAGGGAATCTTTTTCTTTCTTTCTTTCCTCTTCAAAGCAGACTTGGTGTCTGGTGAGGACTCATTCCAGGTTCATAGACAGTCTTTTTCTTGTTGAGTCTTCACCCAGTGGAAGGGGTGAGAGAGCTCTCTGGAGTCTCTTATATAAGGGCACTAATCCCATTCCTGAGGCCTTTACCTTCATGACTTAATCATCTCCCAGTGGCCCCCACCTCCTAAAATTATCACATTGGGAGTTAAGATTTCAACATAAGAATTTGGGGAAGGATACAAATATTCAGTTCATAGTAGTGTGTATGTCTCAAAACTCCACCTGCCTCTTTCTTCTGAACATATATGTGACTGCATGCAGGGCCCACCCAAATAACCAGGACAAGCTTCTTTTCTCAATATTCTTCATTTAACCACATCTTCTGTCATAATACAGTAATATTCGCTCTTTTGCCATCTAAGGTAATAATCACAGGCTCTGGAGATGAGGATGTGGACATATCTTTTTGGAGCCACCAGTCAGCCCACTACACACCTGACATGTTACTAGACTGGTTTGAGTTCTGTACCCCAAAATCACTAAAGTCAATTTTTAAAAATTTCAAAATAAGGATTAAAATGTCAAAGCCACCTACCCTCTTCAGATTATTATTATTTTTTAGAGATAATTTGGTGAGCTATAGATAGTTCCTATTCCAGGCACTCCCCACCTGCAACTACTCCTGCCCTTCCCAACCATTGCCCATGAATGAATTATTATCTTTAACGTTTGTCCTAATCCTCAACTTAAAAGAACCTGAGGTACCCATGAGTGCCTCTTAATATGTCTCAGCACCGTTAATGTAGAAAATGGTTAGCTTTTTGTTTCTTGTGCAAAATAATTGCATATAATTCGCAGGCACTGCCAGGGGTGATTTTATTTGCTTTGTTTTGCTGTATTCCCATTTTTCACAGGCCAGCCAGGCATGGCCATCACAGAAAAAAGAGGCATTTGCCTGTGGAGTGTAGACAGTGTGGGGCAGAATGGTCGTGGTTGAAGGGATCTTAGCTTTCTTCATTTCCAATCTTTTCAACTTGGACACGCAGCACTAAAGTGAGAAGGCAAGTGACTTGGCCAAGGTCTTGGAGTTGGTGGTGGAGATGAACCCGGAGCCTGCTCTTCTCATCCACAGCACGGTGATTCCCACTGCTCTTTCCCCTCCCCCCTCACTTTATTATCATGTCTCAGCATGAGGTCATATAGGACAATGTGATTTCAGGGGCTTTAAGACTATTGCAGGGCAAGCAAAGTCAAAATGTTTGCCTTTAAAATTTTGCCTCAAGACAGTGCTTTTGATGAGTCAGTACCTGTGATATTGTGATTTGTAATAAGAAATATGTATGTGGTCTTTGTCCCCTTTTCTGGCACAGAGCTTCTAAAACCCTTGAAATTTTCTAAGTGATGAGGGCAATGAATTTGTGATTGCTAATTCACAATAATTTCATCAATCATGGCTATATAATAATACCGCCATAAAAATACAAAAGAATGGGTTTTAGAGAACTTCCTCATTGTCAAAAACATGGAGATTTGGCAAGAGTGGCACACTTGGGGAGGGCCTGAAGCTCTGTGCCCCTTCCCCATACCTTGCCCTATTCCTCTCTTCCATCTGGCTGTTCCTGAGGTATGTCCTTTTGTAATAAACTGGTAATACAGTAAGTAAAATGTTCCTCTGAATCGTGTGAACTGCTCTAACAAACTAATTTAACTCAAAATGGGGTTTGTGGGAATTTCTGATTTATGGCCAGTCAGTGAGAAGGACAGGAAATAACCTGGATTTGTGATTGGCTCTGAAACAGGGGGCACTCTTATAGAACTGAACCCTTAAAATGCAGAATCTGATGCTATCTCCAGGTAGATAGTGTCAGAATTGAGTTGAATTGTAGGACACCCAACCGGTGTCTGAGAATTGCTTGGTGTGGAAGAAAAACCCTTATACCTTGGAATTGGTGATGTAGGGGTTCAGAATGGCTTCCCCCAAAATATGCCACTTTGGAATATTGATTATTTTGAATTAAAGGTATTTGAGAAACAGCTGGTACACTAAGGACACTCTGAAAGCAGGAGATAAATTTCCCATGTGAAAGGTAATCTTCCTGCAGCAGTAATGTAGAAGGCCTCCTTCTCACTAGACACAGGGAATTTAGGTCTGAGGAAGGCTATATAAACAAATCTTATTACTTATTCACCATTTTACTGTCCCTAGCTCAAGCCCCTTTGCCCTGTTAATTCTTCACAAATTCATTGTTTATTTGTTCAAAAGGTATGAAAGCTTCCTGCTCTGGTCACTTCTTTGAGACTCATATCTTTATGGGGCTCTTGTACATACATACATAATTAAATTTGGTTTTCTCCTGTTAGTCTGTCTTTTTACAACAGGGTAGTCTCAGTTAGGAACTTAGAAGGGTAGAGGGAAAATTATTTTTTCTCCCCTGCTGTGATCAGAACTTGTAGTCACCAAACGGAAAATGTTCCTGGAATCATCTGGTGGTTACCCTACTTCTTTAGATTGGTAATGACATGTGTGTATATGCCTTTGAAGGGTGAGGAGCATGGGGCTCATGGGCATGAGTGGTTTGCTGCATAGAGGAAAAGAAGGACCAGAACCCAAGTCTGCTGATGTCTGCTCCTCTCATCTGTGATTTGAACCTCTCTGCTCTTGCCATGAAAGCAACTGTGTCTTCTAAAAAAAAAAAAACAAAAAAAACTAGAGTAGGTCTGGAGAAAACCTGGCAATAAAAATAAATTAACATGCTCTTGCTTTTTCTCTTTTTGGGGTGGGGAGTAGGGATAAGGATCTTTGCATGTGAAGAGATTGTGATGGCTTCACTCAGATATGTTCTCAGAGTTCTGAAGGTGACATCAGCCTTGGCTATAAGTAAGAAGTATAACCTCCTTTGTGTCAACACCAGCCCTCCTGTTTCCTTCATCTGCTGGCAAATATCTGAAAGTGAGCCTCCTACTACCCTGGGATAGGTAACTCAGATATAAATGTGTGCTATAGGATAAATAATAGATATTGTCTCCTTTTCTGGAACCTGCTGTGATATAAGGAAGGCCAGGAAGAAGTGACAGCCCCAGTGATGGACTGAGTTTAGAGGAAACAAACATACATTTTCTTGGGTTCTCATTTGGCTTACCACTAGCACTGGGAAGAAGGGGAAGATTTCCAAGAGCAAAGGAAGAGAAACTGGGCCTATGCCAATCTTGTGGGCCAAATAGAATTCAGAGAGCATGATGTGTTTTTGAAAATGCTTGGCAAGGTAGTTATTTAAAATATCCTGAGCATTCTCAGCTCAGAAGCCTCTTTAGATCTGACTAGTCAACAAAGATGTTTAATGACTATTTGCACTTCCACAAGTGACTGTCTGAAAAGTGTTACTATTCCCTGACAGATTTGTGAAGCCTTTTCTGCTGATGCTGTAGGACCTGAATAAACTTAGATTGTTGACTCCAGGCCAAGTTTGCACACATAGACAGATCTTAGAAAGTATCTTCCTGCCTACAAAAAAAATGATTTTTGACACCTTTCCCAGAAACTAAAGTTTGTTTGTTTGCTTTTCTAGGACTTAACATTCAAAGTTTTCTCCTCCCCCAGTGCAGTTGATTAATGGCATTAATGAAGTTGAATCTTTAGGTTGGCATAGTTCAGCTAAGTTAAGCAAAATATGACTTCCTGTCCTCAGAAAAGACAACACCGGGGACATTTGGGGATCTTGATCGCAGAAAGACTCCAACTCTCCTTTTTGGGTAAATAGCGGAAAAGCCTGTAATCTCAGTTTCCATATAGATGTCACCTATTCAGGATACATTATGTGGGAAGAAAGGCTCTGGCTCAGTTGTGGAGACTCTGAGCCCACCTCTTGATAACCATGATAGCACCATCAAAAACAGGGGTAATTCCCTAAGGAAAAGAAGAGATGCTAAATGGATATGAACAGCTCATGGCTCCTCAAAAAATAAGGGAGGAAAACCCTTTTCTGGATCTCTGAGGGAACCAGCAGTGAAGTGAGACTTAGGGGGTCCAGATCCCCCACTGCTGATTCTCTATGACATCCTGGGAGCATAGGGGACCCTGTGCCTGTGCTCTGACCCCTACAATTTTATATCTTCTGCTTAGCTGAGCTGCCCTGAGATTCAGAGGCAAGAATCAATGGGAGGGTATTTTGTGGACTGCAAGGTGCATTTGGATGTTGTGAACCACACCAGGCAGCTTCTTAAATCCCAGAGTGGCGGTGGCCCCAGAGCAGCCTAGTACACAGGAGGCAGACTCACAAGTCCAAGTTCACAGTGAACAGTTTCGTTGCAAGCAGGGTGAATGAAGAAGACTGCTACATAAAAGTCCCCTAGAGATTTTTATCTGGCTCTGGCCAGGGGCCGACTAACTCCCTTGTTGGGTTCCCTTCACGTTTTTGCCTCCCAGGAATCTAAGCCCCCTGCTCAGCTCGGGGACTCTTCAGAATGGAACACTGCTGCGTTTTATGGCCAACATCCTGTTTGATTTTTGACAGAAAGAACATGAGTTGTCCTAATGCAATTCTTCTTCTATCTATCTGCCTTCAGATGGTGTCATGCTTTCCAGATTACTCCTCAGCATTATATTTTGCAAAAAAACAAAAAACAAAAAAAAGTTTTCCAAACATTCTTTTTTTTTTTGAAGATTTTATTTATTTATTTGACAGAGAGAGATATAGCGGGAGAGGGAACACAAGCAGGGGGAGTGGGAGAGGGAGAAGCAGGCTTCCCGCAGAGCAGGGAGCCCGACGTGGGGCTCAATCCCAAGACCTGGGATCATGACCTGAGCCGAAGGCAGGTGCTTAACGACTGAGCCACCCAGACACCTCCTTTTCAAACATTCTTGAGTGATCTCTTTTAACAGTGTTATGAAGTGTGTTATTAGGAATTTTAGAGTACCTCACACTTAAAGAAATTTAGCCACAGGGCAGCTGAGGCTGTGCCCACAGACATGCAAATAAGGAGCTGTCCCAGGGAAACCAGGACTTCCGTGCAGAGCTGCTGACGCAGCCACGTCCTCTTCCCTCCCACTTGTTGTCAGATTTGTGGCAATTATTGTAAAAGAGCACTCAAGAGACAAGTTTTTCAAAGTAATATTTTAACTTAGTTATTGAAAATTCACTTGAGTCCCATCCTAATGTTTCTAGTGTCAAGAGTTCTCTGCTTTATGAATCGCTGTGGGAGTCAGCTCACCCTCCATTGCAGAAACTAGAACTTGCCTTTCTTGCAGTGAGGCCATGATCACAACACCTGGGCTTTGCCAACCTCACACACTGCCCTTGGGTTTGAAGGGACCCAGAAACAGGGATTGCAGAGAATTCCCTGCAACATGACTGTGTCCCCAGCATGGCGGTGGCTACAGTGAGGCAACAAGATTGAGATCCCGGGCAGCAGTGGTAGCTGACCAATCCGTAGTATCTGCTGCCTAGGGCCACTGCTAACTTGGAGGTGGGAGCCAGTTCTGCTGTGGGATTTGGGGAGTCCACGAGATACCTAATATCCTTTTAATAAGTTATCTTTCCTGGGCACCTTCGGCTCAGGTCATAATCCCGGGGTCCTGGGATCGAGCCCTGCATCGGGCTCCCTGCTCCGCGGGAAGCCTGCTTCTCCCTCTCCCACTCCCCCTGCTTGTGTTCCCTCTCTCGCTGTGTCTCTTTCTGTCAAATAAATAAATAAAATCTTAAAAAAAAAAGTTACTCTTTCCACTTAACTCAGCCAGAGTCAATTTCTGTTTCTTGCCACCAATAATCCTACCTAATACATTATTATGTTGCAGATAGCAAACAGACAAAAACAAAAAAACCACAAAAGCCTAGTATCAGGAATGTCTGTAACAGTGGCTCTTGCTTGTTGAAAATATCTTTTTTCCTGCTGTTCTAAGCTGTAAGGCAACAGTCTCTGTAAAACTGTAATATTTCAGATCCTCCTTTCCCTCCCAGGGTAAACGCTGTTGAGGCCAGATCAGCACCAAGCCCCATAGGGCCGGGTGCCCGACTTGGTGAGTCTTCCTCAAGGACCTGGGCTGCACTGACTCAAGAGTGGAATCCTGGGGAGCCTGGGTGACTCGGTTGGTTAAGCATCGGACTCTTGATTTCAGTGTGGGTTGTGATCTCAGGGAGGTGAGACTGATTCCCATGTGGGGCTCAGCTCCCAGCATGGAGTCTGCTTGAGATCTTTTCCCTCTGCCCCTCCCCCCCACTCACACTCTCTCTCCCCCTCTAAAATAGGTAAATAACTCTTAAAAAATAAAAAAGAGTGGAGCCCTGCCTTGTGCTGCCCAAGAATAGGGACCAACGTCCTCTTTGTCTCTTCTAGAGTCACTTCCAGGGCTAAGTTTTACTTCTTTTCTTCTGACTTGCAAGAATTCTTACAAGGACATATACTGTGCCTGATGTTCTCCCAATTTCTGCTTTTGACTTCCAAAGCGGAGACCTTCCTCTTGACCCTCCCCACTCCAGTGGGGTGGTCAGCTCTGCTCTCAATACTGGCCTGGAACCAGGGCCTGCTCATTCATTTTCTATCCCTCCTGCTTTCCGTCCCTCTTCCTCTCCCCTCATTAGTGTCCCATGAAAACTCTCCTCTCTGGATTCCCCGTGAGGCTGCCACCTACCAGTGTACCCCAACTTTCAGCAGGGGTGGAGGGGGTATATTTTAACAGGCACCAAGGAGACCTTGCATCTGAGGCATAGTCCTGTCCTGGCCAGAATCTCTTTGTGGGCTTCCTGCTGTGACAAATGCTAACCCTAGAGACAGAACAGAGAACAAGTTCAAAACCGATAGCAGAGGCTGACAACTGTAGTTTCCTCGGATTACCTAGAAGGAGCATGAATGAGAAATTTCATTTCAGGCATTAGGAAAAAAAAGATGAAGGAAGTAGAGCCTTAAGGCAGAGAGAGAGAGAAAAAAAAAACAACATCAAACCAAAATCTGATATATCAGATACTAAATGTTAGATACCAAGATCAAATACCCCCAAAGCTATCGGCATCCAGAAACCCTAGTGAGGAGCTTGGTAATTTTTAATTATTATTATACAAAATAAATGAAAAGGAAAACCTTAGTTGGAAACAGAACTCCAATGTAATCATTTATGCTTATAATCAAAGTAGTCAGCTTCAATTTATCCACTGTCATCTGCCTGTGATGCAATTCTTTTTACATTTACCTTTGGGTCTAAGTCATTAATCTAATCAGTGGTCAAGTTAGGTAGGAGACACATGTCTTTGCTAGACAAATGGAGGCCCATCTATGAAGCTGGAAATCACACCAGCCTCACAGCCTGTATTATTTTAATTGTGTTGACTGTAGGAGTCTCTGCATGTTTAGCTCAGATGAAGTGGGTCTAATGAGGTAAGGCTCAAGTAGTTTTAATTAGTTTGTGTGAAAATGTAGATGTTTCACACTGTTTTTGTGTGGGCTCATCTCTGAGAAGAAGGGCAATCCATTTTTCTCCCCCGTATTTCCTGATTATCCATCTCTCAGTAAAACATCATCTCTCACCTACTTACCAGCTCGGTAAGAGAAAGTTGGATGGCTTCACCAGCAGGTGTTGTAAAACTCTAAAATTAGGATCACCGAAATTCAATATAGCAGTAAATTAGGCCCTGAAGTGCGGGAAAGTTTTGAATGCTCCCTAAAATTATTCCCCAAATGTCTTTGTTTTCTGGAAGGCACCAAAGCCCATTTGTTCCTGACACACTGGATATGAAAGAGGCCCCTGGGCTTCTACTTGATGGAACACATCAGGTTGTGAATAAATTACTCCTCAAAACTTGGCTAAGTTTTGCACTCTAGAAACAATCTGTAATAGTTTTAAAGTTGCTCGGCCTTTGTGAGACACTGCAGAGCGTTGGCTTCAGGAACCAGCCAAGCAAATAAAAAAGGTATGCCTTTCTTAATCGCCGAGATTCAGACTCAGGGTGTTTTAAGCCTGCTGCCGAAAAATTGTTGAGAAGTCTGCATGACCTTCGCAAAGCCTCAGGGACGAAAGAAAAGAAATGCTTAGGGATTATTTTGTACTTATATTTTAATTGGCTCCCAATCAAGTTCATGGCCAGCTTTCTTACTCGATGATTGCTGTTATGTGAGATTTTTGACAATTCTTCTGGCTTAGAAATCCACTTCCATTGCACTGATCAGAACCCGAGTTAGTGCACTATTTGGGCTTCTTAGTTGCAAACAGAGGCCACTTCCGGTTAGTTTAAGTAAAATTGGAATTTATTAAATGGGTATCAGAGAGCTCACAGAAGGGACAGGGAGGCTGGAGAAAAGTAGAAATGAGGAGATAGGGAAAGTAGAACAAGGAGTCGGGCCCTTTACAGGCCACTGCTGACACCACCATCAGGGAGACTCCTTTGGGGGGGGTCCCCTGATTCCTTGTGTCACTTTCTCCAGAGTAAAATTCTGGGGGATCATCCAGTCGGCTGAGGTCTTGGCTCACGCCCAAGCTACAGCTGCCAGGGTCTGGGGAAAACAACGGTCCTCATTTGAATTTGAAGCTTCTGTGGTCAGATGGCATTTTACCAACCACCCCGAGTCCCACAGTGGCAGATTCCTGAACCAGAGGACCCAGGAAGGGCGTTCTGATGAGGAGAAGCAAAAAAAAAAAAAAAAAAAAAAAAAAAGATAAAAAGATAAAGAGGAATGCAAGAAACAGGCAAGGCAAATGTCTCTATGGCTGGTGGGGAAGGTGGAATGGCACCAGCTTTAATCTAGATCTTTTTTTTAAAAAGATTTTATTTATTTATTTGACAGAGACACGGCAAGAGAGGGAACACAAGCAGGGGGAGTGGGAGAGGGAGAAGCAGGCTTCCCGACGAGCAGGGAGCCTGATGTGGGGCTTGACCCCAGGACCCCAGGTTCATGACCTGAGCCGAAGGCAGACGCTTAACAACTGAGCCACCCAGGCGCCCCTAATCTAGATCTTTAATTCTGACTGAGGACCTGGAGGGGCTCGGTGGTTCAGAATATTAGCCTTGTAAATTATTTCCAAAATGGACTTGTGTTTTGGAATATAACAGAAAGAGCCCCAGAGAGCCATGAAGTTGGGACTAGGTTGAGGTAAGGGGTGTGGATGCCCAGTTTGGTGGCCAAGGAGACAGGAGCCAAGAAGTGGAGGCACGGGAATCCACAGTTGTGGCAAGTGCCTGCTGGGCCTGCCAGGGACAGTGGTCGGTGGCAGTGGACATTTCAGCCTTACTCACTCTCGAGGAGGTTTTTTTCCCTCTATCAGTTTTCAAACGGGTGAGAAGCTTGAACTTCAGTACTCCATAATTTCCTCTGCTCGATGGCCGTGTGCTTCTTCCGATTTTTTTCAGATTCTGGTTTTTGTTCGGACCTTCATTCACTAACTTGGACATCACTTTTAGTAGATCCTGTCGCTTAACAGTTTGGCCTCACTATTTAACGTATGTCGGAACCGCAGTGAAAATGACTTCAGTGTTCAGAAGGAAAGTGTTTGGGACCCTCCAATTCATATGGTGAAGCCTTAACCCCCCAGCATGACTGGATTTGGAGATTAGGACTGTGAGGTTAGATGATAAAGGTTAAATGAGGTCATAAAGATGGAGCCCTAACCTGATGGGGCCGGTGTCCTCATAAGAGGAGGAAGAGACCCCTGGGCTCACTCTGTCCACGTGCACTTAGAGGAAAGACCATGTGAGGACAAAGTGGAGGAAAGCTCTCACCAGAAACTGAAGCCTGCTGGAATCCTGATACTGGGACTTCTCAGCCTCTAGAACTGTGAGAAAATGAATTTCTGGCATTTAAGTCACAACGTCAGTGATGTTCTATTATGATCACCCAAACAGACTAATACAGAAGAAGAGAACATATTCCATCACCACCAAATATTTACTTTTAGGAAGTGTTTACCCTCTGCTGGCCTATTGGTTTCCTTGTGGTCGCTTGACTTGTTGGGAAAGTACTCTACTGCAATCTTTGATTGCATTCCAGGATTCATTTAACAATAAGAAGACACTGTCTAAGTTTGTGAACCTTAGCATTCTCAAAAAAAATAATGCTATCTTTTAAGATAGCTGTTAAAAACGGGAACCCCAATCTGGTAACACCCCGAGCTATGTAAATTCTCTTTGGTCACAAAAAAACAGGGATTGAGAAGAAAGTGATTAAACTGACTTCTTATGGGTCTCTCAAATTAGCTCAAAAAGATTCAAAATGGTCATCTGAGCACTTGCAAATGGCAGTGTCACTGAAAGATGCACATTCTCTCCCACGGTGACGATTTTGAAGGACAACATACATTTGCAATGTCATTTTGCTGTCACTCCTTTTGAGCTGTCTCTAAACCATTCTAGGGTCTTTTTCCTTTTACATACTCTTTTCCCTGAGTGAGTAATGGCAGTCAAGAAGGTTTTTAAAATGCATAGTCAGGTTGGCTGTTAATACTGGTTTCCAAAAAAAGATGCCATGATTTATATAAGGCCTTTCTGCTGAGCTAAACGTATGAACTTTTCTTTCTACCATGACCTCTGTGTAGGAACTAAACTGCAAATTTTTGAACTACTGTATCTAGACACATTAGAGTGCTGTAGAAGTAAAGTACAAAGAACAGCTGGATGAATTTGTGCCCGGAGACATCCCATTGCTCATCAAATCCAAGGAATCCTGGAGCCATAAGATTTGAAATTTTAAGAATGAAGTACATTTTTTCTCATGGAATTGAGGCACTGATAACAGTTCTGAGAGGCACCATTTGCTGAATCAAAACAAAAGGAACTAGGCTTATGGCTCTAGGACTCAGGCTCTTTCTTTTTCCAACTCTGGCAAATATTTACCATCTGCTTTTCATTTTTTAGTCACAGAAATGAGCTCTTTTGGAAGAATCAATGTGGATTTATTATGGGTTTTTATGTGCTTGAAATCTTTGCATCAGAGTGGTCTTTGAAACAAAGGGTTGCTATAGAAAGGGTTACACATTTACAAAACAAAGGTTGGATCAGAAATAGCATATCTGACACCATAATGTAATAACTGAAATTATATGTTTTCCCTGAATATATTCAGCATTGCAAAAGTTGTATATTTAGTTTCATAGCCTGAAATAATTTTACATTATCATTATTAATAAGGGCATAAGAAATGTGAGTTCAAACAGAGATTTAGATCCAAATTGGCTTCCACTTTAGGCTAAAAAAATCATAATACTAAAACTGAAAACAAAGGTTGGGAGACCTACATATAGATATTAACAAGCACGTTGGTCATTATCCATTGTGATGGATACGATCCAATAGTAATGACATGACTCTTTAAATCCATCACCTCCAGTTGAGCCTCCATGTACATGATGACTCCATTGGGTATTCATGTGGCATGAAGTGTTTGAGCTGATTGTTCACTGATGGTCTTTTGTCTCCAAGCCCACCCAGTAGTGCTCAGCTCTTTGATGTTAGGACTGTGTAAAGTAGATGCCCTGCCCTCTGGTCCATTCTGGCATCCTATTACAAGGTGACGTGTCACCAAGTAGAACACCAGTGGGAGATGGGATAGAGGGAGGAGCGGGGATTTACCTCCTGTTTCTAGCCTGTTAATATCCCTCCAGCAGCACAAGTCAGCCCCCCAGCTTCTTTCAGTACTTCCAGAACCTGCTGTGTCATGCTCACCCTTCAGAGGTCTGCAGCAGCTGTACAGTATCCTGCTCAGAAATCAGAGCACCAGCCAATCTAATAAGAAATCTAGCCAACCATTCTCTAAGCTCCTAGGTTTTGGTATCATTCTTCTCCACTTTCGTGCCAGAGGTGGGAGATGCTTCCTGTCTTAACGAATGCCCCAATCTTTTAACGCCTATGTAACCAATTCCCTGTATTAAATCCCCTTGATTTGAAAAGCCTACTGTGGTTTCTGATTTTCTGACTGGACTCTGACTAATATAGTACTATTATATCCAAGCATAGGGTTTCTTAAAATTATTACAGTTATGATGAAATCACATTTATAAACAATAAAGGAGAGGAACTTTTCCTGCACTAATTGGTAAGTTAGGAGAGTAAGGGATAAGTATAGCAAAGTCCACAGACTTTCCACCAGTAACTGGAAATTAGGCTTCTGGAATACTCTGGCCCTGTTGGCAGTGAAACCTAGATATGAAAACTATCTTAGAACCCTATTCAAATGAACCCACCAACTTTCAGGGAGTTTAAATGGTCAAACAGGAATGTTATAATATGAAACATCATATGTTCTTGGTTCTTCTAAGAACCTATGTGCTCATTATGGATGATGGAGCCCCATCTCCCTATGCTCCAAGTAGTGGGTTGGAGAAAGGAGGGAAGAAGGACCATGGCAGCTCCCTTTAAGGACACATCCTAGAACTTGCATGTGTCATTTCCTCTTGTATCCCATATGCCAGAATTTAGCCAGGTGGTCATACCCAACTGCAAGGGAAGCTGTATGTAGATTTTAATCCAGGTAGTCAGGTGTCTGGCTAATATTCTAGGATTCTATAAGAATAATAAAAGAAAAGATAAGAGCAATTAGCAGTCTGGGTCAGACCATTTTCTAGAGGAGGAAATCATATTATCCAACAAGCATTTGTGGAGTCCTGGATACCTTTCTAGGTGCTGGGATACAAGAGTGAATAAGACTGAATCTTTGCCCTCAAGAGCTTACAGTGGGGGTGGGATGCAGATGACAGATAAATAATAACAAACAAACATGATGATGTCTGCTCAGTGACTTTGAGCAGAGACCTGGGGGAAGAGAATTCCAGGCAGAACATGCAAAGGTCCTGGGGTGGGGCAAAGTCGAAGTGCTGGAGGAGTGGCCAAGAGGCCATTGTGGTTGCAGCTGAGCGAGGGGTAGCAGATGAGACTGGAGAGACAATCAACACTGAAGAGGTCAAGGGTTACCTAGGATATGGGACATCAATTAGATGTTAGATTCTATCAGCCATTGATTCATACAATTAACAAATTAAGAGGAAACTATCATTCATGAGTTCATTCAACAGGCTTTAAAAAAAAAAAAACTTTCTATGTACCAGCCACTGTGCTAGTACTTTGGATACAAACATAGGGCCACGAAGGAGCTCATAGTCTAGTGGGGGTGGGGAGGGGGAGACAGAAATGCAAACAAATAATTGCAATATAATATAGTCATCCATTTATCCAGGAAGAAAGGAGAGGTGGCATTCCAGGTAAAGGAATGTCCATCCTTGCAAGCAGGAGGTAGCACTAGGAGTGTGTGCATGTGCATGAGTGTGATCTAGTTTAATATTTCTGCAGGATGACACTAGAAAGGCAGGCGGGAACCAGAAAATGAAGGTCTCTGTCCCAGCACCGATTTGGACTTTATCCTGTAGAAGGGATTTAAGCTGGGAGTGTCATCAGGAGCATTGTATTTCAAGGGATCATTCTGCAGCAATGTGGAGGACGTCGGCAGACGGGAGCAGTGGCAGGGGAGTGCATAGGGAGGGGTGAGAGTTGGCCGGCTCTGAGGAGGCAGGGTCAGAGAGCCAAGTGCCGAGGTCTAAAATTGATGACTGGGGCTTTGCTGCCGCCTGCGGGAAGCACGGGGCTTAGGAGCTGCAGGTGCACAGATCTCCGGACCTGGGCACATCCACAAGGAAATTCTACTGTAACCGGAGACTCAGATGCATATGCAAGTTCAAGATAAATGCCAGGAGGTGCTATAGATGTTAGAGATAACATGATGTGGAAATTCAGAAGAAACAGACATCAGCCTTTCTGGAGGTCATGTCATCCGAGGAGGCTCTTTAAGAATGAAGGGGAATCTGAGGTTAGTCTAGGCAAAATCTGGGTTCTTTGGAATTTAATATGTCAAATACTCTAAAACAAAAGGGCTTCATGGTGAAATAATTTGGGTTAACATTGCGTATCATATCTTTATTTTATTTTTTTCAGATTTTATTTATTTATTTTGAAAGAGAGGGAGCACGTGTGAGGGGGAGGGGCAGAAGGCGAAGGACAAGCAGACTCCCCTCCGAGCAGGGATCCTGATGGATAATGGACGTGGGGCTCAATCCCAGAACCCTGGGGTCATGACCTGAGCAGATACTTAACTGACTGAGCCACCCAGGCGCCCCTCTTTCTTTATTTTACTACAAAGCTTCATCACATGTTAAAGGCCCTGAGAATTCATGCAGTCAGGAAGTCTATTTGTGTTTATCTTGTCTCCTAAATCTGTACAGCTACAAAAGCACCCCACATTCCCAACGCACTTTTGTCCCCCACATAACCTATGATTTCCCCATAGAACCATGTTCCACAGGAGAGCATTCAAGGAAGCACTGCCTAGTTCTATTCCCCTGTCTGAGTAATTAGAAGGAGACTGAGGCCAGAGGAATTAGTTCTGTGAGCTGGAGGGAGACGCACCCAGGGGCCTGTAGTCTATGGTTTTAGTTCAGTGTCCTGCCCCTGCACCATTCTCACCAACCAGAGTTTTTAGTGAGAATCTAAGTACTGAGCAAGGCATTAAGGAGAATGCGGTCCACAGATAATTTCTGTCAGCCTCACACTAAAAGGAAACAAAACAAACCCAAACTCCCCTATGTCACACAAATCACACAAACGTGTAGATAGTGAAGGGTCTGTTCCAGTCTTGGGCAGGGGACATTAGTGAGATGTTAGCAGGAATTTGGGGGAAACATGCAGCCCCTAGGACAGGCCAGCCCTCCCAGTCGAGCCCAGACAGGGGCGTGGAGAACACGGTTCATTTCTAGAGCCTGGGTGGGAGGAGAAGGGTCTGGTCCGGGGCACTTGGGGAAGACCGTGGCCTCAGAAGTACACAGCAAGAACAATCTGGTTTTGATTCTTAAGTCAGAGGCAAACAGTCTGAAGACCAGGAAGGAAAAAGCAGAAATCATGCCCACTGTCTGGGATGCAGGGCTGGCGAAGATGAGCCAGTAGGTTCTAATTAACATTCGAGGGCAGGTATAGGATTCCCTCTTACGTGTCAAGGTCCTGGTGTGTGTGTGCACACTTGCTCAGGTGTGTACACGTGTGGGTGTGGGTATGTAGGGAACATATGGGGGTGGGGAGACCCCAGACACATCCGTCCCAGAACAGGCAGAACAGAGAAGTCCTTGCCCTTCCCGAGCTCCTTGAGGAAGTGTATGCAAGAGAGTAATTCAGTGATGCTCTGTGAGTCCTGTCTCCAGAGCCCTAGGAATAATATATCAGAGTAACATTGCCACTCACCCACATACTGCAAGAGCTATTACAGTTATAAACATCGACAATTAGAACAAAGTAATAAGGTTAGGTCTGATCTAGTTTGTTGGAAATATTTTCCTTCTCTTAATAAGGGTAATAACTAATTAGATGTGGCCTCCCCGCTGTTTTAATAACACGGTGTCACTCATTTACAAAGATCATTGAATCTTTGCTTCTAGTTTCTCTCTGCATATTATCCTAAATTAGCTCCTGTCAGAGAAATCTTTTTAAACAGAGCTCTGATCATATTCCTTGCCTACTCAAAAACATCTGTGATGAACACTCTCCTCCCTCTTAATGAATAAAATCCCGACATCATGGGGTGGCATTTGAGGACACCGTTGAACTGGCTCTAACCTACCTCTCCAAATCCTGCTATTGGTGCCTCTCATAATCTTATGGTCAGGCATGATGTTCAAGACGTGTAACAGCCAGTGAAATCGGGGCACCAGTCAGCCCAAGGTGATGAGACCACAACACTGCAGCAGGGTCCCACAGGAGGCTCGCTGGGTCAGGGAAGTACGGGTAGCTCAGATGGCAGCTGGGATGGCAGTGTAGACACTCAGAGGCTGGGACTGGTGGATCTTTTCAACCAGTTCAGAAGTGTTTCATTGTTTCAGCAGCTCGCATGTCCTTCCCGTAGGTGGATATTAGCCAGGTTATATATGCTCCACCTTCCATTTTCATTCTCTGGTCCTTGTGTGGAACATATTTTCTACCTTCTTGCTTTTGTGCGCAGATGCTCACCAAACCCTTTTCTTGCTCTTCCTGAACAAAGAGCCAGGCTCTATTTCCGGTCTTCATTAAGGGCTGGCCATGTGACCGGATTATAGGGAATAAAATGTGAGCAAAAATGATGTGATCCAGTCCATCAGAGAAACCTGCCATGCAATCCTCCATTGTACTTGCCAGAATGCGAGGCGGATGCTGAGGATCCAGTGAGGGGCCAAGAGGCTGTAGGAAATGATAGGGCCATGAGAAGACACAACCCGAGTCCCTAAATCACTATACAGAAAGCTGTCTACTGAACACTTGCTTTGAATTGTTAAGAGACTGAGAATTAAGCTATTATTGCATACTACCCATTGTTTTCAAACTATTATCATTGTTTATATAGCTCTTGTATTTCATCTTCTTGATTATAGATTTCTTTAGAGTCCATATTGACTCAAACTTTCTTAAGTGGAATATTTTAAGTGCATGTGAAAAGTATAAAGAATAAGAAAGAAGACATGCATTCATAAGTCACACTGAGCAAAACTTACCCATATTTGCCTTGGATCATTTTGAAGTAATAAAATTACAGATACAAAGTTCTCCATTTTCAAAAAGCTCATTGCTTTGCAAGTAGTGGGTGTTCAAGAAAGGCTTCATGGGTGAGTATAGGAATTCGAAACAAGGGAGTTATTTTCTCACTGGTAACAATTGATTTAAACTTGATGCCCTTTGTGACCAAATCTATGCATTTCTGGGATCATCTGTTAACATTTATATCACAGTTTGGCTCCATAAAATGCCGTGAAGCTAAGTAACTCAGGCTCAAATGGAAACCAAAGAAGTTGTGTCCACGGGTGTCATAACTACCTGCCCTACCTGGTCACTGCTTGATTTTACAGGTGAGAGCAATTGGTTTTCTTCAAAACAAGTGAGTCCCAGACAGTCTCTGGAAACAAGATTTATTTTTCACTGTAGTGCCAGGGAGAATGAACTTCCTCTGCCCTATGGTCCTTCAAGCTGGACTTAGATTCAAACGGAAAGGAGACCGATGAATGGGAGAAAATCAGATGTAATAGACTTACATACAGGGAATCCACAAAGACAGGGAATTCCAAAGACAGTGAGGCAACAGGAAGCTTCTGTGAGCTAAGGAGAGGGGTAGGGGCCTGAGGACACAAAGGAGAGAAAGCTCATTGGCCGGAAGGTGAAAGATGTTTGGAAAAACAGGGTTGCCCTATTATGCAGTCTCTGTTACTATTCCTCTTCCTCTCGCAGGCTCTCCTTTCCAATGTAAATTTAGGCAGTTATGGGAGAGGCAGAGAGCTTTTCCTGCATCTGCTGGGTTTTGATTACTTTTAACTCGAAATAAACGTTATGCCAAAGTGGCACATTTGGGGGCATCTCATCCTGCACCCCTTCAGTTAGACTGGTATCGTTCTGATTAAGTTTATTTGAATGCAGATCTTTATAAACTCTGAGATTACATGTCTTTCCACATTTCTCTTATTATATGAAAGTATCATAGTAGTAGACATATAACATATAAAATGTAACCTAATTTAATGCATATAACATAATCTAATACTGTTACGTTAATAGATAATATTATATTATCTATTATTTTAATAAATATTCTATTTATATTCTACTTCTATATTTTTATTTCTTCACTTGCCTTTAGACACACAGATATCATTATCTCCAACACAAAGCCCTCATTAATGTTGAATCACAAATATGCTTATCACATATTCATAAAGTTCACTTTCACTCTACTCTGGATGGAAGGATGTGACACCATCTTGGCTGCACATGAGAATCACCTGGGGGAACTTTAAGAATCCCAGTTCCAGCCTGCACCTCACACCCACTAAATCAGAATCTCTGGGGATAGGACTCTGCTTTCAGTATATTTTAAAACTTTCCAGATGATCTCAACATAGAGCCAAGTTCGAGGAACAGAGCGTTAGAATTTTTAGTTTCCAGATACTTGCATTTTTTTCCAGAAAGTTCATGGACTAGGAGAATGAAGTTGCTTCCTTTATATCAGATAATCATTGCTTCCATAAATTTCAGATGAGTCAGAACATTATCCTGTTTTGACCAGTCCTTTACCATGGCAACACATTGTATCGTTTGTACATAAATGGGATTTTACAATCCTCAGCCCACACTCTGGTAAATTGCTTAGTAACCTTCTCACTGCATGATAAGATTGCAAATAAAATCTTTATTATTACTATTATCAGAAATTATACATTATAACACTGGTTATTTTCTTTCCGGTTGGTGTTAAGAAATTAAAGTCATTTAAAATCTAATAACAGGACTGCTTGCTATTCATTTAATTTCCTTCTAGAAGAAAAAGTTCTCATTAATAATTTATTTTCTGGAGCCCCATCTTGCCATTCTCATTAAACGACACTTTAGCGAATGTAAAAATATCCTCCTTTTAAGCACAGAGGCAGGAATGGCTAAGTTAGGGGAAGTGCGACTTTCTCTTTGCCACTGAAAGAGTTTTTTAAGCAAATATCCCATAAGAGTAAAGGCTTACTAAAGGACCCCTGAGTCTGGGGGATGACTTTCAGAACTGAGCAAGAGGAACTGAAGCGAGAATGGTACCTCTCCTACCCAAAGATAATGTTATAGTGAAGCATACGCTACTCCTAGTTCCCCTCCAAGCAGTCAGGACGGGTTTTTGCCAACCTGGGCATGTCTCCATCAAAGCTGCATGTTGCACAATTCCAAGGAATGTCGTTCACATCGAGGTCTTGTGACAAATGTGTGCTCTGTAATGCACAAGGCAAGTGATTTTGCACAGGGGGTCCTGCTCTGTCATCCCTGTGCAAAGTCACACATCTGTAAAGCAAGTTCAAAAGTCCACGCAGTATGAATGGCTCACCCAGTCTTCAGTGTAGCTCTCCAACTATGGAAACCCATTGTGATGGGGTCAATTCTGATTCTTGTAGAGAAATGTTATGGTTTTAGGATCAGGAAGGAAGGCTTGATAGTGAGTGAATTTGAAAGGAAATTGCCAACTTTTTCCTTTTCACTGGCCTGGGTTTTTTGCCCTAAACATTTAATCCAGACTCATGCATCATGTTCTAGAAGATTACAAAAAGCACACTATGCTCTGGACTTTCGCCTCTTTCCACCCCTTGCCACACTGTCTCCATTTCCTCCTACTACCAAGAGCTGCCCTGGTTGTCATCCCAGCCTCAGATGCTTGGATTTGTAGCACTCCCTCTATTTTTCTGTATGAGGAAAATTGTGTGTGAAAGGGGTAATTGAACAATGTCAATTCATCCACGTCTCCTGATGGAAAAGGAATTTCAATGATAATTAGCAAGAGTGATACTTAGTATTCCCTTCAAAATGCCTAATGTGTCCTCCCAAAAATTTCCCACTTTTTTATTGTGGTAAAATACACATAACACATAAAATTTATGATTTTAGTCATTTATCAGGGTACGATTCAGTGGCATTACGAACATTCTTCACATTGTCGTGCAACCATCACCACCATCCATCACCAGAATATGTTTTTCTTCCCAAACTGGGGAAACTGTACCCATTAAACAGTAACTCCTAATTTCCTCCTCCCTCCAGCTCCCCAGATGGGGGCGACCACTCTACTTTATGTTTCTATAAGGTACCTCATGAAAGAGGAACCCTACAGTATTTGTTCTTTTTGAGCCTGGCTTATTTTACTGTCTTCAAGATTCATCCATGTGGTAGCACGTGTCAGAATTTCATTCTTTTTTAAGGTTGGATGGTATTCCACTGTATGTATATCCCAACCACCTATAGGTAGAGAAACTGAGCCATGGAAATGTCCTAGTAATAGAAATAAAACACTAGAATCCAGTTACTGGGTCCCTTGACTTAATGGTTATTGCAATTTTTCAGTCCTGTCCCCTAGCATGGGGCAACTAAAGAAAGGGCCAGGACTTAATTTTCCTGACATTTGTATGCATGGTGCCCAGATTTTAGATCTTGTTTAAACAGCATTTAGTTTAAAATTGAGTTTGACAAATAGCATTTATGACCCCCCCCCCAAACTCATCTAAAATGAGAGATAAAACCCCACACCTGTCAGAATGGCTAAAACCAACAACACAAGAAATAACAGGTATTGGTGAGGATGTGAAGGAAAAGGAAACTTTTGCATTGTTGGTGAGGTTGAAAACTGGTAGAGCCACTCTGGAAAATAGTATGGAAGTTCCTCAAAAAGTTAAAAATAGTGGCACCTGGGTAGCTCAGTTGGTTAAGTTGGTACCAGCTCAGGTCTTGATCTCAGGGTCATGAGTTTAGGCCCCGTGTTGGGCTCCATGATAGGTGTGGAGCCTACTTTAAAGGAAAGTTAAAAATACATTACAATCCAGCAATCGTACTACTAGGTATTTACCCAAGGAATACAAAAATACTCATTTGAATGGATACATGCACCCTGATGTTTATAGCAGCATTATCAACAATAGCCAAATTATGGAAACAGCCCCAGGGTCCATCTACTGAGGAATGGATAAAGAAGATAGGATATAGATATATACACCCCACATCCATATATATTATATGGATGGAATCCCCTATAATAATATATAATATATATATTATGTAACATATATATTATATATGTTACATATATAATTACATAATTATATATATAATCCCATATGTATATAATCCCATATTCTTTATCCATTATATATATGTATATAAAAAGGAATAACAATATATATAATATAAAAAGGAATAAAAAGGAATGAATTCTTGCCATTTGTAATGATATGGTTGGAGCTAGAGAGTATTGTGCTAAGTGAAATAAGTCAGTCAGATAAGGACAAATACCATATGATTTCACTCATATGTAGAATTTAGGAAACAAAGCAAAAAGCAAAGGGAAAAAGGGAGAGAGAGAGAGAAAGAGAGAGAGGCAAACCAAGAAACAGACTCTTAACTATAGAGAACACACTGATGGTTACCACAGGGGAGGTGGGTGGGGGGTTGGGGGAAATACGTGATGGGGATCAAGGCGTGCACTTGTGGTGAGCACCAGGTGTTGTATGGATGTGCTGAATCACTATATTGGACACCTGAAATTAATATTACACTGTGTCAACTAACTGGAATTTAAAAAATACTTAAAAAATAAAATGATAAAGAATGAAAAAGTAAATAACCACTAAGAGAAAAGAGCGTATTGAGAGGAGACTGTAGGAAGCAAGAGATTCCTTGCAAGGAAGAAGGGAAGTGGAAGAATGGGTACAAATGATTTAGCTGAGCTGAGCTTAAAGCGCTCCCCTGTTCCAGAGAATCCCCAACAGGTTCACCAGACGGGGTGAGGGCTGAGCGGAAGGGATGAAAACATGGCCAAAATCTGAACAGAGTGGTGGGACAGTCAGGTCTTCTACTCCATGCTCACAGTCATTTGGTTATGCCATCAGGAAAGAAAGAGGAAGTTTAGGTTTAGAGAAATCGGCTGTAGATACTTGGAAATCAGAGACACAAGGATGGCAGAAGGGGCAGTTAAAAACAGGTGGAATAAGTAAAAGTCTGATAACAAATGGCGAGATGTCCTCCCTAGATTCCTTTCCTTGTTTCACTTCAAAAATTCAGGAAGATGGGAATGTATGGATGCTTCTCCAGAGAAAGGGAACAGCCCCAGAGAGCAGAGAGAGATGAAATGAAATGGCTGGTTCCTCTCCCAGTCACCTGACAACGGAACCCAGAAGTCCGCAAGCCCTGCCCAGGCGGTTTCCAATCAGTTTTCAGTGTCTCCCTCTGAGGATTGCCTCCAAGATGAAAAAGTAGAGATCACAGTAAACAGAAAATGAGATTCTAAAAGATCAGATACAATGCAGAGAATTGGAGAAAGCATCAAAGACGCTAATATTCTCAAAGGAAAAAAATCCTATATGCTATGAAAGACAGAGTGAAGCACTATCACAATTAAAAAATATGCTACTGCAATAAAAATTAGTAGATAATAAGGAACAAAGACAGGAAATTGAAGGTAATAGAGAAGGGGTGCCTGGCTGATTCAGTAGGGAGAGCATGCAACTCTTGATCTTGGGGTTGTGAGTTTGAGCCCCATGTTGGGCATAGAGCTTAAAAAAAAAAGTATTAGGGAAATATAAACGAAGAGGATCTATCCAGGAGGTCTAATATCTGAATAATGGAAATTTCAGAAAGAGAAACTGGAGAAAATGTCAGGAAGAAATAATACCAGAAGAACAGAAAGATTCATCCATTCATTGAATAAATGTTTGTTGAGTGTCAGGCCATTCTCTTAGGTACAAGGGAAACACGTGCAAATAAAATAGATGAAAAACCTCTGGATTTATCGAATTTACATTCCAATGCAAGAGATAGATAATAAAATTGAATAGGTAAAATACAGAGTATATTAGTGACAAATGCTAATGAAAAATATTTAGCATGTGGGAAGCCAGGAAGTGTCAGGAGAGGTTGCAATCTTGGCTAGGACACCCAGTGAGTGTCTCACTGAGAAGGTGACGGCGCTCATAAAGAAACTCATCCAGATTTCTCATAGTTTCTGTACTTGTTATTTTGAAAACATTTAGATCTCTGACTCATGTGGAGTTTATGCTGGCTCAGTGCATAAAGAACGGCCCAATTCTACCTTTTCTAAATGGTTATACTATCGTCCTAACATCCTTTAGTAAAAAGTCCCATCTTTTGTCCAGTGAGTTGAGATGTCACGATCATAATATACTAAACTTCCACGTGTGCTTGGGACTGTTTCTAGGTTTTCTATTCTATTTCATTGGATTGTCTGTGTACCGGGACGACATTGTCTTAATTTTGTATTGTATTTTATATTGTATTTTATCATCTCCCATCATTGCTTTTCTTTTTCAGGCTGTTCCTAGTTTTCTTGATTGTTTATCTTTCCATATGCATTTTAGAATCAATTTGTCTAGCTGTAGGGAAAAAAATATTATCTTATTGGGATCGTTGCAAATTTATGCATTAACTGGTGGCAAATTGACAACTTTTTGGTATAGTCATCCTAAACAAGAATAAGGAATGTCTTTTCATTTGTTCAAGTCTATCTTCGGGTCTTTTAGACGTGTTTTGAAAATGTTCCTCCTAACAGTTTTTGCAGATTTTTTGTTTAGTTTATTCCTAAGAATTTTATTTCTATTTTGTTGCTACTAAAATGTTTGCTTTTTCATTATACCTTCCGATTGGTTGTAGACTGTATACATGAAAGTCATTGATTTTTTTAAAAAAGATTTTATTTATTTATTTGAGAGAGAGAAAGTATGATCGGGGTGAGCAGGAGGGAGGGACAGAGGGAGAGGCAGCCTGATGCTGGGCCCCATCCCAGGACCCTGGGCTGAAGGCAGATGCTTAAACGGCTGAGCCACCCAGGCGCCCCATCATTGATTTTTTTTTTAATGTTTAGTTTATGTCATGCTACCTTATTGAGTTCTCTTACTGTTCATACTAGTTCTATCATTGATTTTCTTGGCTTTCTCCAGCAGACATCAAATCATCTGCATCTCCTCTTTTCCCTGCAGCATCTGTCTGACTCTTTTCTTTGACTCAGTAGCTGTGTCTGTTGGTTTTGAATAGTTATTTCCCCACATACCTGAGATTTTTAATATTGTCTCCTCGTTTTGCTAAAGGCATGGATATGGGTGGTTTTATCTCCCTTTTTCTGGTGCATTCTCATGGGTTTTAGAGAGTGTGGGAAGAAATTTCGATTTAGGTGGCCCCTGTTTTCCTATAGAAACCTAGAAGTCCAAATTTCCTTTTAAAACTCTGAACAGTTTGAAAACTTGAGAAAACTAGAGATAATAGTATCATGAATAAGATCACCCTTAATACAAAGCTTTATCAAATCTTGATCTCTTTGTGCTGTATTTGCTTCAGATCATTTTTCTTTTGATAGCAAAAGAACACTAAAGACACACTTGAACCCTGCCCCTTCCCCCTCCGTGTAGCCCTCACCAACCAGTCTCCTCCCCTCTCAGGACTAACAACCACTCTGACTTGGGTTTTTATAATTTCCATGTATGTTTTTATACTTTTAAATAAGTATTTAATTTTCCTTAAGCAATGTATTATTGCCTTGAATATTTATAAACTCTTTATAAATAGCATTTTACTGTACATATCCTCCTGTAACTTGCTTTTCCTGTAGGTTTTTTTCATTTTAACTTCTGAGTAATACTCTGTTGTTTATCTACAACTCGGTTTATTTACTCATTCTTCCATTAATGGACATTGGTTATTTTCAGGGTTTTTTTTTTTTTTTTTTGCTATTAGAGCCTGCTGCAGTCTGGACTCCCATCCATGTCTTCTTTTTGTCCGAATAAGTGTTCCTAGAGGATATATATCTTGGGCTGGAAATGCTGGTTCATGTTGCTGGACATGTGTTCCGTCATGGTGGCTCCTCCTTCCACTGCCAAACCGAGTGTTAAGAAAGTTGCCACGTAGTTACATGGCTACCAACACTTGCTTCATCAGATTTGTACTTTTTTGGTAGTCTGATGGGTTTTTGAAATGTTCTTTTTGCTTCACGAGGACAACACAGAATTATTTTTAAATACTGACTCCAGGGCCACTTGGGTGGCTCAGTTGTTTAAACGTCTGCCTTCGGTTCAGGTCATGATCCCAGGGTCCTAGGATTGAGCCCTGCATCGGGCTCCCTGCTCAGTGGGGAGTCTGCTTCTCCGTCTGCCTCTGCCCCTCCCCCTGCTTGTACTCTCTCAAATAAATAAATAAAATCTTAAAGAAAATAAATACTGACTCCATACTCTGTAGAATTACATCACTCACAACAGATTTATAATAAACTCTAAAGGGTATAGCAACTCCACATCTTTCCCTGCTAAGCAAACTGTTCATAAGCCTTAATTAGTATATAAGTGATAATAAAGATTCACAAGTAATCAATAGTATTATATTATATTAATATATTTATATACTATAATAGCATGTAATTTTAATACATATTACATTAATAATAATAATTTATTGGGTGTTTTCTAAAAACCTTACATAAACAATCTGACTTAGTCTTTCCAGGAGCCCCATGGAGCAGAAGAGGTGAATTTACCAGATGGGGCGGTAAATAGGTACATTTACATGCTCAGGGAGTCCCCTGGGACTCTCCCAAGTTACAGAGCCCTGTGGTGCTAATGGCAGATTTGAATGAGTCCTGGGGGTCATGCAGTCCTGTCCTCCCTGTGGACACCAGACGCCCCTCGTCTTGTATCTCCAGGCAAAAGTCAAACCTCATGTTCTGTGATCCTCACTGCTCTTTCAATTTACGTACTCTCACCTCCATTGCGGTCAGTGCCAAGCCACTCTCCACTGAGTTTTTTAGAGGCGCCACCCTTCCCTTTAACACTCCCTGCAGCCTGTTGGCTGTGTGGTCCAGTGGAAAAACAGGACGGGCTGTCCTGCAGCCACTCGACCTGCCTCGCCAGTGCTGTGTCAGCCTCAGCCCTCTCTTTCCTGGTTGTAATCACTCCCCTTGCAGATTCAGTGCTCTCCTCCAAAACATTTAACAAAACTTTGCAGAGAGATAGCTAAAGGGCATTACTGAGCTCAAAAGACCAAAACCGAATGAAAAACAAGACAAAACCAAACCAAACCCCCAAAACAACCTGAAATGGACATCACTGCTGTTGGAGTTCTCAGGCCATGTCTGTCTTCAGGGGCTTCTCCTGGCCAGCTCTATCCTTCACCCTTGGCCAAGCACCATGGGCTGCCCCATTGGGATTCTCTCAGTCATGTCCAGCTCTTCAGGCTCATTTTCCTTCCACGACCCAAGGAGAGGGAAACAACTGCTCCCCATTTCAAGGCCTCCTCCCCGCCAGCCTGTTGATAATCTGCAGAAATGCAATTCTGTGCACACGAACATGGGGTGTTTCCCCAAACTCCATGTGCTTGAACAGGAACTAGACTTTACTTCTTTTTCTTAGCCAGAAGTCCCTCCAAGCTCAGTTCTCATTTTTTCCCCTAAAAAAAGGGCAGAAAATTTCTCCTGATTTTAAATTTGCATATTTCAGAAAAATTGAGATTGATCTGTTAGGGCACCTTATCACAATCAGAGGATTCAAATTGTGTAGGTTAAAATAACACAGTACTAGTACATACATTCAAAGAATGTTTAAATTTATTGAATTGAATGACTTTTCCTTTTAGACAAATATTTACTTGGCCATTGAGGTCTCCTAGGAGATTCTCCAGAAAGAGGTAAAAATCTTAGACTAGGGCACATTATCAAATGAATGCTGCTTCCTTGTGGTAAGCTGGAGAGAAAGTTCTGGCAGGCTATTGTCGCCCATTCTTCCCAGGACAGCTGCTTGCTGGAGAGGGACACTCCACTCAGTGCAGCGTTTGACTTGGGTTTGCTGATCCGAGCAATTTCATTTTTCCCCCAGTTTACCTGGGTGGAGGGGGGAGCAGAAGATATCCAACTCTGCGAAATGTATTCATGCTAATCACAGTTACAAGAAATTGATGAATCCAGAATATTAATCTACTGACAAAAGATGGTGAGTATAATAAGAGTCCGGATCCCTTATCTTGTAATCCCCAAATCTTTAAAAGCCAATTTTTGTACTTAACTAAGGAGTTACATGTTCATGAACCTGATGTGAGGCTATTTCAAGTCTCCTTTGATCTTCTTGCAAGTGAATATTCATGAATTGCACTGTAGAATGTGTATTTAGTCGCATGGTCCTGCCCTGGTCTCTGCTGAAGGTGTTACTTACTAGATATACACTATACACACTGTGTTTTCTTTTTAAAAATTGAAAATGTCTGTGTTCTGAGGCACATCTGGCCCCAAGGGACCACCAGGGCATGAGGCCTTATACCCAGCACTTGAGGCGACCCCACACTGGTGTCAAAGTGCCCAGGAAATGGTTAGGACCCTGCCCAAGGCCAGCAGGGGAGCATGGCACCTGATCAGATAAAGCTGGACATGTAACAAAGAAACTGAGAGAATCATTCTTGCTTGCATGAGCAGAGCACACTCTGTAACCAGACCACTCAATCTCTCAGTCTGTTTGTCCCATACAAAGACCTGGATAAACCCTAAAACTGTCCTTCTACCAAATTATTATATGTCCATACTCCCTACCAGTGACCAACACCTTCTATCATTGAAGAACTACTTCAAAATATTTAGATGTTGGAGTGTAACTTAATTTACAAGGATATGTCTCTCTAGCTTTTTTCTTTTTAACATCTTTTTGTGAGACCTGAAACCATAAAACTTCTAAAAGAAAACATAGGCAGTAATTTCTTTGTTATCAGCCACAGAAACATTTTTCTAGATAGGTGTCCCCGGGCAAGGGAAACAAAAATAAAATTAAACTATTGGGACTACACCAAAATAAAAACTTTTGCACAGTCAAAGAAACTTTCAACAGAACAAAAAAGCAACCTACTGAATGCGAGAAGATGTTCACAAATGATATATCTGATAAGGGGTTAATATCCAAAATACATGAAGAACTAATACAACTCAACACCAAAAAACCCAAAACAATCTGATTAAAAATGGGCAGAGGATCTGAATAAACATTTTCCCAAAAAAGACATACAGATGGCCAACAGATACATGCAAAAAATGCTCAGCCTCACTAATCATCAGGGAAATGCGAATCAAAATCATGTGATATATTATCTTACACCACAGAATGGCTAAAATAAAAAACACAAGAAACAGTAAGTGTTGATAAGGATCTGGAGGAGAAGGGACCCTCATGCACTGTTGGTAGGAATGCAAATTTGTACAGCCACTGTGTAAAACAGTATGGAGGTTCCTCAAAAATTAAACATAGAAATACCATATGATCTAGTAATTCCACTATTGGATATTGACCCAAAGAAAACATAAACACTACTTGAAAAAGATATATGCACCTCTATATTTATTGCAGCATTATTTACAATACCAGATATAGAAGTAACCCAAGTGTCTATCCATAGATGAATGGATAAAAAAAATGTGGTAAATGTGTGTACACATAGACATACATATAGCATATATACATATGTATAATGTATATAATAAAATATTACTCAGCCATAAAAAAGAAGGAGATCTTGCCATTTTCAACATGATGGACCTAGAGGGTATAACGTCAAGTCAAAGAAGTCAATCAGAGAAAGAAAAATGCCATATGATTTCACTCATCTCTGAAATTTAAGAAACAAATGAACAAACATAAAAAAAAGAAACAAACAAAACATCAGACTCTTAAATACAGAGAACAAATTGGTGGTTGCCAGAGAAGGGGTGGGCGGGATGAGGAATGAAATAGATAAACGGATCAAAGGTACATCTGTTGTGATGAGCACTGAGTAATGTATAGAATTGTTGAATCACTATACTGTATGCCTGAAACTAATATAACACTGCATGTTAATTATACTTCAATAAAAAAGTAAAAAAATAAAACTTTTTTGAGATATTGAAAAGAACATACATCATAAGTGTACAGATCAGTGATTTTTCTCAAACTGAATACATCTGGATAACTTACACCCACATAAAAAATAAACCCCACAGAAAATTTACTAACACACTACAAGTCCCCTCATGCCTTCTTCCAGTCACTACTCATCTGTGTCTTCTTGACAAGACTTGGGGAAGGTACCCTTGGTATTTTGAAGATGTGTGGGAGACACACTAATTACCCTACATTTGTAAAATATCACTTAGTGGGGCTGACACACTGGAAATATTTACACAAATGGCCAATTCCATTTCTTTGTATGAATTCCTATTATGCCTACGAGACTGACCTTTTCTGACCTTGTCATCCAATCTTCGGGATCCATCTTATGTGTGGTCTGCAGTTACTGTGCACTGACTACAACTGTTTACCAAAGATTTCAGAAAGATTAAGAACTTCGGGACAGTGTATGTGAATTTGTGAATTTGAGAGAGAGAAAAAAAATTGTTTCTCTTTTCTGGTAAAATCTAAAGTATGAGAACAAGATGTTAGAGGGTACAGTGGATAACTCTCTTTTTGGCCACATTCCTGCTAAACCTACATTCCTGCTAAAGTAGCAATTCACCTCATTGTAGTTCCAGCTTCCCATTTGTACTGGGAATTTCTCAGTTCTTGGTCCATGCACTTGGGAGATCTACTCCCCACTCTGGGGAAGGGGTTGGTGGAGCACAAGATCATTCCTAAGTTAATCAAGATACTGTAGTACTTCCTGGGCAGAGGCGTATACTTATAAGGGAGTCTGGTTCAGCTTGCTGTGTGAGGGTGATAGGTGGAAATCTCTAGCTGACCATATTCAGCTACACAGTCTCATACAAGTAGAGACTCTGGGACTTTCCCTTCCATAACACATCTGCCTTCCCTGAGTGTCCAGGGTCACCCTGTATTTTGGGGAGATTAAAATGATTCTGAAATGGGCATTGTTCCCAAAGTAAAGTTTGCATAAGCTGGCCCAAATCTGAAACTTTAAGCAATGCTATTTCTGTTAGACAATTGGCAGGTCCTGTGCAGGCTGCTATCGACAGGATGCCTGTCTGCCTGGTATAAGGATAGCCCTCCTAACGTTGCCCCACACAGGTACATGCTGGTCTCCCCTGGATTGGCTGTAGTCTCTGATACAGCCCCCCTGAGCCTCCCAGGGCTGCAGACTGAGGGTGTCCACCTGTCTGCGTTTGGCTGTCCTTGATGTTGACTCCACACCTCTCCACACGGTGCTCACAGTTCAGGAGGCTCCAGTCTCCTCCCTTCTCTTGCTGCTTTTGTCTTTCTGCCTTCCCAGCCAGGGAAACCTTCAACTTTTCCCACAGGGCAGGGACAGGTGACTCTTGATGAATTTCTGTATTCAGTCTAGTTTAGTGAATAAATGTTATGCTCTGCTCCTTTCAAGCTTAGCCTTTTGAGGGAAAAAACCTTATTCTTTTCTTCTACAATGCCTGGCTCATGCAAAATCAAAGCTTTGGTTTTCACAACTATCGTCCATGGGTTCCATAAGCCTCTTTTGGAAGTCAGAAAGTGGACTGTTGACTTTCCTTATAGAGTAGGCTGGGAGGTCACCAGCAGAAGAGAGTACAAACCCGAAACAAAAAGAAAGAATTTTAATTTAAATGTAAAATATTATTTCATGACACACATGATCCATGCCGTTTAATCAGAGTGAATCTCAGGACTAAGGGGGATTAGGCTGTGAACCAGGAAGTATGTAGCCCAGGATCTTTGGCAGCCATCTTGATGCCAGAGGGGAGACCCCCCTATCTGGATATGAGGCAAGCACTGACCACACACTGGCCAAATGGCCGATTTGCTAAATGTATGAGTTTGCTAGGGCGGCCGCAATAAAGTACCATAGACTGGGTACATTAAACAACAGAAATTTGCTTTTGGAGGCTGGGAGTCTGAGATCAAGGTGTCCACAGGGTTGGTTTCTTCTGAGGCCTCTCTCCTTGGTTTGGAGAAGGTTGTCTTCTCTCTGTGTCCTCACATGATCTTCCCTCTGTGTGTGTCTGTGTCCTAATGTCCTCTTCTTATAAGGACACCAGTCATATTGGATTTGGTCCAGTCCTAGTGACTTCATTTAACCTTAATCACCTCTTTAAATGCCCAATCTCCAAATATAGCCACATTCTGAGGTCCTGGGGCTTAGGGCTTTGACATATATATTTTCAGGGAACACAATTGAGCCATAACATTAAATAACCATTTTTCCAGACAGACTTATTTCTTTCAACTATTTAATTTTAGCTTGTTTGTTTTCATTTTGTATTTAAAAGAACACCTTAAAGGAAGTTCAACCATATGCTTCCTGGCTTCCTGAAGCAAGTACAATGAAATTGGCTTTTGGTAAATTGGTCTACATTCAGTTAAGACTGACGAAGAAAAGTTAGAAGGAAGCCAGATCTTGAGCCTGTAATGAGCGGTGCCTCAAGTCACTCTTCATTTACCTGAGCCAATAAAGTCCCTTTGCTCAAGCCAGCTTGTCCTGGGGCTTCAGTCACTTCCAACTGAAAGAATCCTAATGGACACAGTAGCATTCTTTTTGTCCCCCAGAATTATCTTTATTAATTTTTGTGAGGATAAAAACAATTCCTTTGAAATAGCTAAATAATTGAAATTATTGACATAAATATATATTAACAATTTTTATTGAGGAATAATTTATAGACAATAAACTAGGCCCAGTTAAAGTGCATATTTGGAGTTTTGATACATATACACATTCATGGAGCCACCACCACAATCAAGATACAGAACAGTTCCATCACCCCCAAAAATCATTCTTATTTTTGCATATTCCTTGTGTTGTTTTTCACTTTCTCAAACCACAACAGATTGAAAGAAAACCTTCACTTTCTCTTTAAGGTTTTTTTGGGGTTTTTTTCATTTGTTTTTTTAAGGTTTAGATTTGTCTTTCCTTTTCTCTTCAATGCCGGTCCTGTGTTGTTCTATGGAAGAACACCTCCAAGGAACCAAAGATAAAGCTGTGGAGTCAGAGCAGATTAAGTTTTTTATGTTCATTTTTATAATTTAATCTGTTATCACTTATTGAGTGCCTACTACACATTTGGCACGGTGCTATATCATGAATAATCTAACTTAATCTTTGAAATGAGCACTTGAGGTGCTATGGCTTAAACCACCCAATCAGAGGTATTTACTTATGGCAGCCCTAGCAAACTAATACACACGGCCAAGGGATTTTGCAGAAGAGATTAAGTTAAGGATCTTGAGATGGGGAGATTATTGTGAATTATCTATGTGGACACAGTGTAATCACTGTGAAAGAGATTTTACAAGTGTCTTTACAAGTGAAAGAGAGAGGCAGGAGGGCAGAGTCAGAGAAGGAAATGTGATGAGCACATGAGAGACTCAACTCACCATTGCTGGTCTTGGAAGACAGAAGGGGCCATAAGCCAAGGATTGCAGCAATCTCCAGAAACCTGGAAAAGGCAAGAAAGAGGATTCTCCCTTAGACACTGCAGAAGGAATGCAGCCCTGCTGACACCTTGCTTTGAGCCTCATGAAACCCAATTTCAGACTTCTGGCCTCCAGAACCGTAAGATAATACATTTGTGTTGGTTTAAGCTGTCAAATTCGTGTAATTTGTTACAGTAGCAATAGGAAACTAATAGACATGGGATTTTTTTTTTTTTCACCTAAAGGAAGAAGTAACTTTACTAAATTTAAGAACCACAGCTTATAGGAGATCTATAGCTAATCCAAAGTTTATGTTGAGAAGGAATTTAAGATTTAAGTGTTAGAAAGGGTAATCTAGGTTGGGGAATAAATTGGACAAGGTGAAGATTAAGGACAGAGATTAAAAGGGAAGCTACTGTCATAGTTGAAGCAAGAGACGATGAGTACCTAAACTTGGGTTTCAAGATAAGGGGTGTGTTTAAGAGGTTTCGTAGGAAGAATCAACAGTGCTTGTGAAGAGCTGGGGTAGGGTCTTGGATGAAATTCAAGCTCATGGCTAGGGGAACTGGGAGGATCGTGGTGCCATTCTCATTTGGTGACTGAGTTGAAATGTATGAGATCACTCAAAAGCAAAAGGTAAAATAAGGATACAAATGGTGTCAGAGCTGAGATTATCCACCTCATCTTGGTTACCTCCCAGACAGTTTTATAGAAATAGTAAATATTCACTCCGATTAATCAATTTAGAGTAGCTGAGTCATTTAATCACTCGACAGATCTCCAAAACCAGTAGTGGGTCAGGGCCCATGTGATCTGACTTGAAAATATTGCTACTTTTGGCACATTAAAAGAGAAACAGAGAGAGAAAGAAACCATGTCTTAGTGCATGGAGCATGCAAACATCCTTAGTAGGGGTCCTATGGTTCAGCCTACGTATCACTATATGTAATTACTGTCCCTATCTAATGAGTCAGCAAAATGGGCTGTTACTTATTTAAAACTTCATTTTTTGAGAGGCAAAAGTCAATTGGAAATAGATGCAAAGGTGAAATATCAGCACATAAGGGAAAGAATTCCGCAAACTTGTTGTATTTTGTGGGTTAGTCATTGCTCCCAAAATAGGTTACATGTGTTTGAAAGCAGAAATAGATTACATGTGTTCGAAAGCAGAAATTTCTTATCTGAGAAACAAACTGAGGGTTCTAGAGGGGAGGAGGTGGGGGGATGGGTTAGCCCGGTGATGGGTATTAAAGAGGGCACGTTCGGCATGGAGCACTGGGTGTTATATGCAAACATTGAATCATGGAACACTGCATCAAAAACTAATGATGTAATGTATGGTGATTAACACAACAATAAAAAATTATTTTAAAAAACCTAATGATGTAATGTATGGTGATTAACATAACAACAAAAAATTTAAAAAAAAGAAATGGTGTCTTAAAACCCTATGGATTTTCAAACTATATATAGACTATTTTGTGACATAGGCTTAGATATTTCATTTACACATTAATGGGGACATTTCCCAAATCCTGGAACAATTTAACCAATCAAGAGAGTTTTTCAAGTTTTTCTCTCAAATTTTTACTAAAACCTTCTATACCTACTGCCTTCGTGGGATAAAATGAATGAAAAAGCAACACACACACACACACACACACACGAGAGCAAGAGACTCAGAAACACCTGATCATTCTTTTTTTTAATTTATTTTTATTTTTTTAGAGAGAGAGGCAGAGAGCGTGCGTGAGTGGGGGGCTGGGGAGCAGAGGGAGAGGGAGAGAGAGAATCTTAAGCAGGTTCCACACTCAGCACGGAGCCTGACTTGGGGCTCAATCCCACGAACCTGAGATCATGACCTGAGCTGAAATCAAGTCTGACTCTTAACTGACTGAGCCACCCAGGCGCCCCAACACCTAATTATTCTTAGTCTAAGGGCTTATTTTATTTTGGAACACAGATCTTATAGTTGTGACTTTTAAAATATTATAATTAAGCAGTCATATTTCCTGCTAATAAAGTTACTTCCAGTTCAGAGGATGAAATTAAATCTGTCTTCCAATGTGTATTTTGCAGCACACTAATGCGGTGGGATTTTTGGCTCACACAAAAATGCCTCCAGTCAAATAAGTTTGGGGAATACTGGATTAAATACAGTTAAGCTGCTTTCTCAAAGTCTATAAAATGAGAATGTATCCACACATCTCCAGGAAATGATAGAGTTACAGTATTTCCCAAACTTTTTCGACCCTAGCACTGTACTTGTTTTCAATTTATTTTGTGGGACTAATATTCCATGAATGACATTTTTGAAGCACTCTGATATTGAGCAACTCATGTTCTTGTTTGGGCCATGATTCCCAGCTGTTTGACCTGCTAAGGAAATGTGAGAATCACTAGTCTATGTCATGCAGAAAAAGCTAGATTCCATAACAGCAGGTGTACTATGAAAAAGACTGTTGATCGTTCCTCGGTATCCATTCCCATCGCTCCCTTTGATAATAGTACTCCTGTATTTTAACTGCACACAGAGCTTCCCAGAACAGTCTGGTTTTCAAACCTCCTTTGTAGTAGGTGAGAATGTTGACTTCATTCAGGAGGAACTGCTGTGAAAAATCTCTGTGTCATGCCCTCAGAAGAAAGGGGCAAATTTTCAAACTCCGCTTCTGTTTCCACTGGCTCGAATGCAGTTGCAATGGCAGGAGTTGGAGCAGCTATTTTGGCATGGAAGATGAAAGCCTCACGTTGAGGATAGCAGAGAAATAGGATAGAAATAACCTGGGACTCCCGTGGTTGTAGAGTCACTGTCTCTGCCCTGGAGTGCCTCCCTGGTGTTTTACATGAGAACGAAATAAACTTTAATCTGTTTCAAGCCATTTTTTATTGTAGAGTCTTTGTTGTAGCATCTGAATTTATATCCTAAGGAATCCTGGGGTCCTGGGATCCGGCCCGCGTCGGGCTCCTGCTTCTCCCTCTGTCCCTCCCCACTGTGTGTACTCTCTCTCGCCCTCTCAAATAAATAAATAAAATCTTAAAAAAGAAACAAAACAGAAGATAAAGTCCTTGCTAACAAATAGATTACAGATCAGTTTTCCTGCCCTGCCTTCATAGAACTTCCTGCACAGATATGCTATATGTGGTTCCCCTTTACATGTACAATGTTTCCAATCTGGGACTTACCAATCAACAAGTACTGAACACCATCTATCTATCTGGTGTTGCTATAGGTATTAGGGATGTTATATGATACAGAAAGCATGATACAGAAAATGTGATCCTTTAAGATTAATGAAAGGATCACATGTAACAATTAGCAAACAATATAATCCATTGTGTAATTAGCTGGTTCTGGTGTCAGGGCCAGAGGCAGCTAGGAAGTCAGTTTCAGCCCAATGCATGACTGATTTCTAATAAACCTCCCTGGCCAAAATTTCTGTAGTTCTCTGTCAGACAATTAATTTCTTTATAGAGGAAAAGTCAGAAAGAGTTAGGTGTGAAAGAAGATTAGGTTATGCAGTTGTGAAGTGACGTGGAAAGAGTTTCCTCCTGCTTCTACCCTCCACAGCTCCTGTTTTGATACATCCCATTTGTCATTTTCATTGTTTTCCAGGTTTGCGCAAGGGCTTGCAGTGTTAGAGAACATGTTCAGACTGTCAGGAAAGAAAACAAGGCAAGTAGCTTTGATGGAGATAAATAAGCCCTTTTCCTAAATAACTTGCTTGTGCCTGCTGGTGGTGCCTTCATGATTTACTGAAATGTCTGCCCCAGTGCCAGACCCGCATTTTCTAGATGACAAAAGCTCATTTCGACACTGACTGCATTATCTGGAGGCAGAAATACTCACAGATTCTTGCTCCACAGTCATTTATACTTCTCAGTGTTCTCTAGCCCCCAGGCATTTCATGGACTTCAGGCAATTTTTCTTTGACCCTCATTATTCACGGGATCGCTACAGATGTGTGGAGGGCCAATATTCCAAAAGTACAAGAACAGAGGTGATGCAACAGAATTTTTTAAGGATGAAATTGAGCCTCAAAAACTATGTTTTCCGTATGCAAATGTTACAGATACCTCAAGAGTACACACTGTGACTTTTCTCTCCTGGGTGCTATTAAAGAGAAAATTACATTTGTTAAAACAGGAAGGCAGACTTTACTTAGGACTGTCATGATAGGTGTAGGGACCCTTCAGTGGGGTTTTGCAGGAGGGGAGAGAGATTGGGCTCAATTCTGACTACAACAAAGTAAAGTGGGCGTTTATAGACAAGGAACAGGGGTGGTAAGTGGTAGAAAATTATTACTAAAAGGGTAGGATAATTCTTTGCTGAGGTGACCTAACAGGATTGTTGCTGAAGGCAGGCCAGGATGATCAGATAGCTCTTGTGGGGATGGTGGTGGATGTTGGAAGATGAGGGTGATCAGATACTGAGGGTGGGGGAGTTTGGCTAAACTGACTTCGCAGGATTCTTGCTAAAATGGAACTCTTAAAAAAAAAAAGATTTTATTTTTAAGTAATGTCTATACCCAATCAATGTGGGGCTCAAACTTACAACCGGGAGATCAAGAGTCACGTGCTCTACCCATTGAGCCAGCCAGGCGCCCCCTGAAATTGAGTTCTTGAGGACATGCTCCAGGATGGAATCTAGTCAGAAAAGGGCTCAGAGGAGCCTATGTAGAGTTGGGTCAAGCAGAGAGTCTGTCAGTACCCTCAGTAGAGTGCTGGGAACCAAGTAGGAAAAAATGAGTGCAGCATGACTGGGAGCAGAAAGAGGTTTTACGAGGAGAAATGTGGAAAGAAAGGGTCCTTTCTCTGTCAGGCATCTACTTCCCTTTCCTCACCTCGTTTGCTCCTGTAGGTTCCCAGGGCCGGTCACTCCAAGGTGGGCCGCTTTCGCATGCAAATGATCTTGAGCTGAAAACAAGGCCCAAAAGGTTAAGGAAAAAACTTGGACACTACTCAACCCTCCCAACTGCCTAAAAGAATTTAGATAGAGGACCTGCTCCAGAAAGAGAGCTGCCACCATAGATGATTACATTATGATATGAATCAGGTGTGGTGGACAGGGAGGCACCTGTTTGATCCAAGTCCTCTTCATCTCATTGTTTCTCAGGGGCCCAGCAAACACTTGTTTACAAAACATTTATTCCTTTTCATTCTTCGAATTGTATTCCTTCCCTTTGAAGCCCCAGACACCTACCCCTTCCCCTTGGTTCAGGATGACATATATACCTCCTTTTGTCTGACTATCTTTGGAATTCCCCATGCATACAAAATCAAATTTGATTTTCTCTGGTTAATCGGTCTTATGTCAGTTTGTTTCTTAATCCGGCTAGAAGAACCTTGAAGGGCAGATTAAATTTTTCCTCTCTCACAACACTTACAAGAGGGAGATTCAATTTTTTAAAAAGATTTTATGTACTAATTGGAGAGAGAGAGAGAGAAAGAGAGAGCACGAGCTGGGGGGGGGGTGCAGAAGCAGACTCCCCGCTGAGCAAGAAGCCTGATGTGGGGCTCAATCCCAGGAGCCCAAGATAATGACCCCAGCAGAGCCAAAGGCAGATGCTTAACCAACTGAGCCACCCAGGTGCCCCTCATTTTTTTCAAAAGGAAATTTAAGGAGATTAAATAACAACTTGCCCAACTGACCGAGGTGGGATTCAAACCCTTGTCTGTATCCTGGATAATGAGCACATCAGAGGTGACCTGTTTGGGCTGAAATATGTAAGGCATTTTCCTAACTGTCCTGTACTGTTTAAGGTCCTTTGAGACCTTCTCAAATAATGGATTTGAGAGTTGTACAGAAGGAAACAATATAATGACTGAAATAGAATTTTTCTGACAACCTAATAGGATGGTAGATCACATCAAATTATTTTGGAGTCGGGGAAAAATGTGATCCTTGTTGCACACTGATGTTGTGGATTACAATTCACGTATCACACATGTAAAGTGACTCAATTGTAGTTTCTATGAATATTAACACGATGTTGGTGCCATGATCAGGGAATAGCTGGTCTTTACCTTGTCAACTCTAGATGTCACTCTAAGATCGTGAGTTAGATGCGTCCAGATCAACTGCAGAGGCCCTGGCTTCTCTGCATTCTTTTCAGCTGACTCACGGTGCAATTTTCTGTTTCAATCACAGCTGTTTATTTTTGAAGGAGGAACTGACGCAAAGAATAAAATCTTTTAACACCAATGTTCAAGACACCCCTAAGATTAAGATCAGGAAGCTGAGAATTTTTGTGGAGGTGTGCATATCTGAGCTATTGCCCTGCGTCCCACTGTGAAAGGCCTGCAGAACACACAGCAGTAAGAATTTTGTGATGCAACCATGACCTCACTGATATGAGGAATTCTTAATCTCAGGAAACAAACTGAGTGTTACTGGAGTGGTTGGGGGTGGGAGGGATGGGATGGCTGGGTGATAGACATTGGGGAGGGTATGTGCTACGGTGAGCGCTGTGAATTGTGCAAGACTGTTGAATCACAGATCTGTACTTCTGAAACAAATAACGCAACATATTTTAAGAAAAAAGGAAAAGAAGAAGATAACAGGAGAGGAAGAAAAGGGGAGTATGTCAGAGGGGGAGACGAACCATGAGAGATGATGGACTCTGAAAAACAAACTGAGGGTTCTAGAGGGTAGGGGGGTGGGGGGATGGGTTAGCCTGGTGATGGGTATTGTGGAGGGCACGTTCTGCATGGAGCACTGGGTGTTATGAACAAACAATGAATCACGGAACAATGCATCAAAAACTAATGATGTAATATATGGTGATTAACATAACAATAAAAAAATTAAAAACAAGAATTTTGTGATGCAACAAGATTTAACAGGGCAGGGCTTTTGTCCTGCAGTCAAAAATTCTCTAAGAAAAAAAGTCCTCTGAGGAAAAAAATTCTTGTAATTATCACAGATGGTGCGATAAATTTGCTCCACCTACTGACGGGTACATTCTGTTTTTATCCAGGAGCAAATGCAGATACAGGATAATGATGGAAATGAATGAAGATTCCTGAGATTTCTGGTTTCAGGGAGTGAGTCTGTTGCTATTCAGGTTCTGTTTTCAGGCAGTTGTGTGGGCAAGGATACCAGGGAAAAGGAACTGGTCTGCCCCCTTCCTCATCCTATTGTTCAGAGCCATGTATGTGTTCAGAATATGGAAGGCAAAGGGTTCCTCTTCCTTACTCTCTGTGGTGATTTAAAATTCTCTCTTCCCAGTTTTTTGCACTCAGTGTTTGGTTTGAGAAGAATTGCAGCAGACTGCAAAAAATTTTGTTCTTTTGATTCACAAATGGGGTGTTTTGAAGTTAGCACTGCAAATGTGTTCAAACAGTATGCAAATTGAAACCTCAATGATTGAATAGCTGAAAACAATCTGGTAGCTCCATTCTGCCTGGAATTTAGTTTAGATTATAGAGCACATTATTGGCAATAGGACTGGACTGGACCATGTCGGGGAGGAACTCGGGGGGAAAAAGGGGGGACTGTGAAGGGAGACTAGGAATTCGAGTAAATTCTTTAGCAATTCAAGCTCTAATGCCCCAAAGACTACTAACAACCTCCTACTAACTAGATTTGCTGGTAAGTCATTATGTTCAAGACTTGAAATCATCTATACCACACAACTTGTCTGCATGAACATGACTACTATTTGGCTGTCATCATTAACGTGACTTTACTCTTCTAGTGTCTTCATTAATGAGCTTCACTATTCTGGAAACTCTTGCTTAATAAGAAGAAAGTTGCAGATAACTTTATTATTCATTTCAGAAACTTCTTGAAAAACCCAACTAAATGGACATTAGACTATTGCATTTTTCAATTGACAGCATCAAATAAGCATTTTTCTGTACAAGTTTCTTCAAAACCCTCACCTTTTTGTGTCCACAGTTCTAAAGTGTCATATCATGATTCTTACCTAGTCCTAATGAGGCCCAGCATTGAAGAGCTACCTGAAACCAACCCCAAATCTCATATATATTCTAACTTGGCCTTACCCCTCTAAGACTAAGTAGTGTTCTTTCTTTCCAATGAATTCAGCTTTGTCTCATCAACAGGTTGTTTTGGTGGTGTTTTCTTGAAGCCAGAAATGCCATTGATCTCTCAAATGCAGCTGCTTATTGATCATTTCTTTTATCCCCAAACTCTCATGGCTCTTGGATCCTACGCTCTCCTGATCTCTCCCTAACCAGAAGACATCTTGTTTTCAAGACTCTGCATGAACTCCTCTGTACAGATGATTGTAAAATTATACCTTCAGTTAGATTCATTCTACTTTCTCCCCACAATGAAAGGTTCCTCTTGAATATTTCTTTGTCATTACAAATTCTGCAGGTTCCTGACTCCCTCTCCTTCTTTCCCCATTTCTGATAAATAGCACCACAAGACAGTTGAATTTGAATCATCTTTGATTCATTCCTTTCCTTTAAATTGCCTATAAACAACAAGTCTCTAAGTCTGGTTAATTTACCCAAAAAACATTTGTATTGATCTCCTTCTTTTATTTCCACCACTGTCCACCAGTCTAGGATTTTATCTTGTGGTCCTTAAACTTTATTGTGTGCATAGACTCCTTTGAGATTTCATGGGAATTTATGAATCATTTACCTCCCAAAATGTAATTGTGTACATAAATACAAGATTTTGAGCATAATATCAGAAAGTTCACAGAACCCGTGAAGCCCAAATTCTTGTCCTAACAGTGCATTCAGTCTCTAATATCATCCTTCCCATTCCACCCTGTGGCACCCACATTAATCTTTAATAATGTCACCCTCTATAAATGACTGGTAATGGCTTCTTATAAACTTCAGAATAAAATCCGAGGCTCATTTGGGCATTTCAAAAGACTTTCTCAATCCTGTGAATGGAACTCAAACTACCCTTTCAGTTTTATGCCCTTAAATATCGAAGTAAAATATGCCCCCAACCCCAATTAATGGGCACATACTAATTGAACACTTATCACATACAAGGGAACTCTGTGCTGGCTACAGAGGTGTCAGCAACTCCCTCACCTTAAGCCCCCACCCACTCCCCTCCACCCCTGCTCTGGCACATCTGTCTCCTTGCTATCTGCCGGACACACAGGAATTGTGTAGGCTTTGAAGTGTAGGCAGACCTGGGTTTTAAATGAAGAGTAGCAGAGTATGCCACCCCAAAATATGACTCTTTGGCCTTAGGATTATTTTGAGTTGATTATTCTGAGAAACAGTAGACATGGGAGAAACTCTGAAAACAGAATAGAAGTTACCTTTTGTTAGAGAAATTTACTTTTATAAGGAAATCTCCACTGACAAGGGTATCTCCTTCTCTATACCAGGAAAAGAAGGATGACTAAATCACAAAAGAATCTTGTCAATGGAAAAGGCTCTGGACTTAAATCTGCATAACAAACCTTACCTTTGTTTATCTTGCTTTTTCTGGTAAACTCCCAAACTGTCCTCCCCCAACACCTTTTGTCTTTTGTCTTTAGTTGAAGCTGGTATTTAAGTCAGAGATCTAAGCACTTCTTTGAGTTACTCATATTTCCCTGGGTATCGCCTATGTATACCTGAGGTATACATATTAATAAACTTCTGTTTGTTTTTCTTTTGTTAATCTTTTATGATGGGGGTCTCAGCAAATAGCTCAGAAAGGTAGAGAAAAAATGATTTTCTTTTCCCCTATGGAAACATCAATCTATATTCTACCAATCTGACCTCTGAGTCTCACCTTTTCTCCTGGAAATAGGAATAATAGTAACTATTCACAGGCTTGAGATGAAGATTACAGAGGACAACACACAATGCCTAGAGCAAAGCTTGTCATCTAGGAGCTAGCTATTTCCAAGATCAATATATGATTTGAATGCCTTCCAAGCTAATGAATAATTGCTAAAGTTACTTAGCAGGTGAACCCCTCAGCAGAAGATGCTTCTCTCACAATTGGCCTGCCCAAATCAGCAAATCCTGAATATCCTCCAAAGAGCAACTTGTCTGTATGAGCTTGTCGGCAGACTCTGTACTGTGTCATCTGCCAGGGTGAGGGGTAAGAAGTGAATCCATGAATGAGCCCCCCACCCTTTCAGCTTGTGACCTCTTCCAACTCTGAGCACAGAATAACCTTAGCTCATCTGACAGAAGGGCTCTAGACAAAGTCCATGAGCTCAGAGAGCACCGGCTGAAAAATCCTAATATGCAACCAGAAGTAACCTCATTACTTAGTGCAGATCTCTCAATGATAAAACCACATTGATGTTTTTATTCATATTCACTCATGTAATTAAGGGGTGAAATTTTATTTTCCCATCGGCAGAGGATGTGTTATGACTAATGAGAATATTATGTATTGCAAGTTACATTTTTTAACCTATGAGTTTATTACCCATGAAAGAGAAACATGTCTTTGATGAAGCCCCAAACTGTGCTAAGTGCTATACTACACACTTGGGGGAGAGTTCTGGAGGCATTCTGGAAAGAAGAGTCTTAGGAAAATAAAATGGGCAGTTGCTGACTTAAAATGACTTCAGTCTTATGGGGAAGGCAGAATTTATTTCTGAAATAATTAGACCACAGTTATATTTTGTTTATTTATTTATTTATTTTTTAAAGATTTTATTTATTTATTTGACAGAGAGAGACACAGTGAGAGAAGGAACACAAGCAGGGGGAGTGGGAGAGGGAGAAGCAGGCTTCCCGCCGAGCAGGGAGCCCGATGCGGGGCTCGATCCCAGGACCCTGGGATCATGACCTGAGCCGAAGGCAGACGCTTAACGACTGAGCCACCCAGGCGCCCCGAGACCACAATTATATTTTAAACTAAAGAATCTTAGAACTGGTTTTCAATATCATTGGCTTCCTATTATTTTATGGGATGGAGAATATTATTATGAGATGAGGTTTTCATAAGCTTCACCAGAGAGAGGGCGGGGGGGAGGGAGAGAGAGAACTAACACGGGTTAGAACTGGGTTATGACTTAAGTGTGCATTTTAGTGTGGGCCGGTCTCTTGGGGAGTGCTTTCCTTCTATCCCTAGGCCTGTGCATGTGTGTGTGGGAGGGGTCCCATTCTGCCCTCATTTTGAATCTAGGACCTCATTGTATTGAAGTCAGAACCTTCCAGACACCGGGCTGAGACCCAAACACAGTGAGGGTTGCTCCCAGAAACAGCAGCATCTAATGGGGATCACTGTCTTCCTCTTCCTCCACTGGACCCTGAGCAGCCTGACTCCTTTCAGCCCCTTTTGGGGCTACTTCTTCACAGCTTGAGTGGTGGCCTCCCTGGCTGAGTGAGATGGACCGATCTCCCCTGCCTCTGTTACTCAGAGGCAGCAGCTGAGGCTGGGGACCACCCTCCTTGCAGGAGGAAACAAGGAGAGGAAGGGATGGGAACACGACTCTGGCAATGGCCAAGGATTCCTGATTTTGCAGGGTGGCCTCCCACTTCTGCCCATTCCCCCTTCCACGCTCAGGGAAAAACCAAGCTCTGGCTGTCTGTAGTGACTGCAGAATTGGTAGCATCTTTCTGTCCTGTCAGTAGGGGAGTGCATGTCCTTATCCATCACAACCTTCAGAGAACCCGGTTTATGCCCTACAACAGTGTCATCCTGTCCGGTGACAAAGAGATTTCAATTGTTGTTTACCTGAGCTGCATTTTAAAAATGAACTTCAAAGGATCTCCCCCGATAGGCCGCAGCGAATGCCAAGGGCACCGCATTTATGCCTCCCTTTCTGGGTAGTTTTGCCTTCCCGAGTTCATGTTTGTGCTCCTTCCATGGGCTGGGGTGTCTATTTTGATCAGATAAAGTAAGTGGTGTTTGGGAATATGACATCTGAAGGCTGTGGGGAGAGGCAGTAGTTGGGTTGCTCTGGTTGCTGACCACCAACCACACTTAATTCCTGAGATGTCCCAGAATATTCAAAACAAAATATTCCCACCTGCTGTGACAGTCCTGGGTGTCACGGTGTCTCAAGGGCTGGTGAAGTTCAAGTCCCCTTCTAATTTACATCTAAAGGGCTCATCATCCCAAAGTCAGAGCTGGGGTTAACGCTCACCAGGTTCAGAGGAGATATTAGCCAACCTGTGGTAGCCCCTATCCTCCCTAAGCACATCTGATCAGATCAGCATGTGAAATTCTTATTCATATATATATACTGTGGAGAGGTGAGTTTCTTCCCCCCTCCCCTTTTTTGTGAATTGCACTTTTGGGCATTTATGTGCCAGGTGCTTTTTAACTTCTCATATCAAATGAATACTACATATTGAGTCCAACCATTGTACAGCAGCTAAACTCCCATAATTACACCCTTCCCCACCTGCCACCTAGTCTGTAGTTCTAATCCCAGCCCTTTCACTCACTAGCTGTTTAATTGATTGAATCACTTAACCATTTTGAATCTCTGTCTCCCCTCTGTAACAATAAGGACACAGTCTCTCTCTTATCAAAGTTTTGGGATGTGAAAGGAGAAGATGTATCTGAAAACACCCACCCAGTGTCCAGCATATAGAAGGCACTCAGATATTAGTTCCTTTCCTACCTACCAGTTTACAACCACACCAGGGTAATTTTTTAAATTAAATTTAATCTACTAACATATAATGCATTATTAGTTTCAGAGGTAGAGTTCAGTGATTCATAAGTTGCATGTAGCACCCACTGCTCATTACATCAAGTGCCCTCCTTAATGCCCATCACCCAGTTACCCCATAGTCCCACCCACGTCCCCGCCAGCAACCCTCAGTTCGTTTTCTAGAGTTAAGAGTCTCTTCTGGTTTGTCTCCCTCTTTGATTTCATCCGATTTTATTCTTCCCTCTCTTCCCCTATGATCCTCCATCTTGTTTCTTAAATTCCATATATGAGTGAAATTATTTGATAATTGTCTTTCTCTGATTGGAAATCCATGGTAATTTGAGAGAGAAGGTATAGAAAAGAAGGTTATTTGCACCAGACTGAATTCCTGATTCAGGAGACTTATAAAAAAACAAACATTCAAAACAATCTTAGTTCTGAAGATGATAGGCAATAAAGGACAACCTTTACTTTTGGCATTTGTTAATTTTACTGCCAGAATTTGATTGTATTTAGTATGAATATAGTTTTTATGATATGTTATAATAATCATTATTGATTCCGTGACGTTATAGATAATCAGATGTATGATGGTATAATTGTCTCCAGGTTAAAATAGAGAATGACCTTGGTAAGCTATTCAACTTGTATGTCTACGATATCACTGTACCCTCCACGATCTTAATATCTTTGTTCCTTTTCATGCACATTTCTCTTGGTGTAATATGCAGCAAATGAATACACAGAAGCCTACGTGAGCCCGTCAATATATTCTTTCCAACCCAGTTTAGAAAAAGAGTAGGCATTATCTTGATTTGCTCAATCTTTCTATTAAGTACACGAACTGAGAGTGTTTAAACTTCTCAACATCTGGTTCGTGGCAAAGACAAAACCTGAATCTAATTTTCCTTATGATCTGAGCACCCTTCTTATTTTTTTTTTTAAAGTACAGAAGGAATCAATAGTCTTTCCTCAACAGACTCGGAAAAACATCCTCAAACATACGTACTCTTATGCCAATTTGGCATGTGAACACAGTGGAGGAAGGTATCAATATCCCTTGTAGTAGTTGTGATCCAAGAGAAAAGTCCACCGGGTTTCACAACAGCCATCTCCCTGCTTTGTGCTTTGCCATGGTGCGATTTGGCCATAAGGTGGCAGGAGCCTCCACATAGTAAACCCAAGTTTGAAAGGAGGCTTTGACAATTGTTTGTGCAAATACTGTATGTACGTATGTACAAACATCTTAAGCCCCTTGTTCTTTTGCCTCTTTTCTCAAGGGTGCTCTAATTTGCCACTTGTGGGATGAATCCTCTGAAGACAAATGCTCCAACACAGCACAAGTATGTGGGACCTTCCCCTTTCCCCTTTCTGCCTAATGTTCTGCTTCTGTCACAGAGGGATAAGTAGGAGGGAAATATATGTCAGAGCATCCCGAAATGGGCTGGGAACATTTAGCTCTTCTCTGATGATCGCTCGACCAGCTAACTTATGAGCCAATGGGAACAGGGACATATTAATATCATTGTTTCCTTTTTTGGCCGTTTCTTTCAGGGTGTAATATGCAGAAAAGTAATATATAGCAGCCTACATGGGGCTATCGTAGAGACCTATTTTAAATTGCTTAATTGGGCTTGTCATCTCAGAGCTAGGAGGTGTGGGAAGTTTACAGAGGGGAGGAAAGGCACTTAATTGGTGCTGTGTTCTATATATCTTTATGTAACAACAGGCTCTTGGAAAAAGGGGGGGGAATATTATATAAAGAACGTGAGCAAGACCAATCAAGTGAGGATACAGGCAAATCCTCCAAGGGCACACAGGTTATGCTGAACTATAGCTAGCAGGGCAGTGACATTATGAATAAGAACCTATTTCTAGTTTCTAGAAGGTTCCTGTGTCTTATGATCTTGAAAAGAGTCATATTCTTTAAATGAGTGAAGTTTTTGCTATAAAAAGGTTCAGTAAACCCTCACCAGACAGCCACATCAGAGAATAAAATCTTCCCAAATTGTGAAAAAAAAAAATCAATAAAGTATCCCATTTGTATTCAGGGCTTAGGCTTGAAAATTCAGTCAAGGCATCATGCTCTGTATATCTGAAAGTATCTCTGACCTAAGCTTTAGAAATGGCTTGTTCCCCATTAGTATGTTGCCTGTAATTAATGGTTTAACGTCTGGAGCCTTGTTTAAAGGAAAACGGAGTTTGTGCCATTCCTCGCCCATCTGTTCATCTGTAGACACGAGGAGCTTGCGGCATAACCAGAGCAAAGCGGCTGGCTCACGGGTGGCCCCGCTAGTTGCTGGCTGTAAAGAGTGTCCCCCTTTGGGCACTGGGCTCAGCCTGGGTGTTGGGCCCGGCCTGGGGCTGCCTGCTGTTCCCCCCCCCCCCCCCACTGCGGTAGAGACTGCAGCAAGCTCCGGGCACGCCCTGTTAAAGGCACAGCACTGTAATTCCTTCCAGCAAGCTCCATCTTTGGCCACACCTAGAAGAGTCTGGTACCATCCGCCAGAAACCAGTTTTTCAGCAGGGGCTCCAGGTGGGACTCAGTCTCCAGGGCCACAATCTGTGGAGGGCTGAAAGGTGTTATTTTAAGGTTACATTTCTTCTTAGGTGTTTTAGATCCGGCCTGACTGACTTAATAAAAACCCAGTTTCATTTCGAGGGGGAATGTATTCATTCATATAATATTTTTGAGCATTTATTATATGCCAAATATTCTGCTGGACTGGACATGCGCCATGCAAGCCCTGCGTTTACCTTCATTTTCCTCTGTGAACAGAGATACTTAAATGTTCCCTTCCAACATGGTAAGCATTAATCTGAGTTCTAACCTCCCAGACTTAATAAGGGGGCCTTCAAGGTTGAGAAGGAGAAGGAAGTTGAATTTAGGAGAAAAAAAAGGGAAGGCCAAAAAGCATCGCTGGCCTGGCTAAGTTAGCTCTTAATTCTCTCAGGGCAAGATAGGGTGACGTCGCCTCAGGGGACTCCCCTCACTGAGGGCCTGGGAGAGAAATGTTGATTTTGTTATTTCCTGCAATTATCTGGAATGAGTGTATGGCTCTGCCTTTATTCAGTGACAAGCAGGAAGCCCCTCTATGCCTCGGTTGCTTTATCTGTAAAATGGGGTTGCTACTAGGGCTCCTGCTTATCGCACTGTTTAGAGAGCCCAATGAGATAATCTGCACAGCGTGCTTTCCATGGTGCCTGGCTCGGGGAGCTCCCAGTGTACGTAAGCTCATGAAGGAGAGGTGAAAGGAGGGGTTTATTAAAACGAGAGGCAAGGAGAGCCTGGGTGGTGGCTCGGTCATTAAGCGTCTGCCTTCAGCTCATGTCATGATCCCAGGGTTCTGGGATCGAGCCCCGCATTGGGCTCCCTGCTCTGCAGGAAGCCTGCTTCTCCCTCTCCCACTCCCCCTGCTTGTGTTCCTGCTCTCGCTGTGTCTCTCTCTCTGTCAAATAAATAAATAAATAAAATCTTAAAAAAAAAAGAGAGAGAGAGAGGCAAGCGATGCTGGGGCACGACTTTCTCTTCTCCCATGGCATCGTGTTGCCGGGTTGGGTCTGGCCCCACAGATAAGCCCAGTGCACTCCAACAAGAGGCAGTGAGGCTGGGCAGGAGCCCTGGGCTTCTGAACCCCCACCTTGCTGTGGAACTTGAGCCAGTCACCTAACTTCTCTGCACCCCAGCTCCCTCAAATTCAAAAACAGGGATAATAATATTCCTTGCAGGTTTACTGTAAGGAGTAAGTGAAACATGTGTAGAGGTTCTAGCTCTGTACCAGGCGCCCCCAGAGAATTCAATGCACACCACTCCTTTTCTTTCCTTACCCCAGCCGGGGCCCTAAAGAGGCTGGAAGTAGTCACTGGGCTCAGAATCTACTTCCCAGGAGTGGGGCGGGGTTGCTGCAGGAGCCAAGGGAGTTACAAAGGCACTTGATCAGCCCCTGGGTGGTCAGGATGGGCCACAGCAAATTTCGAACACTCTCTGTAGGAGAACAGTTGAGGGTAGGAAAGGAGGCAGTGTGACGAGTGTGGGGACCGAGGAAGGCGGTAGTCACTGCAGTTTCCTGCAGGAGCAGCATCAGCCCAGAGCAGAGGCCCAGAGCAGGGTGAAACCCGGCCTGTGATTGGGGCTGGAGGGGCGGGGGGTCGCAGGCCCCTGCTGTTAGGGTCCGAGGGCCTTCGTTGGGAGGATAAGCGAAAGAGCCAGCCCGCTTTCGGCAGGCGGAGTGACTGGTCCTACACCCCCTGAAGGAGAAGAGGGAGAGAGGGGGCCTGGGGACGTAGATAACAACCGCACTGTGATACGATCCTTTGAGATTCCGATTACTAGCCCCATGATCTCCGGCAATCCCCTTTACAGCTCCGAGTTCGCGGGGAGAATGAGGTCACGCCCAGTTCCCCAGTTCCTAGATTTTTGAGAGGATACAGTGAACAATTGATGCTCAAGCTATAGTGCGTGACACATAGTAGGCCCCCAGGAAATGAGATGCTAGTGAAAGCGGTGGGTATCTACTCTTTCACACTCAGTGCTAGCATACCTCTATTTCATATCTACCGCCTCTCTCAGGCTGCGGACGCTCAGAAGACACGGAGTATGTCACAGAGGCACAACGTCTGTGTTGGAAGTGTTGAATAAAAGAAGAAATGTGATTCACAAAAAGTCAAGTAAATTGCAGACAGCATATACACTTTAGAAGTGTGCACCGAGAGCCAACTTCCTACCAGACTGGTGCCAGAAAGTGGGCATGGCTCTTGCCTTCAGGCAGCTCATCGCCTTGTTGGGGGTGTGATTTCCACATAGGAATTAGATTTCCACATACAAGACAAAGAAAGGGCTGTACATGCCATGTTAATTCGTTTTTATTAACAAATGGAATGCATATAAATGTATAAAATATCTGCTGCAGAAAATGCGTAGGTTATATATGTACGTGAGGCTCCTGGAGGGTGAGTAGAGAGACAAAGCTTGGATAGAACTTGCTGTGAAGCCTTCCAAGGGACCTCGAAGAGGAGAGAAAGGATTGGAATCCATCCCTGAGCGTGAAGGGGGAGCAGAGGAGGGACAGACTGGGAAGGGGTGGAGAAGACTGGCTCAGTCAGCAGCAAGGCTCTGCCTTGTCACTAGGTCACCGAGGACTGAATGGCAGAAGGAGGATTTTAATTCTTTACTGATATATGTTCTTAAGCCGAGAGGGTGACATAATAAAAATGATGCTTTTAGACTATTAATCTGGCACGGTAGTGCAGGAGTGACTTAAGGAGGGAAAGAACTCCAATCAGTTAGGAAATTATTGTGGCCGTCTAGACATGAGATACCTGAGTCCTAAAATATGACTGTGCTATGGTCAATGTCAATCCACTTTCTAAGCACCTACTGTGTCCCAGAATGACACTAGGTGCTTTTACAGAATAAGCTTTTTAAATATAACAGTCTGCTAGGGTGAATCTTCACTCCGATGATTCTTTTGCAGGTGAGGCCGGAACTGATAAAAAAAAAAAAAGTATATAATCGTTTCGAGGATCAGGAGAACATCAGGAACCCAAGCTGGGAGAGGCAAACGTGTCCATTGTAGAATCTAGGAAAGAAAGTAGGCCCAAAAGATATTTTTATGTATTTATTTTTTAAAAGATTTTATTTATTTATTTATTTGAGAAAGAGAATGAGATAGAGAGAGAGAGCATGAGAGGGGGGAGGGTCAGAGGGAGAAGCAGACTCCCCGCTGAGCAGGGAGCCCGAGGTAGGACTCGATCCCGGGACTCCAGGATCATGACCTGAGCCGAAGGCAGTCGCCTAACCAACTGAGCCACCCAGGCACCCCAAAAGATATTTTTAATCAAATGCAAATGACTCGCAAGATGGTTGGGAAAAAGACCTTTTGCTTTGGAACATCCATGAAAAGATGACCTGAAAAGAAAAAGTTGAGAAAGAACTGGAGGCTCTGTTGGGGTGACTCACTGAAAATGGGTATTCAGAGACAAATAAGGGCAGAGAAGAGATAAATCTAAAATGTGTTTGAATAATAGTATCATAAGGATAGAAGTTTAAACATTTTAAAGAAATTTAAAGGGCACTGATATGCCACTCTAGAAAGATGTTTCTAATAAAAAGATTCCGTGAGAGGAAATGAGATGCTATAAGAAGCCGTGGGGAAGAAAAGTGATATAAAACTTTAGGATATTATGACTGTATCTTGACTAGTTTTTTTTCCCCCCTCAGGAAAAAAAAGTGTAAACACAAATACTTATTTGCCATTTAAACCCTCCAGTTGTGGACCACAATAGGGTTTGAATTTACTCCTATGATATGAAATACAAATAACTTTCAAGTCTTGTTTCTTCTGAATTTAAATGTCCTACTACTAATTCCTATTTCTGGCTCAAAGCACTCATACTAGAAAGACTGATGCTGGCGGCACAACTGAAATGTCCTGTCCCTTCAGAGATAGAGGATTTTGTGTCAAATGAAGGTGATGGACATGGTCAGGTGAATCCGACAGCTGAGGTACTGAGTTTTGGTGCTCCCTAATGTCAGTAAAAACCAGAATTGCCAGAGATTTTTGGACTCACAAATAAAGAATCTCTTTATCCCTGAAGTTTAATTGATTGAACCAATAAATACTTCTTGAATCGCTCATAAGTATGTTAGGTTTATATGGAATGCATGAGGTTTGTACCAATCTTCCAAGATTGACAATTAGTGAGAAAGCCCCAAAGGGTGAATAAATCTCAGGTGACAGGGAGAGAGGCTCTGAGGTCTAGGCCCCACCTGCACTCCACCTGGAGTTCCTCTTCATTTGTTATCTTGGGGGATCAGGATTTGACTTTCATTAAGGAAGTTGGAAATTACCAAGGGTGTCCACCTACTACTAACTAATACAGTCATTACGTTCAAAAAAGCCAACACTGTACCCAACACCATATGCCTCCCCCGACCCCCGACTGGGTTAGTGTTCTGGTGTTCCCAGGCTCTCTTGCAGCATGTTTTCCTCTTTTCTCTGTCTGAAAGGCGCTGGTTCCACTGGCCCTGTCTGGGAGGTAAGATTCAACACCCAGCTCTGCAGCTCCTGTTTCTTCTGCATTGCAGATTTGTTGCAATTGCTGACCTTATATAACTAAGCCATATGGCTTTCCTGGGTTTCCATGGAACTTCCCTATCATGTAAATTATGAGATAACATGAGTGACTTGAAATCAATGAGACTAAGTAGAGTAGACAGATGGCTGAGGGAGTCTCTATCCTGTTCTATTCTTTCTGAGGCATGATAGGAGGTACGTTATGTTCATCTTCCCATCAAATTGGCAGGGGAGAATGGGAGATGGGTTGACCAGAAAGACCCCCTCATTGAGCAGATTGCCCTCAGAGGATATTTATCAGACACAGATTATGTGCCAGGTGTTTACCATGTAACGTCTGGATCGATTTGGTCTTTACAGTAATTCCTAGGTGAAACCCCAAAGGGACAGGAACCATCTCCATCTTGTCTACATTCCAAATGCCTGCCACTCGGAAAGACTTGAATAAATATGTGTTGAATGAAAAGTGAATAGTAAGTGCCAGACGTTGGGTTTTTTCCCCCAGTGTTTACAAACAACAAAACTGGGTTTCAGGGAGGTTTAAGGACCATGCTCATAGTGTAAGTAACTTGCTATGAAGTAACTTGCTAGCAGTGGCAGATCTGGATTTGGTGCAGCCATCTGACACACTTCCATTGCGCCATGATGCATTTTCACGTTAGCTTACCAGTGAAACTTCTGAGACACATTTCCCATTGGTTGTGCTTCTAAGAATTAGGCTAGCCCTTCAGAATATCAGAGCGGTATTAGTTCAGGGAAAGTTGCAGGATCAATTTGGCAATGAGAATGCGGAGCCCAGAAACCCAGATGAATTTAAGGAAAAATAATCACTACCATTTACTAAAAGCCTGCCATGCTTCAGACACACTGAGGACTCTTCGACATAGACATTCTCATTTAATCCTAACAACTACCCTATGAGAGGAATGCTCATTCCTATTTTACAGTGGAGGAAACTGAGGCACCTTGGAGTTAAGTAACTTGCCCAGGGTCTCCAAGCAGTGACTGAGCTGGGATTAGAACTCCGGTCTATCTGGCTCCAAGGATTGGGAGATTTCTTTTATTTTTTTTCTTTTATTTATTTTTCTTTTTTAAATTTTTAAAAAGATTTTATTTATTTATTTATTTGAGAGAGATAGAGTGAATAACAGCATGAGAGCAGGGAGGGTCAGGGGGAGAAGCAGGCTCCCCGCTGAGCCAGGAGCCGGATGTGGGACTCGATTCCAAGACTCTGGGATCATGACCTGAGCCGAAGACAGTCACTTAACCAACTGAACCACCCAGGCACCCTTTAAAAAAAAAAAAAAATTTTTTTTAAAGATTTTATTTGAGGGACGCCTGGGTGGCTCAGTCAGTTAAGCGTCTGCCTTCAGCTCAGGTCATGATCCCAGGGTCCTGGATCAAGGCCCACATCGGGCTCCTGGCTCAGCGGGGAGCCTGCTTCACCCTCTGCCTGCCGCTCCCCCTGCCTGTGCTCTCTCTCTCTGACAATTAAATAAATAAAATCTTAAAAAAAAGATTTTATTTGATTGGGTGATTTCTAACACCGCAAAATATCATCACAACTAAAATCACATGTCTGACCTTTGGTTTTGACTGAAGGACACCATTCAACTCAATCCAACAAATAATTACTGAGACCCAATGACGGTGGATTGGACAGTAGAAAATATGAAGATGAACCCGCCTGCAGGGAGGTTACAATATGGTGATATTACAGGGCCTGGCATATAATTGGTGACAATAAATCTTTGTTGGATCAAAGAACAAATGATGAATGAATGACATAGCAGACTGCAGTAGAAGAAATTCTGTTAGAAAATTGAAGATCAGAGTTTGTGAGAGGAAATGCACTGTAGCTCTAAGCCAATGTATCTAGAAGGGATATTAGAGATCACACAGTGCCAAGGTCACACGGTTCGCTCACAGCAGAGTGTGAACTGACAAAGTCTGCTGCCTAGTTCAATGCTCTATGATTGTATTTTTCCCTTTACCACCTTTCACAAGGCTGGAATCTTATTTCTGTCTTCCCTCTGCTTATAATCATGAAAGAGCTATTGTTACGTCCTTCTTTAGAGAGAACCTCTTTATCTTCTCAGACCGTGGGGAAATATATGCATTAGCTGCCAGAAATCGACTACCTATCAGTCATAAAGAGAAGGTTCTTTGGGAAGAAATGAGTCATTTCTGAGGATTGAACTTTTCATACATAAAGCTCATTGCTTTGCTATTAGGATTCTCCTGATACCTCCATACATACATGTGCGCGCGCACACACACACACGCGCCACCTAACAGTGCATCTGTTCTGAGCTCAGCTGTCTGGAAAATCAGGGATACTGGAGATACAGGATTATACTGCAACGGCATCAATGAGGATGTTCAAGCAAACAGCTGACTCATTCAAGGAATCATTAGAACTCATCATGTCTTCCTTTCCTTCTTCTCTGGTCACCCCTTTTGCTTTATTACCCTCTCATAGATGGGCTCTCTCTGCTTCAATCACTTCCCATCCTCCCTAATTAAGATTCCCTTATTGGAGGGGATAGGAGTAGCATTTCAGTGACCTTACAATCTCCAGGACTTTTTTATTTCCACCACGAGACAGCACTGAGACACCATAATAATATTACTTTTACTAAGTATCCACACTAAATCTTTTCTTCAAGGAAACTACCGGTGCTTTTAGTCACTCCCCCCCTGTTCATCATATGATCTCTAAAATTGCTTCCTGTGATGAAAAGCCTCAGGACAAAGTACAGTCAAACCATTTATTAAAATCGGTTAGACATTTCAGATGAGAGCTGTAATAAGCCATGCAGAAAGCTGGCAGGCGCAGAGTTATGAACAAATCACATTTTTATTCTAATTCTCCAGCAGTCAGCACTTTTCCAAAAAAAAAAAGTAGCTCCTAGATCATGCATACATGCCATTCAGCATATATTTATCGATAGGCTGTTTTGTGCCTTTGTCTTTGTGGACCTTATGGTCTGGTTAAGAGAAGACCCATAAACAAATAATTTCAATATCATGGGATAGCTTCTCAGTTACTAGCATACACAGCATGTTTATCCAGTCAGCCGGTAGAGAACTTAAACAGCGGTGATTCCTCCGTGGAAAACTGTCCTCTTCCAGCCAATATGTAGCTTATGGAGTATAGGAAGCAGGATTCTCACTTCCACCCTTCAGGAGGGAGCTGGTGTTGCCCATTCATTACAGCAGGGGGCAGAAGATGCGGGCCCTGGCTCTGCTTGGGTCACTTTCCTCTTTCATAACCCAGGACAAAAGCCTTTGTTCTACCTTCCTAAGAATAAAATGAGAGACCACAACAGCATTCAGGAGAAAGGTAGCAAGAAAAATCGCCTCCATCAGGTAAGATCCTCTATACTTGGTTTTTCCTCTTAGCTTCACACAGGATCAGTTCACCCCATCCCATGCAGGTAAACTTAGATTATTTTAAGCCACCTGGGCAAGAAGACTCTGTAACTCCTTTCACAGAGGTGGGAGGCAGCACCACGTGGGGAGCAGTGTGGGTCCTAGAATCAGATGCCCAGCTTCCAGCTCTGTTCCCTTGGGCAAACTTTGTAATCTCTCTGGGCTGGGTTTCATTTCTGTAAAATAAAGGGCCTAGAGTGGGTGATCCAAAGTTCTCTCCTAAAAAAAAAAATTGTCAAATTGAAGGTATAAGACTGCAAAAAAAATTGTCAAGTAAGGTGTAAAACTGCAAAAGGAAAACAAAGGTTCCTTCTAACCCTTGTCATCTATCGATCATAAGGATGTCATGGACCCAGAAGGGAGAGAAGTTGTAAGTCACAGGATTCCATAGGGAAGTGATATAAAAAGAAATCCAAGTCACGATGAAAAAAGAACTCAGTAGGAAGTCAAAAAACGTGAGTTCTCAAAGGAGTTGAAAGCTTAGGTTCGCACAAAAACCCGCACATGAATGTTTATAGCAGCAGTATTCATAATTGTCAAAACTCGGGAAGCAACCAAGATGTCCTTCAGTAGGTGAATGGATAAATAAACTGGTACATCCAGACAACGGAATATTATTCAGTGCTAAAAAGAAATGAGGTATCAAGCCATGAAAAGATATTGAGGAAGCTTAATGCATATTACTAAGTGAAAGAAGCCCATTTGAAAAGGTTACATACTATATGAGTCCAACTACATGACATTCTGGGAAAGGCAAGACTATAGAAACCGTAAAATGATTAGTGATTGCCAGGGGTTCGGGGGAGGGAGGGGTGAAGAGGCAGAACGCAGAGGATTTTTAGTGCAGTGAAAATATTCTGTATGATATTGCAAAGGCAGATACATGTCATTATATATCTGTTGAAAGCCACAGAATGCAAACATGAAGAGTAACCCTTAATGTAGACACACACACACACACACACACACACACACACACACCCCTACACACACGCCACCTAACAGTGCATTTGTCCTGAGCTCAGCTGTATGGAAAATCAAGGATATTGGAGATACAGGATTATATTGCAACAGCATCAATGAGAATGTTCAAGCAAACAGCTGACTCATTCAAGGACTTTGGGTGATTATGATGTGTCAGTGTAGGTTCATCAATTGTTACAAATATAAAACTCTGATGAGGAATGCTATGCATGTGTGGGGACAGGGGGCATATGGAAAATCTCTGTACCGTCTCAATTGTGCTATGAACCTACAACTCTAAAAAATGGTCTATTAAAAAAAATACAGTACAGGTTCTAGTCCTTGGTTCTGCCATTAGTCCTTGATTCACTGGTTGATCTCAAGCCCAGCCACCTGGGATTCTAAACTGCTGGCCCCTCACCTGTGCCCCAGCCTTCTGTCCTACCCTAACCTACCTTACCTCCATCTCTTTGCCTTATTAAGACTCTCCACTCCAACAAAGACCTCTATGGCTGAGATAGGCCCCCTTAACTCTTTATACTCAAGGCTTCTAGGCAATGCCAAGTTACCGCATTATCTGAAAACTGCTAGAAATTTCTGAGCTGCCTCCTGTGTATATTCTATTGTGAACATATTTTTCATGGGTTTGGGCATTCAGCAAGCTTTCATCTGCCATCCAGAGGCAGGCATTGAAGGCACTGCCCAACAGGCAGCAAGATGGTTTGGTTGTGAGCTTCTTGCTGCAAGACACTAGGCATCATGGAAGTCTGATGTCTTCATGGACTATCTTCGGGGTCATTGATGAAGCGATGGAACTCGGGCTCCCATGATGCACTTCTGCCTGCAGTCAAAGTTTCCAGGCAGAGAACTCTTCGAGCAAGCTGGGGCTGGGTCATGCTGCATTTCAGAATGATGGAGTTAATTGATTTGTTCATGTCTGTTAGCCTCATTCTGCCTGGAGATACTGATGGCCTGAGAATGGCACCCCATCACTTCAGGTGTTTAATTACCCATACTTAAGATGGTCAGAAATATGGAAGAAAAATATTAGCTCCGCAGTAAAGGAACTCATCTCTGGATTAGAGGCACTGGGCACAGATGGTGACCTGGGTTTAAAATTAAGCCGGTCAGAGCAAGGCAGGCATTGGCATTGGCTCATCCCATTAGGGGCTGCAATTTACCACGTTCAGAACAAAAAGACTTGTGACTGGTTGGATAAGAAGACAACTTGATAGGCTTTTATAGAAAGCCTCCCTAACTTCATGGCCTCAAATGCTTTCAGGCCACCATGTGTCTTCTCCAGAGAGCCCTACAAATCCATCAGGCTGTCTCCTTCCTTTTCTCCTTTACAAAGAAATAATCTAATAACTAATCTTCCTTTAGGCCCACAGTTAATCAAATGTGGGATGGTGACCAGTAGACCCAGATTAACATAATCAATCTTTAAATCATACATATTCAAAAGGCTCTAAGAAGCATCTGGGTATCTTCTTAAAAATTGTTAGCGAGATGATCAAGTTAATACGAGTATAATAAATTAGTTCTACATCTGCTTATTTTAAGAAAGGGCCAAGCTCCTTAAAAACCATGCTTGTAAAAGACGGTAAATCCCATTAGACCTAAGGAAAAAACCAACATCCTCTGGTGGAATTAAGTGTCCAGAATGCCATATTTGCTGGAGATTAGAGTCCCCTGCTGGGGTTTCCAGATTCAGCTGAGTGCAGTGGGAAACCGGCTGCATTTGTAAGCGGTGAACATTTTAAAGGGCTTTTCTGCAACATCACTCGAGTGGATGATGAATAAACCATAGGCAGCCATATCTGAATGTGCAGTTTCCCAAGAAATTCATGAGACTGCGTTTTTTAGACTGATTCACTGCTACTAATAAAGTTACCCATTTTCACTTGACTTCATGCTGTTTAGATCCAGGCTTATTAACATCAAAGGCTCTTTTATCAATTCTGTTTTCTAAGTACTGAAAATAAAAGGGAGTTTATTGATCATAGAGCTTACACTTGTAGGAACCCAAAGCAAAAGACCTAGATTACACTCCCATGTCTTGTGAACTTCTATCCTTTCATCCATCCTCATTCCTGCAGAGTTTGATTCAAAGGGCAAACAGGAACGTGTCCATGAACATTCACCCTTGTTTTCATTACTTACTATATGCCAAGAACAAGACATTGGGTGATATATGCTATTAGCTAATAGCACCCGTGATCCATCACCCCCTTCAAACCAAAGTCATCTCTTAACAAATTGGAATTTTTAAGTGGCCACTGCTGTGTGTGGGACCCAGTCTGCAGATGATCTGATGCTGAATGCTAATGGCATGCCGCAGAACACTGCAGCAGGGCGTTGCCCGGGAGAAGGGGGGAGAGGTTGCTCTGAGCTTTTGTTCAGAATGCAATTCAGAGGAGCCCTGCCCTAGAAGTTAACTCACCTGTACATTCAAGTAGTTCATTTCTGCATTAAATGGCACTTTCCCTGAATTGCTATTTACAGAGGATTCTTGAGTCTGAGAGAAATGGTTTAATAAAGCAGAGTCCCAGTCATCTTTTTATACACAGTGCCTGTGTGTTTTAAGTATGTCATGTATGGATATTGAATTATAAGTCCCATTTCACCTGGACAATGGGACTTTTATTTATTTATTTTTTAAAGATTTTATTTATCCATTTGACAGAGAGAAAACGAGACAGCACAAGCGGGGGGAGTGGCAGAGGGAGAGAGAGAAGCTGGCTCCCCATTGAGCAGAGAGTCCCACACAGGGCTGGATCCCAGGACCCCGGGGATCATGACCTGAGCCCAAGGCAGATGCCCAACCGCCTGAGCTACCCTGGTGCCCTGACAATCAGAATTTTAAATGGACCAACCTGGAGTATGGGGATCTAAAACCCAGAGAGCTGGCAGAAACCTCAGAGAGAGTCCAGCCACTGGAACTGTAGAGAGGAGGGAAGTGAAGCCAGCAGGGTTAAATGACTGGCTTCAAGTTACACAGCCGACTGTCCCCAATGTTCCAGCCTCCAAGCTCCCTGTGCAGGGTTCCATCTTCTTCACCATGAAGGAAAGCACGAGCCACTTGGTCTGTCTGACTTCAAGACTTAAGCCAGCAGGTAGGGTATGATACATGTGCAGACACAGACAGAAATAAGAGGATTTACACCAAATGAGGTATTGTCTCAAGGTGAAAGTGATGTTTAACTTTTTATTATGCTATTCTGTCTCCATGTTTTTGATAATGAAGGTATTTGAGAACCAGAAAGAAAAGTATAAATCATATTACTGTTAAGATTCATCCAGAATATTATTAAGCCATTAAAAAGAGGATAATCTTGCCATTTGTGACAACATGGATGGATCTTTTTTAAAAAACATTTTTATTTATTTATTTGACAGAGAGATTCACAGCGAGAGAGGGAACACAAGCGGGGGAGTGGGAGAGGGAGAAGCGGGCTCCCCGCTCAGCGGGGAGCCTGATGCGGGGCTCGATCCCAGGACCCTGGGATCCTGACCTGAGCCGAAGGCAGATGCTTAACGACTGAGCCACCCAGGCGCCCCAACATGGATGGAACTTGAGGGCATTATGCTAAGTGCAATAAGTCAGACAAAGACAAACCCTTATATGACCTCACTTATACGTGGTATCTTACAAAAAACAAACCCAAGCTGATAGATACAGAGAACAAACTGGTGGTCATCAGAGGCTGAGAGTGGAGGGTGAGCAAAATGAGTGAAGGGAGTCAAAAAGTACGGACTTCCAGTTATAAAATAATTAAGTCAAGGGAATGTAATGTACAGCATAGGACAGGTAATAATACTGTGGTATATGTTTGAAAGTTGCTAAGAGAGTACATCTTAAAAATTCTCATAGGAAAGAAAGCTTTCGTAACTATGTGTGGTGACAGATGTTAAGAGTTTTTGTGGTGACCATCTCGTGATATATGCAAATATCGAATAATTATGTTGTCTCGTGATATATGCAAATATCGAATAATTATGTTGTACGCCTGAAACTGATATAATGTGTGTCAATTACACTTTAATTCAAAAAAGGCATCCCAGGCAAACTTTCCACTGGGGAGTCCTCCTTGGCCTCTCAGCTGGGTCAGTCCCATAGGCTCAGAGAAAGCAGGGGCCATATCTTAAGCTCTTTTGCATCCTCACAGGTATGTCTATCTTATAAGAGGCCAATAAAGGAGGGTTGCTGAATGAGTCAGTGGAAGAACTCTCGAATACATGTCATCAGACAAATAAGTGAATGTCCTCACTTGCCATTTCTATGGCAGCTCTTGAGGTTCTTGCTTTCATTCCCCGAGCACCAACTAAAAGGTAGCTTCATGCTCACATGCACCTCTAGAGGGAATAAGATCAGACTCCTTGAAGAAGATGCTCTAAATAGCATAGGAAAAGTCAATTTTTGAAAGCTATTATCACCTGTTCTCTCCTTCCTGGAAGAGATGTATGTCCTTGGACTCCTATTAGGCTAAGGTGGACCCCTTGCCTTGCCCGGCCTTTAGCAGGGAATATTCTTCAGGGCACGCTGGTCATTCCTAAGAGGACCCTATAATAAATCTAGCTTTGCTATCTCAGAAAACTTTTTTATTGTAGCCTAGAATGGGGTTCTCATATGCAAATAAACCAGTCCTAGTCATCCATAATAAAGACTTCATGTCTCCTGAAACCTGCTGGACATTTTTAGTCCCATTGTGTTCATTTACTCTCTTTTGGCCTGGTGGATCACATACAGATAAGAGGGCTAAATCCTAGAGATGTGAAGATTTGCATATGAGGCAAAGCCACCCATGAGACGCAGGAGGCTCCATCTGGGGAAGGAGCCATACATGGGGATCACCTTGCTCGGCTGCCATTCAGGGCATCATTTTGTTTCTTGCAGCAGTGGAAGAGTTAAGCTGCCAGCTAATTAGGACACCTACTCCTGGATTGTGGTCTGGTCATTTTAAAAGGAAATACCAAAGTGGGTAGGCCAATTTGTGGTTTTAAATTAGGTACTATAGTAAAGAGTATCTACCTTTCTGTCTCACCCCATCTAGGCTGATGATTTTTATTCTCTGCACAGCTTTACAAAGAAAATTGCTGACTCATTCTATTCTCCTTCTGTCTCCAGGATAAGAGAGTATAAATAACTTCCTTTAAGATACCAAGACACGCAGTGGTTTTGAGTTTGTTACATTCCTGGCCTGAATTGCTTTTGTGACACTGATTTAAACTAAAAAAGGCCTCTGATGGCTGCTGTGAGCTTATAGTTTGGTCAAAACTAGTCCATTTGCTGCAAAGTCCTAGCCTTGAAGGTTAAATAAATATTTCATAGTGCTTCTCATTGGATGTGTGGAGCACAGACATTTTCAAGGACCAAGACTGGAATTGATGTGGAGATTCTTGGTTTTGAATAGAGAGCACAGGTTAGTGTAAGGAACCACACATATGGTTCAATTGCTGGCTTATCCGTTATCCATGAAAGGTACAAGTTTTCGACATTGAAGATTCAAGCAGTTTTTAGTCACTGGCCAGAGGAATTCTTTGTGCAGTTATCCTGTGCCTCTGATGTCATGTGAAACTCACGGAGTTCTTATGAATCGCTTGCAGGACGGATAGTGCATCTACCAGATTGGACCCCAGGCTGCCAAATCCAGATGGAGAACGGACAAAGGGAAAATAAGAGAAGACCTGGGGAGGAGAACAGTGGGAAGAGAATGGAGACCCACCTTCCTCTGTTTCCCTTTCTCTTCCTGCCCCTCTCTGTGGGTCTGTTTGTGCCTCTCTCTTGGTCCTGTATCCTCTTCTCTGCCCCACCCTCATTTACTCCTGATGCATTCTCAATTACACTTCCAGACTTTGTTCTTATTCATTGGCGGTTCTCTATCATGAGACCATCTTGCATTTGTAACCCAGGTTTCTGCCTCAACTAAACTTAATGTGTAGAAAGAGAGCAAATTTTACGGTGTCACGAATCTTCTACTGTGAGCGATAATTACTTGGTAGGAAGATGGAAGATGGGCAAGCATCCATGCTACCACATTCCCCTACAACACCCAGGTCAAAAGTTGCTCATCAAAAGGTACCCTTTCCCGACAAACCGCAATCTCTCTTAACCCTGCGCAGTTTAGCGGCCACAACCAACTCATCAGAGTTGACACGTGAGCTGAGGCCAATTTGTGAACCTTAATTTAATAATTTCGCTGAAACTGCACAGGTTGATTTCAAGTGGCAGCTTTCAAGCCACTCAGGGGCCTCACCTGGTGCTTTAATCAAGGTTGCAGCAGCATCTAAAACAAACAATCAATTGCACTGGATAAGCATGGACTCCTATTGTGATTTGCTAATTTTTCTCACTGCTTGTCCTTCTGCCGAACTCGTTTCAAAGAGACAGTCATACTTATTTCTTGGGGTTCTCAAATTATTTTGTAAACAGCTAAGGCTTTTATAGCTAAGGTTTTTATAGTTTGGGTTACTGGCTTCCCTTGTCTTCTTACTCTCTGGAGGAATCCCTCATATTCAGACTCTTGGTTACTAGCAATTTATTTATGTATTTACGTACTTCATTATATATTTAGAGAGTGGCGCATGGGTGGGGAGTGGAGGGCAGAGAGAGAGGAAGAGAGACTCTTAAGCACACCACCCACTGAGTGGGGAGCCCAACTCAGGGCTCGATCTCACGAACCTGGGATGGAAATCGAGAGTCGAACGCTTAAAGGACTAAGCCCCCCAGGTGCCCCAGGTTACTAGCAATGTAGATCATTACCACATCTACCAGTCCCAGGTGGAAATGTCTCCTGGCAGGGGCAATGGCTAGCTGGGTGTTCTGCTCCACCCAAAGCCCCAGATGAGGGGGGCCTCTGAGCTCCCATCCTCAACCTACTTGAATGTCAACACTTCCATGAAAGGACATGCATTTCTCTCTCCCCGTCTCATTCTCGGCCTTGGCCTCTGGGTTCCATTTCTCTTACTCTATTAAAGCAGCTCTTTTGGAGGACACCAGTGGTGCTTTATAAGTCAAAGGCTCTATTCTTAGCTCTTCATTATCTTGGACTCTCCGCTGAATTTGAGAGTATTGATTCCTTCTTCTTTCCCACATCCCAGTCACACCTCTAGCCACTCCCTCTCTCTGTGAAACTCTATCCTGCTTTGGCTGTCCTTACAATTCACTCTTCTGATTCTCCTACTACTATTCAGACTGCCCTTCAGTCTCCAGAAACGATTCTTGACTCTTCTTTCTTGGCCTGAGGGAGCTCATTCCATTCTCATGACTTTAGTTGACATCGCTCCTCCACTGATTCTAAAATGCGTAAGTTGTGTCTCAAATGTACCTCTACATTCTATTCTGTCCAAAAGTAATGTGCTGATTACCTACCTGCAGAAGGTCCTATTTGAAATTCGTATATCTCCAGGTTAATTTTCTTACCCAAAGCGCCAGTGCGTAATAACTCCAAGAACCTATGAATTACTCCATTTGGAATATTCCGTTGTACCCCAATCACATCAGGCGGCACTCACTGCCTTCCCCCCCCAAATAGACCCAATCTCTCTGTCCTCCCTCTGCCCGTGGTATCACCATTTTCAAGTTACTCAGATTTAATGGTTTAAAACTGCCTATGATGTAATCCTCTTTTTCCTTCAAATTATTTCATGTCTCCTCCATTCCAGCCCTAATCCTTCAGGCTTCCTTACCACTTGCCCAGATTGCTGTGACTTCCTGTGTTGGACATGTCTTATCTGGTCATGTCTGTGTGTCTCATCATGTCACTTCCCTGGAGAGGAATTTTCAGGATATCTATATATATTATTGCTTCATTGCTTCACGTCAAAGCTTCTCAGTCTGATGTTTAAGGTCATCTGCCAACTTTTCTAATGATGTTTTCCATTCTTCCTCAACTTGCATCAAACTACTTAGTCATATGGTCTTGCTGTCCCTCCAACTCCCCACGCACAGTTCCGTTTCCATGATACTATTGTCCTCACCCAGAATGCCCTTTCTCTATGATCCATCTAGCCAAATTATAGTTGTCATCTAAGATTCTGCTTGTGTCTGGCTTCTTCTATAAAATCTTTAATCCTTATCATCTAGAAAATCTGATTATTCCCACCAAATTTCACATTGCTGCCATTCAGTGAATCATGTAATCATTCTCTGTCTCGTTAGGTAATCCTATCTCTCACTTTAGTTGTAGAATTCTTTTTTTTTCCTTAAAGATTTTTTACTTATTTATTTGAGAGAGAGAGAGAGAGAGAGAGAGAGAGCGTGCATGAGAAGGGGGAGGGTCAGAGGGAGAAGCAGACTCCCCGCTGAGCTGGGAACCTGATGCGGGACTCGATCCTGGGACTCCAGGATCATGACCTGAGCCAAAGGCAGTGGCTTAACCGACTGAGCCACCCAGGCACCCAGTTGTAGAATTCTTTTTTTTTTTTTTAAAAGATTTTATTTATTTATTCATGAGAGACAGAGAGGCAGAGGGAGAAGCAGGCTCCCAAGGAGCAGTGAGCCTGATGTGGGACTCGATCCCAGGACCCTGGGATCATGACCTGAGCCGAAGGCAGACGCTTAACCATCTGAGCCACCCAGGCGCCCCAGTTGTAGAATTCTTGTTGGAGGGATCTTTTACCTAGTTTTTGCAGTCTCCAGGGAACTCAGCATAGTTTTGACAAATAATTGATATTCAATAAATACTTCCTTGATTTACTCTTCCTTAATTTAAGAAATATTTATTTGAATAAATGGTTAGGTAAATAAATTAAAGATGGACTGATTGATTCTGTCTATTGATTTGGTTTAGTTCTGGGCTTGCTTCTTTGCACTTTAATTCCAGTGATGAGGGACACCTAATATTTTATTCCCTTCCACCTCCAATCAAGTCCTGGAATAGACTCCGTAAATAAACTGTTGGGATCAAGACACATCTTCAGGTGCAATTATGGTGAACAGAACTTTAGTATCTGAATGTTAATGACAAAGTGAACCCCTGCCAAATGATTTTTGTATTGAAACATCAAAGAAACAATATAAATCTCATTAAAAAGGTAAATTAAACCCTGGTTCTTTTCCTAGAAGTGACACACTAAAAAAGAGATAATTTTTCTCTTCAAATTAAGAAAAAAAATAGTGCCTCAAAAATCAGAACAAGAGATATCTGCAATCTGGATTCTATTTAGTACAAAGTGTTTTTAGGGATCAAGCGAAATGTCTAGTAACACTGTTGTTCTTACTCAGCCTGGAAGAATTTTGAGCACTAGCAAGTTCTAGTATCTTCTAAAACTCACTGTCCTTCAGTTAAATCTACACTTTGCTAATACTTTTCAGCTTATTCTTTAATTAGTCATATTGTAATATAAGCATTGCTCTACGCTGAATTGTGTCCCCTCAAGTTCATCTGTTGAAGCCCTGACCCATCAGTAAATTTCAGAATGTGACTGTATTTGGAGGCAGGGCTTTTAAAGAGGTGATTAAATGAAAATGGGTCTTTTAAGGTGGGTGCTGATCCAATCTGACTGGTGTCCTTATAAGAAGAGGAAACTTGGACACGGGGAGAGACACCAGGGGCCTACGTGCACAGAGGGACAACCACATGAAGAAGCAACAAAAGGGAGAAAGGCAGAAGAGGCCCTGGAGGAGACCAACCCTGCCAGCACCTTGATCTTGGACCTCTAGCCTCCAGAACTGTGAGAAAGAAATGTCTGTTGTTTAAGCCAACCGCTGTGTGATTTTTGCTATGGCAGTCCAAGCAAACGAATATAAGCAGGTGTACATCTCTCTCTACGAGACTATAAACTCCTCGAAAGCAGGGATCATATTTCATTCGCATTTGTGATGCTTCACACAAAATTGATAATGTCATGGAAACGAATTTGTAGCTTGTTTGACTCATTAGGAAGCTCGTTCTTAGAAAACATATTGGCTGAATATCTACGGTGTGCTTAGTGCTATTCTGGATACTCTGGTACTAAGATGAGTGAAACACAGATTATCTCCAACGAAGCATTGGACCATTTGGCTCAATAGACCATTATGGAAAATTTGATATTACCTAAAGACAGGCTGCCATCACTATATGTACTGAGATGTGCAAACATTGCAAAATCCATAATTGGTCCGTGGTTTGCCCCACTCAGACTGTTCCATGCACAGCTTATGTCTGCCTTATTCAGTGTTGTATCCCCAGATCTTTTTATAGAGGTACAGAATAGGTGGCCAGTAAATAGATGATGAATGAATAAACTAATAACAGAATTAGAGTATTTTGGCAATTGGCATTAGCTGGTGCTTTTGTTTCTGAAAACCTTGGGCTCTGCTAGTGAAAGAAATGAAAAACATGAATTTTCCTTAAAGACAATAAAAAAAAATAAGCAGCCTTTCTTAATTTCTTTACCAAAGATTAGACTTCAAGAGGCTAATATAGAATAAGCTTTTTTAAAATTTGGTACAGTGTCATTAAATTAGCAGTTATTGATATATTTGATCTTAGGCTGGTCCTCAACATACATATAATACTTCTAACATAATTGGATTTTTAGGTTATATATGGGAAGAAAGTACTTTTAGACAGACTTACCCAATGAAGTAAAGATTAAATCAAAGTACGAAGCATGTGTACCTCCCTCACTCTTACTCCCAAATCTCATGAAATTATTGAAAAGATGTATTTATCTGTCTACCTGAGTGTCTGTCCTAATCATCATAGGAAAACATAAATAATATAATCAATGGACCAGAAATTTTGAAGAATTCTTAAAATATGGGAAGAGATAGAATCAGGTTGCAGAAAGTGAAAATGTAGAAAACAACAACAGTACAAAACACTGGAGGAGGAACTTTGCAGAGGTAAGAGCAGTTTGGGGAACTTTCAGCTCAGACTAAGCAAAGTCAAAGGTCTAATACCTATGGAAGTAGAATTAATAGAAGAGAGAAAGAAGAGCATTTTGGTGTATTTTTTAATTTATATTTTTAGATAGATATTGCATCTATAATAAGGACTCAACGAGAAATTTACAAAAGAATATTTTAATCCTTTAGTTAAAAATGTAAACAATTTTCTGGCTCCAGGGCTGTAGATATAACTAACACGTTGTACTGCCTCATATAAAAAGCAATTAATTTCTCCCATGTTTATAAAAATCTGTTCTTACACACTGGACCCACATTAGTTCTGGTTGTACCAGGCCATCATGGGTTCTTAAATACTCTGAATCTCTCCCTGACCATACCTACCTGTACATACATAAGAAATCTCCAAGACTTACTGGTCAGTGGGAAAAAAGAAAAAGCAACCTACAAAACTCACGCTTAGGAAAGCAAAGAAGGACACCTCTATTCACACAGATGTGTTTATACTGAAAGGGGACTGAAGGAGTGTATACTCATCACTGAGAGTGATCATCTCTGGAAGAGAAGAGAAAGTAGGGAAGGGGTTGGGTTAAGTTTTTGTTTCTTTTTTTCCATATTTCACTGCATTATGTTTCTCCAAATTCTGCTGTCTTGGAAATACACACCTTTGTCTCTGCCCTTAGTCCTAGTGTCTCATTGCATGGCTGTCTCTCCCATGCACTCTGAGCTTCTTCAGTATAGGAACTGTGTCTGGCATTCAATGAACAATATATTTTTTAAAAGATTTATTTTATTATTTATTTGGAGGGGTGGTAGGGGCAAAGAGAGAGGAGAGACAAAAATCTGAGGCAGACTCCCTGCTGAGCACAGAGCTGGACTCGGGGCTCAATCTCAAAACCCTGAGATCACGACCTGAGCTGAAACCAAGAGTCAGATGCTTAACTGACTGAGCCACACAGGCGCCCCTCAATGGACAATATTGGTAACGTCATCTCCCCACATACAACCACAAACATCACCATCAACAACTGTTAATGACTGACCGAATGGACATGTGAAAGACAGACAGGTCGTGGGGTGCTGTTGGTGTGACAGTAATGGGAACATAAAGAAGGCAGAGTCTGAGAAACAAACATGGGTGGTATGTCTCTAGCCTTGGAAGTGGGAGGATAACAAGAGTGTCCAGTCTGTACGGGGGGTCATCTCTCCATCAGGCCATCTCAGCATCATCCCATTGACGCCCCCCCTTCCTTCTAAGTATAATTTGACTTGCTATGCAGCTTTGTTATCAGGGAAAGATACCCCTGTCTTTTGCCTGGAATTTGAGAATTATGGGTTTTATGAATCCATTAACAGTCTAGTTTTTACATACATATTTCTTGTGATTTGGATTATCATCATCTGGAACTCCAGAGCCCCATTGCCTCTGTGTGTACTAACCAGCAAATCTGCAAGCCTATAGAACTGGGAACCTCATCCTGGAATGGGAGGAGATTGAGCCCGCTTTCCAGGAGGACCTGTAAGAGATGCCCCTGAGGTAGAACACTTTCGTGACCTTAGCAGTTCCCTTCTGTAACCACTAGTTTAAACTGATGGTACCAATGAAAAGGGAATTCCATAATGAAAAGTATTCCATTTCTAGCATCTTCATCACTCAGGAAAGTTGGTGGATTATCTCCCCTTCATCTTATCTCCCTGCGAAGAGGAACCGAAAAAGAAATATCATATGGAGTAAGTAATCCCTAACCCATCTCTACTCCCACTGGATGGGGTCAGAAGATTGGTCTCTTCTGTGAAGAACTGAGTTCGTGACTAGCATGTGGAGTGCATAATCCAACCTTCAGTACTGGAGAAGGCTGCAGACAAGGTCCTTGATGAGAAACTGGAGGCTACATGAAGAAACAAGCCAAAAATCAGGGGAAAGTGTGGTAAACCTAGCAGTTGGGTTGAGGACAAGGGCACAACCAGATGAGCATGTGAGCTCACCTAAGGCAGAATGGGCATCACCTTCAGGCTGGTGGATCCAGACTGTTAGTAAATGCTTGTCCTGGTCTTGTCCATCTCAGAAACTAGAAGATCTAAGGATGCACAACCCAGTTTAGGGACCCAAGCCCCAAAACCTAAGATAATGGCATTTTAAGTCTAGGAAGTCAGAGAACTGCATATGGAAAGGACAACTCTGGCAGGAAAGAGTGGGAAACTAACATAGGTTGAAGGTTCCAGACTCCAGAAAGTAGAAAATCAGCAAATGTGTCACTGATGAGCAGAGGCACCAAATTTTGATGCTAATGTCAGAGTCTTTATAGCCACCTGGTGCTGTCCCATGGTCTAGCCTGACTTTCTAGTACTATTTAAGGATAATATATTTTGGGCTAATTTTGACCAAGATATTACCTGATCAGAGACTGGGGCTGGCCAGAAAGGACAGGGTACGAGGTTTCTGAACTAAAAAGTAACAGAAATGATCAAACAATTAGAGAAAATAGCATAAGTGGCCTCTTTTGGATCTGATTTTGTGATAATAATAATGATAAAATGATGATCATCATAATAGGGACAGCTACCACTTATATGTTACTTATAATGTGCCAAAGTATTTACAGAGTGTTTTATATATATATATTAATCCCTTAGACAAATATGAGTAGTAGTTATTATTATCATTTCCATTTTGCAGATGAGGAAATTAAGGTATAGAGAGATTATCTTGGTTTAGATTATCATATAACTAATAAGAGGCAGAGCGAGCATATAAATTTATACCATATCTGACCCAATACCTGTTATTTTATTTATTTATTTATTTATTTATTTATTTATTTATTTATTTATTTATTATGTTTGATTAGTCAGCATGTAGTATCATTAGTTTTTGATGTAGTGCTCAACGGTTCATTAGTTAAGTATAACACCCAGTGCTCATCACCACACGTGCCCTCCTCAGTACCCACCACCAAGTTACCCCATCCAATGCCTATATTTTAAAATAAAGTTTTATTGGGACACAGTCACAGCCATTAGTTTTTTTTTTATTTTTTTATTGTTATGTTAATCACCATACATTACATCATTAGTGTTTGATGTAGTGTTCCATGATTCACTGTGCATAACACCCAGTGCTCCACGCAGAATGGGCCCTCTTTAATACCCATCACCAGGCTAACCCATCCCCCCACCCTCCCCCCTCTAGAACCCTCAGTTTGTTTTTCAGAGTCCATCGTCTACCATGGTTCGTCTCCCCTTCCGACTTACTCCCCTTCATTCTTCCCCTTCTGCTATCTTCTTCTTTTTCTTAACGTATGTTGCATTATTTGTTTCAGAAGTAGAGATCTGTGATTCAACAGTCTTGCACAATTCACAGCGCTCACCATAGCACATACCCTGCCCAATGTCTATCACCCAGCCACCCCATCCCTCCCACCCCCCACCACTCCAGCAACCCTCAGTTTGTTTCCTGAGATTAAGAATTCCTCCTATCAGTGAGGTCATATGATACATGTCTTTCTCTGATTGACTTATTTCACTCAGCATAACACCCTCCAGTTCCATCCACGTCGTTGCAAAAGGCAAGATCTCATTCCTTTTGATGGCTGCATAATATTCCACGGTGTGTATATACCACATCTTCTTTATCCATTCATCTGTCGATGGACATCTTGGCTCTTTCCACAGTTTGGCTATTGTGGACATTACAGCCATTATTTTTTGCACTGTCCATGGCTGCTCTCATTCTACCATGACAGAGCTAAGTGGCATGTGATAGAGGCCATATGGTCCATAAAGTCTAAAGGATTTACAATTGGGCCCAAACAGAAAAGGTTTGCTGTTCTCTGATTTAGACCATCAAAAGCCCATGCTCCTGACAATGCTGACTGTAGACTTTCAGGATTTCTGTTACCCTAACATATCAGTAAAGCTGTTGGCTGTGTTCCATGGCTTTTCTGGCCACCATCTCAGACTAGAGGCTTCCCCTCTCCAGTCCCGCCCCAGAAAGAGGCTTTCTTATAATTCTAAGTCTGGGGCTAGACTAAGGTCAGACATCAGTATTTACTACTATTGATGCTGATTGAAGGTGGGGTGGTATATAAAAAAGCTGATTTGGGGGATGAGGTGGCATTGGGAGACTGAAGCCAATAGGTAGGAAGGTGCAAGGTAATGTGGGAGCTGGCATAAGACTTGGGGGGAAACTGAGACCCCCAGAGTGCTTAGTTGAAAAGAGCAGAAAACAGGAAAGTCCTGTCAAGGCAGTCGAAGCCTTTTGCTAGGAGTTCAGTCAGATGCCAACCATCCAAAGAACAAGCAGAACAAAAATAAATGGGCTCATCCCCGGCTTTGGCTTTCCTAGAAAAGCAGTCCCACCACAGCCAGTTTCTTGGTCTATTGTTGGCCGCTGCTCTGATGGGGTGAGAATTCTTAGCTCTTTGTCTCACCTCTGCTCTCACCCTAAAATGCAGAGAAGCTTGGTCTCAAGATGCAATAGACAGCCACATCTTCCCTTTGCTCATGGTACCTTCCAAAAGGACACCATCCACACTTGCACAAAGATTAGCAGTTCTCAAACCCCTGATACACTGGGTCTGTGGCCTTAGCTCTGCTCATGAAATATGACATCATAATAGACATAAACATATCAGAATGTTCCCTGACCATATCATCCTTTTTTGTACATGGTTCGGGATCTATTTTCACTCTCTACAAACTGGAATATTGTTCCAGAGTTCTTGGCCTCTGGGGGAGAAAAAAAGAAGCTTGTCTTCTTTTCTTTCTTTTTTTCTTCAAAACTGCTTTCCAAAAGCCTATGGATCTACTTTTAATTTCCCTTCCATTGTCCTCTTCAGTAAATTATTCCCAATAGAAACAGAAATGTCAAGGTTACCTCATAAAGAAAGCAGAACTCTGGAAACCAAATAAATGAAAGCAAATATTTCTTGCAGCCTACCCAGTCCAGGACTAGGAGCTACGAGACATGCTTTTGTTTAGGCTCCATGGCATGTATGCTAGATCCTTTCCAAATATTTAAAACTCAGGGATGGAGATATTAATAACTAATGTATTTCATATAAATAGCATCTGAGTCAGTGATGGAGTATAATGACTCTGTGATCCCCTAGTTGCAGAAAGTGCCCATGACTGGGATACAATCCACAGTCCCACATGTATATGAGATAGCACTTCTCTAATGTGAGCAGAAGCAGTAGCTCCAATGGGAAAGCATATGCCAAGTCAGTAATCTTACTGAAAGCAGAAAAGAAGTCCCAGGAGTATGGCTTAGAGAGTGAGGGTATTTATAATGTGATTCATCTAAGCTGATTATGAGTCATGGTCGATGTCAAGATGCCATTTCATGGGGCTAAAACACCACTAGGGCTTAGAGTAATGAAAACAATTTCCAATGCTTCCAGGGAAATGCTGAAGCAACTGGCATTCAGATCTCAGGGTATGAAGCTGGTCCTTTGGAAGGAGGACACTATGAAGTGAGAACCAACCTTATCATGGTTTTGAGTGGCATAAACCAAGCTGTTTTAACCTCCCTTCCTTTTGGTGCAAACCTCAACTGAAAGTCAAGTAGAAATAAAAAATCTGAATAACGCTATGTCTGTTAAAGAAAATTATGTAATTAACAACTTCACAGAGAAACTCTAGGCTATACTCTTTTTACTATAAACATAAGTATACTGTCTTTGCATTAAATGTCTTTACTGATAAATTATTTTAAAAATTAATGATAAAATACTATCAGTTTTACACAAATCATTTCATAGGATAGAGGAAGATGGAATATTTCTCAATGCATTTTATGAGACCAGCACAATCCTGATATCAAAACCTGAGAAAGACATTGTAAGAAAATTATAGACCAGTACCTCTCATGGATGTAGATACAAAAAAGTTATCACCCATTATTAGCAAATCACTCCATAAATAATAGAAAGATAATACATGATGGTTAGATGAGGTTTATGTCAGGAATATAAATTGGCTTACCATTTGTAAATCAATCAATGTAATTTGCCACATCAACAGAATAAAGGGAAAGACATATGGTCATCTTAAAATGTGCAAAAAAATTTGATAAAATCCAACAGATGTTCATTGTTAAAATTCTTATCAAACAGGAAACAGAAAGAAGCTTCCTCAATCTCATAAAGAGTGTCTATGAAAAATCTACAGTTAACATCTTAATAGCAAAACATTGAATGCTTTTTCTCTAAGATCTACAAAAAAGAAATGATGTTCACTGTCACTATTTCTATTCAACATTGTATTAGAAGACCTAGCCAGTGAAAAGTACAAAAAGAAATTTAAGGATCAATGGTAGAAAAGCAAGATGTAAAAGTATCTTTCACATGTCAGTTCAGACCTGACATGATTGTATGTTAGGAAATCTCAAGGAATCTACAAACTCTTTTAACCAATACATAATTTAGGAAGGTGGAGGGAGATACATCAATATCTACAAATCCATTATTTCTTTACACTAGTAACAAAAAACTGAAAATTAAATTTAAAAAACAATACCACTTAAAAACTCTCCCAATATCTGGGACTAAACAAAAGGTAGGCAAGATCTCTATCTGAAAAGCACAAAACATTGTTAAGAGATATTGAGGAAAATGTAGTAAGTGGAGAGACATAATCTCTGACTGGAAAACTCAAATTGTTAAGATGTTAATTCTTATCAAATTGATTTATCGATGCATGCTATTCCAATTAAAATGAGTTTTTGTAGAAGTTTATGAGCTAATTCCAAGATGCATATTGAAATGCAAAAGACGTAATATATCCAGGACAATCTTGAAGAAGAATGCTGTTAGAGGAATAAAAATTAGTGTAGCATGCATCCTAGACCTAGAAGTAGAAGTTAAATTTATGCACTTTTATTTATTTATTTATTTATTTATTTATTATGTTGTGTTAATCACCATACATTACATCATTAGTTTTTGATGTAGTGTTCCATGATTCATTGTTTGTGTATAA
>NW_027397066.1:156479326-156527008 GCF_003265705.2 Callorhinus ursinus
CCCTTCATTTTTCCCTTCCTGCTACCTTCTTTTTTTTTTTAACATATAATGTATTATTTGTTTCAGAGGCACTTTTTAGAAGAGAACTTAGAAGAATATTATGATCTTTGGGTAGTAGCAAAGATTACTTAGGACACAAAAAGCAGTAACCATAAAAAAAATGATGAACTAGAGTTCACCAGACTTAGAAAACTTCTACTTACCAAAAGACAATGATGGCAAGCCACAGACTTTCTGAAATAGTGAAATGCATATATTTAGCAAAAGACTTGTATTGAGAGTATATCAAGAATTCCTACAAATCAAAAAACAACAGTTCAATATAAAAATAAGCAAAACACTTGAAGAAATGCTCAACAAGTGAAATTACCTGAAGGTAGACTGAGTATATGAACAGGTGTTTGGCATTTGACATCAGGTAAATCTAAACAAAAACCACAGTGAGTACCTCTATCACTTTCAGAACAGCTAAAGAGGAAGACAATATAAAAGTTGGTGAAGATGATGAGCAATTGCAATACTTATATTTTCTGGTGGGAGTACATGTTGGTACAGCCAGTTTAGAAAACTCTTTGACAGTTTCTAGTACAATTAAATACATACCTATACATACGTACCTACGACCCTGCAATTCCATACCAAAATATTTATGCAAGGGATATAGGTGTATGTCCAAAAAATGACTTGCACAAAAATATTCAGTTGAACACCTGTGACACCCGAATGTCCATAAGTAGGGAAATAAACAAGTTGTGGCATATTTCTACCGTGGATATTACACAAAAAGAACAAACTATTGATACATACAACAACATGGATGAATCTCAAAAAGATTACATTAAGTGAGAGAAGCCAAGCACAAAAGAGAATATACACGGCATGATTTCATTCCAATATATGAATCTGTTTCTATGGGTTTAGGAATAGTCAATATAGGGGCACCTGATTGGCTCAGGCAGTAGAGTGTGTTACTCTTGATCTCGGGGTGGTGAGTTCGGGCCCCATGTTGGGTGCAGAGATTACTTTAAAATCTTTAAAAAAAAAAGAATAGTCAAAATAATTCTTTTTTTTTTTAAGATTTTATTTATTTATTTGTCAGAGAGAGAGAGCACAAGCAGGGGGAGCAGCAGGCAGAGGGAGAGGGAGAAGCAGGCTCCCTGCTGAGCAGAGAGCCTGACTCGGGGCTCGGTTCAGGACTCTGGGATCATGACCTGAGCAGAAAGCGGACGCTTAACCAACTAAGCCACCGGTGCCCCGAGTCAAAATAATTCTATGGTGATTGGAATCAGTACAGTAGCTGCCTGCAGTGGGGGAAGGATTAGACTAGGAATGGGGTAGGAAAGAGTTTATTGGGGTGGTAAATGTTCTCTATGTTGATCAAAATAATGACTACACATTTGTCAAAATTTATCAAATGATACACTTAAGGTTTGTGAATTTTACTGTGTGTAGATGATTCCTCAATAAAGGAATGCAAAAAAGCATATAGTGAGTGGAATAAGACTGCTACAGACAGTAAATGCTGCAGGAAATGAGAGGAGAGAAGCATGACTCACCAGGAAGGATGGATGAGTAAGCCTTCAGAGAGTAGGTAGAAAATGAACTGAGCGCTGTAGGATGGCTGGTATTCATAGGGAAGGGATGAAATGGTTGCGGTGGGTGGTTTCACCTAGCTCAATCCCTGCAAAAAGCTTCTAGTAATTCCAAATCCCGGGTGCTCACACCAGCACTGTGGCTCTTGATGAGTCAGAATCACCAGAATGTGCTCTAATAGAAGATCTCTTTTGGCAACTTACTGACAGATGGAAAGATGGATAAGGTATACTAAAAACTCTAGGCCAATCAAATAGCTTTGGTGCTTGCAACACCCCTATTCAATATTTTGTGAAGTTCTAAGCTTATTTTGAAATTATCTTTCTGCTTGGTTAAACAACACACAGAGTAATGAGTTGGATAAACCAGAAACACCTCCAAAGCTTTTTGGAAGCAGATGAGCTACAAGATATAGATAGATAAAAAGGAAAAGAAAACATCCCTCTTGGGTATTAGTTTTCTCATTTTAAAAAGGGACATTTGACATCATCTCTTAGGCCTCTTCCACTTCTAAGAACATTAAGTTAAAGCTATGATTTGCCGGGCACCTGGGTGGCTCAGTCGATTAAGCATCTGCCTTCAGCTCAGGTCATGGGTCCTGGGATCCAGCCCTGAATCAGGCTCCCTGCTCAGTGGGGAGCCTGCTTCTCCCTCTCCCTCTGCCTGCAGCTCCCCCTGCTTGTGCTCTCTCTCTCTTTCAAATAAATAAAATCTTAAAAACAAAAAACACCTATGATCTGCTGCTTAATATAATCATATTCTCTCTGCCAAATAAATAAAATCTTAAAAGACCCCTATGATTTGCTAATTAATCTAATCATATTCTCTCTCTCTGTTTTTTTTTAGAGAGAGCATAAGTGGGGGGAGGGGCAGAAGGAGAGGGAGAGAGAGAATGTTAAGCAGGCTCCACACCCATTGTGGAGCCCAGCTGGGGGCTTGAGCTCACGACCCTGACATCATGACTCAAGCTGAAATCCAGAGTAGGATGCTTAACTGACTGAGCCACCCAGGCACTCCAGTCTAATCTCTGACATGGAAAGTCCCTTATAATATGAACCCAAGACCTTTTACCATTGAAACTCTGCCTAGTCCCCAAATAACCACATCCTTACTCAGACCTTGGTCCCTCTGAGCCCTCCTAGTGCACTATGTCCTTCTGTCAGGAATGTGTTTGCACCCAAAATGCTCTGCCCACTGAATCCTTCCCACCCCTCCAGCCCACTTACTCAATAGAGATTCCTTTACTAGGGTCCCCTTTCCCTGCATTCCTACAGTTTTTGGAATTACTATCATTTATTTGGCAAGTATCATCTTTTGCCTTGTGTTATCATTCACCCTTCAACGCATGCGTGTTTTCTACCACCCCAAATGTAAGCGGAATTAAGGCAAAACTTACAATGTATTCCCCCCTCCCAATTTCCCACAGTATCCAGATGTGTTATTTCTAATAGATGTTCAACAAATACTAGACGGTTAACCAGCTGGTTCATCTAGGTTGGGAAAGATCCCTCAGATACTACTCACATTTTGGAATTACAGGATTTTGAAAAAAGAGGAAGCACACATGCTCAAATGCAGGTCCCCAAAGGGGGGCACATTTGCCCATTTCCATCAGGGAAGCAGTGGCAGCTCCAGTCTCAGACCCCGAGATCTCAGATTTACAATGATGTGGATGGATTGGGGTATGTTATTGGCAAAGGCAGACCAGCTAAATCACATATGGAGAAGCATAATAAACTTTGGCATCTAATATGCTTTGCTAAATTAAAGTTTAAAAAGGAAGACAGGAATAAATAAAATAGCTAGTTGAAGGCCAGCCTATTAAATGAAATTGAATCCAGGAGAGCTCCAGAACACAGTATACGCCCCTTTGGATACCACTTAATCATGACACTAAAAATATCCCTCAAGCTCTCAGCTTACTTGTGAGTTCGCTGAAGATGAATTCAACAGTACAGGATGAGAGAGTTAGTACATGGTTGGAAAGAAAATGTGAAGCTCTTTGAAAATTCTAATCTGTGAACAGCTCATCATTACCATGTAGGGGGAGGTCACATAATTTCAGGCACTCTGGTGATGTCAATACCCTACTTATAACAGTTTAATGACTTTCCATGGCCCTTAATATAAAATTCAAAACCCTCACGCTTCACACAAAGCCCTGCATGTTAGTAGGACTTCTGTCCACCTCTGCAATCTCATCCTGGTCAACTTGGGCTGCTAAAACAAAATCCCACAGACTAGGTAACTTATAAACAACAGACATTTATTGCTTACTGGGGAGGCTGGGAAGTCCCAGGTCAAGCCATTAGTGTGGTCAGATGAAGACCCTCCTTCTGCCTCAGAGCTGGAATCTTCTTGCCCTGTCCTCACACGGTGGAAGGTTCGGGAGCTCTCTGGAGCCTCTTTTATAAGAGCACGAATTCCATTCATAAGAGCTCCTCCCTCATGATTCAAGTGCCTCTCAAAGGCCCCACCCAATAATATTAGCATCTTTGGGGGTTAGGATTTCAACATAGGCATTCTGAGGTGGCCCAAACATTCAGACTACAGCAACCATCTTCTAACAATTTCCCTCTTTTTCTGTGCTCCAGTCGGCTGGTTTTTTGGTTCTCCAAGCACTACATGTTACTTTCTGCCTCAGGGCCTTAGCACATGCATTTCCCTTCCTCTTGGAGTACTCTCACCCTTCTTGCCTAGATACTTCCTATTTATTCATTTTACTTCTTTGAGAAACCTTGGAAAATTTTCCTATTATACACTCTAATAACACCTTGTGTTTCTGCTTCAGAGCACAAATGAAAATCAGAATAAATTAAATGCACACAAATTTTTAAAATTTAATCTATGTCTTCCACACTAGATTTTGCTAAAGGGGAATATCCTTCCCCCTTTGGTTTTATTTTTATTTTTTTTGAGATTGATTTATTTGAGAGAGAGAGAGCATGAGCAGAGGGGGAGGGGCAGAAGGAGAGCGAGAAAGAGAATCTTAAGCAGACTACCCCCTGAGTGGGAAGCCTGACACAGGGCTCAAACTCATAACCTGCAGATCATGACCTGAGCGGAAATCAAGAGTCCGATGCTCAACCGATGGAGCCACCCAGGCACCCCAGGCCTCATGTTTTCATGTAGAAATACTTGAACTGGAGTCATGCCCATGCCTCTCTATCTTTCCCTTCTCAGATAGTGACTTGGAAAGTTTGGGTGTAAAAGTAGGCATGTGTAGCTCAGCTCTTTGTTTTCCTGGTTTGCTGGCAGGAATGGCATCTTGGACTGCTTGTGCCCTGGGTATGAGTCATATCCCTGAAGGGAGGAGGGAAGGCCTGCACTTGCCCAGTGGGCCTAGTGACTAAGTGACAGAAAATCCAGTAAGATTTATCAATAATATTGCTGACATTTTGATCTTTGTTTCTTTGTTTGGTATATTTAACTCGTATCATACAAAACTCAAAAGGGGAGGAAAAAGATGTTAAAAATCCCATTGGAGGGGGCAGAGCAAGATGGCGGAAGAGTAGGAGACCTGGATTTCGTTTGGTCTTAGGAATTTGGCTGGATAGAGATCAAACCATTCTGAACACCTACAAACTCAACAGGAGATCAAAGAAAAGAATAGCAACAACTCTCTGAACAGAAAAGCGACCACTTTCTGGAAGGTAAGACATGCGGAGAAGTGAATCCGAGGTGATATTCGGGAAGATAGATGGCAGGGGAGGGGGCCTCCATCAGCCACTACTGGCAAGTGATAGAACAGTGGAGCACAAAATCGGAAATTTTAGAAGTTGGCTCCGCTGAGGCACGTGGCTCCAGTGGCTAAGCGGGGGAAGGAACCCTCGCGGGACAGTGTGGTCTCAGGACTCTCAGGGTCACAGAAAGACGGGGGGCGCCTGAGTGCAGCAGAGCTCCCAGGTATCGGAGTGGGGAAGCCGCTGCAGAGACGGAGCCGAGGAGAGGGCTCTCAGGTCAGGGTTGCCATAAACTGTGATCTGCGGCACAGTTGGGCCACTGCTCCTCCAGCAGGGACCCAACAAGCGGCAGATCCCAGGAGAGTCCCCTTCCTCCTCTGGGAGGAGCGGCGCAGGAGCGCACCGCAGGGATCTGCTGGGTTTGGAGACTCCACACGGGGTCGTGTGCCAGAGATAGAAACGCTCGGTCACAGGCCGGGTGAGCATGGAGTGCGGCCGGAAACCAGGGAGACAGGAGTGACTGACTGCTTTTCTCTGGGGGCGCACTGAGGAGTGGGGCCCCGAGTTCTCGGTTCCTCCAGGGAGGAGATCGGGAGGCCACCATTTTCACTCGCATCCTGCAAAGCTGTACAGAAAGCTTGCAGGGAACAAAAGCTCCTGAGAGCAAACCCGAAGTGATAGCTTAGCCCAGACCCGGCAAGGGCGGGGCAATTCTGCCTCCAGCAAAGACATTTGGGGACCATGGCAACAGGCCCCTCCCCCAGAAGATCAGCAAGAACAGCCACCCAAGACCACGTTTACCGATCAATGAGAATGACAGAGCTCCAGCGCTAGGGGAATACTGCACATAGAATCCATGGCTTTTTTACCATGATTCTTTAGTTTTTCAAAGTTAATTTTTTTAACTGTCTTTTTTTTTTAATTTTTCTCTTTCCCTTTTCCAACCAACATCTGATCAATCCCTTTTTTAAAAATCATTTTTATTTTTCATTTTTAGAGTCATATTCTATCCCTTCATAGTAGTTACCCTTATTTTTGGCATACGTAAGTTGTTCTCTCTTTAAAATTTTGAGATAGTTTCTTCTAACAGATCAAAATATACCCTATATCTCAAGTGTATGGCTTTGTTCTAGTCTCCTGCCTGATCACATTCTCTCCCTTTTATTCCGTTTTTTTTAAAAACCTTTCTTATTTCAAACAACTTCTTATCAATTCCTTTCATAAAATTTTTTATAATTTTCATCATTACAGTCATATTCCATCCCTTCATCGTATGAACCCTTATTTTTGTACATACATATATTTTTCTTTCTTTAAAATTTTGGGAGGCACGTTCTTCTAACAGACCAAAATACACCCAAAATCTAGTGTGTGGCACTGATCTATGCACCAGCCTGATCATATTTGATCATATTCTGTTTTTTTTTGTTTTGTTCTGTTTTTGTTTGTTTTTATCTTTTTCTTTCTTTTTCTTTTTCTTTTTTCTTTTTTTCCCTTTCTTTCCCCCCGGTTTCAGGTCTTTTCTGATTTGTTTAGAGTATATTTTCTGGGGACGTTGTTACCCTGTTTGCATTTTGTTCTCTCATTCTTCTATTCTCCTCTGGACAACATGACAAGATGGAAAAAATCACCTCAACAAAAAGAACAAGAGGGAGTACCGACTGCCAGGGACCTACTCAATGTGGACATTAGTACAATGTTGGACCTAGAGTTCAGAAGCATGATTTTGAAGATACTAGCTGGGCTTGAAAAAAGCATGGAAGTTATTAGAGAAACCCTTCCTGGAGAAATATAAGAACTAAAATCTAACCAAATCGAAATCAAAAAGGCTATTAATGAGGTGCAATCAAAAATGGGGGCACTAACTGCTAGGATAAATGAGGCAGAAGAGAGAATTAGCGATATAGAAGACCAAATGATGGAAAATAAAGAAGCTGAGAAAAAGAGAGATAAACAACTACTGGATCACGAGGGCAGAATTTAAGAGATAAGCGATATCATAAGATGAAACATTAGAATAATTGAGATCCCAGAAGACAAAGAAAGAGAGAGAGGGGGAGAAGGTATATTGGAGCAAATTATAGCAGAGAAATTCCCTAATGTGGGGAAGGAAACAGGCATCAAAATCCAGGAGGCAGAAAACCCTCTCAAAATCAGTAAAAATAGGTCAACACACCGACATCTAGTAGTAAAACTTACGAGTCTCAGAGACAAGGAGAAAATCCTGAAAGCAGCTCAGGAGAAGAGATATGTAACCTACAATGGTAGAAACATTAGATTGGCAACAGACTTATCCACAGAGACCTCGCAGGCCAGAAAGGACTGGCATGATACATTCAGAGCACTAAATGAGAAAAATATGCAGCCAAGAATACTATATCCAGCTAGGCTGTCACTGAAAATAGAAGGAGAGATAAAAAGCTTCTAGGACAAACAAAAACTAAAGGAATTTGCAAACACGAAACGAGACATCCAAGAAATATTGAAAGGGGTCCCCTAAGCAAAGAGAGAACCTAAAAGCAACATAGACCAGAAAGGAACACAGACAATAAACAGTAACAGTCACCTTACAGGCAATACAATGGCACAAAATTCATATCTTTCCATAGTTACCCTGAATGTAAATGGGCTCAATGCCCCAATCAAAAGACACAGGCTATAAGATTCGATTGAAAAACAAGACCCATCGATATGCTGTCTGCAAGAGACTCATTTTAGACCCAAGACACCCCCAGATTGAAAGTGAGGGGGTGGAAAACCATTTACCATACTAATGGACACCAAAAGAAAGCTGGGGTGGCAATCCTTATATCAGACAAATTAGATTTTAAACCAAAGACTGTAATAAGAGATGAAGAAGGACACAATATCCTACTTAAAGGGTCTGTCCAACAAGAAGATCAAAAACTGTAATAAGTATGCCCCTAACATGGGAGCCGCCAATTGTATAAGTCAATTAATAACAAAAGCAAAGAAACACATTGACAACAATACAATAATAGTGGGGGACTTTAACACCCCCCTGATTGAAATGGACAGACCATCTAAGCAAAAGATCAACAAGGAAATAAAGACTTTAAATGACACACTGGACCAAATGGACTTCACAGACATATTCAGAACATTCCATCCCAAAAAAACCAGAATGCACATTCTTCTCTAGTGTCCATGGAACATTCTCTAGAATAGATCACATCCTAGGTCACAAATCAGGTCTCAACTGGTACCAAAAGTTTGGGATCATTCCCTGCATATTTTCAGACCACAATGCTTTGAAACTAGACCTCAATCACAAGAGGAAAGTTGGAAAGAACTCAAATACATGGAGGCTAAAGAGCATCCTACTAAAGAATTAATGGGTCAACCAGGAAATTAAAGAAGAATTAAAAAAAATTCATGGAAACCAATGAAAATGAAAACACAACTTCAAAATCTTTGGGATGCAGGAAAGGCGGTCCTAAGAGGAAAGTAAATAGCAATACAAGTCTTTCTCAAGAAATAAGAAAGGTCTCAAATACACAACCTAACCCTACACCTAAAGGAGCTAGAGAAAAAACAGCAAATAAAGCCTAAACCCAGCAGGAGAAGAGAAATAATAAAGATCAGAGCAGAAATCCATGAAATAGAAACCAAAAGAACAGTAGAACAGATCAACAAAACTAGGAGTTGGTTCTTTGAAGGAATTAACAAGATTGATAAACCCCTGGCCAGACTTATCAAAAAGAAAAGAGAAATGACCCAAATCAACAAAATCATGAATGAAAGAGGAGAGATCACAACCAACACCAAAGAAATACAAACAATTATAAGAACATCTTATAAGCAACTATATGCCAGCAAATTAGATAATCTGGAAGAAATGGATGCATTCCTAGAGATGTATCAACTACCAAAACTGAACCAGGAAGAAGTAGAAAACCTGAACAGGTCTATAACCACTAAGGAAATTGAAGCAGTCATCAAAAATCTCCCAAAAAACAAAAGCCCAGGGCGAGATGGCTTCCCAGGGGAATTCTACCAAACATTTAAAGAAGAATTAATACCTATTCTTCTGAAACTGTTCCAAAACATAGAAATGGAAGGAAAACTTCCAATCTCGTTTTATGAGGCCACCATTACCTTGATCCCCAAACCAGACAAAGACCACATCAAAAAAGGAGAATTGCAGACCAATATCCTTGATGAACACGGATGCAAAAATTCTCACCAAAATCCTAGCCAATAGGATCCAACAGTACATTAAAAGGATTATTCACCACGACCAAGTGGGATTTATCCCTGGGCTGCAAGGTTGGTTCAACATCTGCAAATCAATCAATGTGATACGATACATTAATAAAAGAAAGAACAAGAACCATATGATCCTCTTAATAGATGCAGAAAAAGCATTTGACAAAGTACAGCATCCTTTCTTGATCAAAACTCTTCAGAGTATAGGGATAGAGGGTACATACCTCAATATCATAAAATCCATCTATGAAAAATGCACAGCGAATATCATTCTCAATGGGGAAAAACTAAGAGTTTTCCCCTATGGTCAGAACGTGGCAGGGAGGTCCACTATCACCACTGCTATTCAACATAGTATTAGAAATCCTAGCCACAGCAATCGGACAACAAAAAGAAAGAAAAGGCATCCAAATCGGCAAAGAAGAAGTCAAACTGTCACTCTTTGCAGATGATATGATACTTTATGTGGAAAACCCAAAAGACTCCACCCCAAAACTGCTAGAACTCATACAGGAATTCAGTCAAGTAGCAGGCTATAAAATCAATGCACAGAAATCAGTGGCATTCCTATGCACCCACAACAAGACAAGAAGAAAGAGAAATGAAGGAGTAGATCCCATTTACAATTGCACCCAAAACCATAAGATACCTAGGAATAAATCTAACCAAAGAGGCAAAGAATCTGTACTCAGAAAACTATAAAATACTCATGAAAGAAATTGAGGAAGACACAAAGAAATGGAAAAACGTTCCATGCTCATGGATTGGAAGAACAAATATTGTGAAGATGTCAATGCTACCTAGAGCAATCCACACATTCAATGCAATCCCCATCAAAATACCACCCACTTTTTTCAAAGAAATGGAACAAATAATACTAAAATTTGTATGGAACCAGAAAAGACCCCAAATAGCCAGAGGAATGTTGAAAAAGAAAAGCAAAGCTGGCAGCATCACAATTCCGGACTTCCAGCTCTATTACAAAGCTGTCATCATCAAGACAGTTTGGTACTGGCACAAGAACAGACACATAGATCAATGGAACAGAATAGAGAGCCCAGAAATGGACCCTCAACTCTATGGTCAACTAATCTTTGACAAAGCAGGAAAGAATGTCCAGTGGAAAAAAGACAGTCTCTTCAACAAATGGTGTTGGGAAAATTGGACAGCCACATGAAGAAGAATGAAACTGGACCATTTCCTCACACCACACACAAAAATAGACTCCAAATGGTTGAAAGACCTAAACGTGAGACAGGAGTCCATCAACATCCTAAAGGAGAACACAGGCAGCAACCTCTTCGACCTCAGCCGCAGCAACTTCTTCCTAGAAACATTGCCAAAGGCAAGGGAAGCAAGGGCAAAAATAAACTATTGGGACTTCATCAAGATAAAAAGCTTTTGCACGGCAAAAGAAACAGTCAACAAAACCAAAAGACAACCAGCAGAATGGGAGAAGATATTTGCACATGACATATCAGATAAAGGGCTAGTATCCAAAATCTATAAAGAACTTATCAAACTCAACACGCAAAGAACAAATAATCCAATCAAGAAATGGGCAGGAGACATGAATAGACATTTTTCCAAAGAAGACATCCAAATGGCCAACAGAACCATGAAAAAGTGCTCAACATCGCTCGGCATCAGGGAAATCCAAATCAAAACCTCGATGAGATACCACCTCACACCAGTCAGAATGGCTAAAATTAACAAGTCAGGAAACGACAGATGTTGGCGGGGATGGGGAGAAAGGGGAACCCTTCTTCACTGTTGGTGGGAATGCAAGCTGGTACAACCGCTCTGGAAAACAGTATGGACGTTCTTTAAAAAGTTGAAAATAGAGCTACCATACAATCCAGCCATTGCACTACTGGGCATTTACCCCAAAGATACAAATGTAGGGATCCGAAGGGGTACGTGCATCCCAATGTTTATAGCAGCAATGTCCACAATAGCCAAACTGTGGAAAGAGCCAAGATGTCCATCGACAGAGGAATGGATAAAGAAGTGGTATATATATACAATGGAATATTATGCAGCCATCAAAAGGAATGAGATCTTGCCATTTGCAATGACGTGGATGGAACTGGAGGGTGTTATGCTGAGCGAAATAAGTCAATCAGAGAAAGACATGTATCATATGACCTCACTGATATGAGGAATTCTTTATCTCAGGAAACAAACTGAGGGTTGCTGGAGTGGGGGGTGGTTGGAGGGATGGGGTGGCTGGGTGATAGACATTGGGGAGGGTATGTGCTATGGTGAGCGCTGTGAATTGTGCAAGACTGTTGAATCACAGGTCTGTACCTCTGAAAGAAATAATGCAATATATGCTAAGAAAAAAAAAAAGAGAAGATAGCAGGAGGGGAGGAATGAAGGGGGTAAATTGAAGGGGGAGATGAACCATGAGAGATGATGGACTCTGAAAAACAAACTGAGGGTTCTAGAGGGGAGGGGGGTGGGGGGATGGGTTAACCTGGTGATGGGTATTAAAGAGGGCACATTCTGCATGGAGCACTGGGTGTTATGCACAAACAATGAATCATGGAACACTACATCAAAAACTAATGAGGTAATGTACAGTGATTAACATAACAATAAAAAATTTAAAAAAATAGAAAAAAAATCCCAGTGGATTCTAAGCTTGTCTTTTTCATCAAATGTAACCCCAGCATGCAGCCCAGTTCCTGCAAATAGTGAATGTTCCATAAATATTTATCAAATGTATGAATTATTTAACCTCTCCGAGCCAGTTTTTTCAAATGTAAAATGATGATAAAACCCACTAATCAGGCAACATTAGGTAAGTATTGAAGCACTATGTTAAAGCAATCAGTACAGTATCTGGAGCATGGTTCAATGGATAAATATGCTGTAGCTATTAATTTCTGGCTACAACAACTGAGAATAATTCCTATTTAGAGCTACACACTTCAACCAGACGTCAAGATAATATAACCACAGTGTCATTGTGTCTACCTGATTGGTTCTGATATCTTTCATAAAAATAATATAAGGTTGTTTTTTAACCTAATATTATATATATCAGAAGGATAATCTATAATATAGAATGAAATATCACTCATCTATTCAATGTACACAGAGACTTAAAATCAAATTACCCAAAATATGCAATAGTCTTCAATTATACTCTGATTCTGATGTCCCTTACAAATCTCCCCATACTAAGTTATTGAGAAAGCACTTTCAAAATCATAGGGTAATACACCTTCTGGACTTGGTTCAAATATGCTTCTTGTGTTATTCTGTGTCAACTGCACTGTCCATAGCATTCTGTTCTGGTCCCTACCACACCAGCCGTTCTCAGTAGCAAGACTGATGCCCTAGCTGTGTCTGCCTGTCTGTTTCTCAGTAAGATTTCCCAGACCCAGTGTCTGCAAATTGACTTTTTGCATCAGTTATGCGTTTTAGCAATACATGCAGTCAGGTAATGGGTGCTGCTTCAGGACAGGCATCAGAAGACAGGGAAAAATGCATTATTACTGAGGGCCAGTGGAGAGAGAGAAAAAGAATGTTTATATTTGGTATCTGTTGGAAATCACATTCTGATAAATGTGGAGTGTCTCCAATTTCCTTCATGGCTTACTGATAATTTTGTCTCTTTGTATTAAAGATCTAGGTGACGTCTGCATCTAGTTAGGATGGAGAAGAATGTGAAAGACCTTTACTCCTAAGGTAACTACAAGAAAAAAAGAAATAGACAAAAGAAAACTGATAGTTTTTTTTAATGGAACTAGTGAAGGGCAGTGGATGCAAGCAAGGAAATTTTGATGAACTGATGTGTAGAGAAAAATCTACCCCCTCATCAGTGAGAAGGGAGTTGTGGCTCATCCATTCTTGGTGGTGGATGCCTAGTCCAGTGGAGGTGAGAACAGTCAGCCATGGATGAGAAGAAAATACCAAAGTCTTGAACGACGGTGAGGGCTCACTGGATGAGTTGGACTTTGAAAGAGCTCCAAAGACAAAATCAAATCACTTGGTCCAAAAATCTACCACAACCCCCACTAACACATTTGCACCCCGAATTTTGCAGAGCAAGCAATAATGGTGAATGGATAGCAGAAAGATCACATTTTCAGAATTTCATTTACATTCTGGGGCCCTAGGAAACTGGAATTCAAAGATCAACCAAAATTATCTAAAATTGAAGTGCAATCTACTCCCAGCTCAAAATACTGACAAGATCTAAAAATATCATCCCTTGGGCAGTGGGCATGACACTGGAGGCTGGGCTGATCAATCTAGTTAAATATTTGGTCCAGCTCCAGCTCAGATAGATTTTAGATGGAACCTGAATGATCAGCAGTACCCTTCTTCCCCAACCTTACCAGCAGAGAGAGTAGAAGGATTTTCATTCTCTGGGAAATAAAATAAAAATTTAATACACCAGTTTCTACTCTTTTTTGTTTGTTTTTAACGTACAACAGGAGTACAATAAAAAATGTTCAGACACATTTCCTGAAGGAGCCAGAAAATGTGACCTTTAATAAAGAGAAGAACAGTCACAAGAAGCAAATCCAGTTAGAAATTGCAGAGAATGACTTTCAACAACTCTAAACATAAAACAACCATCAAACATGCATTAAGGAATTTCTAGGAAGAGATGAATGTAACAGGTAAAGACATAGAGGCATTTTAGGAAAGAAACTGAAACTTAAAAAAGAGGACCAAATGGGAATTGTTGAATTGAAAATCTGAAAGAAAAAAAAAGTCATTGGATGAGTTTAGATTGTAGGGAAGCCTGGGTGGCTCAGTCGGTTAAGCGACTTCCTTCTACTCAGGTCATGATCCTGGAGTCCCAGGATCTAGGGAGTCCAGCATCAGTCTCCCTGTTCAGCAGGGAGTCTGCTTCTCCCTCTGCCCCTCCCCCATCTCCTGCATGCACACACATGTGGGCTCTCTCTCTCAAATAAATAAATAAATAAATAAATAAATAAAATCTTTAAAAAAAAGAAAAGAACAGGTTGTATGCTGCAGCAGAACAAATCAATGAACCTGGAGAAAGGTCAATGGAAATTAACCCAACTGAAGTAGAAAAAGAAAAAAAAAACTTGGAAAAAAAGAAAGCAGCATGTTAGTGACCGGTGGGATAGTATAATGTGGTCTACATGTAACTGGAATCCTGGAAGGAGAAACAAACAAATGTCACCAGAAAAATCATTTGAAGAAATAAGGGCCAACATTTTCCCAAATTTGATGAAAAATATTAATCCACAGGTTCAAGAAGATCAGCAAACCCTAAGCAAAATAAATACAAAGATACCCACACCTAGGCATATTAAAACTACGGTCTAGTCCAGCTCAACTTAGCTCTAGAAGGAATCTGCTGGTTAGCAACCTCCACCCTAACCTCACCAGCAAACTTTTGCTCTCTCAGAAATAAACAAAATGAAAAGATCATATCTAGTTATGTTCTTAGTTTTCAAGCTGCTGCAAATCAATGGTAATATCTTAAAATAGCCAGGAGGGGGGAAACAACTAGGAGAATTGTTATCCTGGACCTAAATCCAACAACAACAACAACAAAATATATATATATATTTATAATGTAAGTAATGGAAAGTTTGAGCAAAAGTGTGTATACAATTTTGGAGTCCATGAGAAAGAGAAAAATCTGGTGTGAGTGCATTGTTTCTAGAAGGTAGCTTTGAAAATTGAAGGTAAGCATGATTCTATGGAAAGGAAGGTAACACGTGACACTCTTACACAGGCAATTATGAATGTGCACTTGTGAGAAGTTTCCAGGAGGAAGGGTGTGTTTTTAAGAGAGACCGGGAGCTCACAATCATTGAAAGAGACCCCATTACATTACATTACACACTTTAATACTTTTTTGCCAAAAAGTATTATTTCCCAGAGCACTGAGATAGCTTGCCAAGTGTCCAAATAGCTGTCCTGTAGGAATACATGTGCACTGCTGGTGTTTTTTATTAGTCTTGGAATCAGAAGAGCATAAGAATATTAGAGTTGGCAAAATCTGTCCTGATTTTCAAAAGGGTAAAGAAGGTGCATTCTCTCTCTCTCTTTTTTTTTAGGGATTTTATTTATTTATTTGACAGAGAGAGAGAGAGCACAAGCAGGCGGAGCAGCAGAGGGAGAAGGAGAAGCAGGCTCCCCGCTAGGCAGGGAGCCCAATGTGGGGCTCGATCCCAGGACTCTGGGACATGACCTGAGCCGAAGACAGATGCTTAACCAAATGAGCCACCCAGGCTCCCCAAGAAGGTACATTCTTAAAATGCTAGGTAAGTAGTCTTGACATGGCCCCTACATGATTCTGAAATGTGGGATTACTTAATGAATCATTTGTTCCCACCTGAAAGTAGAAGCGCTTAATTAAAAGCATACAATGCCAGGTTAGCATTCCTTCTTTAAGGAGAGTAACAGGACCCATCAAATTGGAGCAAAGCTGCTCATACAGTGCATCTGGAATTTAGCGAAGCATTCAACAGAGTCTTCATGAGGTTTTTGTGGAAACATTAGAGAAATCTAGAATATATGTAAGAATGAATAGATGGTTTAATAGCTGGTTAAAGAGTCATTCTCAGAATGGGCTGATCTATGGACAGATGTTAATCAGCATATAGAAGGGTCTATATCATTCCCCTTCTTCACCTCTCAATGACACTTCAGCCCACTGTGACCCAGATCCTGCCCGCATCACTCGATGGAACAAGACTCACCAAGTCCCACAGTGACTGAGTAGTTTCTAAATGTAATGAACATTTTATTTCAATTGCCTTCTCTGGGACATTTGACACTTAATTCTTTTGGAAATCCTCTAGACTTGACTTTGAACTCGCCACTACCCCCTTGGTTTTCTTCCTGTAGTGTTGCTCAATCTTACAGGGTTCTGACCCCCACAAACCCTTAAAGGTTGGTGCCCTCAGGGTTCTGTCCCAGACTCACTGCTTTGTTTAATCATTTTCCTTGGGTTTTCTGATTCATATGGACTCACCTTATGTGTTCTCTGACAGTGCTCAGGTTTGTGTCTTCAGCCCAGATCTGTCTGCTGGAGGCCAGACACATTCATCAGCACTTGGATGTTCCAGAGATGGCTCACACTCAGTGTGTTCCAGACTGAACTTATTGCTGTTCCCATCAAAAGCAGTCATTGCCCCTCTTCCTGTGTTCTCTATATCAGTAACACCTTGTCTGCCTACGTGCGCAGCCTAATTCCTCCCTGCCATAATCTATGGATCGAATTGTGCCCTGCCTCCCAATTCATATGTTGAAGTCTCAAGCTCCAATGTGACCGCATTTGGAGATAAGGCTTATAGGAGGTAATTAAGGTTAAGTGAGATAGTAAGCATAGGGTCCTAATCTGATAGGATTGTTGGCCTTAGATGAAGAGGAAGAGAGAGAAAGGCTGTGTGAAGATGCAATGAGTAGGCAGTTGTCTATGAGCCAGGAAGAGGGCTCTCACCAGAACCCCACCGTGCATACACCCTGATCTCAGACTTTTAGCCCCCACAACTGTGAGAAAAGTAAATTTCTGTTGTTTAAATCACCCAGCCTATGGTATTCTGTTATGTCAGCCCCATTGGACTAAGACACCAAGAACAAAGTCAACACCCTACCTATTCCACCAACTTAACATATGCAGAATACTTTCCTACCTCAAAAATCTCAATCTGACTGACATAGAATCTCATTGTTTCTTGCCTTAATGACTTCCATGAGCTCTCCTTGTCTTTACTTTGTACCCACCCCCCAATTAATTCCTCCCCTTAATGTCAGAGCCACTCTTCTAAAAATATGAACATGGCCATGTCATTCCCTGGCTTAAAATGTGTCATTTGATCTCAATTATTTTCAAGATAAAATCCAAATTTCTTAGCAAAATGGATAGGGTCCTTCCTGTTCTGATCCCTGTTTACTTCTCCATCCTTATCATCTCATTATCCACCCCTTCAGAACTTACATTCCATTCATACCGAAAAATTTACATTTCTCCTATACTTTAATTAAATATTTAAAATTCAGTATACTTTTCCACACTTTAATATCCCTGGTGACCCTGCTTTGCGGAAATTGTAGGTTCAAATTGAAGCCTCCACTACATGAGTTAGACAGGCTTCATACCCCTCTAATGAGGAAGACTAATAAATAGGTATAATAATACAATATGATCACGTCCACAGTAGAGATTTGGAGGGTCATGGAGCACAAAGGAAGAAAATAAGCAAAACAAAATATTATACCCAGTCCTCTGCCTGAGGCTGTACGAGGCATTTTGTAAAGAGGAGCTGTTACTTTTGCATGATAGAGATTCACCAGAATCTTCAAGGATGAGTAGAATTATCTCCTTCCTGTTCTATATCCCTCGCTAAGAATAGCGCTGGCATAGAGGGGCTGATCCTCCATACTGACTACTTGATCATCTTAATAAAACATTCTTGTCCACTTTCACCTAGCAAGGCTCTAAAACATCAGCAGATACTGAGCATCCTTTCCTCTGACTAACGAACCATTTTATTTTATGAAAAAAATTGTAGGTGTGTCACTATATAATAAGCGCCATTACCGTTCTGGTCAATAAAATAGCGGTAACAGGAAGGATATTCATGTTCACACAAGGCACTTTAAAATGACTGATCGCTGCACTTATGCAAATGCCCTGAGAGGCCTATGCTGTGATTTCTCGGTACCAGTGTGGGGAGACCACAGAGGCCAGGGACCATATCTGTTCGGGATATTTGGGGGGAAAGGTTCTAATCTTCATCTGTGTGGTAATCTGTTTATATCCACTGGCAGTGAAGGTTTTAAGCAATGGTTCTTTATGATAACGGCTACATTGATGATGTTGATGGTAATTCTGTGGCCGAGACATCACACAATGCTCCAGATGGGGTCCTGATAAATGCTTCATGATAACGGTAAACAGTGGATTTCATGCAAGCGTCCTATTAATTTAATGGAGAGCCTTGTTATATTTTGGCATAGTTTGGGGGAACATATAGGATATAGGATACACGTCCATGACAATTTTGCTACTTTCCCACACTAGAAAAAATACATAACTTACAAGATATCACCCCTTCCTTTCAAAACAGAAAAAAAAATAGAGGAAGGGAAGTTAGAAAGGAAGAAGGAAACAAATATTCATCATCTGCGTCAGATATTTTTTACAAATTATTTTGTGTAATCTCTTTTAAAAAGATTTTATTTATTTATTTATTTGAGAGAGAGAGAGAGAGAGAGAGAGAGAGAGAGAGAGAGAGAGAGCGCGCGTGCTTAAGCAGGGGGAGGGGCAGATGGAGAGGGAGAAGCAGGCTCCCCGCTGAGCAGGGAGCAGGTCGCGGGACTCGATCCTACGACCTGATCACCACCTGAGCCGAAGGCAGACGCTTGACTGAGCCACCCAGGTGCCCTATACTTTGTGTAATCTTTTTGATAATTCTACATCGTGAGGAAATTCTAGACACGGAGAAACTGAGATTCAAAATGGGAATTGGCCAGTCGCGAAGCAGAGCTTAGCGTGGCTATGACACCAGGTCTGTGTACTTCCTAACCCTCCACAGCGCTGGTCCCTATTGCACCCCGACAGCAACCCACTGACAAGGCACAGGGCACACAGTTCAGGCATCTTCCTTCTCCACCCCTCCGTCCTCCTGTGCTCTGGCCTTGCTCCCAAGCCTGGATGCCCGTGTTCCGCAGGCCAGACAGCATAAGGGAGGAGTCATTAAGAAAGGTCAGAATCAGGCCACCTACCCTCCTCCAGGCCCCGCTACTTGCCAGAGGTAGGGTCCGGAACAAGTATTCACACCCTCTTTCTGGGCCTCCTTTTTCTCTACTGCAAAATGAGTAAATCGACTTGGGTTTCTGAGATTTCCACCCGCTCTTAAGAGTCGGTGATAAACAAATGCCTGGTTTATTGCTGATCCTCCTAGAGTAAATTACCCTAACAATGAGATCCGTTTACATAATCGGGGAGGTGGCCGGCTCCTGCCAAGCTAATGGCTTGCTCGCTGGCCTGTGTACCTGACCACCGGCTGTGAGCGGGCTCCTTGCTTCCGAGGACCGCGGAGGACGCTCTGCAGAGAAGACCTCATGTCCGCCGCAGAGACACCTGACTCCCAGCGGTCAGGGCTGGGTCTCCCGGCCGAGAGGAGACAAAGCAGCCTCCAGATCGTACTGCACCCAGACGCACGCTCCCTCTGTGCTTCTGACCCCCAAATAAACCATGTCCTGTGTCTCCTATTCATAGAAAGTCAAGCAGGGTAATTTCCTTTTTTTTCTTTTCTTTTTTCTTTCTTTGTTTTTGTTTTGTTTTTGTTGTTGTTTTGGTGTGGGAAAGAAAAAAAAATCCACTAGCAGCATAAATGGGAGAGAACGTTTGACCTTATAGAATCACCGAGTGCTGGGATGGAAGGTGATTTTTCACTAACTCCCTTGGGTATAGATGGTAAGGGCCAGCGGCAGTCCCCCAGCCGAGACTAGAAGCCAGCTGGATGCCTCCTTTGCAAAAGATCTGGAAACAGCGTTTAGAAACTCTGGCTGTCCTTGACACACTCCCCAGTTGTACCACCCCACCGCCTCCCACCCCCCAACTTACCAAAGAAAGCTTCCCTGATGTAGTGAGGTGGGGGAGTGGGAAATTAAAACAGGGGTAATAAAGACTCTGGAGGTTTTTTGTTTTTGTTTTGTTTGGTTTGGTTTGGGTTGGTTTGGTTTGGTTTGCTTAGAAACTAAAGTTTTAAGAGTTATTTTTTGTGGGGCGCCTGGGTGGCTCAGCAGGTTGAGCAGTTGCCTTTGGCTCAGGTCATGATCCCAGGGTCCTGCGATTGAGTCCCGCATTGGGCTCCCTGCTCAGCGGGGAGCCTGCTTCTCCCTCTCCCTCTGGCTGCCTCTCTGCCTACTTGTGCTCTCTCTCTCTATGTCAAATAAATAGGTGAAATCTTTAAAAAAAAAGTTATTTTTTGTGAAGCAATATCGATTTTTACGATCAGTGAAAATGAATACAGAACACGAACAGCATGTTGCACTTCTTAATAGTCAAAGAAAAAAACCCTTGGCCTCTTCTCTAAATTTCCCTTTAATCAATTTGCAAACCAAAATGGATGATGGAACTTGGAGGCATTCTCCGCTCTAAGCACTATTACATTCCTATTTTAGAAACAAGAGACTATTTATTAGTTGTATGTAGAAGGTCTGCTTTTAATGTAATTGCTCTGTCAGAGTGCAAGCTATCTGACTATTAATGTATAATTCTGCTTTTCTCGGAAACATGATTAGGCTTTTCATCTGGAATTTTTGCCCAAATTCTGATAAATGCACATTTGCTTTTAAGATTCTTTCAAAGAAAAAACAGGGATTATTAAAGGACCCTGGTCCCCATCATAAAGCACCTGATATAAAGGCACAGTCATTGCCCAAAGGAGCGGTGGAAGAATTTTATGTTCTGTTTTTCTTGCTCACTAGATGGTTTTGAACAGAAAGCCAGGGGTGGGGAATAACCATAGGAGTCTGTTACACACCAGCTCAGTGCTTACAAGGGGTATTAAATGGAAATCAACTGTAAGAAATAATCATGTGTTAAGAGGACTCCCTGCATCAACTTCATGAAGTGACTTTTCATTTTTGTGTTGCCTCTGAAGAAACTTTTAATGAGCGCAGATATTCTGTAAGATCTTGAAAAAGTAACCAAGAAGTTGTTGACCTTCTTTTCCTTACCGAGGAAGAATTTGTCCACCCTTGCCCTCCAGCTCTTGGGACTACGTGAGAACAACATTGGCCTCTGAGGTAGTGACCTTGGTTTCAGTCTGGGCTCCAGCATTTCCCTTCAGTCAAGTTGGAATCAACCCAGCAGCTCTGTTGGGGGCTTAATAGGCCAGGGCATTGATTGAGGAGCCAAGCTTTTGGAAGAATGTTAATCTTCTGCTAGCTGGATAGTGACTCCAAGAGGCTATGGAGGGATGAGCGAATGACCCAGTACTTCTGCTGCAGCTGCAGGATACAAAGACAGGCACAACCGGCCAGTAAACCTCCTCCGTTCCAGGCGGAAGAGGGGGGAATAGCCCTCCACCAGCCAGCACCTCACCCTTCCGTGATTTGCTCCCTTATGTTTCCGTGGGAAGGGAGGAGGGGGGCATTTTGGGTGATCACAAGGACTGAAGGGTACTGCTAGCATTTAGAGGGTGGGGGGCAGGGGTGCTAAACAATTTGTCCTGCTTAAAATGCCAGTGGCACTGAGGTTGAGGAACTGCTCCTGCCCCAAATGGATGCATGCCTGCCCGGCTCTGTCAAAGGTACGCGAAGACCCTCAGTACCACCTGGAAACTTCTCCTCAGTCTGCTTTCTCACTGTGGATCTTCTCCTCTCCCAACTTGGTTTTGTGAATTGGAATGGCAATCACCTCAGTTATTCACTCCTGGAAGATCAGCCTTTCCATGAGTTAGACCTTAGAAAGACCCAAACTTTCCTATCCTTGCCCATCGAAGCATATTTCTCCAACCTGTTATTTTAGCTTAAAGTGTATTTACTTTCCAGTTGCTAATTTTGACTCTACCCTCTATTGAAATTCTGCTTGCTCTCTTTTGTTCTTGAGCCTAGGCAGGTGTGATCTTACAGGTATGTGATACCGACTTTAGAAACTCATCTGTCTTATATCCTTACTTCCTCGGAGAGCCTGGCTTCAGGGGTCCTCCATACTACTCAAGGGAGAAAGACAACAAACATATTAGTTTGCTTGGGCTGCCATAACAAAGTACCACAAACGGGGTGGCTTAAACAGCAGAAATAGGTTGTCTAGCAATTATGGAGGCTTGGAGTCTGAGATGAAGGAGTGGGTGGGGCTGTGAGAAAAGGATCTGTTCCATATTCCTCTCTTAGCTTCTGGTGGCCTACCGCCAATCTTTGGAGTTCCTTGGCCTGTAGGAGCATCATCCTGATCTCTGCCTTCATCTTCATGTGCATTTTTCTTGCACAGATGTTTCTGTGTCCAAGTTTTCCCTTTTTATAAGGACACCAGTCATATTGGATTAGGGACCCATCCTACCCCAATATGACTTCATCTTAACTAATTCTATCCACAATGACTTTATTTCCAAATAAGGTCATATTCTGAGATAGTGGGGGTTAGGACTTCAACATATAAAATTGGAGGGGAACATAAGTCAACTTATAAAAGTATATTAGATTGTGGTAAGTACTAAGGAGAAGAATATAGCATGGGAAGGAGCTTGGGGAGCATAAAAGTTGGGGGCATATTGTTTTTAAAGGGTGGTCAGGAAGAAAATCACTGATAAGGTGATAGTTGAGCTGACCTGAAGGCAGTGGAAGAGCCAGTTATGTGGATATCCAAGAGAAGAAAATTCTAGGCAGAAGGAAGGGCTAATGCAAAGGCCATGGGGTGGGAGTGAGTGGACATGTCTGAGGAGCAGCAAGGTGGCCTATGTGGCTAGATGGGAGAGTGACAGGATGGATATGAAGAATGGGGTAGAGGCAACTAGGGGAACCAGACCATGTGGACCTTTGATGGCTTAGTAAGGCTCTTAAAGCCATTTGTCCTCAACTATCTGGACCGCTTGTCCAGATAGTTTAGATTGAATAAAATACCAATAGTTCCCAATTATTCAACATGTACAAGTTACTAGCACCATGATGTGCTTATTTTAATTTGTTAGCATATTTTTCTTCATTTCATATTATTTTATAGAAGACAACACTAAGATTCAGAGAGATTCAGTGATTTGTCCTGTATCACATGCTCAAGTAAATGAAGCAGATTGGACCTTTTGGTTATTTGACTTCAAAGTCCATGTGCTTAACCTCCATGCTATATGGCTGTTAGGGGTTGAATTGTATCCCTCCCAAATTCATATGCTGAAGTCTTAACCCCCTGGTACCTCAAAATATGACCTTTTCAGAAATAGGGTCCTTGCAGATGTAATTAGCTAAGGTGAGATCAAATGGTGTGGGGTGGGCTCCCAATCCAGTATGACTATTGTCCTTATAAAGAAGGGATATTTGGACAAATCTGGACATAGATACACATGCAGGGAGAATGCCACATGAAGATGAAGGTGGAGATTAGACTGATGCTTCTACAAGCCAAAGGCTACCAAAGATCACCAGCAAACCACCAGCAACTAGGTGAGAGGCATGGAACAAATTCTCTGTCACATCCCTAATAAGGAACTAGCCCTGCTGACACCTTGATCTTCGACTTCTGGCCTCCAAAACCATGAGATAATACATTTCTGTTGTTTAAGCCACTTAGTTTGTGGTACTTTGTTATGGCAGCCCTAGCGGATGAATGCAATGGCTGTCCATGGTTATTTATATTTACTCATTGCGGTGATTTCTAGCTTAAGGCCTTTTCCATCTTCCACAGGAGATGTTTCTAGAATATATCATCAGAGGTTTATGACTCAAAATTCCATAAATGTAGCCTTATGAGATTATAGATGTGGTTGGATCTTGGAGACAATCTTCCTGAAGATACAAAAATTGAGGCCCAGAGAGATGAAAGGACTTGCTCAAGGTCAGAGGAAATTCCATTTGTTTCCTTGTGTTACTTGCTCTTGGACTCTCTTCCAGGCCACCCTAACTTCTCTCCTTTTAGGCCTGTTTAGAGTAGGGTCTATCCACGATGCAGCTGTCTCGCCAGGAGGCAGTATATGTTGGCCTTTGTGTTGGGACAAGACCCTGCTCCTACTTCACCAGCATTTGCTAGAGCTTCCAGAGGTCAAAAGACAACACAGATCTCCTTATTCTAGCACCAGCTACAGTGGACCTTTGGAGATCATCAATCGCATTTCCACATACTTACCTTCTCTGCTGCTCTAAGAGAAAACTCTCTCAATTTCTATGCCCTAGACCTTGCGATATGAAGGACTTTTGATTCTATATGGTACTAGGTACACATTGCTTTACTTAGAATGTAGTAATTAGTCTTGGGGGAAGCACATGGAACTTCTTTGTCCAAGCATAACCTGAGAGTGTCTGATGATTTGCCTCCCTTCACCTTACTGAGAATCTGAGCAGAACTACTAGAGGTCTGGTTGTCTCCATCTTGCAATATGAATATCCCTGCTGTGCTCTCTCTGTTGAATGCACCCAGGGTACAGGAGTAGCAGCTCTGTGGTCCTGGATGGTGGAAGTCAGCGAAGGGAGGTCCCAGATGGAGGGTCAATCAAAGCTGGGATTGAGACACCTCACTGCTCCCTCAGTCCTCAGGAAGCCTTGTTGGCTGGCTCCACACTACCTTACATGGTTACCTCACATGGTTGTCACATTACCAACAAATCATTTACACCAAAGGAAGAGGAGGTGCCTCCTCACAAGAGCTGATAATGCTTTCCCTCCTTCTCTACATCCCCTAGGGATATCCTGGGACTCCAAATTTGAAGTCAAATATGTCATCCTTGTTGAGTGAGCTATGAATTGGGTGTGAGGTTTTAAACTTCTATAATAGGGTAAGTTACACTAAAACATTAGCCTTGGAACAAAAATAACGAATTCCAGTTTATTTCTGAGACTCGGGAAAAACACATGTGCAAAATCAAGGTTTTAGTCTGTTTTAGTATAAGGAGGAACAGAGATTCTTGCTCCAAATTGTTCTCTGACTGTTGAAATGTCACCATTATTGTTTCTTCCATGTATTAAAAACACACACACACTTACTTGGGAGGAAATCTTAATATCAGTTACTACATCCTAACGTGATTCTGGGATCTGAGAGAAAGAAGTTTCTTTTCAGCTGGAGCACAGTTAAGCCAGGCTGCTGCTGAGCCCATGCATTCTGTTTAGTCCTCACTCCTGCATTCATCATTGATTTGGTGGTAAGAGGCAACACTGATGAAGGGGACTCTGGAGGGTTAAAGATACATATTTCCAATGCCACAAATTTACCATGGCCTGATGCAAAGTGAGAGGGAGGTGGGAGGTCTGGACCATCTCCCATCTCCCTACTGCCTCTCAAGCTTTGGGCCGAAGGGAGGGTGGGTTCCGGAAGGCAAGTCTAAGGACTATGTTCCCATTAGTCATCAAATGTGCATTAAACATTGACACTGCACAGAACTTTATTATACACTATCTGTATAAGAATGAGTATCCTCTCGTGAGGTACTTAGACTCCAGTTAGGGAGATGGAATGTTTGCAGAAGGTCTCTCTCAGGAAGCCTTCATGACGCTGAGTGGTTTCTAGTGGCCCGAGAATGCATACTTGTCTGGTTTGGTTTCTACAGTGTCCCAAGTTCTTTCCCAAACATAGAACCCCCTGAGATCTGACTGGCCTTATCATCAGCACCTGGAGGGGTGGCTTTATCTTCAGACTTGGTCAACCAGCTGGGTCATTTGATACCAAGGGCCTCTAAAATTTTTTCCAGGTGGCCCAAAGTTCCTCATTGGCCCATCTACCAACCTAGAATGACCACATAATTTCTCCCCCTGTCTTTTTTTTTTTTCTTTTGAGTGCATGGTGGCTTGAAAATGAAGCCAATTTGCTACTGATGTATTTTGGGAATTTTCTGCGCTTCTCAGAGTCCAAGCTCCATCCAAAAGGGAAGAGACTCAGGCTCCCTCCCTATGGCCTAGACACAAGTAGGAAAGTTGAGAGGTAGAAGCAAGTTTCTGGAGCCAGTGGGATTTCAGGCTGGCAAGGAGAACATTGGACAGAGGAAGAAAGCAGAAAACTGCTGCTTCGCGACTGGGCTCAACATCAGACCAAGACACCTCCGGTTTTAGGCAGGTTGTTCATTCCCTATTTCCTTGACATAATTTTTTCCCCTGGTAACAAACTAATTCTAACAGACCCCATCAGTCAGCAATTAAGAATAATTTATGTTCCTTTCCCAAGGGAGAATCAATCCAGTATCCCAGGCAGAATCCCTTAATCATTTTGTTAACTACAGAAGAAACAGAGCTCTTTCTATCCAAGTCGCCTCCACTATTGCTGGGCCTGAGCTGTCGCCTGAGGCAGTAAACACCCTGCATTTTGCACCAGATACATTTTGAGTTCTCATTCTGTAATTTGAAAACAGAAGGAAAACAGAAAGAAATTTAATAGTAGCAGGAACAGACTGTGCTGCCCTTGCTGGTCATTAAATTATTCCTTTCATCCTGGCATTAAACAATAGCTGGCAATAAAGAAAACCCCAGGAGCACAATATTCTTGGGATTGTATCAGGATGGAAGATTAAACTCCTAAACGATTCGAGATGTTGCCGCTTTGTCCCTCAACCAAGAGGCTCTTATTGCTATCCCCACTGTTTCCGAGTGAAATATGTTTCTGCAGTGTTAGGGAGAATTTATGAGTAGCTCAAGGCTTCCTGTTTGAAGACACTTTCAAAAAGAGGCAAAGGAGAGGGGGGGCGGGAAATCCAGCCCTGAAAATCAGAATACACTTGCTTTGTGTGATTTTATTTAAGAAAATTTGATAACTGTGCAAAACCTAGGTTGCCTATGTCAGTGTCTGAACTAGAACGAAGAGAACTCTTCGGTAAAATTTCTAGGGAAGCAAAACTTTTCACAGAATCAAAATTTAGACTTTTTCTCTGAAGTGATGAGTCACTGAAATGTGGGCGTTGTGATTCATTCCTGAGTGTAACCAGGAAATTAGAACAATATCAAATACTCCAGCCTTGTTTTCACTACAAAAGTCAATTCCAATCAATCAGTTCCTAGCTCAAAATAACATGTCGAGTTTGGTAAAGAAATTTCCAAATCTGTTTTTCTTTGCTTTCATCTAAATTTAAAGAGAAAGGCTTTCAGGTTTTATTTATTTGAGAGAGATTGAGAATGAGCAGTAGGGAGGGCCAGAGGGAGACAGAGAGAGAAAGAGAGAGAGAGAGAGAGAGAGAGAGAGAGAGAAGCAGACTCCCTGCTGAGCAGGAAGGCCGATATGGGGACCTGATCCCAGAACCTGGAAACCATGACCTGAGCTAAAGGCAGCCGCTTAACCTACTGAGCTGCCCAGGCGCCCTGGCTTTCAGGTTTTAGATGATAGGTAATATTCTTGAAAGCTGGAAGGTAGATGCAGTAGCCCACAGTGCTCCCCGGAACAGGTGCAGTTTGGAATTGGAGTGGAAGGTGGGGCAGGGGGAAGGAGGGCAATAGCATTAAAAAAGCTTTTTAGGAGTTCCAGGAGTCACCAACCACAGTCCTCCAGAAGGTGCCCCGAGTGGAAGGAGGAGGGCAAGGTGAAACGTTTTAATTTCTACACAAATGCTATTCATGTACATACACCAGGAAACTACCATAGCTGCTGTTTCCCAAAACTGGATATGTGGTTCCCTATTGGAGACCACAGGTGCCATGATTCCAGAATTTGTGAGTACATCTGGCTCACAGAGACAGCCATTTATCGGGTGTGCTGAAAGCACCAAAGACCTTTCTCTCCCCAGTGTCTCCCCAACTGCTGACCTTGGCACCTCCCCATAGTATTGAAATTATCTGCATCTGAATTACTTATGGTAACTAAAAAAAAAGACCCAAGTAAGATGGGGTCTCACTGTAAGATCAATGATAAAGTTGTTGCCAACTCTCTAGCCCTTACAGTACGGGTTCTGACTTTGGAGGTTGTTACCCTTTGAAACTGTGTCTGCTCTTTCCAGAAAAATGTATAAATACACGGAAGTTTGTAAGTAAGCTTAGATGGTTCACAAATCTCCAGAAGACTCCGCATGAAGCCTACCCAACTCTCTGCCTCTCAACTCTGAATGTCCTCTCCTCCGCTCATTCTCCATTCCTGTTCAATCTATTATTCAGTCTCCTCCACGAAGTGAAGTCTTCCGTGGTTTTCCCCATCTGAACACCTATAGCTCTCACCCCTGCACTACGGTTTTGTGTTGTCTTGGAAGGTGTGTTTTCTTCTCATTCACACGTCTTGCCTTCCTGAATGGTGATATGCTCCTTGCCAGCTGGTATGTTGTGTTCTTCAATTTTCTATCTCCAGAGCACTGTGTGGGAAAGAGGCACTCTGCTATGCCTCTTACCCAACACAAGATCCCCACCCCCCCAAATATATCTCTGATAAATGCAACATTTCCCCTTAACATTAGAAAGCAGCAACTGATGCAGCTGATACATGTCCGTCTCTGTCCCCTCTGCCCCCCACAGCGGCACTGTTTGGTATTGTCCCACAGGTCCTTGGGTTTCTGTTCAAGTTTTCTTCAATCTTTTTTCTCTTATTTCTTCAGATTGAAAAATTTTAGTTAATCCATTTTCAAGTTTACGGATTCTCTTTTCTTGCCAACTCCAAAAAGCAATTAAGCCCATCAGTAAATGACTGCATCAGGCGTCCTGCTCAGTGGGGAGACTGCTTCTTCCTCTGCACCCCTCCATGCTTGCTCTCATGCTCTCTGAAATAAATGAATAAAATCTTTAAAAAAATATTTATTACATTGCCCTTTGCAGAAAAGTTTGCTGAACCCTACTCTAGAGTATAGTCCTTACTCCGAAGGCAAGGCCTTCCTGGTGTCTTAGCTGGTTTCCAAGGGGTATTTCTAAAATGCTACTGAGACCTGTTGACTCTTTGGGGCTTACAACTCCAAAGTCTTTGGGGACTGCTCTTCCTCCAGCATTGCTAGGATCTGTTCATTCTCAATGCTCTAGAAGCCTCTAGCCGGTGAACCCCTGGTGGTCTCTTCCTGTTCATTTATAGCGCAGGCCTCCGGCATGGTCTCATGGGGGAGCCCTCTCTGCCTAGCTCCCTCCTTGCCTATGCCCTGCTCAGCAGGTCCCAGCTCTGGCAGCTGTGCTACACCCTGTTCTCTCTCTCAGCTTCCACCCTTGCCTGGATTTCAGTGCTCTACTTAGAGAACTGTCCCTGGCTGACAGACAGCTGGATGACTGTAGGTTTACCTTTAAGTTTTTCTCTCTCAGGGATAACAGTCTTGGGCTGCCAGTGCCAGCAAACAGTTGCCTGAAAAATTTTCATACGGTTTTATGGCTGTTTGCAGTGGGAGGACTAGTCTGGTGTCAGTTACCCCATCATGGCTGGAAGTATAAATCCCCCCAGTATTAAAGCCTCATCACCCTCTTGGCAGATGGTATCTTTCATAGTCTGTGGCTCCATTTCTCATTTCTCTACTAACTCCCAGCTTCATGTATCATCTCGTCTTCAAAAAGAGGCCAGGCTCTCTGAGGGATCTGCTAGTCATTTTCTGTTTTCTCTCACAGGGACATCTGCAGTTCACAGCCCATTTGCAAAATGAACCAACTAACATTCCCCGAGTGCAGTGACTGATACAGCCTTTGGGACTGTGGTAACTAGCCCCACACACAACCTTTGTTCCTTAGGATGATTCAGGACAATCTCCACCCCCCCATTCATGGTTATGGGGTTTTAGAATTATACTTTACAACATCAATTTGTGTTAACATTAATATAAGTGCTCATTTCCAAGCACAGAAGAAAAGTGGCCACACTCTCCCATACAAAATAATCGATAGATAACCCAGTTAATTCTCATCGTGACAAAGGAAAGAGGGAAAGTAAACCTTTATTTATTGGGAGACAATGATGTGTCAGGCACTCTGCTAAGCACTTTCACATATAAAATATCATTTAAGTCTTACAGCAGCAACCTTGCAGAGATGGTATTATTATCCCCATTTTTAAAATCTTTTAAATTTATTATTTAAATTCAATTAACATATAATGTAACAGAGGTAGAAGTCAGTGATTCTATTATCCCCATTTTGAATAAATGAAAAATGGGAGGCTTTGAGAGAGAAATAATTTGTACCAGCTCACAGCAGACCATCGTGAAGTCTGGAAGCCAGGTGAGTCTCTATGACTTTGGAACACTTTTCTGGACACCGGATTACCTCAGCAAAGAACAGAACTGGCTCCTCCCTCTCTACATACACAATTCATAAAGCTATCCGCTTTGTGACTTACTCTTGTAAAACTGTCCTTGGTTTAAACTGATTTTACTTGCATATGAATGTTGAGGAAAGGGAAATAGTACACAGTATGATTTCCTCTAGACTGAAATTAGCCTGTCTGCATCCAAAAGGACAAGTTGAGAATAGAAATAGTAGAGGTGTTGGTAGTTCAGAAAGCCAAATTTTCACTCCCCTTTCTTTAACCTTAATATTTGTAAGAACTAATTAAGCACCTTCTGTCTGCCCCTGTGCTAAACATTGCAAACACCTCTGATTTAATCCCATCAGCAAACCTGTAAGGTGTGTATTATTGCTATGCCTCATCTTCAGATTAAAGGAATAAAGTGTGAGGAAGTTAAGTAGTTTGTAGTAGATGGTAATGAGCAGAATCAGAGTCTGACCCAGACAATAAGATTTTAGTCTGTGCTTCCAAGACACTATGCTGTACCTATTTCTAACTACGTTTATCCTAAAAACTCTGATTCCACAATCCTAGAATTCCTGGAATTATAAATAACTCCTTTCTAAAAAAAATTTTTATTTATTTATTCATGAGAGACAGAGAGAAAGAGAGGCAGAGGAAGAAGCAGGCTCCCTGCAGAGTAAGGAGCTGGATGCAGGACTCAAATCCCAGGACCATGGGATCACAACCTAAGCAGAGGCTTAACCAACTGAGCCACCCAGGGGCCCCTATAAATAACTCCTAATGGTCTTGATCTCTTAGCCTCTATGCCCATAACTCTTTTCCTAGACCATGGAAAGATTTTGAAATAGGTTTGGGTTCAAATTCAGACCTTGCTACCCTCTCTGAAACTGAGGAAAATGATTCCTTTTTTGCCAGAGTTGTGAGGGTTAATAGCATGGGAGCACAGAGAAGGTGCTCAAATGTCCACTACTTGTACGATTATGGTAATGAGGAAGCGCCCTGAAGATACAGGTATGACCCTCTATTTAATTTTATCTGCCGTGGCTGGCAGGAGTGAGTGACGCTGCTCACAAATAAAACCTTCATGTATTATGGAATAAGACTGCCTAATCTCTCAAGAACAAAGATAAGGCAACCAACCACACACAGCTAAATGAGTAGCCTTCCACCCCCACAATGCCAAAGTAAATAATATAATCTGCCTGGGGGATGTGCGAGAAATTCACTAGAAAAATCTAAAGTCAGTTGTGGAAATTTGATAAGAAAAGCAGAAAAATAAACTGATTCCTGGAACCGAGAGCAGAGCTTTCAATAGCTAGAGTGTGGCTCTTATTCCAAAGAGCTGGGAAGGACCTGCGATTAATCCTGAGCCCTGTTCAATCGACCAGCAAAAACTAGTGTGAAGGGACGGGAGCCTGAAAGACTGGACCAATTCCATAGAAATGAAAAAGTGGAGAACTGAGGTGGGGGGCGGGACTGGAAATGCGGGGGCTGCAGGCTCCATCCGTACCGGCTCCCTAGCGCCCCCCTCCGCCAGAGCAGCTCACGCTCTCTTTCCTGTGCCCTGCGCTCCTTGGCTCAAAAGATTCCGGCTAATTTGGAGGGGCTGGGCAGTTTAGCATACAGTAAGAAAGGCACACACGGCCTGTGGATACCCAAGGAGAGAGTTCTTACCCATACCCCGCTCAAAAAGCACAGTCACCCCGATCCTCAGGCCTGGCGCCAGGCGCGGCGTCCTTAGTAAGGAGGGACTGTGCTACAGGCAATAGAAGATCCTCTAGGACCGGTTTCTTCCTCCCACCCGCAGCGGTCATCACGCTGTTCTGCTTGGAGAAATTGCCAACTGGCAGAGTAGAAACTTCACAGAGTTCCTTAAAAGCCTAATTACTAAGAGGTCCAAGTGTGTGTGTGTGTGTGTGTGTGTGTGTGTGTGTGTGTGTGTGTGTGTGTGTGAACAGAATTCTGGGCTGGTTAGCACACATTTCCCAGGACGCTGACGGCGCCTGCTGCAGTAACCAAGAGCCTGAGCCCGCCGGGCAAAAGGGTGGGGTGCCCTGAAAAGGACAGAGGAACTGGAAATGGGCAAAGGAACTCTCTCTGGGAAATCGCAGAAATAACTTTCAAAGGGACGGAGAAGATGCTTCCTGCAAACCACGGAGGGTAGTAATTAGATGGGGAGAGACAGAAGCCCAGGGATAAGTTAATGTGAAAGCGCAAAAAGCTACAGCAGCAAGGTTACTGTAAGGCGCACTGGAGACCCCAGCCTGGGGGAAGCCCTTTTCCTCTCGGGGCACCATTTCCCCAACTGTAAAACAAAGGGATTACTGGCGAGTTGAAAGTCTGAGCCCTCCTTTTGAGTCTAGGATGACTTTCCAATTGCGGTGAAAGTTCGGTAGTCTTTCCCCCAGAAAAACGCGCCTGTGCTCGAATATACAAGTGGGGTGCACTTTCAGGGGGTTCCTGCACATCCCCCCAGCTGGCCTCTGGTGCAGAGGCCGGACCCCGGCCGCTAGCTGGGTCGCTTTCTCTCTGCCAGCCGCCAGAGGACCCAGCGGCGGCGCTGCAGAGAAGGAATGACTCAGCATCCTTTGGCGGCAAGGAACGGGGGAGGGGGCCAGGCACCGCCCTGAGCCCGAGCTCCTAGACGCTTGGCGTTTGGGGATGTCACCCCCAACCTCCATGTCTCTTTTGATCTAGGACCGTTCCTTCTTTCTTTGACCCGGCATGCCACCGGCTCTGGGTGCGGTTCCTGGCCGCGCTCGCCGCGCCCCTGGGTCCGTGCAGGTCCAGGGAACCCCCTAGCTGGCTCGCCCCAACCCTCAGCAGCCCGAACCCCCTGGTCACTGGCGGGCAGGAAGTCCACCTGCCTCTCTCCGGTCCACGGTTCACCCTTCTGCGGTGCCTTCTGACCTGCTCTCCCGCACCCAGTTTTTTTGTTTGTTTGTTTGTTTTCCAGGCAAGTTGCAGCAGTACCGAACTTCTGCCCGAGGGACGCGGCGGCGGCAACTTCCCCGAGCCCGCGCAGGGAGAGCGGGCTTGGGTGCCGGCGCGGGCTTCCCACCCCGGGGGGGAGGGGCGGTAATGAAAACAAAGATTTCCCGCACATATTCTGCATCAAACAGCGCAATTACGGGGACCCCCACGTCTCTGCATTTATTGCAGGCGACGCCCTGGGAGGCCTGTGGCCGCCCTGCTCCATCTAACCGGCAGGGGCGCTGTCGGAGCGGGCAAATACCGCACCCAGCAGTGGGCGGCGGGTGGTTGCCGAGGCGCCTTCTTTCTGAAGGGAGGCAGGCATTTGGCCCTTCAGAAAGGCAGCGGTGCCCAGCACGGAACGTTCTTTGAACACTTGTACAGGTTCATGGAAGAGGGAGCCCGGAAAGCTTTTCCAAAAGAAAGACATATAAACCGTTTCTGTTTGTCTCCCATTGGTGGCAAGGCCAAAGGTCTCATTGCAGTCAGCCTAATTAGCAGAAAATATAAGGAAGTGATACTGCATTCCTTCCTTCTAAATTATGCCACTTTCTAGCCCAGCCTGCTTAAACATTTATCCCAGGGCCCACTCTTGGTGCAGCCAAGGATCAAGAATTTATGGAAAAATTCTGTTTCCCTCCTTTCTTACCCAGACCCATGATTCCTCTGACTTTTCTTCATTTCTTTTAGGCTGGGGTCCCAGGCCTCATGCACCCCTTCCCACTTCCGGTGTTTTGTATTGCCTCCTTCACCTATGCCTAGCCAAGAAAGGGTGATTCATTCTTTCATTCTTACATACAGCAAGCACCCCCTTCACAGCCCATCCCTCAGGTCCCTTTTTAATATAGAAATTTGGACCTTTCCTTTTCTGTCACTAACTTGGACGTTTTGTGGATCTATGATTCTTTTCATTCCTTTCTGTCTTGAATTGGTTAATCGCAGACTCTTCTTTCCTGCATTGCTCTGAAAAGGTTGCCTAATGACATAGCAGAACTATAAACTAAATGGGTGTCTGTGACAAAGCAGAATCTCAGTGCCTGGGAGACTCTTAATGAGACATAACTTCGGCCTCTGGCGAGACCTGCCGATGAGATAATGTCTCTGGCAGAGAAGATGAACTTGGACTGTAACCTGTTAATGGCCAGACCCACCTCAGAACTCTTTGTGGACTTTCCCCAGCACCACGTGAGGCACACTGGTGTCTGCTTTCTCCTGCTGCAGTTCTGATCAAAACATGTGCCTTTTGAGGACAGCACAGTCAGGTTGCAAGTGGACCCACCCGAGTCTATACAGTTCATGAGAGTCCGGGCACCTGGGTCACAGGCAGGCATATAAGGCATTTTCCAGAGCTACGTGGTAGAGACGAAGGTGAGGCAGAAACGACTCGGTGCTTCTAATACTCCTCCCATTAACCTGAAACATGCCCCAAGACCTTGGAGAACTGATCAATCATGTCATTTGTCTAATAGGAAATAGACCAGGGAAGTTAAAAGGCTTGCTAACTTTAGGACCCAAGACTCAGTGCTGCGTCTTTACTACAGTTCAGTTCTTTCTTTTGCAATTAAAACCCAGGATGATGCTCTTTTATCACACATACACACAAATGCACCCCCATGCACCCGCCTTTGGGAGGACTGATACACTAAGGCATTAATATCTTTTAATACTTTTAATAGTAAAAGAATGCGAATTCTTTTAGTTTGACAGGTTAGTAAATTCATGTCTTGGGGGAAGAAGAGAGTTGCATGGAGAAGTGACTGTTGAAAAAATTGTTACGGTGGGGTCTCTTGAGTATGCAGTTGGCACGGGGGCAGGGTGCTGGGGTAGCAGGGAGGCTGAGAGGCAGCAAGGGAAGAGGAAAGGGAAAATAGTGTCCTGCCTGATATACAGTCTGGCTGGAAGACAGACATGGCAGCCTTTGTTCCAGTTTGTGTGCCGCTCAGACAATTGCTTTAGACACACCAAGATGTATTGTTTATGATCCTTCAGCCACTTCGTCTCTCTTCTTGCCGCTGAGGAGTGGAGCGGGGGAGTGGGGCGTCATTATGCAGCGGGGAGCTGCACACTTAGGTAAACACCCCTAGCTCTCCATTTAAACTGTCCAAGTGTCTGACATTTCAATCCATCTAAAAGCTTTCTTCCTAAGTGAGCCCGGTGCAGGCGGTGACTTGTCAGCTGTAAGGAGTGAGCTAAGCTGAGAGGTACTGTCCCAATACATGCAGTTGCATCTAGATTTGCAAAGTGGGAGCTATGCAGGGCAGCTGTAGGGGGCTTATGAAGAAAATGACATATGGGCTTCAGACTCTCAATTTTCACGCCGACTTTTTCCTCAGCAATTTACCTAGTCCTTTGTGTACTCTTACAGAGTTTCTATTCTTCAGAGTTTTATGGGTAATAATGCTACGCTTCTGTCAGCCCCGAGGCTTTATGGGATCAGAGAGACTAAGAGAGGCATGTACATAATTTAAGAAATATGGGCGTCCTGACCATCACTTACTTTTTCTTTCTTTAAAAAAATATGCATAAAGACAGCACACCAATAATTCAAGAATATTTATCCCATAGTCATCACTTCTGCGGTCCCCTTGGGTCTTGTAATGTCACCCCTCTGGCTAAAGGAATCCATTTGCCCCTAAACGATGTCTTAAATTTTACCATAATTCCATGCCTTATGAATAGGTTATATTATGGGAGGAGGAGAGAAACAGATAAACCAAGTTTAATGTATAATATGGCTATTAAGTTTGTTCAGATTTTGCTTTGTCTAGAAATGTGGTTAAATATAAAGACCGTTTGGTGATTTTGTGTTTTCACAGAATGAGCGTCTGAGTATACTCAATCATGACAGTTTCCAGAAAGAACATTAAGGAATAAAGATTATGTGCCATTAGAAACGGCACAAAGTATTCAAATAACAAAATCCTCTTTCTGTGTATTTCCATCTTCGTAAAAATGGCACTTTTAAGAAATGAAAGTTTTTAGTTAATGAGTTTAATTAAAGGGTTTGGATATCCTATTAGTTAAGAAGAAAAATAAAAGCCATTGAATTAAGGTAGAAATAGATTTTCTCTTCCTTGTTAATTCTTATACAGCAAATTGCCAATTTGGTTCCAAGACATTCTAAAAAATGATATGTCCTGTTCAGGGCAGTTCAGGGCAAAATTGTGAAATCCTCAAAGTTTTTTGTTTGGGCGTTCCTTGGCTCTGTCAATCTGCCCTTTCCCTGTCCTTTATTTATTTATTTTTTAAAGATTTTATTTATTTATTTGAGAGAAAGAGAGCACACGAAAGGAGGTCAGAGGGAGAAGCAGACTCCCCACCGAGCAGGAAGCCCGACGCGGGGCTTGATCCCAGACCCTGGGATCATGACCTGAGCCCTGAAGAGGGTTGCTTAACCAACTGAGCTACCCAGGTGTCCCTCCCTGCCCTTTATTCTGTCACACTCTCTTCCTCTCACCCAGCCAAACCCTTACTTAGGAAAGACTCTACCAGTCACTTACAGCTTCATGGGCCAAAATACATCAAAATAGAAGCCGGGGGAGGGGCATTTTAAAACATATCTGATTTTGAAGTGAAAAGGTTCGGATTCCAGAACATAACATATTCTGAATCGTAAGAGGAGACGGAAAAGGTACTTGGGAGACAGGAATTCCTTCTGGAACGTCTTGGAAATAATTCTGCTAAGGATCAGACGCTGGGCCAGTTACAGGGGTGTGGTCTCATCTGATGACCAGTGATGGCTCACGTGTTCCCTCAGGTGCTGGGCTGTATTCGTGAAGCTTCGAGGAGTCTGGAAACTGGTGTGAGACCTGCCCACACTAGCTGCTTGCATTCGGGCAAGACTCCATCCGCTCATCTGTAACACAGTACTGGCAACAGCTCTGACTCCAAACAGACTGGAGAGAGGATGAGAAAGAGCCTGCGTGCAGTGTCCACCACGTGGTTCCCCTCAATCAATCTGGACATTATCATTTTTCTGTGACAAAGGAACACAAACCTAGGAGACCAGCCTTCCTGTTTATATACTGATTTTGCCTGGGTTTTCTTTCCTTAAGAATTTTCTCTTTGAAAGTTTTCAAGTCACTTGGCAAATATATCATTCCAGAGTCCCCACATCTTGGGCCAGTTATTGCAGGAAATTACACTCTAGGGAAGGACTTTAAAATTCTGGAAAGGGCCTTAATCTTGCCAGATTGGAATTTAAAGCCTTGTAGCTGTCACTCTCATACGCCCTCCCTTAAATTCAAATCCAGTCCACATTTATCGGCCTGTGTTAGTTTACTGAGGGCTGTGCTGGGAACATGATCTTGTTCAACCATCACGGCACCAATGTAAAGTAGGGCTTGTTGTCTGGATTTTATAAATCAGAAAGTCGAAGCTTAAAGAGGTGAGACCCTTGTCTAAAATCACTCAGCAGTATTTGGTTAAGACAGAGAATTTGGGCATAATTTTTTTGAGATTCAAATCTGAGCCTCTATTTTTTAGGGTTCTTTTGAAGACCAGTTCTGAGTATAGAATAATTGAGTTTTCTTTAATCTCTCAGTTCTCAAAAGGATAAAAATGATCTCTCCTTGTATCACATCTCAGCCAGGGACAGGAAAGAATGGATGGCAGAATGCGGATTGGTATTAACTTGGCCCCAGATGGCTTCATAGCATGAACACACCTGCTGACTACACATACACGCATGGGGGTGGCTCAACTAAGCCTCAGATATAAAGGAAAGAAAGGCATTTATCACAGCTTTCTTCAGGATGGGGAAACAGTTTTCTCTCATTTGAAAGTAACCTCTAGATGTTAGAGAGCAAAGCAGAAATGAATACAAAAGGATTGAATTCACTGGATTCTGCATGTGTGTATTTCTTTTAATAGGTAACCACAAAGACGTATCTTATCTCAGCATGAGGCAAGACTTCCTGCATGTGAAAGCAATAAAATGAATTGTGAAGGGAAAATCCTTGTCTATGTATAAGTTAATTATTTGCCACAAATGTAAGAGAAACATTTGATTAGAAATTGATAAGACATTAAACGATCCAAAAGAGAAGAAAGGAAAGGACATAAATGCCCTATTTCCAGAAAAAGAGTACAATGGCCAACAAACTAAAACAAAACAAAACAAAAAACACTTAGCTCCTTAGTAATCAGGCAACTACAAGTTCAAGCAGTGATAATATAGACTTTGTCTACAAAAAACAAAGATTTAAATAATGATTATTTTTGATGTTAGGATTTGAAGAATTGTGTGTTTTCATACTCTGCTGGAGGGAGTATGAGCTTAAAAATTGCCCATATACACCAAATAAAATAAAGTATGGGGACATATCCTGAGGAAAGAGTGCAATATGGGACAGAAATTTATATATAGGGATATTTATTGCCATATTATTAATACTCATAAGAAACCTGGAATCTATTTGCATGTCCAACAAGACGAGATAAATTAAGCAACATTATGATTCATACATGTGAAAGATTAAGAAGTCTTCTAAATGAGTCATGGAATATTTAATGACTTGAAAATATTCTTTAAAAATATATAATATTAAATTAGGGGCGCCTGGGTGGCTCAGGGGGTTAACCATCTGCCTCTGGCTCCGATCATGATCCTGGGGTCTGGGGATGGAGCCCCGCATCTCACTCCCTGCTCTGCAGGAAGCCTGCTTCTCTCTCTCCCTCTGTGCACCACCCCACCCCCAGCTTGTGTTCTCTCTTTCACTCACTCTCTCTCAAATAAATAAATAGTAAAAATCTTAAAAAAAAATAAAAATAGGGGCACCTGGGTGGCTCAGTCGTTAAGCGTCTGCCTTCGGCTCAGATCATCATCCTGGAGTCCTGGGATCCAGCCCCGCATCGGGCTCCCTGCTTGGTGGGAAACCTGCTTCTCCCTCTCCCACTCCCCCTGCCTGTGTTCCCTCTCTCGCTGTGTCTCTCTCTGTCAAATAAATAAATGAAATCTTTAAAAATAAATAAATAAAAACAAAAATATATCATATTAAATTAAAAAATAATATTACATAGGGCATGATCTCAATGAAGGCAAAATTTCAGATGAATATATATGTCTGCGTTGAAAAGTCTGGATGGCGATATGCTGAGATATTAGCAGGGAATTTCTTTAGGCAGGAAGATTTTTCTTCTTTATGTTCTGAATTTTCTATGCTAGGCATGTAAGACTCTTCAGCCCACACCCCCCCACCCCCTAGCCTTTGTGAATTGAAGAGAGTCTGGTAGGATCATCACTGATCATTCACTTAGTTTTCATCAGATGTGTGGATGCTTGTGACTCAGAAACCAGCATCTGACTTCAGGGCCTTATTTGTCAGACAACTAGCTGCCTCTTTTCTTGTTGGTTTGGTGCTTCATTGGGGGCATTTTTGTGGTCCAGATTTTTAACGTTGGGCTTTCTAGACGAGAGGCCTGATGAAGTCCATTTAGTGGGTTTGTCTGGAGGGGATCTATGTCCTCTGTCCTGAGTCTCTGGGGACAGAAAGCAAATGGCAGTTCAGCGACAGCTCACTCTGGCTGTCGGCTGCCCCCGAAGCTTGGCTGCCGCTGTTCTGTGATCAGATGTGCTGTGCTTTTCTTGCTTCTGCCCTATTTGCTCGGTGTGTGCTTTGCCATATTGGCTGTGGATTGAAAGAAAGGCTTGTCACATCCTAGAATAGCAGAAACTGTGGCAAAGTACAAGGGATGAACACAGTTTCTACAGAACACATCTATGGGAAAGAAAGAAAAACTTCCGGTTATATCCTTTTCTAAGGACCACTCTCAGCCTAGACAAATACTCTCTTTGATGGAAAAATGGGAATATAATATTCATCTATTCCTCCTTCCCTCTCCCTCAGTGTCGGTATCATTTGGATGGATGGAAACAGCAGGGGCTCCAATATAATTACTTTATGAATAATTAATAAGGTACTATTATTATTACTTAAAAAAAATCCCATTTTGGAATGTGTCTCTTGAGAGTAGCTGAAGTTTAATTTAGCCAAATAACTGTTCTGCATTAGCTAATGTGGCCCATTATTTTTAGGCTCAGAAGATATTTCCAGATGTCCTGAGACGGTGGTGATCTATCACTCTTTCTGGGGGCCACTTTCTTGGCATGCCAGTGACATATCTGGCTGTATTACTTTCCAACATAATAGTGCTAAAATCAGTTTAGTACCGTATAATCCAAGTATCCGAGTATCTGTAGTAGAGCCCATCTAATTCAATTCAGTACTATCTGGTCTTCACAGAACTCGAGTTCTAAATACACTCCTTTTTCACACTTGCGACATGAAGTCCAGTGAAAAATACCACACACAGATCGTTTGTATAGACAACGATGTAAATATCTCTAGTTGATTATAAGGTACATACATTTAAAGGAAGCCTACCAAAATTAACTGTGACTGAGTGAAAATTTATTAAAACCATAATATTTTTTTTCTTCTATATACATTTCTGTAGCTTCTACAATAGGCATATGTAATTTTTATAACCAGAAAAAAAAAATTGGTTAAAAAAAAGTGTGTCTTTTTGAGGCCTTTGCCCTGATCTCACAAAACACATTATGAGACATTGCCACGGCATACAGAGGGATTTCAATGTGATGACCTGGCTCCTAGCATATCATCAAAAATAATTGACTGAAAATGCAATCCTTAGAGCTTTATTACCTCTATCCTGGCATCTGTGGTTTACAGCAGGGGAGCAGATGCTTAGGTAATTAGAGGGCACCTAATACCCTGATCCCAGGCACTCTGTAGGACTCATTACACTGTGAACAAGAGCCTGTATAAATAAATCGGGCCAGAAGATTCAAACTTTGCTTGAGTCTAAAGAACACAGAGGTTTTCCATTTTTCTCAGAAGTGTCTTTAGTATTTACTCTGGAGATAGTAAACCCCTATGGCGAAAAATACCAGTCTCTGCTTCCGTCTTGCCCATTGATTCAAAAGGAGAAGCTCCTAGAGGTGGTCCTCCACCACTCACTAACATGGCTTGTAGCCGCAGAACAGTGACTTGCTTTAGATTAGAATGCCACCCATCTTTTCACCCAGATTGTTCCCAGACACTCATAATAGAGCACTTTTGGAAATCAGAAGCTCTTAAGACCAGGAGCAAGTCCCTTAGGACCCGGTCTTGAGGATGCCCAGAGTTCCTCTGTACCCCTCCTACGCTACCCCCAATCCCTGGGCTCTGACACCCAGGGAGGACTTTGCCCCCGGTTGAAAAGATGGGCCCTGTTCTTTCTTGTCACTTTGTTAACATGGAATTCCAGTAAGGCCTTCCATTCCCAATGCATTTTTACTCTGACCTTCCAAAGCTACATCCCTAAGCTCCTAGCAAATCTTCTTAGTGTTAGAAAGCCTGTCTAGCACTAGCCTCCCGTGTGGCCTTGATCTCTGATGCTCAAGCCCTTGGCTTCTGCTCTCATTTTGACTCATAGCCCTTTTAGTATCAACCCCCTTGGAGCGATTTCTTCCCTTTTTATCTTAAAAGCTTTCTTTCTGGGACTTCTTTCTAATAATGGAATCTAGCCTGCCACCCCTCGTATAGCTTTTCCCACCTTTTCACTAAAAATATTCATTCTCTTAAAAGGTGCAAATATACCACCTCCTAAACTAGCACAGATGTTCAGTCTGATGCCAGAATCTGGGAGCTGGAGGAGACAGCAGCTCAGATGGGTCAAGTACTCATGTCTGCCTTGTTCTTTTATTGTGCTACACTGCATAGAGTGTACCATACTGGTGATAATAATATTGAAATACGTTTATTCTACCAGGAATAAGCTATAAATGTGGCACAATACTGTCATATGCCAACCTAAATATTTTTAACTTGACAAATGTTTCTAAGAAGAATAAATTTTTCTAGAAGAATAAGCACTTGAGAATGACTAAAAATATTCTGGAAAAGGAAAATAATGATAGGTAATTATCATGCCAGATTCTACATCAGATAGATAACAGAGAATAGAAACACAAATATAGATTCTAGTTACACAATATTTAGGTGTAGGATAAAAAAATGGTAGTTCCAATCAGTTCAGAAAAAAATGCATTATTTAATAAATGATGTTGGGATAATTGGCTAACTATATGGTATTTTAAAATATCTTTTACTTTTCAGGAAGAAAGCTTGCAATTCTGTGCTTCTTTTTGTTGAGGATGTAATGTACAGTATGGTGACTATAGTTTACCATACTGTATTGTATACTGAAAGTTGCTAAGACAGTAGATCTGAAAAGTTTTCATCACAAGAAAAAAATGTGAGGATATGAGGTGATAGATGTTAACTAGACTTACTGTGGTGATCATTTTGCAATATACATAAGTGGAATCATGTTGTACATCTTAAATTTATACAATGTTATATGTCAATCATATCTGGAAAACAAAGATTTGGGACACATATGGACAAAAAGTTGCTAAGCATATTTTTGAAAACTAAATGTGTAAAGAACTTCAACAAATGAAAACAAAAGCCTAAATAGAAAATAGCAAGGAGCATTTTATCAGTTAGGGATTAAATTCTGCTATATGTAGCAGAAATCCAAATAACAATGACAAACAAGATAAGGGTTTATTTTCTCTTGTAATGAGAAGTCTGATGTTAGGTGGTTGCTAACACTACTTCAACAGTTAAAGATATCAGACCTGAGTTTTCAGCAATTATCTTGACCTTTTCCTCATGGTCACAAGATGGCTGCTACTTCTCCAGCATTTTGACTATTTTCCAAGCTGGAAGAGGAGGAAAGACAAAGGGGCATATGCCAGCCGAGTTTCCTCCCCACCTTTAAGGAGATTTTCAGAAGTGTCAGCCTACAAATTCCAAGTATACCTGTTTTGTCAGATTTTGCCACATGAGCATCCCTATTTACAAAGCAGGTTTTGTAATGTCATTTTTAGCCAGGTACCACTTCCAGTAGAATTAGGGTTGTTAATGAACGAAAAGGGGAGAATTCTGCGTAGCCAAATAGCAATATCTACTGTAGTCAAGAACAGGCAATCCATTGAAAGAATAGATCTTGCTAGTAAATAAATAAGCATATATATTCATTAATAATCAAAATACAGTTTAAAGTGAAATTTGAACAATGTATAGGCTTGGTAAGAATATGAAAAAATGGACATTTTATGACTTACAACTCTGAGGAGGGCAGAGCAGAGAGATGGAGCAATTTTGGTATCTTTGTCATTGTTGAACTGCTAAAATCACCAATAAAAAGAACAAAAATCTGACTCAACCATTTCTGGACATTGTACCATCTGTGTGATTCCTGTTATTTGAGATAGTTTTTAATTGTTTATCAGGCTTGGTTTGGAGATATTTATTTATTTACTTATTTATTAAGATTCTATTATTTATTTGAGAGAGAGAGAGAGAGTATGAGACGGGGGAAGGAGCAGAGGGAGAGGGAGAAGCAGGCTCCGCCCTGAGCAGGGACCCTGACAAGGAGCTCGATCTGGGGACTCTGGGATCATGACCTGGGCAAAAAGCAGACACTTAACCCCCTGAGCCACCCAGGTGCCCCAGGATTTTTTTTTTTAATAAAAAATGAAAACGGTCCAGCCAAGAGCAGTAATATTTAATATTTATTTTGTCTCTTACGAACAGGGGAAGTCAGGGGCACCTGGGTGGCTCAGTCGGTTAAGCTTCTGACTCTTGGTTTCAGCTCCGGTCATGATCTCAGGGTCATGAGATTGAGCCCCATGTGGGGTTTGGCACTCAGGGAGGAGTCTGCTTGAGATTCTCTCTCCCTCTCCCTCCCCCTCTGCCCTCTCCCTGTACACGTGTGTTCTCATTCTCTCTCTCAAATAAATACATAAATAAACTCTTCAAACGGGAATTCCAAGTGCACGCAATTATGTAGATAAATATGAACAGAACTTGTCTACTGCCCTTCTCAAGTTCTTCCAAGTTTCTAAGAGCCTGTTATTCTCCCACCTCCTTATCTTGGTCCCTAAATCCTCCTTCCTACCCCACCCTGTGAAGCCACTTGCGGAATATAATTTCTTGTGCCCAGACTCTTTCGTTTTTTTTTTTTCTTTTCTTTTGTTTTAATCCTTACAGATCAAGAGCAGAGAAGAAAGCTAAGCAAGCAGTACCTGAATATAATGTTTTGGCCAAGTGAAGGAAAGAAAGAAGTCTGTGAATCCTCAAATATTAATACTCATGCATCAAATATTTCTTGAGCATCTACTATAAGCCAGGCGATATGCATGATTCCTACCCTCAGGAAGCATAGAGTTATTGGGAAAAAACAACAGTAAAAAAAAAAGGAAATGGACAAAGCATGGAATTACCAATTTCAGTAACTCTATGCAGGAAGTACACAGGATGCTATGAGAGAAAATAACAGAGTGGAAGGGGAGCTTACTCTTGATTGAGTGGCCATAGACGTTCTCTGTGAGTGAAGTATAATTTAAGCTGAGAACTGCTCAGGTGAACAGTGTGGGGAATGATACCAAGTGTGATAGGAGTGGTGGCCTCCCGGGTTTCTAGTACGGCAAGGGTGGGTGGCGTGTCACCCACGGAAGCAAGGGGATCAAGGCTTAAACTTCAGAGATGTAAATTTTGGGGAAATCTAATTACAGATGTAAAGTGACCTTGCACTCAGAGGAGAAGTGTGGATGGGGGGATATAAATTCCGGATTTATTGCACATAGATGATATGTTAAACCATCGAGGGGCTGAGACACAGGGAGCAGGGGTGAGAGAGGAGATGTGAGACTGCTTGGGAGATAGGAAGACCAGGGGAGGGCTGGGTCACCAAAGCCAAGAGAAGAATTTCAGAACGGGTGAGCTCAATGATCAGGAAAGAGCAGGTGGTGGAACACTGGACTCGGCTCTTTAAGGAAGAGGGAAGGGTATTCCAAGAAAAAATGCCTGTACAGGAAGATACAGAACAGAGTAATCAGGGCGCACCACAGGGTGTGGTTGAGGCATAAGGAAAGTTTGGGGCATTTCACAAAAGTCATTGAACACAGGCTGAGAATCAGGTCACGAAGAGGTGTTGAGTAATTTTGAGTAGGGCTTCAAATAACTTGCTCTGTCATGGCGTTTATGTTTTTGCTTGAATACAGTCTTCCCTGAGCCACCTTGTCTAGAACCCTCTTCCCCTTTTCCCACTAACTCTCCACTCTGCTTTAGCTTTCTTTTCAGTAGCTGATGCCACCTATCATCATTATGTATTTTATGCTTACTTGTTCCTGGTCCGTCTCTTCAAATTCTAGAAAGGCAGCCCGATGAGCACAGGGACTTCATTTAGTTCACTGCAGTATTTCCAGTGACTGAACAGGACCTACCTCCTTGTTAGGTGCTGAAAAAATACTTGTTCATCAATAAATGAATCCGTGCAATGCAAGAGAGTATCTGAAAGTGAGGAAAAATGGGTAGAGTGTGGGTGGGAATTTTGAAGATTAAAGTAAGATTATGAAATGTTTATCAGTGGGGAATGTGAGAACAAGTTTACTAAGGAACCATGTTGCAATGTCTGGGCAGTGTTGAGTGTTCATTTGAGAAAGGTAACAGTCTAGTTGTCTTCTCTTTAGTAACATTCCAGCAAACCAGAACTTGGGACAGAAAAGTCAGATATCTGGGTTTATCCACAGCTGGAGTTTTGCTACCTTAACGATCATGCAGCAGAGGGAGAGGTGGGCAGAGTTGAGTGTGGTAGATTGTGGCAACTATGCTAAATAAAGTGAACATCAAGACAGGAGAGTGGGGGTGCCTGGGTGGCTCAGTTGGCTAAGCATCTGTCTTTGGCTCAGGTCATGGTCATGATGTTGGGGTCCTGGGATTGAGCCCCACATCGGGATCCCTGCTCAGCTGGGAGTCTGCTCCTCTGTCTCCTTCTGCCTCTCCCTCCTGGCTTGTGTTCTCTCTCTCTAGCTTACCCTCTCTCTCAAATAAATAAATGAAATCTTAAAAAAAAAAAAGACAGGAGAATGGGTTGATAGGAGAGGGAAAATGGTGGAGTCAGTGGTGTAGATGATGTTCAAGAATTGTAATAATTATATAGCACATGAACTGAAGTGAGGGTCTGTTGTGTTTGGGGAGAGTGATGTTTGGATTTGTGATTTTTTTAAAAAGATTTTTATTTATTTATTTGAGAGAGAGAGAGGATGAACTCGGGGGGGGGGCGGTGCAGAGAGAGAGGGAGAAGCAGGTTCCCCGCTAAGCAAGGAGCCCGATGCAGGGCTCTATCCCAGGGCCTGGGATCATGACCTGAGCTGAAGGAAGACAACCGACTGAGCCACCCAGGTGCCCCTGAATTTGTGATTTTGGATTAATCTTTTTCCCCCCAAATTAAGGTATAGATACAATAAATTATGACATATGAGTATAAATACATATCTTTATAATGGGATGTTATATAGCCAGTAAATATGATGTATAAAAGAATACTTAATGAGACAGAAAGGTATTCCTGCTCTAAAAGTGATAAAAAGGAAACTATAAAATAAAATAATACCATTTTAGGAGCTTGAGTGAAGACTGGAGGAATGCATGCTAACATATTAAGATTGATTATCTCTCAAATTATACATTATTTCAGTTTTTTATAGTTCCTAAATGTTAAAAATGTATTAATTTTGATTCAGAATAAACCCTAATATTTTTAAGAATTACTGGTCTTGGGGCGCCTGGGTGGCTCAGTCGTTAAGCATCTGCCTCTGGCTCAGGTCATGGTCCCAGGGTCCTGGGATCGAGCCCCGCATCGGGTTCCCTGCTTAGCAGGAAGCCTGCTTCTCCCTCTCCCACTCCCCCTGCTTGTGTTCCCTCTCTCGCTGTGTCTCTCTCTGTCAAATGAATAAATAAAATCTTAAAAAAAAAAAAGAATTACTGGTCTTCAGAGTCTTCTTTTAAAATACAAAATTCCTGGGACGCCTGGCTGGCTCCTTCTGTGGAGCCTATGACTCTTGATCTCGCAGTTGTGAGCTTAAGCCCCACACTGGGTGTAGACATTACTTAAGAATAAAAAATCTTTAAAAAATAAAATGCAGATTTCCTACAAAGTGGAGAAGATACAGTACTTAATGGTTGGTGTTTACACATTCTTAGTCCCAGGGGAGATTCTTACACATGAGTGAGGCCATCTCCCTGACATTTAGATGTGGGCTCTGCAAGTGCAGAGAGCAGCTGTATCTCCCCCACAGTTATGGTTACTGGGTTACTGGGTCAGTGAGGGGCACTCCCTACTCTCTACATTGTTCTTCTAGCCCACACTGCCCTATGCTGACTATCCTGAGAACCATGTCATGAGACAAAAGAAGGCAGGATCTTTCTTACCCCACAGGACATAGTGTAGGAAACCACCCCAATACATTTATAAGTATGTAAGTAAACAATGTCCCAAGGGGCCAAATGGCGGGGCGCAGGGTGGGAGTGGGGTGGGAAATGGATTTTAGAAAGCATTTAA
>NW_027397066.1:156527408-156702055 GCF_003265705.2 Callorhinus ursinus
CATCTTGGCTCTTTCCACAGTTTGGCTATTGTGGACATTGCTGCTATAAACATTGGGGTACACGTACCCCTTCGGGTCCCTACATTTGTATCTTTGTGGTAAATACCCAGTAGTGCAATTGCTGGATCGAACGGTAGCTCTAATTTCAACTGTTTGAGGAACCTCCATACTGTTTTCCAGAGGGGTTGCATCTTGATGAAGAATAGGTATTTCTGCCCCACTTTAAAATCAGATTTTCACTTTGCATCCATTAGAAGGTTACTGCAAAAACCAAACAAAACCAAAATAACAAGTGTTGGTAAAGACCTGGAAAAATGGAACCTTTGTGCCCTGGTAGAGGGAATGGAAAATGGTGCAGATGCTGTGGAGAACAGTCTGGTGGTTCCCCAAAAAACTACATATGGACTTACCATATGACCCAGAACTTATACTTCTGAGTGTATATCAAAAAGATTTGGAAGCAGGGACTCAAGCAGGTATTTGAACACTACCGGTCATAGCAGCATTATTCATGACAGCCAAAAGGTAGAAACCACCCAAATGCCCAAGCACAGCTGGATGGATGAACACAGTGTGGTCTATCCATACAATAGATCATTCGGTCTTAGAAAGCAGGGAAATTCTGACACAGGCTACCACGTGGATGGACCTTGAGGACATCATGCACAGTGAAATAAGCCAGATACAAAAAGGCACACGTTTATGACTGCACGTATAAGAGGTACCCAGAATTGGCAAGTTCATAGGGACGGAAAGTAGAGCAGTGGTTGCCAGGGGCTGGGGGGGAGCTAGTGGGGAGTCATTGGTTATTTGTTTATTTATTTTTTAAAAGATTTTTATTTATCTGACAGAGAGAGACACAGCGAGAGGGGGGACACAAGCAGGGGGAGTCGGGGAGGGAGAAGCAGTCTCCTCGCTGAGCAGGGAGCCCCATGTGGGGCTTGATCCCAGGACCCTGGGATCATGACCTGAGTTGAAGGCAGACGCTTAACCGACTGAACTGCTAATGAGGGCAGAGTTTCAGTTTGGGAAGATGAAAAAGTTGCAGAGATTGAACCATCAGAGTGGTGATAATTACACAACATGGCTGTACTTAATGCAGCTGAGCTATACACTCAAAAATGGTTAAAATGGGAAATACTGTTATGTATATTTTACCAAATTAAAAAAAAAGGGAGACTTAAGAGACATATAAAAAAAATCAGGTGAAAACAGTTTCCAAGTATTTCCCACATCATTGTGAACACAGTGGCTTTTATAGGACGCCATCACTTCCACAGCCAGTGTAGAATACGTTTTGAGTCCCCTAAGATGGCAGTGCGAAGTTGTTCTAAGGGTTGTAGTCCAGCAACGTCGTTTTGATCTTTAAGACCTACCAATGTATCAAGCTCATTCTTCAAGATGGAAGTTGGGGACATTTTAAACAAACGGCCCCTTGTATCTTGTTATATGTTAACTAACTGGCTGAGATCTGTTTCCTTTAATCCCCCATGGGAAGAGGACTATGACCTTGGAAAGTCCTCATGGTGGCTCTCTATTCCTCTTCCCACTGTATTTCATTATTTGGATGTTGATGTTCTTATGAACACAAGAGTTCTAGATTATGCATCACAAGAACCCACGGTAGAAGGCAAGAACCCGATTCTGTAAATGAGTACAAACACAAGGCACAGGCACCCAGGGTCCTCCAATTCTTGAGACAGAGTGCTCTCCCAGTGGTCCCTCTGCCTCAGTTTCCCCTCCCCACCAATCCCCAGTCCAGCCCAACCACTGGTGCCAATGGACACTTCCTGGAACACATCTACTCAAAAGTAGTCCTTGGATCTTTATTAAGCTTCTATGAGCTGCTCCAAACCTGTGTGCTTTAACCAAACTAAACCGTGCTCCCAGATTTTCCAGTTTTGTCCCTCCATGCAGTGCTCCCCTTTCCTGGACAGCCCTCTTTCCATCCTTCAAGGCCTGACACAAATGCTGATTCTTCAGGGTACCTTTTTAGATTCCCCGACCAGAGATAATCTTTCTCAATCTCATGAACAACTTTAGCTTGTTGGTTCTCTCTCTCCCCTACAGTATTCACTGTTTTTCTATTTTGACTTAAGATAATTTACTTACATGACATAATTCCTCAGTAGATAATGTTGCTGGTAGGTGATATGGATACCTGCTATGTCATCTACAAACCAGGAAATAGGCTCTGGCTCTCACCAGACACCAAACATGCTGGCACCTTGATCTTGGACTCCCCAGCCTCCATAACTGCAAAATGAACTGTGAAATAAATGTTTGTTGTTTAAGCCACTCCATTTATGGTATTCTGCTATAGCAGCTCAAACCAGCTAAGTTAGTCTTTTATTAAAACCCATATTTTCCAGAGAGCCAGGCACATGGTAGATGCTGATGGACACTGAGTGAATGTCGAACAGAAAGTGCAGAGATCTGATGACTTATTTCAGGAGTCACTTGTAGGGCATATGTTCAATTTAAATCCTTGGCTGCAAGTATATTTTTTAAAAAAACCCAGAATGCTTCATAATTATACTTTGTTGGCATTCTCCCATGTCCTTCGGAGTGATTCCTGCCTCCCATCCCCGACTGCCACCACTGTTGGCTTAAAATGACAGCAGTGAGAGCTGAGCTTGAAGCAGAGTGGAGGAACCATGCCCATGACTGGCAAAAATGGAAAGTAGCTGCAGTGCAGACTGACAGCAGGTCTCTGCACTACCGAACTCAGCATATCACAGACTGATTAGAGCTGGGGGTGGGGAGAGAGGATAATGCTGTCCCTGCCCTCCACGGAGAAGTGCTTTGTGATGCAGGTTTGGGGATGGGACCGGTGCTTGGACTCCTTCTCTGTGGAGCTGATATGTTCTGTGGGGTGGAGGAATCCAAATTGTTGCTGAGGCCTCATGGTTCCGTGATTATAACGTTTATATTCATTGTGGCCTTACAACGTGCTAGGTACTGTGATGGGCTTTCTGCGCCTTGCTGGCTTGTGGCAGTTAAGTGACCTGCTCTGGGTCACAGCAAGGACCAGTGGGAGAGACTGACTGTGAGTCAGCCTGGCTGCCGCCAAAGCCCAGGCTTCTCTCCCATCAGCAGGTCACGCTCTCGGTCATGACACTGGCGTCTCCCAGCTTGGCTGAGGAGTGGAAAAGTGCATTAACACAGAAACCTGTCAAAAATACCATTCTCAAAATGAATGCTTCGGTGATCCAATATTTTATTTTATTACTGTACCTGCAATTTTGTAAATTGTATGTTTGGCTCTGATTGATCTTTCACACCATAATTAGTTCAAGTGACTGCTTTAATGTTTTAAGGCACACAAGGAGAGAAATATATCAGGAGTCCTGCAAACTCTATTCTCTCTTAGCAACCCCCCTTTTAAAAAAAGATTTTATTCACTTATTTGAGAGAGAGAGAGAGAGAGAGAGCATGAATGGGGGAAGGGCAGAGGGAGAGAGAGAAGCAGACTCCCTGCTGAGCAGGGAGCCCGATGCGGGACTCAATCCCAGAACCTGGGATGGTGACCTGAGCCGAAGGCAGATGCTTAACCCACTGAGCCACCCAGGAGCTCCCCACTACCCCCACCCTTTTCTGAGCAGATTCTGTTGACCAGAGTCATCTAATGAATCTCATTTCTTCCTGAGAGCCTGGGACATTCTAAACGGGCCACCAGGAAGGCCAAGGTTCATAGCTTTAACGAGTAATATATGAGGGCTTTCAATCAGGCATCTGCTTAATTGCCACACCCACTCTGGCTGTTTTTCTCAGTATGCTCCTGCCAAACTGAGCCACAAACTCCCCTTGCTGTCATCTCTGTGCTTGGCTCATGCTGTTCCTTCTATCCAAAATACCTTTCCTTATTGGTCTGACCATTGGATATGCATTCGTCAAGTCTCAGGTTATTCTTGGCTTCTGAAGAAAGGCAGATCTACAGCAATGCAGTGGCCAAGCATGCTGACTTTGATATCAGACAGACCTCACTCAGAATCCTGTTCCTGTGACCTTGAGCAAGCACCCTAACCTCAGTAAGCATCCGTCTTCTCATCTGTTAAAGGGGAACAAGAGGAGAAGCCTCAACGTTGAGCAGCTGTTGGGATTAAATAATTCATGTGAATCTACCATAATGAGTAGCACATAGCTAAGCACTCGGTGAATGCTGGCTCTGATTGTTTGGGCGGGGGAATATTCCTGACACTTCTTTTCCCACCCTCAAGTTCAAGAAGCTGCCCCTTCTTTATGCCCCACTTGCATGTGCGCTACCTCTAGCATAGCGGTTACTGTACTAGTTATCATCAGTTTGTCTTTCTCCTTTAGGCAGGAAATATTTCAAGGGCAGGGACTGTGAACTTAAATTCTTCATTTTGAAGGCCTGGTACAGTACCTAATATATAGGAGGCATTTAATAAATAAAGGAATGATTGAACTTTTGTGGTTTATTTATTCCTTTATTTATTACCTTTTATTTACCATGATCTCAATTGGGCTTCACATGAGATAGGCATGGCAGAAAAAGCACATTTTATAGCTGAGGATAGAATGAAATGAGTTTTCTGAGGTCAACAGCAAATCACTGACACAGATGGGGGTTCAATTGTGGGTGCCCTGACCCTCTGTTCAGAGCACACAGATTAAGATCCTGGGCTTTGGAAGTCGCCAGACCCAATTTCAAAATCTACCTCTCCTACTCACCAGCTGTGACCCGGGCCAAGTTACTTTTCTGTCCAGAGCACCCATTTTCTCGTCCTTAAGTGCTGGTAACCACAGTACCTTTATCCCAGGACAGCCCAGTCCCAGGTGCATCGGGAGAGCTCAGGACACGGTAGCCATTCCCATCCGAAATGAAACAAAGGTCCCTCATTATTATACAGAAGCCAAACCCCACAGGAGGCATCGTAATGCCCAACCAGCCCACCTAATAGAGCAACACAAGCCTGCGAGTGGATGTTGGTCTGCATCACAGGGCACTTTGCCGTGGAGAAAGGAAAGGACGGTTGGTATCGCTCCACACTGCCTTCCAGCTCTGTCGAACCCTGAGTTCACTGGTGCCCGCACTGCAGCATCGTTCACCGTCCAACAACTTAATTTATGCCAGTCACGGACCGTTTCTCCAGTATATCTCAAGATTGGCTCTTCTTGCTCCATTTTAACTTGGAGAGGGGATAGAGGGTGGAAGTCATTTGTCAGGGATATGGGAGAATGAGACATCATACATTCTGCACTAAAGAGGGTGAAACCCTCTGTTTTGCTCTCATGCTGCAGCTGAGGATTGAAAGTAAACATAAGCCCTGTAAGAAGCTCCAAAAATTAAAGTCACTGGATCTCTGTCCTTTTCAAAAGATGTTTTGCTCATTGATTTGCTCAATCAACTCCCAGTAAGTACCAGGCTTGGTGGGGAATTCAGAAGTGAAAGTGATAAAACGGTATAAACCTCAAGCAAATCTCTGCAAAAAAGAAAATGAGATGAGTAAGGAAATTATTCTAAGACACAATGGAAGGCTGTGGGGGCTGAGTTACTGCAGTTCAGAGGAGAGAAAGGAGCAGACATTAGAATTCAGTCTTGAAGGGTGGGGAAAAGGCAGGGCAGGGAAGAACAGGGCTGGGGATGGCTGAACAGAGAAAGTCAGACCACAGAGCTCAGTCTGGGGGACGCAAAGGGAGGCTGGGGGCAGCTCATGGGAGGGGGTGAGAGACTGCAATGAAAGGCCAAGGATGATGCTGCTGAGCAGGGGCTGAGGACAATGCCAGATCTGTGCTCCAGTTTCCTTTGGCAACCGTGGGTGCATTAGGGGTAAACTGAGGCACGAGGATCTTTGGATACTTGTGTTTTGTCTTGTTTTGTTTTTTTTTAGTGAGCTGTATACGCCCAGTGTGGGGCTTGAACTCATGACCCCGAGGATCAAGAGCTCTACCGACCGACTGAGCCAGCCAGATGCCACTGGATAAGTGTCTTGTTTGAAGAGTCAGAGGACCATGGATGCCTGTGCTCCCACAAGTAGTTTGTACTCTGTTTATGGAGCCAGGTTCATAACTTCACCATTGGGTCTTTTATTAAACTGTCCTGATGCTAATTTTAACATCAAAATCCAGATACAGAAAATTATCAGGGAAGTGATGAAAAATCATATAATGACTAAGTCATGGCTCCTCTGCCCTTGAGTACCTGAAGCAAGAAACACCAAGCCAGAAAATGACATAACCGGATGAAAGAGCCATTTGTTTAAATGTCCCCCTCCCCCATTTCTTCTTGATGCAAGGGCTGAACAAAGCACGTATAATGAGGGCTAAAGGGGCCCGGATAAATAACAAACCTTGAGCGATACCCAGCACCCTTTACTAAGGAGTGTCACATTCTCGCACTGTGGGGTGGAGGAGGGCAGTTTGAGACCGGCAGCAGAAGCCAGCCAGCTCCCTGTTAGAGGCAGGTCAGAGGCAACATTAGAACTACAGCCTAGGAGCCCACTGAGTAGACTTAGTAGGCCCTCTTATTCTGTTCCTGGGATGGACAGACAGAGACATAGGATGTCTATTGGATGAAGCAATGCTTTCTTTAGAGGAAACCAGCTAGAGCTGACCAGCTGGAGGATGAAGTTTGCATTTGGTTTGTACGCCAGGAAGAGATGTTATAACCTCCCACTGCTACTTAAACTGGCTTGGAAGCATATGCTCGTCTAGCTCTGGCAGTCCTTGTATTTATGGCCGAGAGAGAAGTGAGGCTTCAGGTAGCCGAGCAAAGAGGGGGTTCAGAGAATCCAGGGTGAAAGAGGAGGGAGGCAGTGGGCAGGGATCCCTGAGAACATGCTGGCATGACAGGGGCCCTTCAGATGGTCTCAGAATTCCTGTTTTATGCTGAACCTTCCATGGACCCCCCCGGAACAATTTTATGCGACAGAATAATAATGATGCCGAGATGTAAGTGATGAGGAGTACACCGTGTAAGTGCTCTTAATGAGCTTTACAGATTTAGAAGAAACAGATTTATTTACTGAGGCAGTCTGGTGGCAAAAATAATATGTTAAGTAATTAACTACCTGGTTAGAATCTAACTTTGACGTTAGAAATTTGTTTAAAGCAGTAACAACTCTACTGCATGGCCAAGGACATCAATAACAATTATCAGTGATATTCAAATTGTGTCTTTTACACTGGATATAAAATTCCTCTAAAGTTTGGTAGAGCAACTTTCACTCTGGAGAGCTCTTAAAAATAAACTGGAAAATCACTTGCTGTTATCATATAAATTAAGTAGCACTAAAAAAGCCACCCTCATTCCCTCCTCACCTCCCGCCCCTGATGTCCGTTATTTCACAAATGCCTAGAATTCTTCCACTAATACTTTAGTCTTTTGGGGTGACTCTCTAGGAATCCTGGTTTTTGAAAGCAAATACGTCTCTCAGGAAGAGACGCATATATCGCGGACACTTAGAAGCCTGAATTCATCCTGCAGTATACGTACTTCACCACTAGATGTTGGTCTTGTCGTTTTGATAGCTTTAAAAAGTTGTTTTGACCTTCAGAAATAGCGTTAAAGGTACTTTTTAAGATACAGAAAACTTGTAAAAGATCTAAAAAGATCCAACTAATCTGACTCGTTCTTAATAGATAGCATATACATAAATGAATAGAGAATTGTATGAAAATTCATCCAACAGATAGAAGCCAAGGCTCCCTAAAGCTGTACTTGAATCTTCATTCAGAGGGCTGTGAGTGTCACTGGATGATCTACTGTGGGTTTAACAGAATCTGAGCCTCCGAGTCTTGTAGGTTTGCCCTGAAGCTAATACCTTCTGACTTATCAGCATGGGGTTTGCAATGAGCTAATTGGCACTTAAGTTATCTGAATTAAATTGTTCTCAGTTCATTGAAGAAGGCTGCCTTTGAATTTTTTCCTGCTTCCTTTTAGCAACCAAGTTGAAGTAAGAAAATAAGTGAACCGTAAAATGGACCCGTTCCTCGCTCCCTGTTGGTCTGACTGTTTACTCCATCAAGATCGTGTCCGAACAATTACATCTGTGTAAGTCCAGGAAGACTTAGCAAGCAGAAGGAAAGCTGAGGAAATTTTAACAGTCCAGTTTGAAAGAAGAGAACATAAATTATTCATAAATCTCAGATGGTTGAGGTCTATTAGAAGATGATAGACAAGATTATAGCTCGGAAACTGGTGCTGATGTCTCACATCCAACACAGAAATGAAATGATAAGTAGTACACAAAGTAAACAACAATATACCCTTACCTACAGAGGAATCAAAACATAAAGTCATTTTTAACTTAATGAGTCTTTTAGGACTCAAGATTGAGACTTTGAAAATAAAACAAGCCAACTGAGAAACTGCCAAAAATTGTCTACTTATTACTATCCAAATAAAGCAATAGTTTACGTACATTACTTATCTTCCTTCATGCTCCCAACACATGAATAGCCATACTTGACTCTATGTCCAGATAAGAATATTAAAACTCAGAAGATATTTGTTCAAGACCCTCCATTTAGTAAGTTGTAGGCCTGGGATGGGAATGCAAGGCTTTGGATTTAAAATCCAGCATCTTTCTTCCAAGGTCTTGCCACTAACTGGGTATTTTCATTGAGGAAATGATGCACCCAGGAACACAAAGCTTCTTAGAGCTGCCTGAGTGGGCTGGTGGAAAGGGGGCGCTGATGGGCCACACTGGGTACTTCACAGTGACTAAGTTTAGACTTCAGTGACTCCAGCTTTCTGTTAGAAATATGATGTTTAAAATTTTTAAAACAGAAGAGAGAGAAAAAGGAAACTAAAAAAACCCCCAACTAATCCAAATGGAGGCAGGACAAGAGAAAAAAATAAGCATAGGAAAAGCAGGGTAAACAGAAAGCATAAAATAACATGGTAGAAAAAAATCCAAGGATATTAGTAATTATAATAAATGTGAATTGATGTAACAATTAAAAGCTAAAGAGCATCAGATTGGATGAAAAGAACAAAATCTAGCTATATGCTGTTTACAAGAGATTACTCAGGAGTCAAAATCACAAATAAATAATGAAAAAAGCAACTATTTATCAGAAAGATGGAACAATTTTACACTTGCATGCATGCATGCACGCATGCATCCATCTATCATCTATCTACCTATCTGATTACAAGAATGTAAAGATAACATTAGAAAATTATTACCAAATCAAGGAAAGGAACATATTATTGTAGGGCGCCTGGGTGGCTCAGTCAGTTAAGCATCTGACTCTTGATTTCACCTCAGGTCCTGATCTCAGGGTCATGAGTTTAAGCCCCATATCGGGCTCTGCCCTGGGTGTGCCCTCACCCTGCAAGCGCACACACACTCTCTCTCAAAAAAATAAAAAGGACATACGATTGTATACATTAGTGACTAATATATCTATATTATTATAGATATATCCAGATGGCTTGTAGATACGAATTTCAAAAACATACAAAGGAGTGAGTAATACTAAACTCAGTCTACTGGTTGCCTCTGGGAGAGAAAGATGAGGAGTCTGAGGAAAGGGACTGAGGAAAACTAAGTAGGGGTCTTTGTGCCCATAGCTTTTTGTCGTAAGATCCTAAGTAAATCTGTCAAAAATGTTAATACTGGGACGCTTGGGTGGCTCAGTCAGTTAAGCGTCTGCTTTCGCCTCGGGTCATGATGCCGGGGTCCTGGGATCGAGCCCCACATCCGGCTCCCTGCTCGGCGGGAAGCCTGCTTCTCCCTCTCCCACTCCCCCTGCTTGTGTTCCCTCTCTCGCTGTGTCTCTCTCTGTCAAATAAATAAATAAAATATTTTTAAAAAATGTTAATACTTGACAAACGAGCACGAGATAGATGGTATTTCTTACAATATTCTTTATATGTTTCTGCAAGCTGTGATAAAAAAAGATTTTTCTGGGAGCTGGTTATTCCTGCTTAGACTCTTTTCAATAAAAATCTGTTATTCATTTTTTAAAAAGCACATTACCATTGTGCAATCCTGAAAGAAACAGACTGTGCACAGGTATGGCTTTAAAATATAGATAGAAAATATGGCCCATGAAATACATAGACACAACTACACACACACACCCCCCTACAGAGACACACATATTTTTAGGCCCTTGATGCTTACTGCTTTTGATCATCAACTCATCTGATACTGGTCTTTTGACTGGGGCTGGTGGAAATGTGGATAGAGCTGATTTAAACGTTTTGTGTGTAAATTTTTTTTCTACATATGAGATGTAAAAAATAATAAAGCTATCTGGTTCAAGATGTGAACTGAACATATTTGTCCTCTCTGCTGAGACACCATTGCCATGATAATTAAAAAATTAAAAATTACATAATCTCACAACAGCTTACAGGACTTCTTAGGGAACAAGAGAGTTCAACACAATTGGGAAAGTCAGTTGCAGGTGAAAGGGTTGTGACCTATGAAGTGAAGTGAACAAAGGCCAAACCCTAAATTTGCATGGAGCACCCCCAAACTTCCCACAGTAAGGAGGCTGCTGACCTGCCCAGAAAGGACCATGGAGAGGCCCCGTTGCAGAGGCTGCAGATCAAACAGAGGGGCAGGAGTGGGGGAGGTCACAGAACCCTGAGACTGATGGGTGGTCTTCTGGGAACTCTGACCCGTTCCAAGAGCCCTAAGTCCCTGTTACCAGCCTCAAGCAGGACTGTGGGCATTCAGGCATGTGGACCAATTCCCCTCTCCAAGCCTCATCCCATGACATAAATACTAGGGGAAAAGGAAAGATTTTCTGGAGAAATTGACCAAACTGTAGAGAGAACTACTGAAGCATGGGTATTAGCACCTCAGAATAAAATCGTCTACATTTTTGGAGGTGGTGGTGCTAGGCAACTTGTAAAGGCCAAATCTCATCCTGTCACAAAAATCGTTCAGCAAACCCCACCCAGATCCACATGTCTCCCAGGGAGCGTCTCTATTTTAATAGCCTTAAATATGAATAAGCAATCATGGATTTTTCAAAGCAGACTTTTGAAGAAACCCTTGTAAAGAAAAGAAAGCCAAGGAAGTGGAAAATCTAACCCTGGAGGAAACAGGTAATTCAGTAAAACCGAAGTCAGCTTCTTTTTTAACCTTATTACTGTTCATAAAGAAATTAAAGACTAATTAATTATTCCTGTAAAACAAGAATCAGATGCTGTGATAAAGACAGAATCAGAGGTCTCCTGGGTGGCTTGGTGGATTTCAGCTCCGATCATGATCTCAGGGTTGTGAGACTGAGCCCCAGCTGGGGCTCTGTGCTCAGCAGTGGAGTCTGCTTGAGATTATTCTCCCCCCGCCGCCCCCCTGCAGCCATCTTAGTAGTGTTTGCAGAAAGACAGAATTAATTGCTCGTCTAGTTCCTCTCTCATATTCCTGAATGCATTATAACCAAATTGTTCTCCTTTCTAGTACTGATAATCGGCTGGAAAATCCAACCTAGTCTATCGATGGAGGGCAACAGAGAGAAATTGTGTAAATTCCTTCATGTAAAAGAGAATGCTGTTGAGCTCCACTAGCTACTTTCAGCTCTGACCATAGAAGAAACACCTGGATAAGGAGGATAAAATCTGTAGCCTTGATCTTAAAACATGAACCCTTGGGCCTAACTGTCTGTAGAAGGCTCTGCCCAGTCCTGCACCATCCTGCCCTGGGCTGAGCTCCATGCTGGGTCAGTTGGCTTTCCTGGACACATTACCAGTGCGGAGGGACAGGGAAATAGCCTCACTCTTCCCCCCACTCTCTCAAAGAGTTGATCAATTCCTTCTGCCTCCAATTAAGTGCAGTAAACATAATGAAAGAACATTCATTTATTCTTTCTAACCAGTATGTAAATATGTATGTATGTATTGCATGTGTGGTATTTTTAAACACGTTTACTGAGATATAATTTATATACCTATAAAGGTCCCCTGTTTCCAATGTCAAATTTCATAGTTTTGAGTGTATTTATGCAGTTATGCAACCATCACCACAATCTCAGATTAGATTGAATTGCTGGATCATACAATAGCTCTGTTCAGTATTTTGAGAAACGGCCCACCTGTTTTCCAAGGTAGCTGCACCATTTAGCATTCCTTCCAGCAATGTTTGAAGGTTCCGATTTCTCTGAGTCTTTGCCAACACTTGTTAGTGTCTGTCTTTTTTATTATATTCATTCTAGTGATGGCTCATTGTGGTTTTGATTTGCATTTTGCTAATGACCAATGATGTGGAGCATCCTTTCATGTGTTTATCAGCCATTCCTTTATCTTCTTTGGGGAAATGTCTACTCAAATTTTTTGCCCAAGTCCGTGTTCTTCAAACATTTTTTAGTCACACAGCCCCTAGAAGAATTTTGGAAATCTGTGTAATCCTTCTCTTGATTTTAAATTGATATCTACAACTTTTCATTGTAAGTTTAAATAGTTGCAAAAGATGTAACTTCCAATGTAAAGATTTTTTTTTTTTTTGACAGAGAAAGAGACAGCGAGGGCAGGAACACAAGCAGGGGGAGTGGGAGAGGGAGAAGCAGGCTCCCCGCTGAGCAGGGAGCCCAATGCAGGGTTCAATCCCAGGACCCTGGGATCATGACCCCAGCCGAAGGCAGACGCTCAATGACTGAGCCACCCAGGCGCCCACAATGTATTTTAAATGTAGACATTTCAAAATAAAATTAAGTTACCCTTTTAAATCTATCAAATGGAATCTAAGTACAATACCAACATGTTACTCATCACCATTCATTTAAAAAATGCATGAATAAGGGGCACCTGGGTGGCTCAGTTGGTTAAGCAACTGCCTTCGGCTCAGGTCATAATCCTGGAGTCTTGGGATCGAGTCCCACATCGGGGTCCCTGCTCAGCGGGGAGTCTGCTTCTCCCTCTGACCCTCCCCCCCTCTCGTGCTCTCTATCTCTCATTCTCTCTCTCTCAAATGGATAAATAAAATCTTTAAAATAATGCATGAATAAGCTCTTCTTTACTCTTCTCCAATTTTGTAGCTCTTTTTTTCTCTTTGAACTCTTATTTCTATTACTCTTTTCCACATTATTTTATCCTCAAATAATATATTTTATGCTTGTAAATCCTGGATTATAATTCTATTGTTCTTTTCCGCTGTACAGATAAGTATAAGCTTGTAAATTAAACATTTTATTTCATGTAGCCATAAGCATCTAAATATTATAAAATTTTCTGGATTGAATTAGGTTTATGAGTATATTAGTACACAATTGTTCAAAACATGGCTATCTTACAAATTTTAATAGGTAATCATTAAAATAAAGAATAAACTTTTATTTGCAATGACTCTCTTAATCCATGTATGCATGAATGAATATTACTGATCATGAGAATAAATAATAAAGCAATTCTATTCTTTCTTTTCAAAAAATACACATGTGTGCATATGTGGGCACAAGGACACATCTATATAAACTATGAAATTTCTGAGAAATCTTATTTACCTAAATAAGTATAAAAGTATACAAGTATACACAAAAGTAGGTGAGCATGAGTATACCGGAATAGAAGTTTTTATGTTGTTTTATATCGTTTTAGCAATGTCAGTTAATATTTGAAATCTTTCTAAATTTTAAGCTAAAAGCACATATTGACCTATTATAAAAATATTTTGATGATCTATCAATTAAATTCTCCCTCAATTTTGTTAAAAGCAGAGACTTTTGTTAAAAGCAAGCACCTACCTTGCATATGAGTTTATCTCTAGTTGATTAAAGTAATTTCCTCACTTTATTTCTGGGAACAATAACAAAAGAGACTTCACCAAGCCTCTTGATAATAGTCACCAAATAACTATGGACTATACTTGTTTATTTTTCACTTAGAGGCGCCTTATTTAACTTATCGTACTTAGAAAGGGTTGGACTAAGAATACTTTTCATTTCAATACATCTTTATCAATACGATGTTGAAAATAAAATTATTTTTATCATCCTATGTGATTTAAATGCATTTTTTTAAAGATTTTATTTATTTATTTGAGAGAGAATGAGAGAGAGAGAGAGAGAGAGAGCACATGGGGGGGGTCAGAGGGAGCAGCAGACTCCCTGCTGAGCAGGGAGCCTGATACGGGACTCGATCCTGTGACTCCAGAATCATGACCTGAGCCGAAGGCATTCGCTTAACCAACTGAGCCACCCAGCACCCTTAAATGCATTTTTGTCAAAAGCTTATTGCTGCAGATTTAGCTCATTCAATTTATGGTGAAGGTGGGGAAAGAGAATTAGCACAAGTTTGCAAGCAAACAGATTTTACAAAAGACTGCACATGGCCATCAGGGGTCTGCAGATAGATTCCCTTAGTTCTATCTATGCCTGTGCAACCCCCTTGGAAAGTCCTCCAGCCCCACCAGAGGAAGATGTAGCCCAATTTGAAGACAGCTGTGCTCAGTTAGCAACAGAGCTAGATCCAGGATCAATTCTCAACCTCAATTCTAGTGCTTTTTCTGTTCTTTTACGTTGTTTCCCAAAACTATGTGGACTTTCAAAATTATCTGCAGAACATCATGTACAAAACATTTAGTTATTTGGAAAAGATGATCCTTGTGGCATTTTGCTGAATTAGATGGTTTCCCCCTCTTTTTTGAAGTAACAGCAGGCTCTGCTCATCATCTAGGATGGTTACCATAGTGATACCTAAAGACTGTTTGCATGTCCTCTCTCTAACCCCAGACTGCACACTCTACTGTTCCCTGAGCATTGAGTTCAAATTCTAATCCTGAGGTTCTTTCTTTAAAAGGAAACTATCAGTACACAAATTTTAGGAGGAGATAAAGAACCAAAGACTTGAGAGAAAGAGAATCAGAGAGAGAGAGACAGAGACAAAGAGACAGAAAGATATGGGATCTATTTTTCATGTGGGGGTTTGGGTTCTAGGAGAGAAATGTAAATGGGCCTAATACTTGCTCTATTTCAACATTTAATTCAGAAGCAACAGTAGGAGAAGCATCTGCTTTTTTCTCCTTTCATCATCAACCCATGAAAAGAAATGATCAGAAGTGAGAAAAAAGTGAATTCTATTATGTTAGGTGAATGGGAACCAATTCAACTGATAAAAATATTGACAGTTGTTCAGCTGTTTATTATTAGCTCTATTCTAGTCTAGTCTAGTCTAGTCTAGTCTCTATTAGCTCTTATCTGTTCTGGAAAGATGAGTTTAATGCAAATAAAGCAAATACGTATTCCTCCAAAACTTCAGTTAGTAACCTTATCTTTCTTCCCTCCAAAATCTCATTCTGCTGGCCTCTGCTCATATTTTGTCTGGCTCATATCTGAACTGAGTTATTAGCAGGTCCCAGTTTGGGGAGTAATGCTATGCTTTTAGACTCTTATTCATGATCACAGTGAGATGTGAATGCTCCCCAGTCCTAGCTTATCCAATGCTTTTCATCTTTCGAGTATTTTATTTTATTGTATTTATTTATTTATTATTTTTTTTAGAATCAGAGAATCTCAGGTTGGCAGAAGACCTGAGAGACCATCTAGGGTCAAGGCCAGCTCAGACATGGGGTGATTCCCTTTTGAACTGCTATTGCTTTGCATCCAGAGCTGTTTCTTTCACATCTGGACAGCTCTGGATTTTATATAGCGCTGGGCCTTCCACCCATCCACACCTTTAAGTGTTAGGACTGACCTGTGAGCCTGACTTAAGTAATCTTTCTAAATTGGGGAACTGGTTTGGAAGAAAATTTTAATATGGATAATTTTTAAAGTAAGTATTAATCAGTGTAATGGGCAAAACCCTTTTTGGCATAAGAAAAAGAAAACACTTTGCAAATTGAAATATCTCAGATCTATTCAAAAGCATATCTGTTATTCTAATGCAATTTGATAGTGCAGTTTATTAAATTTGTCAGATAAAGTGATACTGAAAGGTGAGGGGAACCTCTTTTAGTGTGTGTTTTTCTCTTGCAGACAATATAATAATAAAAGGAATTGCTAGTTAGCAATAAGGCATTCAGCCTGTATCTGGAGAGAGATGTTCAAGTGCAATTTGGTTCTTATAAATTATTGCAGCAATGGACGTCTATTTTTGGAACCTGCTAATAAAGCAGGACTTTGACTTACTTGGTTTGTGTCTGTGGTGCTCTGCCTAGATGACCATTATATGGATTCCTTCACTTGTATGTGATTCGAGCATCCTTGACCCTGATTATGGCAGCATTTTCTTGCATCAATATGCAAATTTAAACTTCATAGGAAAAGAAAGAGTGAGAGCTCTTATTTGCTTAGCACCTCTCAAGAACATCCTTACACTTCAGTCATAGCAGGAAGTGAGAGAATTAAGCCAGACCTTGACCCGGCTGTGTGACCTTGACCAACATTCTTGAAGTGTCTGAACCTCATTCTTCTCCTTACAGAATGAAAATAATACTTCCCTCATTAAAGTTCTGTGAGGGTTAATGACACAAGACAGCTGAGTTCTTTAGGCATACAGTTTAGGCTCTAGTTTAAACCTTAGTGTCTGCATGTTTAAAATGAGGGTGATTTTTAATGCCCAACTCATCCGGACTTCGTGATGATTGAATGAAATTATCCAACTAAACGAACTTGCACAGTGCCTGACACAAAGCTATTATTAATATTATTGCACACAATTATACTCACTAAATGCACATTTTCCTTCCCCTTCGGCTCTTAAATTATAGAATTATGATTTCATTTTCTATCAGTTTTCCTCAAGTTTGGTTACCTGGTAGGCAGGTTATTCTGCCATTTTGCTGCTTCTCTATTTCCTGTTCCATTTGGTCCTTTCTAGTTGGTGAGCCCCGTCCTCAAGTATGTAAGAGCTGAGAAGCTCAGACTAATGCCTGTCAATGCACAGAATTTCCTTGGCCAAAAGTTCAGATGGGAGAAGACACCCCAAAATAAAGTTTTGGGAGTCTTCCCTGATTTAAATACATCCTGGCTATCCCAGGATTAATTTGTTTTAACTAATATGGGTTATATCCCAGTCAAATCATACCACGGGAATAGAGGCTTTGTTTCAGGCATGGTGAACTTAAAGCCTACGAAAAATATTTTGCTGCCAATCCTGCCACCACATTCTCTGACCATCCACTCGATCGTCGTAACACTTACTGTCCTTTCCCTGATCCCACACTATGCTCACTGCTCAAGGCCTTCAAGCTTTCTCTCTGTCTCTCTTTCTCTTCTTTCAAAAGCTATTACCAATCTCAGGTACAATCTTAGGTACAAAGGACTTATATCAGCTTTCACTCTTACCTCTTCCATTGATATTGGTATTTTAACAGTGATCAAAGCTAATGAAATGGGGCTCTAATATGAGTAGATATCCACAGATATCCAATCTGAAGGTAAGAAGCAGTCAAGGCTTCCCTATCTTTTTGGAATGGCACAAAGAAGGGATCTGAAAAAGTATAGGCCTGGTATATATGAAACTGTGAGATTGAAAGGGAAAATTCCCATTGAATTTGATGACAGGAACCCCGGGTTATAGCCCTGGTACCACTGTTACAGGAGGTATGGTTTGGGGCACATCACTCTCCCTCTGCAGATCTCTCAGCATCCTTATCTAGAGAGTGAGGGTGGTAACACCTGCAGATCTGTGTCTGCCTACAGGATTGCTGCAGGGACCCAGTGATATGATACAGAAATGCCCGGGAGACCTCTGTTCTCCATGTAAATATCACTACTATAGTCTCCACGAAGCGAGGATGCCATGAGAATCACATAGAAAAGAAATCCGAATGTAGTGAGAAACAGAAAGGGAAAAACCAGAGCTCTTTCTTGGGTACCAATGCCTCAACCTCCCCGGGAATTTGTGCTGTTGAGAAGTAATGTCCAACGGCTAAAGTGTGGAGGGAGGTAATCCACGCTGCAAAAGGGAGGACCAAAGCAAAAGTTATGAGCTGCCGAGGATGAAGCCGGTGGAGGATTAGAGTGGAAAATTGAAATTACTTCCCAATCCCAAAAGCCTGTGAAGCATAGCATGTAGAACACATTTCTAATGGTGTTGATTAAAAAAAAAAATTGGGAAATTAATTCTTATTGAATTTGACATAAAGTTAGAAGGTTTTAAAACTATGACAGCAGATTTGAACAAAATGGACGAAAGATGTTTAAAGATTAGACTTAAAGAAAATAAATGGAAGTCATATTTTTACATTTTTTAAAAAGCCACAGTATTAATTAATAGCCATAGCTTTCCAAGTTTTTTTAAGTCCCTACAAATTCAGTGTGAGGCAGCAATGTAAGATTGCAAACATTTTAGTGCAGTGTTGGAATGGACTAATAGAAATACAATATCTCATCTTTAGAAAAACGATAAGAACATCCACTCCACCGAGCTGCCGTGAGGATTAAACACGATACCTCCGCAAAGCATCTAGCATAGTAACCAGCCCCAGAAATGTTGGTTCGTTTCATTCGCTTGACTTCTCCCCCGTCTAAAATCACAGCAATTACTGCTTGTACCGTTCTTTTCTTCCTTGTGACACCTCTTAGGATTTTGCCTTTTATGATTTAACTTTTGCATAGTACTCTGAATTTCACATGCATGGGTTTTGTCTGTTTAGCTATTTTTAAAGTGATTGGTTATTTGGATATACAGTTTACAGTTTTTTCTCCTGATATAAAATTTACATTCAGTGGAATGCACAAAATCCTGTTACATTCTGAGTTTGGACAAACGCACACACCTGCACAATCCAAACTTCTCGAGATCTGGAACAATACCTTCACCCCAGAAAATGCCCTGGTGCCTCCGCCCAGTCATTCCCCACCTCATACTCTCTGAGACAACCACTGTTCTGATTTTTTGTCCATCACAGATTAGTTTGCCTGTTCTTGAATTTTATATAAATGGAGTTATACAGTATGTATCTCTTACCTGTTATCAGTACACCATTTTTTAAAAAGATTTTATTTATTTATTTGACAGAGAGAGACACAGCGAAAGAGGGAACACAAGCAGGGACTGGGAGAGGGAGAAGCAGGCTTCCCGCCGAGCAGGGAACCCAATGCGGGGCTCGATCCCAACCTGAGCCGAAGGCAGACGCTTAACAACTGAGCCACCCAGGCGCCCTCAGTACATCATTTTTGAGGTTCATCCATGTTGTTGTGTGTAACAGTGGCTGGTCTTTTTATTGTGCTCAGGTACTTTCCAAGCCCTTTGGAGACAGGGACTGTACCATAACTCCTTGCACTCCCCATCCCCTGCCCCGTGGCGCTTGTACAGAACTGTGCACATTGTAAGTGTTCTGCTGCCATTGGGTGCTTCAATGGATGAATGAACATATGAGTTATTTAATCAATCAACAAGACATTTAGACATAGTCAAGTTTCACTTTTCTAACCCAGACAGTCTCTTGTGTGCTCAACGTAACCTAACACCAGTGTTAACATATCTTGGGGTGAAGAAGCCTGCCTGCTCTCCTGTAGGAATCCAGGGATCCGCCCATTTGCAATCATACCGCAGTGTTTGCTGCATTCGTGCAGCGGGTGTTTGCTGCATTCGTGCAGCGGCGGGGTACTGGCGAGAAAGCGAACTGCTGCCCTGGTTGGGTTCCAGCAGGGCTGCGAAAGAGTCAACCTCTGGGCTTTGTCTCCTGCCCGCGGAAATGCATATCCTCTATCTTTGCAAACTGTAAACCTCACATTCCTCCACTTGATTTATTAAACCACCGTTTTAAAGGTCAGCCCAGAGAGCCAGGGGCCGCATGGAATGTTTCGGTGGCCAGTTAGTACCCAAACTACAGCAGTGGCGGCGTGCATTCCCCTGCAGTCACGGCTGAACAAACAGGGTTAGTACTGTGGGTTGTGCCTGAGATGGCTGGGACCTGCCTGAAAAGACTGCCAATTAAGCCCTTTAATGTCCCCAGCATACTCTCTTACTTCTGTGTCTGGTGATTGTGATTAAGGGCAAGACACCGTGGAGCAGGCCTCTGGGGAGGAAATACATTACCTTGGCTAGTTCCGTGGAGCAAGCATTTCAGGTTTGATCCTATCACCATCATTTCTGCTCAGACAGCAGCAAGATCCTGTCCTTTCTAATATTGCACATGTTTTGAATACAAACATGCTTTTCATCCTTAAGCTATTCAAATGACATTCCTTTCCTGCTGCAATCTAAATTTTATATAGCTGCATAGCACACTTTATGATGCATTCCTTCACAATGTGATGTTATAAAATGGGGCATATTTTGTATCACAGTGGGGAAAGTTTTCTTTCAAACATATTTCCCAAAAGATGGGGAGACTCATGAATGGTGATTCCTATGGTGAGCATAACATATAAAGAAACTGGTGACAAGAAAAAGAGGAAATCTATTTGTGGCTTCCCCAAACTAGACATTTTCTGTTGATTTTATTCGTGTTTCTCTTTAAAAAGTTAAAGATCTATAGAAAGCATGATAAACTCCAATAATGAGAGATTAAGTGCCAGCATTTTTTTCTTTTATTCTTTATAGCAATTTTCAAGTCACTTTATCAAAGAAACCTATTTACAAGGGCAGAAAATGAAAGGATTTTAAATAGAAAAAAAAAAGCAGAAGTCACAACGCAGTCATTTTAAAGAGTTTAGATCAGCTAAGTGGTATTTTAGCTCATGAATCCCAGGAAAGGTGTTTTGTAAACCGATGTTTAGAGTACTGCCTAAAAGGGGACATCACCAGTTACGGGTCCACTGGTAGCCTCCAGTTTATTTTAGGTTGGGAGGTTTAAGAAATCTACAACAATCATAGTCAATTGCCATCACTAGCTGTCCAAAGGAAATGTGCTCGATAACAGTCCTCCTGGTGTAAATCAGTTCAGATTGGTGTCCTCAAAACACGAGAGGTTAACTACATGCACACACTGCAACAGTCCTCCTGGTGTAAATCAGTTCAGATTGGTGTCCTCAAAACACGAGAGGTTTACTACATGCACACACTGCAGATTGTGGGATGCAAGTATCAAATTCCTCAGAGACATATGGAAGCAGCAAATGCCACGGGCTGCAGTGTGTGTTATGAGTAGAGCACTACGCAGACTGGAAGCAGATTGAGCTTCGGTCTGAAGTAACTGTGTGAGTTGGCAAATTATTTAACCTCTCTGGGCCTCAGCTGTTTGCTGAATAACAATCACCATCTCAGGGGGATTTTTTAATCATTATATAGTAGATATCAAAGGCCTGTCATAGGGTAGGGATCTTGCACATGTTTGCATGTGTTTATTTCCTTCATCCCTCCTTGCTTCAAAAGGATGCTGACACTGGTGTGTCTACATGACGGTGAGGTGACTGGGACTTGTCTGTTGTTCTGGACTAGGAATATTCCCATAGCTCACTGGTGGCAGGAGTATTTTGTTCACTTGTCCCCTCAGACTGATGCTTTCCTGAGGCCCGCCTTATAAGAATTTCAGACTGTGTTTTTCAAAACAAATGCTCATACAGATCTTCCTGCTATACCAGAATTTTAGAATAATGCAATCGAAAGTGACCCGGTCCTACCCATCTGAAGCTTTCTGATTCTATTGGCCCTGGAGAAGCAACAGCTTCTCAGTGGTTCTAAGAGTTATATTTTATGAGCTCTGTGATAACGTGAGTATATTTTACTTTTTTTTAAAGATTTTATTTGCTTATTTATTTGAGCGAGAGAGAGAGAGAGAGAGAGAGAGAGAGAAACAGCATGAGAGGGGAGAAGGTCAGAGGGAGAAGCAGGCTCCCCGCTGAGCCGGGAGCCTGATGTGGGACTCGATCCCAGGACTCCGGGATCATGACCTGAGCCGAAGGCAGTCGCTTAACCAACTGAGCCACCCAGGCGCCCATATTTTACTTTTTAACTAAATTACCTCAAACAGTCCTTTAGGGGATTACAGATAAAGTTCTATTAGTGAGTTTCATCCACATACTTCTACATTTGCTTTTAAAATAATTTGTATTTCCTAAGAGTGTGCTTTGTTGGCAGCCCTTAACCCATTTCATGTTGGTGGAGAATATGCTTAAAGGAAAATAAATGCACCAGTGTGTATCGAGACCCAAAAGGCTTCTTCTAAAGAAATAACACCACCATTACAAACAACACTAATGCAGAAACATTTCTGGTAGGTGAAAGAAAAGTCAAGATTCTTTTTTTTAAACAGGTTTTCTAAAGTTGCTCATTTTACCTTTGCTTTGACACAGAGCAAACGCCACATGGGCGTTCAGAACAAAATGCTGGGAAGAGGATTTTAAAAGGAGGATGACTGGACAGAATATTTAAAAAGCCGCAGGCGCCTAGCTGAGGAAGGCTGAAAGTAGGCTAACCAAAACCCAGACACAGGCTGGGCTCAGGAGCCCCCAGAAAGCAGCCTGTAGTGGAGACTGAGGTGGCTATGCCAGGAGCTATTTTAAAAAAGACAAGAGATCTACATTCAGAAATACAGTTGATGTGTCCTTCTCCCGACTCCCTGCTCAAGGAGTCCAGCCAGGGTGAGGACTGCCCCACTCCACTCCATTCCCCACTCCACTCCAGTGCACCTCCTTTCTCAGCCACCCAGTGGATGGCAGCAGGTGCCCCACAGGTTTCTTCCCTACAAGGCGTTCCAGGGGCCCTGCAGCGTCCATCATCCGTGGCTGCCTCCACCCTCTTGGGGCAGCATCTTCCTCTGCAGTCAAAGGCTTCAGCCAGGAGATGTGGCAAAAACGCTGATGGACTTAAGATCTCGGAGGGTGACCTGAAACTCCGAGGGAAGGGAGCTGGCAGAAAGAAAATGAATTCATGAATACTTAAGAGTGTGGTGTCTGTAGGCAGCCTCACACACAGTGAGTGTGACACAGTGTGGCTTATATGGGACAGGTTAAAACAAATCCATTCTGCCGCTTTTCAGCCACGCTGGGTAATGGGGAGCAGGCAAAACTATGACTTATGTAGGTTCTCTCCCTCACTCCCTCTCTCTCTCCAGAGAAACCTTTCCCACTGTTGGAGCACCTATGAATGTGAAGGCCAAGGATATGTGGGCTATAGGAAGTCATCAGAATAAGGGCCCTAACAGGGCCAAGCCAAACCAGGGAGAGCCTAATGGCTCAGGCTTGAAATCCTAGAATGATTGATGTGGATGGACCTCTTGATAGATTAAACAACAAATGTTCATGTTTCTAAAGTTGCATTACTTGAGACTATATTGTTTAGAAACCCCATGCAAGTTCTCGGCTGCAATCTTTGTCTCTACCACAAAGAGTGTGGGGTATCAGAAACGCAGGGTTTTTTTTTTTGTTGTTTTTTTGTTTTTTTGTTTTTAGAGCTGCAAAGAACTCCGGAGGTTAAGCCTCATGCCACCCTCCTGTCGGGCGAGGAGTGCAGTACCTCTGGGAGCAACTGTGGTACCCGCTCCAAGCACTTCACCCTCTCAGCCTCACCGGGAAAGCGGCGCTGGCTTTTCTATTTGAAAACTGTTACCAAGTTTTCCCTTAGTTTGCTATTTAAAAAATTAGTAAGTTGCACGTCAAATGTTCCCCTTAAACAAATTAAGCAGAAATTAAGTGCTTGTGTAAAAAAATCTTAGTTATCCCATGGAAGTCTCTGCAATCCCTCCCGGAAACCAGGACTCCCTAGCATCATGTATGTGAAATGCTTTGCAAATCGCAGGGCTTTATCAATGTGCATTACGGCGTGCACACTGTTTCCTAAAGAAAATCCATGGATGTCTGACTGTATGTGTAATCTAATTATTAGCGTGAACCGGGAAAAGAATCATGCAGCTATTTGCCGTTCGCCCCAGCACGAGAGGTCTCGGGGCTGAATTCTCCTCCTGGGAGACGGCCCTCCGCACTCGGGGCTGGCAGCCGCAGCTTCCCTCTGACAATCAGCCACCTGCCTGGCTTGTGGAAAGCATCAGGTTGGATGCTACAAGGCGTAAAAAGAGGGAAAGGGGCTTTTAGTGTGTCGGAGGTGGTGGTGTGCAAACAGGAGTTTAGTTTGATGAAGAAGATCCAGGCAGCGTGGATCAGCCTGTAGGATCCGGCTGCAGAGCTCCGGTTGCCTTTGCAAGTCGGTTCCCGCCCCCGCCCCTCCCCCGGTTAGTTTCAAACTCATTCTCGGTTCTCCCCCACCTACATGCTTTAACACGCTAAAAACACCCGCGGCTTCATTCTCTAGAAAGAAATGGTAAAATCTAGGAACACTGAAAGGCTTCTATTAACTGCTCTAAGGGGTTAAAAATGCTAAAACCAACACCTGCAGTGCCGCAGTTTCACGTGTGTGTGTGTGTGTGTGTGTGTGTGTGTGTGTGTGCCGAAGCAGCGCATTAAAGAAAAAGAAAAACCACCAGGAGAAAGGGAGAGGAATTAAAGAAAGTGCCAGAAACAGCTACAAAGAAATATAAAACTTTCCTCCCATATAGGCCTTATTCACTCAAGCTTAAACTTTTCACTTTGATTTCGAAAGCCCTAGAGGCACTGCCTTGTCACCTTAAATCCCAAGGGGGATGACGGCAGAGGCCCCCGGTGGGGAAGGGGCACGTGAGGGGGGAGGGTGTCTCCGTGGAACCGGGGATACAGAAATCTAAGGTGTCAGTGGGGAGTGAGAACCTATTATTGGGGACGCGGCGTCCGTGTGGTACGGGGTTCAGGGAGTAGCTAGGATGGGGGGGGGGTTGGGGAAGGGAATGAGAGAGGGGTAAGGGGTCTCAGAGAAAAATCCAGGGCCCCGGAGACAAGTGGAAAGGACGAGCGCCGCAGCACCGGAGCTGCCTGTCGCTCGCCCCCGCCTTCCCTTTTGCGCAGAATCCTCCCCTTGGCTGCAGCAGCGCGCTGCCCCCACTGGCCCCGCGCGCCGTGATCGATCGCAGGCTGCGTCAGAATGCTCCCCGCGTATAAATAGGGGTGGCAGGACCGCGCCGAGCCGCACACAGCCATCCACCTTCCCCTCTCCCTCTCTCCCCCGTTCTTCTCTCTCTGTAGGCCCCCATCTCCGCCGCGAGGCAGAGGGGCTCCGACCGCCACCATGAGTTCCTTCAGCTACGAGCCGTACTACTCGACCTCCTACAAGCGGCGCTACGTGGAGACGCCCCGGGTTCACATCTCCAGCGTGCGCAGCGGCTACAGCACGGCGCGCTCCGCTTACTCCAGCTACTCCGCGCCGGTCTCCTCCTCGCTGTCCGTGCGCCGAAGCTACTCCTCCAGCTCCGGCTCCTTGATGCCCAGTCTCGAGAACCTCGACCTGAGCCAGGTAGCCGCCATCAGCAACGACCTCAAGTCGATCCGCACCCAGGAGAAGGCGCAGCTGCAGGACCTCAACGACCGCTTCGCCAGCTTCATTGAGCGCGTGCACGAGCTAGAGCAGCAGAACAAGGTGCTGGAAGCCGAGCTGCTGGTGCTGCGCCAGAAGCACTCCGAGCCCTCCCGCTTCCGGGCGCTGTACGAGCAGGAGATCCGCGACCTGCGCCTGGCGGCGGAAGACGCCACCAACGAGAAGCAGGCGCTCCAGGGCGAGCGCGAAGGGCTGGAGGAGACTTTGCGCAACCTGCAGGCGCGCTATGAAGAGGAGGTGCTGAGCCGCGAGGACGCCGAGGGCCGGCTGATGGAAGCGCGCAAAGGAGCCGACGAGGCCGCTCTCGCCCGCGCAGAGCTCGAAAAACGCATCGACAGCCTGATGGACGAAATCGCCTTTCTGAAGAAAGTGCACGAAGAGGAGATTGCCGAGCTGCAGGCGCAGATCCAGTACGCTCAGATCTCCGTGGAGATGGACGTGTCCTCCAAGCCCGACCTCTCCGCCGCGCTCAAGGACATCCGTGCTCAGTACGAGAAGCTGGCTGCCAAGAACATGCAGAACGCCGAAGAGTGGTTCAAGAGCCGCTTCACCGTGCTGACCGAGAGCGCCGCCAAGAACACCGACGCGGTGCGCGCCGCCAAGGACGAGGTGTCCGAGAGCCGCCGCCTGCTCAAGGCCAAGACACTGGAGATCGAAGCATGCCGGGGCATGAACGAAGCGCTGGAGAAGCAGCTGCAGGAGCTGGAGGATAAGCAGAACGCCGATATTAGTGCTATGCAGGTACGGCACCGTGCAAAACACAGTGGGGGGCGGGGAGGGAGCTGCTGGAGCAAGTTGTGGGGGTGGGGGTGAGGGTGGGGGGGGGAGGGTGGAGAGTTGAGGACGCGCCCAGAAAGTGGAGACCAGAGATGAGGCATCCGCATGCAGCTATTAGGGAGTAGAACTTGGCTCCTCGGAGACTGTGTGGCAGGGGTGGGGCACTTGGAGGGGGGGGGGGGGGGGGGCTCCACTGCAGTCTGAGGAGACGGTGCTTGGTGCTGCTGAATCTAGCTCCGCATTAAAGCTGCCCAGCCCTGCAGGGGTGGGGTGGGGTGGGTGAAGGGGTGGGAGCTGGGCGTTGCCTCGGGCCTGCCTCTCTAATGTCCTTCGTTAACCACAAGTCGCTTTGCAGTACAGATTGGACCATCTGCTTAATAAATACAGCAGGGAGCTTTCATTAGTTCTGAAGGATACCTGTGACCAAGCATGCTCAAGACTAGTTTTATCAAACACTCCTTGAGCTTAGGTAGACAGGAATGCAGTCAAAATTGTAGTAGGTAATGATGTTCGCAATAAGACATTTCTTTTTAAGGATCTCCATTTTCTGGGAAGGAGAAAATATAATATAGGTACATAGAAAATATTTTAGATACAATTATTACTATTTTTTTTTTATCTAGCTACTTCCTACTCCTGTAAAAAAATGGAGTAATTTCTTGCAGGTGACCTGGATAAAGTTAACTAACGAATATGAAACAAAGTTTTTTGTAATCAATTAAAAACATTTTGCAGGCATTTTATGATGATTCTTAGACTGTAGCAATGAAAAGAAAACAAAAAAAATTCTTCTATCAGGTTTTTTTTTTAAACTATTTTTTTGTTTTCATTTCATGCTTCCTGAGTTGGATTTTTTTTTTTTTTTTTTTAATACAAGGAAGGAAAGGTTAAAAAAGAGAAAAGGCAGTTGCTTTAGGGGAGATTTTATCTAAGGGGTGCACTTTGGTTTTAAGTAGGTTAGGCCTTTGCAGCTGTACTACAGTAAAATGATAGCAGTTGGGATTTATGACTGGATTTTTTTTGTCCTCCAACAGGACACAATCAACAAATTAGAAAATGAATTGAGAACCACGAAGAGTGAAATGGCACGATACCTTAAAGAATACCAAGACCTCCTCAATGTGAAGATGGCTTTGGACATTGAGATTGCAGCTTACAGGTAAGAACAGAGTGGAGTGGTAGCCGCCATTCAGGTTTCGGGAGAAAATCAGATTTCATGTCTATTGAGTCAGAAACCTTCAAGAACAGTCCTTTGAAATAATGGTTTGCTTTTTGGCTTTTTCTAAGAAGGTATTTAGACAGATACAGAAGAATTTGACCCTGTGTCATAAAGAGTTATAGTCTTAGTTTCTCACTACATTTTACATCGAATAGACAGGGCTATTTTAAGTTTGTTTGTTTTTCTGGTTTTTTTTGTTTTGTTTTGTTTTCTGGTGCCAGGCACGACGTCCGCAGTCATGAAGTTTCCCAGCCCTGTTCCTGCTCTCCTTTGCCTTTCGGGGTGGCATTAGGGGAGCATGATGAGTGGTGGGCTCAGAGCAGGCACACTTCCAGTGTTCCTGTTTGTTAACCTCATCCTCCGCTGCCTTCCCAGGAAACTCTTGGAAGGTGAGGAGACCCGACTCAGTTTCACCAGCGTCGGAAGCATAACCAGCGGCTACTCCCAGAGCTCTCAGGTCTTCGGCCGATCTGCCTATGGCGGGTTACAGACCAGCTCCTACTTGATGTCTGCCCGCTCCTTCCCGTCTTACTACACCAGCCACGTCCAGGAGGAGCAGATTGAGGTGGAGGAGACCATTGAGGCTGCAAAGGCCGAGGAAGCCAAGGATGAGCCCGCCTCTGAAGGAGAAGCCGAGGAGGAGGAGAAGGAGGAGAAGGAGGAAGAAGAGGCTGCTGAAGAGGAGGGAGCTGGAGAGGAAGAAGGTAGGGTAAAAAGGAAGTCCGCACAAGGTCAAGGGCAATCAGGGCATGGGAATTTGCTAGGAGACGGCTAAGAGAAATGAAGCCTTGCTTATGCCAAGGAAGTTTTACTCACATAGGACTTTAGAATCTTATTTAATGCCTTTAGTTATTCGACAAACCTTTCGTAAGTACCTGGTTTCTCAAATTGGCTGTCCTCTCCGCTGAGCTTGGTAGCTTTGTTCAAGTAACATTTCAAAATCTCCTCCTCCTGCTGTATTTTTATTCTTATTAAACATTTAAAAAGTCTATTTGACCCAGCATTTTGGTGGCCTTAAGAACAAAAATAGTTAGTTTTTTTTTTTTTTAATACTTGTTTGCTTTTTGGCGTTTTTCTAAGAAGAAGGCGTTGAGTTCAGTGGCCAGCACCGTCAGTTGTATGTGTGTTGGGGGATGGAGCTGAGAAGTTCGGGGGAAGCTCTCTGACAACTGGAGTTCCACACAAAACTTAGCAGAAATGTTTTGAATGCCTTGCCCTGGATTTGGAGTTTGTACATTTTCTTTTTATGTTAAAGCTGCCAAGGAAGAATCTGAGGAGGCAAAGGAGGAAGAGGAAGGAGGTGAAGGTGAAGAAGGAGAAGAAACCAAAGAAGCCGAGGAGGAGGAGGAGAAAAAAGACGAAGGTGCTGGGGAGGAGCAAGCAACTAAAAAGAAAGATTGAGCCCCTCTGTCCTTAATCCTTCCAGGAGGAGTTCTCCCGAAATCAGGTCAACCCCATCACCAACCAACCAGTTGAGTTCCAGATACTATATGAATTAAGAAGTTCAATATATGTATAATTCAGAGATGACTTAGGTTGGACATTCAATGTTGTGCTATGACTTTTCTCCTTATGCAGAGTATCTGTTTGCTTGCAGAGTGGCTGCCTGGCTTGCCGCCAGCTTGTGCATGGTCCACGCTTACGAGTTCAGGATCAATGGCAATGTGAATAATTCAGATGTTTACAATTAAAAAAAAAACACATGAATAAATGAATTCACTGATGTTAATGTTAAACTTCATGGTAAAAATAGTCCTTTGAACCTTTGGTGGTTAGAAAGTAAAGACCTCGAATCATGTGCAATACATAGTAAATAAAGTTACACTGAATGACATTTCTTGCTGTGGTTGTTGACTTAATTAAAATATCTTAAAGCACCAGTATAAGCCAAGGGGACTATCAACCTCCAAATTTTTTTTAAGTCCCCAGTCTTAACAATTACAATGGATATTTTTTCCCCCTGATTGGTAATTCTGAGGGATACAGTTAGGTCATGACTATTCATGAAATCTCTCCCCTCAAAAATTTTGCTGATAATAAACGAGTAAATGGGAGTCTCTGGGATTCTTCTTTTATAATTAGCAATATACTCTGTCCCATAAAAGGTACTATATAATGTTGGGAATGGCTTTCTTGGAGGCAATGGTGTAATATGATAAATACACCTTTTGTGGTAAACAGGTGATTTAAATAATTAATGCAGTGTGGCTAGAATATGAATCCCACCCATCCATTACTATAACCACATTATTTTACTATAGGCCAAATATCGTGGGCAGAAGTGGGAACCCAAGCAATTGATATAATTAGAAGGAAATCTTTTTTTCCATGTATAATTTTGGATGGAGGGGTAAAAATATCAAAGATCATTTGCCATTGCAAACATGTTGCCTGCAATCCTGAGCTCATGATTCAGTGTGTTAGTAGCTTGATTCCGTTGCCTCAAGTACACATCATTTAATACCACCCACTTTAAACTTTTTTAAAAACTACAGATAACAGATAATAAAATTGTTATCAGTCAGTAAAGGGAGGAGATTATACCTGTATGTTGCATTGCATTGCTCTGCATGTCTTTATTGGGAAATATTTGGATTTCAGTGATAGCTCTAACTGGTTGGACATTGCATTAAACACACACCCCATTCATCCTCCCTGTTCACTGTAAAGTCATGAAAGCTCTTGCACTTGATGTGGAATGTAGGTGAAATTACTGATTATCTGCTGTTCTGCCTTTGTTCTTACACAATTGCTTTGTCAGCTAATTTCGTTCCATATTTGTTCTTTAGACAACTTTCAGAAGTCAGCGAATTTAACCTGAGAGCAAAGTGGTCTCCATTTAAATTTATCCGATTCTTCATACTACCTATTTCTAGTTAAATATATGTCACCACACAAATAGGTAAAATAATTTATCTATCATGATGCTATGGATTTGAACTATGAAGATTCTCAGTATATTGGCTTCTGTAAAGACAAGGAGTTGCCTAAGAAACCAAGCTTTTCACATTTATGTTCATTAAATATGAGATGCTACACATGATAAGTCTTAAGACAGATGAAAATTACATGTAAAAAAAAGTAACTTTAGCCAAATGGAAACGGTTGGTTTCAGAATTACTTGAAGTAACAACACTGTATCATATTCTATCCTGTGTGCCATAATAAAATACTAAAAAAACCTAAACTAAATGGATTTGAAGTCTTTAAAAACATTTCCTTAAGTTTGGTACCTGGCTCGGTACCTCTGTCTCTTCTGCTTTCCCCCCCAAAACTCCAGTTCTCTTTCAGTATCATTGCTCCCAGTTCATGACGCCACTCCCCAGTTATCCAGTTCTGCAAACCAGAGCCTGGGCAAGCGTGACGTCATGCCTCCCATTTCCTCTCCCTGATCCCTCTGGTCTAATCTAACCAAGTTTTACTGATTTTATTGCCTATATTTCTTGAATCTATCCATCCACACTTCTCCATTTACCCTGACACCACCCTAGGAACTTCCCAGTGTCTGTCTACTAGTGTCTGTCTTTGACGAGCACATTAGAGTAAGCCATCCTTTTAAAAGGACATTTTGATCATGACATCCCCTTGATTAAAACCCCCTCCAATAATTTCCCATTTTTTAAAAGATTATTTATTTATTTATTTATTTGACACACAGAGAAAGAGAGAGCACAAGCAGAGGGAGCGGCAGGCAGAGGGAGAGGGAGAAGCAGGGAGCCTAATGGACATGGGGCTTGATCCCAGGATCCTGGGATCATGACCTGAGCGGAAGGCAGATGCTCCACCAACTGAGCCACCCAGGCGCCCCAGTTTCCCATTTCTTTTAAGATAAAAGTCAAAATCTTTAAACTGTTCTTGAAGGACTGCATTGACCTGACCCCAGCCTCCTCCTCAGATCTCATCCTCTCTGTATCCCCTTATCCCTTACTTCCGGTGCTTCAGTCACACTGGTCCTTTGTTCTTCCACCTGTTACAGGGGTTTGGCTGATTTCTCCATCTGGAGCACTCTTCTTTCCTTCCCTCATTCTTGCCCAGTTGAGGTTCAGTTGTCATTCCCTTGGGGAAGCCTTCCCTAACTGGGCTAAATTCCTCTACCAAATGTGTTAAGACCATGTAGACTTTGCAGACTTTTACACACTTGTAATCAGCATCTGTTTCCATGATTGTTGAATGTCTGCATTCCCTGCTAGAGTATGATCTTCAGAAGAATGGTAGTCAGCCTTCTTGCTCACCATTTTATCCCAAGCATCTAGCATTGTTTCCACCATAGTAGAGCACAAAGAAATATTGAATTAATAACTTCTTGACAGATTAGAATGCCTAGAGAGCCAAGAGTATTCTGTTAAGCAGTCCCACTCACAGTTCCAAAACCTTGTGGAAAGAGCAGAAATCCAAGAATTTATTATGGATTCTAGTGTTCTTGTTTTGGGGCCCTGGCCATATCCCCACCCCACCCCACCCTAGCCTCAATTGTTTTAGCTGCATATAGGTTCAATGGTTGATGTGTCAGATCCTTTCTAGATTCATGATTCAAAATTCCTGAAAAACTTGTGGAAGTTTAGGCTAAATGGGAAATATACATATAATTATGATGTCCACACTAAAATCCATCACGTAAAGGGAATTGCTCAACTTAGTGTAAAGATTCATTCCTAGCATTAAATTGGTAAGCGATCCATCTGAACTACTCCTTTTTCCCCACATGGAGATTTTAATGCTGTCAGAATAGTTGCTGTGTCCCAGGCACTAATCTAAGTGCATTATATGTATTAACTCATCAATTCCTTTCTTACATCAAAGTTCTTAGTCCAGCATGATTGTCATCCCCATTATACAGATGAGAAACTACAGCTAAGTAAGTTGACCAAGGTCACACAGAGAGTTTGTGGAAGGGCTGGGATTCAGCCTCAGCTCTAAAGTCCATGCTCTTAACCAGTACATCCCACTGTTTCTCCTTGGCAGTCAGGGTGGGATACGTCTTTGTGGAATCAGAGCAGATCTTCACAGGCGTGTGTTGTGACAGTGGCCTGGGAATCTGCATACAATTACTGGAATTCTCACAATGCAATTCTTGTAGTGGTCAAGGGGCACATTTGCATTTACAATGTCTCACTGTAGTTCCTTGGGATGCTCAAGCTTTTCTTTAATTCCTTTGATTATTTATGTCCATATCTTAATTCCTCTGCTTAACTTAGCTGTTGGAAGGCCAGAACCAGGGTTTGTAAACAGAGATAAATTTGGAGTTTATCTTCAACAATCATCAATTTTCAGGGATGTTGATTCTCATGGTGTTATTCTATCTGGTCATAGCTTTCTAGTTTTGTTCATATTTCACTGGCTCTTTCCGCTCTTCCTCTTCTTCATCCTCCTTCCTCTTCCCTATTGCATGTTTTCTTGATGAGCTCTTCCGAATCACTTTGGGAAGTGGAAAAAGGTTGACTAAATAAATAAATGTCTTGGTTTACTTCTACAACATCCAACAAAGTGCCTTGCATTTAGTAGGCATCTTAATAAATATTTCTAGAATGGTAAAGGTTTAATGTTTATAAGACCTTACCATACATATGGCCAGGATGAAGAATTTCCTCTTTCTCTCTTGGAAACGGAGTGTGAGATATCAGAATTGGTCCAGCCATGGTTCATGTATGAAAGGGGGTTCCAGTGGATAATTCTGGGTATTTTCATCTTTGGAAAATGTCCAGCAGAATGGAGTGCAGGGAATTACACAAACTATGCATGGGGGCCATTTTCAGTTAAGGTCTCCTAGAAAATTCCCTGTGAAGGTCTTATATGAGAGCTAGAAAGTCAAAACGTAAAGCATCATGAGAAAAAGAAAATTTCAGCAATCCCAGAATGTAACTATTGGTAGCCTTTTAATCCTACTTCAATGTAGATAATTACTTGTATAGAGGGTTTTAAAAATATAATGTAACCACTGTATTCAAAACAAATTTAAAATGGAAAAAATCACATTTCCTCCATTCAAACACCATTATTTTCATTTATATATTCTTCCTGCTTCTATTTATGCATATTTAGACATAGCTTGTCCATTCATTACACTCCTATTAATCATGTGACAGGCCATGTTCTAAGTACAAGGAGTAAGACAGGCAATATCCTTGCTTTCAGGGACTACAGTGGGGTATGTGTGTGCATAAACAGACAATAAAGGAGGAAATTAGTTAATGAGTAGGTGACATTGGATTCGAGCCAGATATGCAATGATCTGGGGAAAGAGTGTTGCAGGTAGAGGGAAGAGCAAGTGCAAAAGCTGGGCTGGTTTGAACCCAGAAAAATGCCTTCAGCTCATTGCTGAGTACTAAGAATGAGACAGAGTAAAAGACAGGGTGGAGAGTAAAAGATGGGGCAAAGGCCAGATTATGCAGGGGTTTATAGATCAAGGAATTTCAGTTCTATTCCTTGTGCAATAAGAAGGGCTAAGCAGGGGAAGGTGGCATGATCTGATTGCTGCTTTATGAGGACCACTCTGGCTTCTGCATAGAGAATGGATTTTAGGAAAGCAAGAAGCCAAGCAGAGTGACTAACTAAAAAGCCGTTTTAGTCCAGATGAGAGAAGGTGGTGTGATGACTCAGCAGAAGGCAGCAGTAGTACACATAGCATGATGTGGAATGATTTAGGAAATTCTTGAGGTAATATTTTAATGACAGAGTGAAATTCACGGAGAGGGAAAGTAGTAAACGGTACCTTATTTTTGGTAAGTACACAATATTCATCAAATTAATATGCAGTAAGCATTAGCTATTGATTTCTGTGTAACAAATCACTCCAAACCTTAGTGGCTTAAAACGATCCCAATCTCCCATTATTTCTTAGTCTCTGCAGATCAGGACTTTGGGAGTGGTGCCGTTGGGATGTTCTCACTCTGGGCCTCCAGTGGGGCTGCAGCCAGACAGCTGAGGTTACTGTTATCTGAAGACTTAACTAGGCCTGCAGAATCTACTTCAGTGTGGTTCACTGACTTGGCTGGCAATTTCTGCTACATGTGGGGCTTTCCATGGGAGCTACTTGAGGATCCTTACAAAATAGCAGCTGACGTCCCCCAAAGCAAGGCTTCCAGGAAACCAAGGCAGCAGTTGCAATGTCTTTATGACCTAGCCTTGAAAGTCACACACCATCATTTCCACTATATTCTTTTGGTCACAGAGACCAGCCTTTCTGATTCAGGGGGAGAAAGAACTACAAAAGGACATAAACATCAAGAGGTGAAGATCACTGGAGGTCACCACAAGATAGTGTGCATGTGATGATTTCTTTTGTGAATAATCATCCATTCAAGAGATTCTGAAACAATTCCAGCTTCAAATTTTCTTCTTTTTCTCATCAGAGTACTTACACTTAATTGATCAGGTGTCCCTATTTAAGTTTGAAAATATGTTCATGAAAATTATAGACAGCTTGGCAATGAATATCTCTATCAATGGATTTCTTCACGTTTGTCCTTCTATTGAAGTATTTCTTTAGTAAACCCCCTAGGGGGATTATGTGTTAAAAGGGTATTATGCACATTTGAATAGCTCCTGATATGTATCCCCATATTATTTTTCTATAAAGCTTGATTGCTATACTTCCAGGCCTTAGCTTTCCTGTATGAATTCATTTGAAATGAAATATCTATTATTTTAGTTAATTGGGATAAATATGGTGGCAACTAATACATGACATACGGGTAGGTTGTCACGGGAAAATAAAAATGTTTCTTGTTTTGTGAGGTGGTCAAACCAGTTGACCTCAGATTTTTTTTTTTTAATACCTTAGATTCTGATATAGAACACACATAATTTTAAATGAAAGACTTCTAATAAACAAAGTTATGTTGATTACAGCTAGTCTTAAATATGAAATGGCTTTAGGAAAAAACTTCAGAGGCTGTAGATGAGACTCAGGTTTCTTGTAGCTATTAAAGACATTTTCATTTGTGCATCGATGGCCGTTAATCCCTTTGCTCTTAGCTAAATGCCACTCTTTCAGTCTATCACCACCCACATCTGTATAATTTCATATAGACTATGGGCCATTTCCTGATATGACCACTAAAAAACAAACAAACAAAACAAAAGAAGGCAAAACCCTAGTAGGATGCTTCGATGCAGCAAAACTAATATTCCTTTGTTACTCTGTATCGCCCCTCTTACTAAAGACAGAAACCCCATATGAAAACTCTGAGTTTTAACTAATCATCTCTTGTTTGAGAGGAAGGAATGATCTACTCGTTCTGAGCTGTTAATTTATTTCTAATTATTTAGTCGCTGGAAAACCCCACCTTTTTACTGCAGAGGTTAAAACACACAGGCATACATTAGAGAGAACCTCTGGCTTTCTCCTTCTCCTCCCCCATCTAGCACACCCACGGGAGCCTATGTGTGAAAGAGAATCTCAACTGTAAGCCACAAATCATTCACACAGTTTAAGACAGAAGAATTGGTGTCAGACATGTGAAATCAGAGGGCGATTCTGAGGCGAGAATAAAACGGACCACCTTCCCCACACCCAGGTGCAACGTGTTTGTCCGTTGGCGCCCCTGGGACTGGCCGGTTCTGAGGACGCAGAGTCCTGGTAATGCTGCACTTAGTGCGAGAATGTGTGTGCAGCCTTGGCCTCAGAGTGTGAACCAAATCTCCAAAGGGCCTTAGTGACTCTGGTAACTTAGTCGGAGCACTTGGGAAAGATGAAGGAGCCAGAAACAGCTTGTTCTTTGTTCCCCCCTGTAACATCGCGCCTGCCCCCAATGCCTTCCGGTGCCACCGAAGAGTGGAAATTAGAAAACGGCCAGGGTGCCTCCGGGGAGAGCTTTAGCAACCCAGAACTCGGCCGAAGTCTCCAGAAATGAGGAGTGGAGGCGGATTGCAGCTTCCAAGGCACAGCGGCACTTTTCCTGGGATGACAAACAGCCATTCAACAAAGCGCCCCCCCCACCCCCACCAAGTCACGCAAAGCAATCCACTCGGCGTATTTCGGGGCGGGGGAGAGTGTTATTTGGGCACTCACCCCTCAGTTTGTTATTCTGAGAGGGGGTGCGGCAGGCGTCTCGGTTCAAGTCGCAGAAGCCAGGAGCCTTCGCAGCCCTGCACCTCTTCCCTGCCGGCTTGTGAAACAACACTTTGCTCCAACTCAGGGATCATTTAAGCAAAATGAGTGGAACAGTACTTCCTTTCGCCCAACGGCAGGGCGTCCTTCCTGAGGAGCTGAAGGTCTAACTGTAGATTCAGGATCTTTCCTTCTCGTCTGCCCGGGGCCAGCGAGACGCTCTCCCGACACCCTCGGCTCCCCTCCCCTCGCCCCGCGGTGTGGCGGAGAGAAGAACGCGAGGCAGGATCCGGGCCCCACAGCCAAGAGCTGGTGTGTTTCTAGACAGAACCGAGCGCATTGATGGTGTTTCAAAATTACACTGAAAACATGTAGCCGTCTCATACTTTTAAAAATAATTTGAATACACCCCCGTAACCTGTTAGAATCTAATGAGCCGAGATGAAAGTCTTGGAAAAATCAAAATGTTCTCCAAAAAGGCCAAATGTCACTCCCTCCACCCCCAATGTAAGCCGCCTTCGGGTCGCCTCGGCGCCACCCGACTCTCCGGCCGCCGCTGGTCACAGGTCTTTTCTTTTTTCCTTTCCATCGTACCAGGAGAGACCCAGAGCACCGGGTTGGGCCGGGGGTGGGCGGAGGGGGAGGGGCGCTTAACCAGCTGCTTCTGTGAATGGGCAGAGTCCAGGGAAGCTTCCCCGAAGGGAAGCCGGCGTGGCGCAGGGACCCGGTGCAGCCCGCAGTCCCCCAGGGAGAGCGACCCCCCCCCCCAAAGTGCAGAATGCGGCCGCGGCAAATTCTCTAGCGACTGGGACCCCCGCCCCCACCCCACCCCACCCCGCACACGGTGAAGTTCCAAGACTTAAATGCTTTAGAGCAGATTGGGTGACATATTTTCGGCAGGAAGCCCAGTCATTTGGGGATGGGGCGGAGAACGGAAGGGGTGGGGGAGAGACCCTCGGAATCCATCTTTTGCTCGATTTTTCTACAGGTCGCCGCGCCCGGAGGACAGCCCGGAAAGGTCCGCAGCGGCACTGCGCCCACTGCGGTCCCCGGGCGGGCGCGACTCGGCGTCTCTCCAGAAACGCAGCCTCTCGGGAAACTTCTGTCACCGGACCTTCTCAGCAAGCCCAGAGGCGTCTCAGCCAGGGCGGCGGCGGCTCCGGGACCCAGGCTGGAACAGGCGAGGGGGGCAACCGCAGTCACACTAGGCTGTTCTCTTCCCTCGGAGGCCTGGCCTGAAGCTTAAGCCGCCCAGGAATCGGATTTTAATGTAAAGAAACCGAACTCTGAGGCTTCGGCAGTGCTGCGGTGGGGATGGGAGCTGGAGGAAGGGGACCAGACCCGGAGAAAGCAGCTCAGCCCCAGGCGGGCTTGATGCAACCACCTTCTGATTTCGTGATGGACGTGGACCAGCTGCGTTTGCAGCACTTAGGTGCTTGTTAGAAATGTAGAGCCTTGGCCCCACCCCAAGCCCATTGAGCTAGAACCTGCATTTTAACCAGAACTCAGGCGATTCAGGCGCGCATTAAGCATGAGAAGCCGTAGTAAAGGGAAGAACCGGTTTAGATCTGCAGCTCACTCCCAGTCTTGGGTGTGGAGAGGGAGGCGGAGAAGGTAGTACGTCTTTCTGCATAACAAAAGGGCGGCAGGAAGAGAGGCTCGGCTTTCTCCCTTTGCATGTTACAAGCAACACATTGGCCAAAGGCTAGACGTTCGTTTCATGTCTTTTCTTCTAAACATTCACTCATTATCCTAGACAGTTTTGGTGGAAGAACTTGTGTAGAATATTGAGAGCCAGCACTCACTTCCATTTGGAGGCCTGCCGAAGTAAGGCCATTTGGTACTTCCCTTTGTGATGTCCTGGGGCCCTCATCCCCCAGACCCTCGTGGGAAAACTTACATGGGAGAACCCAAGTGAAAATTACTGGTATAATATTCTCTCGCTCTCTTCCAGGGGTGGGTGGTGGTTCGAAAACATGCACTAGAAATTTCTCTGGACCTCATATCTGCTCCAGGGAGAGCTTTAGCCTGGCCTGGGACCAGGCAGAGTCAGCGCTGGTGTATGGGAGGCCCAACAGAAGGAAGAAGGCAAGGTTCACAAGAGGGCTCAAGGCCTCTGAGCCCATATGTTGGGCCAGTCTTTGTCCTGGGGCTGGCTGCCAGGTTCAGGGGCTCATTGTAGGCCACATCTGCTGGTAAGTGTTCCAGGAAGTTTATATCATTCATTCATTCATTCAACAGATAATTTACAAGTAACTTTTATAGGCCAGATACTGTCCTTTGGCCCTGGGGGATTCGGCATTTACAAAAAAATGTCCTGTTTTCATAGAGGCAGGTGAGTTTTAAAAAACACATATGCTATCTCGGGTGATATGGGTAATAATGAAAAATAAAGTAAGGTAAGTGGGATAGAGTTTGATCAGGGGGTGCCCTTTTATGGTGGTTGGTCAGGGAGGGTTTCTCTGTTAAGGTGACATTGGTCAGAGATCCGAAACAAGTGAGAGAGAAGGCAGGTAACAGGTGCTCTGAGGTGGGAGCCTGCTCAGTGTGTTGGAATAAGAATAAAGAGGCAGAGGTGAGAAGTGGTGCAAGGTGAGGTCCAGAGAGGTAGGGGGTAAGCGAGGTGAGGCATTGCAGATGGAGCAAGGACTTTCGATTTTACCCTGTGGGAGACGGTGAGCCATGGAAAGTCTTGGGAGGGTTTCCAGTCAGAACAGTGACATGGTGTGACTTGTGTGTTAAGAGTCACTCTGGCTGTGTGTTGAAAATGAGTGAAGGGGGCAAGTGTGGAGGTTCCTGACAGTTGGTGGGTAATGATGATGGTGTGTTCGTGGGTCCTTGTGCTGGGGGCTCTGGGTTGGGGTAGAATTCTGCATAGATTTTGGAAGTAGAGCCAGTGGAATTTGCTGGAAGATGGGATGTGGGAGAATGAGTGGAGTCAAGGGTGACTCCAGAGTTTTTAATCTGAGAAACTGGGAGAATGGAGTTTTTCCTGAATGAAATGGGGGAAGATGCAGCAGGTTTTGGAGCAGGGGCAACATCAAGGGTAGGTGTTGTCCATGTTATATGTGAGGCTGCAATCAGATATGTGTGTTTGAAGTTCAATGCTTGGGGTACAAATCTTGCTAGTGTTTTGAAGTTCTCCCCTTCAATATCATTAGCCCTTCAAAGAAGGAGCTCCACGGAGTGCAAAATTTCATCGAATGATAGACTTCCAAAGTGAGAAGCTACCTAAGATATTTCTTGTTTTACATACAAGGAAACTGAGATTCAGAAGAATAAAGTGACTTACATGATGCCATTGGTTACAGCAGAGCTGGAACTAGATTCTAAAACTCCGGTGTATTTTCCTGCACCATACAGTGCTGTCCTGTCAAAAATAATGTTATTGTTATTCTTGTTCTTTTTTGATGGGCCCAGATATTAGTAGATTGTGTTGTAGTCTTATTCGGTTACAGCAACACTGGTTCAATAGTGGACAGATGGGTACCATTTAACATGGGATTTTCTTTCCCTCTCCCCTTTTCTTCCTCTCTGAGATTTTTGACTTTGTTACTGATCATTTGATACCTAACACATGAAATAGTTCTATCAGGGGTCACCTATTGCCTTGCAATAAGTGTATAAATCAGACAAGCTCAAGGTGTTTGACACTTATCTGTCTTTTGCTCTTCAAATCAACAGTGAGTTGTTCGTGTAAAAAATGTGCAGTTCGAGAAACCACTTGAAGTTCTCTTCTTCTTAAACAGACATTTGCCTGTAAAATAAACAAGCTGAATTTAAGTGCTTAGTTTTCAATTCAGTGAACTAGTTGAGTGACTCAGACTTCACACACTGAGAATTCACTTTGTGCTCTGTCCCCTGGAAGATGGGAAGCTGCCGTTCCAGTGTGGAGAGCAATGTGGGGATAACCATACACTGCTGTCATTTTGGAGGGATGTGGCTGTCACCCCAGCAGCACGGAATCTGGGGCTCTGTCTGGTGTAAGAGTCCCCTTCTCCCAGGGCACGCATGTGGGACATGGAGTTGAAGCATGAGGCTAAAGGACCAGAAAATAAAGCCAGCCATTTTGTTTCAGAGCAAGCAGATTGCCAATCGTAATTCCTGGGGCAGACCTTTTTGACCAGGAATGACTTGGCTCTGAAACATCAAGATCAGAAAATTGCTTGGAAAGCCTTAAATAATTGCCTGGTGATTGCAAGCAGCCCATGTATGCCATCAGCGCCAAGGCCACACTACACGGTGGAAGCCAACACATTCGTTTCACATCTCTGTCATCAGCTTGTTTTCTCCTTTGTCCCCAGCCTACTGTCCATATGGGGATAAATTCCCCATCTGCGCAATCCTTCTCATTCTTCGCAGCTGAGATTTTAATTTCAGTGACTATAAAAATGATCACCATCCTCAGGTTTAGGTTTGATAGTGTGTTTTACTTTTGATAGCACTTCCACCTTTTCTCATAACATTGGGAGCTCAGAGGACATGCATGCTACACATTTTATAGGTTAAATAAGGGCACAGAGGTTATGGCAATCGGCTTCCTTTAAGAGACCATCTCCACTTCAATGTCTCATGGGCAGTCAACTTCCCGTGGCAAAGCCTCTGTCCCATTTCCCTTCCTTTTCCCTAAACCTGTCGTCTTCGTCTTCTTGTGTTCCCATGTCAATATGGAGACTCCATGCTCCCTGTTTTCTAGGCCAAACACTCTGGAGTCACCTTCAATTTCTCTTTTCTTCTACTCTCTGTAATCGTCCATTGACAAACCTCACGGACTTTCCTTTCAAAATATGACCAGTGACCTGGAACTTCTCACCATCACTGGTGCTGCCGCTTTGATTCTAAGTTTGGTACCAAACTTGCAGCAGTTTCCTTCCTGGCCCTTTTGCCCTCAGCTCCTCCTGTCCCCCATCTATACTCAACAGAGCGGCCACAGTGATTCTTTCAAAACGCACCTGTGTCATTCCTTTGCTCAGAACCCTCTAAAGCTTTGCACTTTATCCTGCACTGGATCAGGCCCCACCTCTCTTTGATGCCTACTTCCCTCTTGACCCTTCTGTTCCTACTACCCTGGCCTCCTCGTTACTCCCCAAACGTGCCAGGTAAGGATTCGCTTAGAGCCTTTGCACTTGATGTTCTTTTGACCTGGAATGGATTCTCTCATGTGTATCTGTATTTTTCTCATAGATATCTGCATCTTATCTCTTCAATATGTCCTATGTATTAGACCTTCCTTAACTATCTTGTATACAATAGCAACTCCTTTCTGCCCCTTCAGTACTTCCTAATCTCCTTACTTTCCTTTCCTTTTCTCCAAAGCATTTATCACCCACTGAATCCTTTATATTTGTTTTCTGTTTTTGTTTTTTTTTTTCCCCCCCTTCTCCCTCCTACAAGAATATAAGCTCCACAAGGAAAGGACTCAATTTATTCACTGCTATATTCCTTGGGCCCGGAGCTATGCCTGTCCCATAAAATATTTGTGCTTACAAATCTTTGTTGAATGACTGAATGAGTTAATGCATTCAGAGTTGTTCAGGATGGAATGGACTGCTTGGTAGATAGTAGACCTCATCACTGGGGTTTTTCCAGTATTGACAGATTGTTATAAAGTGGACTTAAGTATCACAGGGGTAGGACTAAACCTGATGTCCTTTCAAGGACAGTGTATTGGTGTAGAATAGAGAGCATGTATCCCAGAGAACTGGTCGGAGTCTTTTCTCTGAGTGTTACTGGTTGTGTGACATTGAATGGTTTCTCAAAGTCCCCGATCTTCAACTCCTTATCTTTTACAGTGGATTTTATACTTTTCTTTTCATAGGCTGGTTATAACCTTGAAATTAAGCAAAGTCATTCATGTAAAGCCTTTAGCCTGTTTCCTGACAGTTACTAAATGCATAATAAACGTAAATATAACTGTGATGATAATGTTGCTTCCATCCTCAGGATTCTGAGAATCTGTGGAGGGACATGCCCAAGGCCACCCAAGAAATAAGTGTATTTTTTGACTATTAGTTAGGTCGTGCCTTCCCCACCAAACTCCATTGTCAGTTCTTTCTCTTCAAGCTTTCTTCTTTAGTTATGGTAAGATTCCTACCTCTCCTCATCCTCCTTTGGTCTCTTGAATTGTTGTCCTTTTTGAACTTTTTTCCTCAAACCTATTTCGCCTATATTGTGACCCTGGCTATTGATATTTATTTTGCCTAATGTCAATTTTTAAGCCAAAACCAACCTCACCACAGATTGCTTACCCTGCATCTTATTCAAGTCAGATGAATCAAATATCAGTTACTCACTTCCATAGCTGATATGACGCACCCCATGAACTGGATGCTCAATAAACATCTGTGGATTATAAATTGGTAGTTTGAGCTTTAAGAAAGGACCAAGTGTAATAATAATAACAGAGGTTATTTTTGTCAACCAAACCCGTTTATTTTCATAATCTATACAGTTTGGGGTTGTAGTATTGTGGCTTTGAAACTGTTGAATGAACTGGAACAAATAGATTACAGTGACCAGACAGGGGAGCTGTTTGCAGAAGGATGGTGGGATATGATAAATGCTGCATCCATGTAATTGTCTAGTCATGGCGATGAATTTGAAATAGAACGAAACAGCATTTATAATATATTGAAAAAATGTTACTGAATTTGTTACTCAAAATGTGGGTTACTTAATGATATTTTCACATGATCACATTCATCCATATCAGATTTGTACATAGAAAAATTTGGAAGTGTGCTGAAATATAACAGTTATCTAAGATGGCAGGAATATGGAAGAATATTCTACAATGCCAATATTCCACAATGAAAAAGTCATTACACTTGAATGTAAAAGTTAAATATCCTTTCTTTTAAGAAATGTCCTAGGAATGCATGTGGTAGGGCCCACTGGTGTTTCTCCCCTTATATGTATAGATAAATTACTTCCCTGAGCTTCCATTTCCACAAATCGAGAAGAGAAATCACAATGGCTGTCCTACATATTGTGAGGCCTTAAACAGGATGATGTGTCTGAAGCTATTTTCTAAAGAGAAATAGACAAGTTTTAGGTGTTTTAATTATTGGCATTGCTGTAGAGACAGATGTCACCATTGCATAGAGACTCGTGACCAGCTATCTTTAATATGACTCTTCTCCAGCATATTTTCTGACCTTCTGTCTTTTTTGGGGGCACAAACACAGCCAGGCCTCACGTGCTTCTTGAGTGACTCTGCTGGACATGCTCATGTCCAACTCCAAAGGAGGTAGGCCTGGAAAAAGGCCTTGCTTACAACAAGGTTCTCGTTTTCTTGGAAGCTTACTTTTTTTTTTTTTTTTTTTAAGATTTTATTTATTTATTTGACACAGAGAGAGAGACAGCGAGAGAGGGAACACAAGCAGGGGGAGCGGGAGAGGGAGAAGCAGGCTCCCCGCCGAGCAGGGAACCCGATGCGGGGCTCGATCCCAGGACTCTGGGAATCATGACCTGAGCCAAAGGCAGACGCTTAATGACTGAGCCACCCAGGCGCCCCTGGAAGCTTAGTTTTGAAATGATTTCTGCTTGAGCATTGTTTTCAAGTAGGTCAAAACTAGATTTTGAATCTGTTAACTATAGCCCTTCTGTCCCTGAGACCCAGCTGTGTCCTGATTATTTTCTGCATCTGCATTCAAATCCTACCATTGTTTTAGTCCCAAAGCTGATCAGATGCCCTTACCTTGATTCATGTGAGAAATTGCCCATGCCTGCCACCTGGGGACCTCAGCTTTGTAGGTAGCATTTGGGCCTCCTTTGGTCTGAGATGTGCAATTTTTCCAGGAAGTGACATGCAGAGAAGTTGAGATTCATTCCATCTGCCATCTTTACTGTACTGTGTCCTCATTAGGAAAGATGTGACCCTGGCAGAATGATATGGCCTTCCCCTTGGTAAGCAGTTCATGCTGAGGGGTCATATGCTGAGGGGCTCCTAGTGCCATTATTTGTCTCTTAGAGACAAAAGACATCTGCTAAGACCCTTGTTCCTGAGTAAGATGAGTCATTCCATAAAGAAGATGATCTATATAAAGGGCTTACACGTTCCCTTGGCCTAAAGCTGGAAATGAGGAAAAATCTGAATGGATTAATGATGCATTGGTTTTGATCCATTGATCCAATGATTAATAATCTTAATTATTATACACAACCTTGGAGCTTTTGGACAAGGGGGAAAGAGAAAGGCAGGGGCCTCAAATGGAAGTGAATAAGGAGAAAAGAAGTAGACAGCAGAAAGGAAGCTGGGATGGGTACTCTGTAGTTATTTTAACCTTCTTAGAAGTTTCACTTTAAAGATAGCTTAGTTCAAATTTGCATTTGGATTTTCCTGGTTTATTGATCCTGAGACTAGTTCTCTTGACCATAGCTTCCTGATTGTTCATTGTTAAGGCAAGCTAAAATAAACATACATCCCCTGACTAATTGACAAATAGCATTTTTGAGCTCTAATCACAGGATAGAGAATTTACTCTGACCTAAATGCTTCACAAGCATTATATCCCTTAATCTACAAATAACTCTTTTATTGGCCCTATTTTGCAGATGAGAGAACTGATGTTCAGAAAAGAGAGTTGCCCAAGGTCACACAGTGAGTGTGCCAGTCATCTGTCAGTTTGCCCTCAGCTCCATACCTCACCTTGGCCCTGCTCGGCTCTGTAGAGGAACTACATATCCCAGACTCCCTTGCTGAATAGCTTCCAGGGAGTGTAGGCCAACGCGAGGTACTGGTGAAAAAGTGGAGGACAGGGAGAGGGGAGAATCAGAGGATTTTCCCTGGCATTCCCGGCCCTGCCTTAGGCAGCCTATCCCGTGGTGCTTGCATCTCCCTTTTGAATCTGGCTTCCGTTGGACAATGCCTCCCTCCCATAGTCTCAGTTCTCACCGGGCTGCCTCTGCTGCCATGGGTCTAAGCTTCTGCCAGATGGCCCTGGCTTCTTGGTTCTGGTAACAACATCTACTTGTGTCACTCCAATCCCAGAGATGATAATGGCTTCTTTCTGTTACTAATTTCTGGTTGCCTCATTGTCTCCTGCTAAGGACTAAATTGTGTCCCCCTCAAATTCATATGTTGGAGCTCAAACCCCTCAATATGACTATATTTGGAGATAGGGCCTTTATGGAAATGGTTAAGGGTACATGAAGTCATAAGAATGGGGCCCAGATGTGATAGAATTTGTGGCTTTATAAGAAGACAAATGAAATGATCTAGCTCTCTCTATCCCAGCCATGTAAAAACACAGTGAGAAAGTGGCTGTCTACAAGCCAGAAGGAGAGCTCTCTCCAGAACCTGACCATACTGGCATCTTGACCTTGGACTTCCAGCCTCCAGAACTATGAGAAAATAAATTCTGTTGTTTAAGCCACCCAGTCTAGGAGATTTTTGTCATGGCAGCCAGAGCTGACTAATATACTCCCTTTTCACTTCTCAACCTTGCCTTAACTTTGTGGTACCATTTCCCTGCATTAATTCCCATGCTGTGTGAAACCCTTAGAATGTTTTTGTTTTTTTCTACTCTTGAGTGACCTCTGACTTAGTAACTCAGCTAGGAAGTTCAGACCTGAGTTCCAAACCAAAATCTGTGTTTTTAAAAGCTATGTTATATTTCTTAGATTGTTTTCATTGTTTGCAGAGATTTGGGGGAAGATTTGGGGGAAGAGCCAAGTAAATAATTTGAAACCAAGGCTCTGTCTGACCAGTGCCACCGAAAAGGATGGAAATAGGAAAAAAAGTTTCAAGTTTTGAGAAGTTCTCAATATGACATTTCAGGCACAGCCTTTGTAGTTACGGGCAGAGGTTGGGAGTATGTGTAGAGATAGATCACTCTTGTTAGTGGCCTTGCTCCAATGTTGCAGCAAGGGGGGCAGGGATACTGTGTTTGTGCAATGTGGAAATTGATATTCCTTGCCAACATCATTAAATGAATCATGTGATGAAATGCCAAGCGTGGAACTGAACGGAGTGTTAGGGTGGCAATTAATTATATAGTTTTCTCTTTTCTGACAACACGTGGGATTATAGAAGGTCAATATGGGAAAGGTATAAGTCTCTAATGTTATTAATTTTCTCATCCTTTGAGAAGTCTTTCTCCTTTCTCCAGTAAGAGTTCACTTCTTTTTACCCAGTTTGAGGATGGGGTAAATACTTTGAAAGACCTCTTTCACTTTTTTCCCCCCAGACCTTGCATTTTGCATCTTTTAATGAGACTATTGAGATCCATGTCTCTTCCTGAGAACTACAAGCGTATCCTTCACAAAGGATATGAGGCAGAGCAGTTTGTTAATTGCCAGTGAGAAAGTGAAAACTTTAGGAATATTGGTGGCGATTTCATGGGCAGCTGGTTAAGAATGGAGATGGGCATCAGTCCTCCAAATGTCATGACCACATGATTTGTTTCTATTTATAATACTCATTCTAATGTGCTAAGGGAGTGAACCCAGTGGACGGACACGGTTAACTTCTTTCACAGGGGCATGGTGATTCGGAAGATAGACAATAATGCCCAGCAAAGGAAATTTCATTTCAAGTTATGATAGTAACAGAGGACAGTGAGTGGGTTATGGAAGTGAAATATCAAAATTTGCCCAAATTTCCAACAGGTTACGTTTAAGATACAGTTTTTATTAGAACTGTCCAAACCTATTTAATGATAGATACGTAGAAATAATTTCACTTGATACCTAATAATCGCTTTTCCAATCAAAATACTTTTCCTTGTTATCTCTAAGGAACAAATTGTTGATCAAAGATGATAGGCAGGTACAGTGGCTGTACCCTACAGAATACTTATGTTATAGGTGAGTAACTAATAGAAGAAACATTCATTTGTTTGCTCATTGCCTTCTTTAGAATGTGAGAAATGGAAAAAAATAGGGACATGAGGTGTTTCATGTACCAATCAGACCTTAATATACTTTATTTGGTAAAGAGGATTCCACAAAGTAAATTTACATATTCAGGCAGAGGATAATGGAACCTAACCGATAACCCAGGGGAACTGATGATAGATGTGATGTTTCTGCCATTTATACAGCAATGAGTTATAAAAGAACACTCCAGGAGGTCAGTTAATTCCTCCATAAACTAAAAAAAAAAAAAAAAGAGCAATGGGGACTCCTTAGGGCAGGCGAGGCCCAGTGGGCAAAGATTCATTCTAGAGGTGAACAAACACAGAATATATATTTGCTATCTTTTCTATAAATGTATGTAGTGGAAAAGGTATGGGCTTTATATGAGAACGGCCTGAGTTCTAATCCTTAGGCCCAAACTTCTGCAAAAAATGATAATGAAAATAATACTTGCACATATATTTCTTAGGAGGATTCAGTGATTTATTACAGGTAACGTGCCTGGCATGTAATAAGCTTCACAATTATTATTGTGATGAGTTATTTGGATTTGGACCTGGGCCTTCACCTTTCTGAAGGTCCATTCTAGGACAAAGGGCATTGAGATTGATATGACTCCTCAGAACTTGCACCGGTGTGGGGGGGTCAGATATTGGAAGGGTGGAAAGAAGGCATTGCAAACAGTTAAACCTGCCTGATGCATGCCTCAGGACAAAGTAACTTTTCCTGTCACTCTAGGTGCTCCATTATAAGAGAGGCAACTACTTTTCAGGCAGAAAAAAGGGGAGTTCAAAATCAGAAGCGAATCCAACTTTTAGGATTCTGTGATTCTAACTAACAAATAGTAAATAAAGTTCAAAGGTATATCTAGCTCTTCTTAAAGGTTTGCTACGGATTGAATTTTTGTGTGTATCGCTTCTAAATATGATAATTTAATATATGCTACAACTTTAATTAATACTTTTTAAACTACTACTACTACTCATAACAAGGAGAATTTACTAGGCACCTCCTATTTATCAGAGATAATGGTTATTCCCGGCTGTGTTTAAATTTGTAATTTTAATTGGGCCACTCCAAAATTCAGTTCAGAAACAACTGGGCAGTCTGGATTATAAGGATATCTGGAAAAAAGGATAGACAGTTTCCTTTTTCCTCCTCCAGATATCCACATATTACATATATAAGTGGATATAAATTAATAACTTTTAGCTTTTTATCCTTCTAAATATTAGCACATGCTATTTCAAGTTCTCTTTAGCTGAAATATTCTTTCTGGCTATGAACAAATTTTTGACATCTAAATTGAGAAAGGTTTAAAAACATTATCTCAGGATTTAAACTATCCTTGAGGTTTTCAAGTTAAAATGGGAGGTGTGGAGATATTGTGACTTATGGTGAGTTCCAGGCTTCCCAAGTCCAAGAGCGTATTACCATATTACTCTGTTTTTGTGCTATATTACTCTGTGTTTTCAACCAATCTGTGGTTTTCTGGAGGAGATTATAAAGTGTTAAAATTAAGGGTATTCAGAAGCCCTAATGTGAACAGGTAATTTTACCGTTTTCACCAAAATTCCCTTAAGAGATGAGAACCGAGAGGCACAGGGGTGGCTTAGTCGGTTGAGCATCCAACTCTCAATCTCAGCTCAGGTCTTGATCTCAGTCAGGGTCTTGAGTTCAAGCCCTGCACTGGGCTCCAATTAGACAAGGAGGTTAATTTCACTGACATCTCCTTTTCATGGCATCATCATGGCCTGCTCTTTATATGAATGTGAGAAAGCCCCAAGATAGAGCCTATGATATTTGCAGTTGGCCTCCAACTTGTGATCCTATGAATTTGATTCATAATCGGGAATTCCTGTGTCTGTCTTCTGAAAACAATATTGTCGCTCAAGTTCTTGGGCCCTTGACTCCTTTCCCTTAACCTTTTTCCTCCCCCATCTCCCCGTACTTCCAAAGCAAGACCAGAGGCATGGGGGTGGGCCTATGTAAGTGGTCTAACATCCTGCTTAGGTCTTCGGAATGATTACCCTCCCCTTAAATATTATAAAGAAAGGCTTTTGATCTAGTCAACTACTAATTTTTTTCAACTATGGTTTCTTCTAAAATAAGAATGCTCATTAGACTTAAGGAGTATTACCTAAAACTAATAACCTATTGAAGATATAATGTAATCATTTTTCAAAATACCTCAAATAAGAAGTAGAAGAGAACTCTGAGAGCCTTGCATTATGATGTGGAGCACAATCAATATGGATTTGGGGATTTAAAGTTGTCTTCGGGCACCTGGGTGGCTCAGTCGGTTAAGCGACTGCCTTCAGCTCAGGTCATGATCCTGGAGTCCTGGGATCGAGTCCCGCATCGGGCTCCCTGCTCAGCGGGGAGTCTGCTTCTCCCTCCGACCCTCCCCCCCTCTCATGTGCTCTCTCTCTCTCTCATTCTCACTCTCTCAAATAAATAAATAAAAATCTTTAAAGTTGTCTTCATAGGCCTAGCCCAAAATTATTTCTCTAATTCTCAATATTGTTTTAAATAATTTGCATCAAGAAACTTCTAAACCCCATGATTATGTAGGTGGATTATGTGGTGTCTAAGCAGCTGCTATGGTTTATTGTAGTGAAAAATGCTATTATCTTCCACTTATTTTTTTCTATGTGGATAATGAATATATTACAGTGTATCACTGTACACTGATGAAGAAATATATGTGCTTATGCAAACATGTATGTTTATACTGTATACTTATTCCGGTAAACTCGTTGTAATTGCAATCTGCATTGAAATCATAGATAAGGAAATTAATGTTCCAGTCGATTTCTTATGATGACATTACATAAATTCTGTACTTATAGCTTTGATCCAACTTAAAATGCAATATGTTCAGCAATGATTTTGATCAGCTATTATGTATCTTTTACAGTGCAAAATACTTCCCACAGGTATCATCTCATTTAATTACCTCAGCAGCCCTTTGAAGAGTATGTTAGTGCCCCTATTTTATAAGTGGAAGCTGCCTCAGTCTGTTCTGGCTGCTATGACAAAATGCCAGACCAGGTGGCTTATGAACAACAGAAATTTATTTTTCACAGTTCTGGAGGCTGGGAAGTCCAAGATCAAGGCGTCATGATTCAGTGTCTGGTGAGAACCTGCTTCTTGGTTGGAAGATGACTCTCTTCTCAGTGTCCTCACGTGGTGGGGGGAGAAGGGAGCTCCTTGAGTTTTCTTTTATCAGGGCACTAATCCCGTTCACGAGGGCCCCATCCTCAGAACATAAGCACCTCCCAAAATGCCCACCTCCAATACCATCATATTGGATGTTAGGACATCATGTACAAATCTGCAGGACACAAACATCCAGTCTATAGCAGAAGCTTAGAGGGATAAAATACAATGGACTCAAGACACAAAATTTAACTACCTACAGACCTGGGTCGTGAACTCCAGTCCATTGTTTTTGCCAAAGCTTTATTCTTCTAAGGCTAGAGGAGCCCTGGAAATGGACAAGTTTTGGGCAAAGCCAATAAAATAATTCGCTGAAAATAGCTCCTGTTTTCCCTTGAGAAAATCACATAAACCAACAGGAAAAAGTAACTTGCTCCAAACTGGAACAACCAATCTATTTGTTGTGGGAATGAATATCCCAATGTTTTAATACTGTCTCTGCACTGACTGGCAATAGAAGACAGTGTGCTAGAAATAACACTTTCCTTTTCCATTGAACATTAAAGTTGTCATAAGAAAAGTGTTTGCCACATTTTTGTACACTGCAAGCTGTTGTGGTAGAAGGAATCACGCTTAATTTGTATCTGGAGATTTTATTCTCATGATGCAAACAGTGACACAAAGAAGCAATATCACATCCTTTTTTTTTTTTTCTTAATGTAAAGAGATCTGTAGGCATATTAAATGAAAGACTCATGGCATAGATCTGTTTTCTTTCTTGCAATCCGAAGAGAAAGAAGAGACCACCCCAGAATCACCTTATAAATTGAGATGGCCACAGTGGATGGATTTGAGGGACAGTGTACTGCAAGGGGTTAAGCATAGATGCTCTGGAGCCAGAGTATCTGGATTAAATCCCAGCTCTATTACATACTAGCTGTGTGACCCAGAGAAAGTTAACATTTTTTTTTTCTGTGCCTCAATTTCCGATTTGAAAATTGAGAACTAATTAGCTTTGGTACTTCTTACAACATTTAAAATGAAGAAGTATCTCTAAGGCAATCTACTGAAAAGAAGAAATTCTATTTATCAATGGCTTAATGTCATTATAGCCTTGGACTGATGATAGTTAGGGAAAAAGCATTCTAACTTCATAAATACTTGGAGGTTTATGCTGAGTTTTTAAATGTAGTCTCTCCCTGTCACTGAACATATTTGAAAACATAATTTCACATTGCTTTCTCTTTAAATAGTAGTATAATAATTGGCATCGCCAATAGAATTAGTGAATTCCAGGAGAGAAGATCACTGTATTCCCAGGCCCTAGCTCATGATAAATATTTGTTGAATTAATGATACATCCAAGCAATCTGATACCTTTAGATATGTTGGCATGGCTTATTGAAGATATATTCTATTATTATTATTTTTTAAAGATTTCATTTATTTATTTGTCAGAGAGAGAGAGAGAGAGGTAGGCAGAGGGAGAAGGAGGCTTCCCGCCAAGCAGGGAGCCCGATGCTGGGCTTGATCTCAGGACCCTGGGATCATGACCTGAGCCAAAGGCAGACACTTAAGACAGAGCCACCCAGGCGTCCCATGATATATTCCATTATTTTTAAAGAGGACAGAACAGTGCTCTGGAATATGTGGAAGTATAATTAAAATTCTTTTATTCTCGGGGCGCCTGGGTGGCTCAGATGGTTAAGCATCTGCCTTTGGCTCAGGTCATGATCAGGGTCCTGGGATCGAGTCCCGCATCGGGCTCCCTGCTCCTTGGGAGCCTGCTTCTCTCTCTCTCCCTCTGTCTCTCATGAATAAATAAATAAAATGTTTTAAAAAAGGATTTAAAAAATTCTTTTATTCTCAGGAAAGAAAATGGGAGGGCTGAAAACAAAGTTGGAGTTGAAGGGACAAAGCCTCTAGTGCTGGCCTTGGGGAGGGCTTCTGATTGGTCCTGTCATTTGAAAACAGTATATGCTACAAAAAGGGGTTTCTAAGCTGTGGTAGCCTCAGGGGCCAGTGTTGGTAATGAAATGATTTTAGGTATAGACAAATGAATATTTTTATAGTAATGGCTATATATTTAGTCTTGTCTTTTCCTCCTCCCTTTCTTCCTTCCTTTTTCTTCCTTCCTTTCTTTCTTCCTTCCTTCCTTTCTTTTTCTTTCTTTCTTTTCTTTCTAGCCTTTTATTTTAAAGATTTTATTTATTTATTTGAGAGAAATTATGAGAGAGCGTGCGCGCGCGCACACACACACGCGCGCGCGCGCACACACACACACACACACACACACACACACGGGCGCGCGCCTGCACGCCCAGAGCAGGGGGGCGGGGCAGAGGCAGAGGAAAAAGCAGGTTTCCGGATGAGCAGGGAGCCCGATGAGGGACTTGATCCCAGGACCCGGGGATCCCAACGACGGAGCCACCTAGGCACCCATATTTATTTATTTTTTAAAGAGATTTTATTTATTTGAGAAAGAGAGGGAGAGAGAGAGCATGGGCGGAGGGGTGGTGGTGGGGGAAGAGGCAGAGGGAGAAGCAGGTTCCCTGCTGGGCAGGGAGCTTGACATGGACTTGATCTCAGAAGCCCGAGATCATGACCTGAGCCGAAGGTAGATGCTTAACTGACTGAGCCACCCAGGCACCCTCGTTAGTAGGTATTTTAAAAATTCAACAACACATCATATAGATCCAGTCTATTCCTGCTTCATTTTTTAAAAAGATTTTATTTATTTATTTGACAGAGAGAGAGCGAGAGCAGGAACACAAGCAGGGGGAGGGGGAGAGGAAGAAGCAGGCCTCCCGCCAAGCAGGGAGCCCGATGTGGGGCTTGATCCCAGGATACTGGGATCATGACCTGAGCCGAAGGCAGACGCTTAATGACTGAGCCACCCAGGTACTCCTCCATTTCATTTTTTAAAAAAAGATTTTATTAGCTTATTTGAGAGGGTAAGAGGAGAGAGTGAGCACGAGCAGGGGGAGGGGCAGAGGGAGAGGGAGAAGCAGACTCTCTGCTGAGCCGGGAGCCTGAGGTAGGGCTGGATCCCAGGACCTCGCTCAACCGACTGAGCCACCCAGTTGCCCCTCTATTCCCACTTCGTAAGAGCTCCGAGACTCTTCCCTGGGGAAAGGCTGCTGCATCATGGGTGCCAGTCTTTGTGGGACTCTTAAGACACTTATTGTGTTGCTGGCTGGGGCATGGGACATGTGTTGCTGGCCAGGGCATGGGACAAATGTATATTGTGTTTCTAACATTCCAATGGCGTGATACAAGTTTTGAGTTTAGTCAGCCCTGTGACTACATGATGATTCCTGCTACCTCCAGTCCCAGGGCTGTCTTAGCTGGTCTTCCCAACACCCACCTCTTCTGCTCATTCTTCCAACCTAGGAGTTGTCCTGAATTTTTCCAATATGCTCTTTTTAACTTTTCAATTCTACAGAGCTATCGTTAAGTTTTTGCTGATTATATTTAAAAATTATTTTACCATGGATGGCATGGATATTACTTCAGAAAAATTAGTGTTTTAACATTAAACTTGAGTTTTTAAAGGAAAATGTAAATACACCGTGCAAATGATATGCAGATACAGCAAAAATTGTGAGGATTGGCAAGTGGCTAGTGATTGGGAAACATCATTGCAAATACTGATATTAGCAATGAGCTTCCTGGGTGCACTTAGGAATTAAAATTGGGGTATCTTGAAAAGCCATTAAAAAGAGCATCGAGGATTATATTATTGGGATGATCTGATTGATAAGAAAAATATGGATTTGAAACAAACAACATATTAATTAATAAGTTAGTAATGCTCTTAAAGGTCTAGAACAGATACATATTGAAAAGGGAGTGGTATTATTTCCTTGTTCAAGATCAGGCTTTTTTTTTCAAATCTAAAAACACTTCTTTGCCTATATGAGAGAAAACCATTTTTTTTTCTGAGTGAAGTATTTTATTTTTGACATTATTTTTCCCCAATTAATAAAACACCAAAAGTATAAATCTCTGTCAACCAAATCAAGAATCAGTGCTGCAGAAAAGGAGTGTGTGTGTGTGTGTGTGTGTGTGTGTGTGTGTGTGTGTGTGTGTGTGTATGTTTGTGTTTGATATTTCTTGTTAGGACTGTTAACGATTTCAGTCCTGCTTTTTCTGGACACATTGTTATAAATGCTGTGATTCCCTTTGCCTCTCAACTCCAAGAAACACATTATGACTCCGGAGTTGTCCCTCTCACTTTCACATTCTGAGTTTTGGTTTGGGGTTAAAACATTTGGAAATTGAAGACTTTTATCCCACGAATCTTGCTTTTTTATCTGATGCTTGAATTTTTATTTCAAAAATACACATTTAAAATGTTGAGGTGGATATTGGGCTAAATAAAGGTTTTGACACCTGAAGACGTTTTTGGCGGTTATGTTTTCTCAGTGATCCCCTCAGGGAAATAATAAGAAATGCAGGTCACTTATAACCGCCCCCACACCAAATAATCTACTCTAGGAAAAGAAAGGGTCAGGTAGTGGAGATTTCACTTGGAAATGACACGACACCATGCAATTTACTATGTTTCCAATATGACCTTTATTGAGCAAGTACTGCTGTGACATTTAACATCAATCAACGAAAGGTTGCAAACTGTGCATGTCAACGAGGTTCTCCCATGAACAAAAGTCCTTTTTAAATGCACCAGTGAGGTAAACATAATTATTCATATATAGCTTTCTTAAGGCTAAGAGAGTTCTGTGTTTCATTTATTATTTTTGGCTCAGTTGGTTCTTTGCATAATACATCTCAAGACATCCCCCCCCCCCCGAGTACCCCCCTTCCAACAGCTTAGGAAATTGGCCAATTCCCCAGGTACGTACAATATCATGCATTTCAATCACCCAAAGACTGAGGAGGGAGCACCCTGAGCTTGCATGCAGTTCCCTCATATTGCACAAAGTAAAATACAATGTCTGGAGCCCCCATGGGAGAACCCGTTCTGTTTTGAAGCTGTCAATCACATGCATATTAAAATTGTCATATGGCTTAACCTTTTACAATGGACTCAAATATTAGTCACTCTGGGTGACTTCCTTTACTATGGCGTGTGAAGTGACCTTCTCTACCTTTTTGGTAGACACTAGCTTCTCCTCAAAGGTCTCTTCATGCTCTTCGACCTTTTGAGTGACGGTTACAGATTTAGTGATGTATTTGGTAGCACCATCGCTCCCCTCACTGGTGATTTTTTCTATCTTTTTGGTCACCACCACTTTTTCCTCACTTCTGTCTCCCCCCTTCTTTTCATCTGCTGGGCTCAGGTCTAGCCCATTGGTGACAACCGCTTTCTCCTCTTCTCCCCCACTGCCTTTCTCCTTCGTTTCCTGCTCTTCCTCCTTTCCTTCCACCTCCCCATTTACCGCTATGTCTTCCTTCCTGGATTCCTTGGAACCCTGATCACCTCCTTCCTCCTCACTTCCCCCCTCCTCTTCTGCCTTCTCCTTCTCCTTCTCCTTCTCCTGAGGCTGTGGCTTCTCCTCTTTGGCATCCTTCTCCAAGCTCACCTTTACAGATTTGGTGACGGTGCTCACCTCCTCCGCCACTTCCTCCTTTACTGGGGACTCTGCCTTCTTCTTCTCAGGCACGTCTTTTGGCTTCTCCTCCTTTTTCTCCACCTTCTCTTCCTTGGGAGATTCCTTTCGTTCTTTCTTTTCTTCCTCCACTTTCTCTTCTTCCTTTTTCTGCTCGGCTTTCTCAGCTCCAGCTTCTGCTTTTGGTTTTACCTCTTCCACGGGTGATTTTGGCAGGGGAGACTTGGCCTTCTCCGGCTTTTCCACCTTGGCTTCTGCCACCGGCTCCTCCTTGGGAGCCACCTCTTCCCGCTTTTCTTCAGTTTTCTTTTCTTCCTTAGCTTCAGCCTCCTCTCCTTCACCTTCGGCCTCTGTTTCCCCTTCCTCTTCCTGTTCACCTTCCTCTTTTTCACTGGAACCTTCCTTCTCGGATCCTCCTTCTTCGGCTTGGTCTGATTTGGCACCCTCCTCTTCCTCTTCTTCTTCCTCTTGGCCTTCCTCTTCCTCCTTTTCTCCTTCTTCCTCCTCTTTAAGTTCAGGCGCAGCTGCTTTCACTGGAGACTTTTTGGTAGCTACGACTTCCTCTTCAGCTGGTTCCTCTTCCTTTCCTTCTGCCTCTTCTTCCTTCTCTTCTTTCATGGACACTGCCAGTTCCTCTGCAATGGCTGTCAGGGCATCTTCCATTTCTGATTTCTCATCTTCCACTTTGGTTTCCTCTATGATCTCCTCGACAAATTTGTGTTGGACCTTTAGCTTAGGAGCCTCTACCTTGGTTTTCTGAATCTTACTGGATATTGTGACTGAGGGCTGTCGGTGTGTATACAGCGGCCCAGTGATGCTTCCTGCAAATGTGCTAAATCTGGTCTCTTCACCCTCCAGCAGTTTTCTAAGGACCGGATCAAAAAAGACACAACATAATTAAAATCTCAGTGGCCTTCTGAGTTTCATTACGTTATGGGTAATTGCAGCAGGTACCTTTCAACAAATAGAATGACATAAATAAAAGATTCTGGATACCTGCTATCATTTCACTGGTCTACTGTGTCATATCCAGAGATTCTCATGGACCACCAGCCAATCACCTGCTGCAGTAACTGACCACACCCAACAGTCCACTAACACACCCAGCCACCAAATCTCAGCTCTGCGGCAGTCTATTTGCTGCACCATGAATGTGCTGAAAAGCTCCCTCCTGGCCAAAAAAACATTAGTGACCTTCTTGAGCATTTGGCCTTTCAGGATGTACACTAAATTTCTTTTAGCAAATATAATGTTCAACAAATCTAGAAAACCGTTTAGCGTATATCAGAATTTGGGATATGTCAAGTTATAAATTGGTCTGCAATTTTAATCATAAAGTGTCTATTTAATATATAACTATTCAGCTTTCCTGAAAAGAGAGAGAGCCGTGAATGCAATTTATTCCTGTAATGTTATGATGATGACCTTTTGGTAGTAGAGAAAGTGTTTAGTCGAGGATTTTCTCCTATGAACTTAGTCAACAGTAAGGTGACATCAGTTAGCAGACTTGTAATCTCTTTTCTCTCCCTGGTTGTGTATCTAGGTCTGCAGATATAAATCTAAATAAAATAGAATATACATATGTTCTCTCTATTCTATCTAATATATCTAATATATTCTATCTAATATTTGTGTGTATATCATCCTATCAATCTATAGCTGTTCTCAGCCAGATGATGGCAATAGTAAGCTGTAACAGAGAAACAGAAATTGAATGTCCTGGAATTTGTCCTTGACATTATAAAGTCGAAAAGCTGAAACCACTATATGAAATATTAAAAAATAAAATTCCGTTTTTGTTTCAAACAGTTGGAAAACATTTTTCACTAAAATAAAAAAGTTTAAGCATAAGCACTGAAATCAGTCAGTGCTATCCTTCAAAACATTTTATTTAAATACTTATTTTAACTCATGTTTACTCTTTTAAAGCTGTGTAGAGTGGTAAAACCACATTTACAATTCTTTAGAATATATATACTTTTTTAATTAAGAAAGAAAGCCACGGACTGATTTAAGATCCCGGCCACCTGCTTGCTTTAACTTAAGTGATGGGGTTCCTGCCAAAACAGCCTCCGCAGTGCGGTAAGTATTTCCGCCGGGTCCGCCCGGTCCGTAGTGAGCACGGTACCTGTACGCAGCGATCTCAATATCCAGAGCCATCTTGACATTGAGGAGGTCCTGGTATTCTCGCAAATGACGAGCCATTTCCCACTTTGTGCCCCGGAGCTCATTTTCCAACTGCTGGATGGTGTCCTGAAATAGACACAGCCAGAGACTCATCCTTCCAACAGCAACTTCTACCTCCTCCCCCCACTTCCCTCCAGTTCTGTAAGCCCTGTAGCTTCCAGCCCCTTAAAACGCAAAAACAAAAACAGATAAAACAAGGGAATTATCAAATAAATAAACAGGATCTATTAGACAATATGAGATTTCCTGGGCACACCACGCATTGAGACCAGTGGATCTAGAACTCGTCTCAGCAGCAAACAAACGTGTTTGGGAAAACCCCTCGGCCGACCTGGCCCTTCTCATCTGAGCCTTTTGGGCTGAAGCCAATTTTAAGAGTTTTCTGATCACGGCCGGAAAAGTTGAGGATATATGAGTTTCTGCACAAGCTATTCTAAACTTGCTGCTTTGTCAACAACTTGAACGTGTACCTCCTACTTTAAAACTAGACCTCCCGAGGAAAAAAGCACGTTTTTGTAAAAGGTCAGGGCTCTTAGGAGCTGGAGACGGTGGATGGGGGCGGAGTGGAGAAGGATGGGGAGGGGCGAGGACGCTTTGCGCATCGAACTTGTTCGGCGTCGCGCGCGCGCACTGGCCTGCGGCCGCCAGGGAGCGCGGCGGAGAGCGCGCCGAGTCGCGTGCCTGAGTGTCGGGGGCGCGCGGCGCTGGCGCTGGCGCAGGCTGGCCGCGCAGTCGCGGTTCCTACCTGGTAGCTGCTGAGGTCGTGGTTATGGCGCTCCTCGATGTCGCTGAGCTGCCGCTCCAGGGACTCCTTGGTGCCGCGCACTGACTCGAGCTCGATGCTCTTGGACTGCAGCTGGCGCCGGTACTCGGCGATCTCTTCCTTGGCGGAGCGGATGGCCTCCTTGTTTTGCTCGGCCGCCTCCGTGAGCTTGGCGTAGCGGCACTTAAACCACTCTTCCGCCTGGTGCATGTTCTGGTCGGAGTGGCATTCGAGCTGGGAGCGGATCTCCTTCAGCGCCGACGAGATGTCTGTCTTCAGGTAGTCTTTGCGCTCCACCGTGATGTGCGACGCCTGGATCTGGGCCAACAGGTCGGCCACCTCCTCCTCGTGATTGCTCCGCAGGAAGGCCACCTCATCCTGCAGCGACTGCACCTTCTTGTCCAGCTCCACCTTGACCAGCGACGCCTCCTCGATGTCTTTGCGCAGCGCGCGGATGGCCGCCTCGGTGTCGTCGCGCAGCCGTGCCTCCTCCTCGAAGCGCTCCTTGAGCCGGTGGATGTCTTCCTCCAGGTGATCCGAGTCCAGCTGCACCTGAGCCTTCTCGTGATTCACCAGCTCGAGGGTCGCGCGCAGCTCGCGGATCTCCTGGTCGTACGCGTCGCCCAGCTGGGCGTGCGAGGCCTGCTTCTGCCGCAGCGCCTGGATCTCCGCCTCGATCTCCTTGTTCTGCTGTTCCAGGTAGTGCACCTTCTCTATGTATCCCGCGAAGCGGTCGTTCAGCCCCTGCAGCTGCTCCTTCTCGTTGGAGCGGGACAGCTTGTAGTCGCCGCCCGGCCCGGAGCCCCCGTTGAGCAGCGACGAGGACTGGCTGAAATCGAGGCTGCTCTCAGCAGAGCTGAGCATGGCCGAGCTGTAGGTGAGGCGCGGGCCAAGCGCGCTGCGCTTGTAGGAGGAGGACACGGTGCTGGGCGAGCCGCGGGACCACGACTGCGAGCGGAAGCCGCTGGACGGGGAGCCACTAACGCGGCTGAAGCTCGAGCGGGTGTCGGTGACCCGCCGGTAGGCGGACGGGTTGCCCAGCGAGTCCAACGTGTAGCTCATCTTGGAGGCCTCGGGGCGTGTGGCTGTCACAGCGTTCTGCTGGTCTCGCCGCAGCCCATTTATAGCCGCGGCGGCTGGTCCCGGGCCAGGGCCCCGCCCCGTGGAGGCGGCGGCCGAGGAGGCGGGGACTGCGGGCACCGGGCCGGGGGAGATGAGGGGGGTAAAGACGGCTTAGCAGTGATTCAGCGCCGGCTCCACGTGGGCCCACGCCGCATCGGACCCCGGACTTTGCTGCCCGGTCCCGGCCCCTCCCCCAACTCTCCTCTTGGTCCCAGACCACTTGTCGCCCCTCAAGCCCCCTCTCTTCATTTCTCTTCGCCTTCAGATTGCGTTTTAAACCCTCGGTGCGAGTATTCACGCAACGCCCTTTCTTTGTCTAGTCACTCTTCTGCCATTCGGGCAGCTTTTCTCCCGACCCGCTGGCCACCGTGTTCTTTTCTTATACCCACGGCTTTTCTTTTCTTTTGCCTTTTCTCCATTACTTTTTTCTTTACCCATCTTCTGTGCTGAATCTCTTTCCCTTCTTTTGGGCATCTCTTCGCTCTCTCACGTTTAGCCTTCTTTGGTCCCACTCACTCCTCAGCCCCTTCCTCCTGGGCCTTTTTCTTCCCGTCCTTTCCTTCTCCCCTACTCCTGCCTCCCCTCCCCCTACTTTCCTCCCCTCCCCCATCCTCATTTCCCCTCGCCTCCCTCCCCTTCCCCCATTCCTCCTTTTAAAGCAGCCCGGGATGAGCGCAAGCCCAGAGTTGGGCCTAGAAGAAAAAAAACAAAAAGACTTTGAAGAACAGTCGGGCCTGAAGGCTTCGGGAAGGGGACAAAGAGAATGGGCCTGGGTAGTTATTTGTATTAAAAGTGGGATGTGGCGCTACTTTCTGCTTAACGTTTGGGGGACGACCGCAGCTTCCGCAGGGGCAGAAGGTAAGGCGCTTGTGCTCGCTATGGCGCCGGCAGCACCAAGGACAGCGCCCAGGCCGCCGAGCCGGAGACTCCGCTGCCCTGGGGGCTTGTCACCCAGCGGGGCCTGTCAGATTGGCGGGGGTTTCCTTCCCCCCCTTCTCCCCGAGTAAATACAATTAAAGCCTGTTTGTAGTGACTCTGTTTGCAGGAGCCAAGCTGGAATCGAACACTAAGATTTCTCTGCAATGCAGAGTTGGCACAATGAACCGATTGCAGATTTTGGAAACAACTAAAATTCATTAAAGTCAGGTAACAGAAATAATATTCTTGCAGCCCAGTTTGAATTTTCTAACATATGATAGATGCAAGAAATGAAGAGATACAGGGACTGAAATTTGAAGGTCAAATATTCTTTGGAAAGGGGAATTTGAAATCTGCTGAGGTGAAAAGTCCGGAGGAATATAGTTTGTGAGAAGTTTGAACACAAACAATTGCTTTGTCATCATTCTGTTCAGTACTCCCTGTATGTAACTGCAGTGATTGAAAAGCACCTGAATTAATTTAAAATTCATTTAAAAGTTGCCAAACAGATTCACCACAACCTTGAATTAAACCAGATATTTTTTCCCTCCATTTAAAATATATTTCCTCGGTTAGATATTAATGACTGATTTGGAATAGACTTAATCATATCTTTTAACATGTTTATTTCAACAAGGAATCTACCTAGACTTCCTGATGTCTGGTGCACTGTTAACTGGTAACATGCCCCTTTGTTTTACATAGTGCTTTGGGGTAATTCAGGGTAAAAAAGTTCAGAATCCTGCAAGACAAAGTGAAGAGCAGTGTAAGACTAATGACTGAGTTTGCTGGGGCCATGGGCACAATTGACTGCATGTGAAAAGCTTGGCACGGCTGAGAGGAACCACTGCTTGTGAAAAGCAGACACCCCAGACTTAAATATTTTCCTTTCACAGCATGCTTTCTTTAGGTCTTATTATTATTTTTTTTAAATGACGTGGTCATGTCAATCAGTAAGTTTCTAGAGGTTTATTTTTATTTTTTATTTTCATGAGATCCCTTGGTCCATTTGTATTTTAAAATAGGGGTTAATTTAGGGAATTACTTTTAGCTCATTAATGTGAAATTGCAGCATTGCAGGCTGCGGGGGGGGGTGCGGGGGGAAGGATGTTCTAGTTTGCTGAGTGACAGGTTATCTTTCAGGCAAGGAGAGCCCATGTCTCAAGCTGTTGGGAAAGGTAGATGACAGAGTGAGGGGATCGACTTGTGAATATTGGAAAAAAGGGGGTATTTTCTGGTTTCTGATGGATACATAAAGGAAAAGAGAAAGAAAATTTTCTGCCCTTCTGTAAAGTACTGCCAATCTCCAGGTTGGAAAGGTGATATCAGATAAGGCCAAGTGCTAATTATGCAATAATTATGCCTTAGTTACTTATTACTCTCCGCTTTTATTAAAAAATTTTAAAAACCCTTGGGAGTTTTATGTTGCATTTGCGCTGGAAAGACTTTCTGCAGTGAGAGCAAATGGTTAATAGGCAGGCTGCTGGTGTTACTTTTCTTTAGGGTTTTAAAAATGAGATGACTCTGCAGAGAGACATTTACAAGGAAACACATGTCTAACTTCACAATTAGCCTGTTTTGCCTTGTATCTAAACTAGCTCAGAAGTTGTTAAGCTTCCAACTGGTTACAGAAGGAGGAAAGCATTGCGTACAAACAAAATACCAGCCAGTTACTCAGGCTAAATCCAGTTAGTGACTATAGCTTATAATTGTAACTTCGGTGTCACATGAAGTATTGTTCAGTCTGGTCACAATAGGATAAGCCAGAGGATTATATCAGCCACCTCATTCAGGGAAAAAAATTCCCATGGCTTAAAAAATGATTGGTCCAATTTCACATTGACTGAGATGTTTTATTTTATATTAGACTTTTTATTTTAATCACTCTTTCTGAAGGTGACTTGAAGGTTATGCTCATCAGTGAATTTAGCATAGAAACTTTTTTAAGAGAGCTGTAACATTCATTTTTCCTTCTTTGTCTCATATTTTTAAAGAACATTTACCACCCTCATATTTTCCATAGGAAGAAATGTAAAGTTTTGCATTTTTTGCCCTAATGACACTAAGGCTACGGAATCTTCTGAAAATATTAACAAAAAAGGAAAAAAACATGAGGATTTATCTGAATTTACAACACTGTTGAGTTTGACTATGATACTTTTATAATTTATCCTAAATAGGGAAGTTACAGATATGATTTAGATGTAAGACATTTTTAATTAAATTGTCTCTAGATTGTTGTACCATAAGCTACAGTGTGTTTTGAATCACTTCATAGGGAAATACAGAGCATGCTATGTGTTCCTTCAGTAGGTAAAGTGCAAAGATTAACTTCGTAGTTAAGAGATAGCTATCCTGAGGTCTTATCTAATGATAATGGGAGAAATATCCTTTGCATGAATAGTTTATTCATTGAGTCAAAAATAAGTTTAAGAAAATGAAGAGTTGAATATTTTCTTCCTTCTTCCCATATTTCTTTTACATTTAAAAGAATACTTTTTGATACACAAAAATGCAAGGAGGATGGGATGTGGGAATGGAGCAGCAAGCAGGATAATCTGGATGGAAGATACCACTGTCAGATTGGTAGGCTGAATCTATCATAGATTAATAAAATAATCTGTACTTTCCTCCAACCTCCTGTGATGTCTTGAACTTGATCATTTCGCCTGGGATCTGATTTTAGAACTCATGATGAATAATTGTTTAAAAATTGTCCTTTTCTAATTATTTAAGGCATTGTTGGTGTAGAAATGTAGGGACTGAGTACCATGGAGTGAGAACATAAGGAAAGTGAGAGCTGTAATAATTCTTTCTACTTGAGCTTTGGGATGTCAAACTTTAGAAGCAGCTTTGACTTTTGATCTTTTTTATTTCAGATGTCAAAAGCAAAATAAAAATATCCTCGGGGGAAAAAGGCTGTTTCTTGTCAGGAAAATTGTGATATACATGCCCCTATTGTCTTTAATTAAAACAAGTCCATTGAACCACAGTGTCCTTTTTCTAACATTAGACCCTGAAATGGTGTTTGCTTTCCTTGCCAAATATTGTTATTCATTGAATATTTCCTCCTATTTCTGTCAGTGGCTGTTTTTTATGGAGAGTCAAAGTATTAAATTAAAAACATTTTACATCTTTATATTGTTCCAAATATAAGCTTAATCAGTTTTCAAAATTCTATATCTAGAAATTGCATATTTTATGGGAGAAAGATTTAGCTTCAGCTTTAAGGTAGCTTGCTGAGTTTTTTGCTGTGTAATCCCTTCACCCCACCACCGAGAATCAGTACTGTGGAAGCCAGAGGAGGAGGAGGATTTAGAATTTTTAAAAAGATTTAAGGTACCCTTGCTAAAAGTGATTCTAAAAATAAAATTCAATAGATACAAAATGAAACTACTATATTAATTTTCCAGTTTTTTTTTTTAATTCGACATGTTGGCTTTACCTGTAAAGCGGATGCCATGCACTTGAATTTTTCAAACCCTGCATTGCACATAACTTTGCACCAGTGCGGCCATGTAATATTTATGGCATATTTTATCCCAAGCTTACCAACGCCTTAGCAAGAGACATAATTCTTTTATTAGAAACTCTTAATTAAAATGAACTTTGTAAAACTAGAGCAGATCAATGATCTCTTATCTTTGGACCAAATTTCTGAGCAGAGCTGAACCCAGGGATATAAAACAAAGTCAGAAAGATGCTTCACCTAAGAATGAAATCTCATCGGCCCAGGACTGGTTCTTCCTTCACAGTCTCAGTGAGTCTCAAAAGCAGTGTTCTTTCATAATCCTCAGAAAATGGGCACACTATCATATTTATCACTTTTCACTGCAATTGCCAAATGCATCATGTATTTTAGAATACTTTAACTCAACTTTTTGGGTTGAAGTTAACAAATACTTAGGTGAAGAAATCTACAAAGTGCCAAGAAACAGTTTAAGTATTTTCTGCTAACTTTTTTCCCTGTGATTTAAATATCAATGGTATCTTTGTGTTTATATAATTCCAGACCCTGCTTTGTAAAATAAATATGTCTGAATATGTAATTTGCTATCTTAGAGGAAGGAATGTGATATTGTATGCCAGGCAACTTGGCTTCTAGTCACATATTTGATTTTTAATTTCCTCTTAAAAAAAAAAACAACACTTTTACGGGCCTTGTAGATCAAGAATGATAACATAATAATAACAGTAATATAATAGTAATGATAATGGATCAGGAATATCTAATTGGGTCTGAGTATTAATTTCCGTCTCTCTTTCTTTCTGCCTTTCTCTCTCCTTGTTGATTGAGAGGAGTGCCATCGTGAAGCTGAGGGCGGCGATTTGACAGTCAGAAGTGGTGCCCCATAATCTGGCCTAGTCAGACCTGAATACTGTATTCTTTTACACTTAATGGTGCCCTGAATCCCAAAGCCATCATCATCAACCACCATCAGATTTTGTATGTGAATAACACTTTACATAAAGGAAGCAAAACAAAAAACTTTGTTATCTCATCTGGAATGAGTGTGGGGTGGGGGCTGAGGGGGTTAGATAGGGTAGAACACAAATTACTTTTCCCATCTTATAGTTGGTGAAATCCATTAAGAGATTTGTCCAAAGCCACACATCTGGTAAGTGGTAGAGCCAGGACCAGAAATCAGATTTTTTGGTAGAAGTGCTAACATTAAAAAAAAAAAAAAAAAAAAGAAAGAAAGTTCTTAGTACGTCCAATCCAGGCTCCATCAGCATGAAAAAAAATTAAAAGTAGGCAGACAGTAGTAGTCTCAATAACAAAACTGGTATTTTTAAGGGCTTACTAGGTGCTGAGCACAGTGCCAAGACTCCACTGGATTATCTCATTTAACTATCACAACAACCCTCTGAGGTGATACTATTATTTATTATTTTTTAAAGATTTATGTATTCATTTGAGAGGGAGAGTGGGGGGAGGGACAGGAGAGGGAGAGAATCCCAAGCAGACTCCCTGCTGAGCACAGAGCCCCAAAGAGGCTCGATCCCAGGACCCTGAGATCATACCCTGAGCCGAAACCAAGACTGGGACGCTCAACCCACTGAGCTGCCCAGGTGCCCCAGGTGATGCTATTATTATCTCTGTTTTGTAGAAAAAGCAATTGAGCTGCAGGCACAGAGAGGCTAAGTATCACACACAGCTAGGCAATCGTGGAGTTCAGCTATGAATCCAAGCATATCAGACTCTGGAGGGAAGATGACCCTCACCACGAAGTCATACAGCCTTGAAGGCCACACAGTCCATCTTAAAGATATCATTTAAAAGCTATTATGTAATTGTCAGATCTTATTATAAAAATCTAGGACACACACTATACATTCTTTTGTGGACTTTTTTCCTATTTATACAAAAAAAATTTTCATATTTTCTCAGATGAACATTATTTCTTTGTGACTGTATTAAAGATATTAAAAATGAAAGTTTTTGAGTTACTTGTCTTTGTTATTTTTTTTCCTCTTAATTTTCTACGTAATTTGAAGGACATCTAATTCATTCTAGTCCATGATCCGTGGATAATATCCCTAGTCATTTGATCTATTAATTTATCTGGTATTTAGTCATCTCTACATGCACTTTTGGATTAGTTTCTAGGAGATTTTAATTCATACTATACATTAATTTATCTTCATTATCACTCACTAATATATATTTATATACATTCAAATTAAAAAGAAAAAATAATCATTCTGTATTCACAATTTTTTGTAAATATGAAACTCTTTAACCTAAATTTACTTGAAGAGATCCAATAATGAGTACTTGAATCTTGGCAGAAGGAATCGCTTGGCCCACAGTCTTCATCAGGGAAGGTTTACAACAGGATGGCTGGCGAGGAAGCAGCTTTTAAAATCTATTAAAATGAGAAGAGATAGCCATGAATAATTTTAAGTGACTCTCTTGATCATCTATTTTATATACAAAAATCAGGGTTATGTGACTGTATTTATATAGGTTACCTAGAGACAAGTCAGCCTTAATCCATTTTCGTTTTTATGGGATAAAGTCCTCTGACTCACCCTATTTTCATTTGTATAAATCTGCTTGGCTTCTGCTTTATCAGATAGGGTCAAGGAAGAGAATTGTTTCTCATTTTTCTTGAACAAAAGTTGACCTTGAAAAGAAATAGCATGTATCCTGTATTAGTCATTAACAGTCTGCTTCTGGATTTGGATTACATAAAATTATTAGGAAGTGAATGCCTAATGATGAAAATTCTTCCTTAGCTACTGTGAGTCATTTAATACAATTTGCTGTTTTCTCTTGGCCCCTGTTAGCCTACATGGTCCTTTCCTTCGGTCAGATTCAATGTGCTCTGGAAATTTGATGCCTCCTTGGAAACTCCTAAGAGTGACAAGCGAGTACCTTCTTGAACGTAAGGCATATTTGCATCATGATGAAGCCATTAGGTGTTTATTGAAGATCCCACATCACATTAATGAGAGCTTTCTGCTTCTGGCTTGCCAGTCTCCTTTGTGCTCCCATGATCTGGTTTTAGCAAGACTCCAATTTTCCAAATCCTTTCCATTTTTTTCAGGTATGAATTCTTCCTTTCAGGCTGAGGCTCAGTGTTTATGGTCTAGTTAGGTGCTACCACCTGCTGGACATTTCAATAACATCTCAACACTGACTAAATTTAAAAATTCTAAGTGGCAAATATCAAGTCTTACACATATTTGTGTGTCTCACATTGTTTTACAGATAGTGAGTGCCCAATGAATATCTGTTGCATGAATGAGTAAATGAAGTTTACCTCTTCTCCTAAAACTTTCTTTCAACAAACACTAGTCTCTTCAATATAGGCATTGTACTGGACACTGGGGAATTATATGAAAGGCACAATTTCAGCTTGGAAGAATGAAGTCTAATGGAGGATTCAGGCAAGCAAAGATGTATTTACTGTGGGGGAAGTATGGAGCCACTATCTCTACTATGTTAGAGATAAATAGAGTGTATCATGGGAGCATGGAGGATGAGAAACTAAACCAATTGGTGATAAGGGTGGGAAGAGCTTCAGGGAGAGCTTTCTGGAGGAGGTGACACCTGAGGTAAGTTTTGAAGTATAAGTAAGAGGTGACCAGGTGAAGAAAGGAGAAAAGCAACCAAAGGCATCAACATGAGGGCAAGCACAGGGTGCTCAAAGAGATGCCAGTGACTAGAATAGGGGGAAACAAGTAGCTCCAGGCTCAAGAGGAGTGTCTTTTGCCAAGGATAGGGAGATGGGATCTTGTAGCATGGGCTGGAGAGAAAAGAACACACAGTCTAGGCTGGAGAGAGGGGCACATGTAGCCTGGGATAGAAAGACAGCCGACAGCCAAGGTTGATGAGGTAGGAGACATGTGGCCCAGGCTGGACGTGGATACACAGAAGAGACCATGGAAGGCTTCCTATGTCATGACAGGACCTTTGCATTTATCTTATAGCTGATCATAGGCCAGTTAAAAGACATTTAAGAAAAATTTTAGAAAAACCACATTGAGGGGCACCTGGGTGGCTCAGTGGTTAAGGGTCTGCCTTGGGCTCAGGTCATGATCCTGCGGGTCCTGGGATGGAGCCCCACATCAGGCTCCTGGCTTGGTGGGGAGTCTGCTTTTCCCTCTCCCTCTGCCCCTTCCCCCTGCCTCCCCCCAGCCCCCACTCATGTGTTATGTGCATGCGCTCTCTCTCAAATAAATAAATAAATCAAATTTTTTTAAAGAAAAATCATATTGGCAGAAGGAAGCAGACTAGTTCAGAGGATGAAAGGGACTGGAGGCAGGGAAAATCTTTTGGAGGCTATGGCAATAATCCAGAGGAGACTGCTGGAAGATGTGAATTCAGAAAGGTGGGTAAGGAGAGGCAGGGCCTGCAAGAGAAAGGACCGGATCTGGAGGAACAGGTGAATGGTGATGTCCTCCCCTGTATTTGTTCCCCATGGCTGCTGTAACAGAGGTTTATTATCTTACAGTTCTGGAGGTCCAAACTCTAAAATCAGTCTCAGTGGGCTAAAATCAAGGGGCTGACCCAGCTGTGTTCCTTCTGGTAGCTCTAGTAGAGTCTATTTCCTTGTCTTTCCCAGCTTCTAGAGGCTGCCTGTGTTCCCTGGCACATGGCTCCTTCCTCTATTTTTAAAGCCAGCAATGATGTGTCTTTTCTCCTCTCTGACCCCCACTCCATCTCACATTTCCTTCTTCTCACACTCTGACCCTTCTGCCTTCTTCTTATAAGACCCTTTGTGATTATATCCCCCCTGTTTTAGGGTCTGTTTTAGTTTGTTAGGGCTGCCATAACAAAAATCACAGACTGGCTGGCTTAAATAACAGAAACTTATTTTCTCACAGTTCTGGAGGCCGGAAGTCAGAGACGGAAGTGTTGGCAGTTTGGGTTTCTTCTGAGGCCTCTCTCTTCGGCTTGCAGATGGCTGCCTTCTCCTTGTATCCTCACATGGCCTCCTCTCTGTGTGTGCGCATGTCCCGTGTCTGGTGTCTCTTTTTCTGTGTCCTAATCTTCTCTTCTTACAAGGACACCAGTCAGATTGGATTAGGGCCCCTCCAACAACCCCATTTATTTTAACTTAGTTACCGACTTAAAGGCCCTATCTTGAAATACAGTCATATTCTGAGGTACTTGGGGTTAGAGCTTCGACATATGAATTTTAGGAGGGCACAGTTCAGTCCATAGCAGGATCCTTAAGTTAACCACATTGGCAAAGTCTCTTTTGCCATGTAAGATAATGTAATCACAGGTGCAGGGACCAGGCTGTGGACATATTTGGCGAGGGGCAATTATTCAGTCTAACACAGTCCCCATGATATTAAGTATGGGAGGAAAACCAGGTTTAGGGCTTAGGAGAAGTTGGACCGTACAGTACACACTGTATCTGGGGTGTCTGTGAGGTAACTAAGTGAAGGATCTTCCAGGTGGTTGAACTTCCTTATCTAGTAGGGAAGGCCCTACTTTATTTGACCTGTAAGACAGATATTAGACCTATTAGACCAATAGCCATGTCAGGTTTCTTCATTTGTAAAGCAGTGATAATACTGTTAGCTATTTCATAGTGTGGTTTTGAAGATTAAGTGAAATAGTATATGTAGAGTTCTTAATAAATGATCATTTATTTGACTGTGCTCAATAAATGGTATTATTACTACTATTATTATAATGATGACTAACATCACCTCCGTAATGCCTGGTAGACCAGTGGACATGGGGTAAGTGCTCCCCATGTGCTAGGAAAGATTAAAGACCAGTAGATCACATAACCTTTCTATCAAGAGTTTAAAGATTTGTCAGAAAGACAAGATTTTGCCTTGGGTAAAAGGGAAGTCAATTGATGTGCATTAGCTCACCAGGTTTGGCAGTAAAAAAGAACTAAGATGATCAGAATGTTGTTGGGTGCTTGATTTCAGGCAAATAGTTCAATGTCAAGATAACAGAAAAAAAATATTTTCCCAAATGACTGAGTATGTGAATGTGTTTAACAAGACATGCCTTCCACTCTCCCACAAAACTTTCTCGCATACAGACATGACAGAAAGAGAAAGTTGCCTGATTGGGGTAATACACATAATAAATCATACAGAGCTGATTATTCTCACTTTGTTCTCTTTTTGATTTCCATTTCTTTTTTTTTTAAAGATTTTATTTATTTATTTGAGAGAGAGAGAACGAGAGATAGAGAGCATGAGAGGGAAGAGGGTCAGAGGGAGAAGCAGACTCCCTGCTGAGCAGGGACCCCGATGTGGGACTCGATCCCGGGACTCCAGGATCATGACCTGAGCCGAAGGCAGTCGCTTAACCAACTGAGCCACCCAGGCGCCCCTGATTTCCATTTCTTATTACCAGTTTTAGAAGCTATATGTTGATGTGTAATTTTGCAAATATGCATTTAGCCTTTAATATAAATCAAATCTTTTTTTAATTAAGTTTTTATCTTAATTCCAGTATAGTTAACATAGAGTGTTATATTAGTTTCTGGTGTACAACACAGTGATTCAATACTTCCTTACAACACCCAGTGATTATCACAAGTGCCCTCCTTAATCCCCATCACCTAGTTCACCCTTCCCCCTTTCCCTCTGGTAACCAACAGTTTGTTCTCTCTAGTTAAGAGTCTGTTTCTTGGTTTGTCCCTCTGTCTTTTTTTCTTTGCTCTTTTGTTTTGTTTCTTAAATTCCATACATGAGTGAAATCAAATGGTATTTCTTTCTCTCACTGACTTATTTTGCTTAGCATTATATTCTCTAGCACCATCCATGTTGTTGCAAATGGCAAGATTTCATCCTTTTTTTATGGCTGAGTAATATTGCATTGTGTGTGTATATGCATTGATAACACATCCACATATATATGTGTATGTACATATATATATCACATCTTCTTTTTTTAAAGATTTTATTTATTTATTTGACAGAGAGAAAGATAGTAGGAGCAGGAACACAAGCGGGGGTGGGGTGGGAGAGGAAGAAGCAGGCTTCCTGCCGAGCAGGGAGCCTGATGCGGGGCTGGATCCCAGGACCCTGGGATCACGACCTGAGCCGAAGGCAGACGCTTAATGAATGAGCCACCCAGGCGCCCTTATCACATCTTTACAAATCCAATTTTTTTACTTAATGTTTTCATTTATTTAAGTAATCTCTACACCCAAAATGGAGCTCAAATTCACGACCCTGAGATGAAGAGTTGCATGCTCTTCCAACTGAGCCAGCCAGGCGCCCCACAAATCAAATCTTTTATCTCAGGGCCACCAATGATGTATCCAGCAAAGCACAAATCAGAAGTTCTATCAATTTAGATACAGGAAAGGAAGTCTTTTTATGGGATGAATTAGTATAGCCTGGTACCTACCTACAATACCTAGAGAATCTGGATCTCTGAGTTAAAATCCTACCTTCACCAATTCCTAGCTGTGTGGATTTAGACATAGCCACCAATACCTTCCATTAATTTATCTGTACTATGGTGGGGATAATACCAGTATGCACTCACAGAGTTGTCTTAGAGCAGTGCTCAATAAATGTTAGCTACTTTAGATTAGCTTTTTCTCAACATTTAGGCTTTAACAACTTGGGAAGCATTCATTAAGCTCCAATTGTATGCTAGTCATATTTCCGTAAACATCTTACTTAATATTCACATCAGCCAAGTGAGATATTATTGTTATTGTTGTTGTTGTTGTTTAAACAGGAAACCAAGACACAGAGAACAGAATCCCTGACTGAGGTCTTTTAGGTGGTGTAGTGAAAAGAGCATCATACAAATCCATTGTTCTTTTCACCACAATACAGGTGTAACATATAATCAATGAAATATTTTTCAATAACCCTAAATCCTAATTTCCTTGCTAATGAAGCAGTTGGATTTTTATCCATTTTGAGTATTTAGGTTTATGCCTTTCAAATCTTTATTTACAGGCAGATCCTATGAATAGGTGAGAATCAGAGAAAGCTTATAAATACATTTGAGCAAAAATAATGTGGGGTGAAAACAGTTATTTATCACAGCATGCTTCATATTAAAATATCCGACAGACAGCTTATTATTTTCTTGGCACACTGCTAAGCCTCCAGAAAAGGATTAGAAAGTCCTTTTTCCCAATGCCATTTGTCTAAAATATCAATTGTCAGAACACTCAAAAACCTTCTGTGCTTGCCAGAGCTGCTTTTTAAAAAATTTTTATAATCAGAAAAAAAATACTATAATGTGCAAATCTGAATGCAAATTGCCTCCTGTTTAATTACATTATGGGTGTAAATTAGCCCCAATGCCAAACATTTCTGCCCTGGATTCCAGAACTCTGTGTTGCAATTACATCTTCCAGTGCTCCTTGAAATTTTATAGTGGTAACAAATGTATAATAGCAATAATTATGAAAACTACTTGCAGTGTGCAGCTTAATTTAAAATCGAGTCTCATGATTCTATATTTGAAATGTAATATCCAACCCTGTCAAATTTCATCAACACCTAAATCAGAATGATTCTTCTGTTCACAACCTCGGGAATGAGAAGTGACAAAGTTGTTACATCCAAAGACTAAGCCTCTGGGAATCAGTGGCATAGCATTGACAGGTCAGGTGACCTTGGACTTCCCTTGGTTTTAATTTGCTCATCTGCCAAATGAGAATAATATCTGCTCCACATGAAAGAGACTATGGTTTCAAAGAATAAATGAAATCTTGCATAAGTTAGGTGGAAAGGCTAAGCTGATGTAACAAGAGACCCACTATGAGAGTGACCGAAAATTCTTTTCTGTACTCATCCTGGAGGGTAGGTGGCCTGCTCTGATCCATGTAGTCATTTTCAAAACCAGGTATTTTGCAACTTGTTTCTTTGCTACACTCTAAGGCAATGTCCTCATCTCTGTGGTCAGAGTTGGGTTTTAGGCAAATCCATGTTCTAACTCACAGGAAGAAGACAAAGTGAGAGGCTCTTTTTTTTTTTTTTTTTGGAAGAGACACACATCACTCCTGCTTGTGTGCCACTGGTGGAAACAAAGTCACACAGATCAAGCTGCTGGCAAGTGCAGTCTTTGGATTGGCAACCACAGGCCCAGCTATAACTTTATTACTGTAGGAGGAAAGAATAGATTTTTGTGGATAAATAGCAGTCTGCTCTTGAATGTTGATATGATACGACTGTTAATGTGCTTCTAAGGTGAAAGTAAACAAATGTATTTGAACTTCTTCTATGAGCTAACTCTGTACACACCTTGTTGTATTATCTTAAGAGATCTACAAAGTAGATAATATCATTCCTCATAAGAAAGCAGAGCTTCAGAGATGTTTTGTGACTTAGCCAAGTTTGGAAAGTTTGTAGTGGCAGGGCTGGGATTTGAAGCACACTTATCTGATGCCAAAGCAAGGTATTCTCCACCACACCCGGGTTCCAATTCATTTTAATGCATTAGTTGGGCCAGAGAGCACAGTGCTTAGAATTTTCATATTATGGTATTCTGTTCTTCCTGAATGCTTCATCCATGACTCAGCTTCTATCCAAATTCTGTCTACTGGACCACAGCTCAGTTTCTACCTTCTCATGAAGACTGCTGCCTTTTCTCTCCTCTTCTTAAGTTCCTTCAGCACCACGGTTGGTATCACAAAATTTAGTGATTATTCTGGCTCCTATTGTTTTAATTGTTTTATACCTCACATGTGAATAAATCTTGTCCCTGCAGTGGAACTTTCTGCTCATTAAAGTCAAAGACCTGTCCTTAATTCTGCTTTATCCTCCTTACTCCCTCCTCCACCCCTTGCTAGTACACAGAACAATAGTAAGTAACAGTAAGTGCTTTATAAATAGACATGCTGAATTAAGCGAAATCAAAGAGAGCGTCAGAGTTAAAATTTCCTAGACTCAGAGGAAACGGGGTTTTGACTCTTGTCTTTTTCTTTCCTTTTGATTGGCAACTTCATTAAAAGTTTGCTTAAATTTAGATTTTGACTTCTTAATCTTTTGGTCATTCACTTGAGAACTCCTTCCTAAAGCCAAGTGTATAGGTCAAGCAAAGTCAAAACCAAGTTGGCAAGAGCCAAGAATTATGGCTGTTTCAGACGTCTGCTTTGCACTAGTGGTAACTGACAAGCAATGGAACTGCTGGCTTCTCTTCATACTTCTGTTTGTCTCCCATATTTATCAAGATGTCGTTCAGCCACATCACCTTTCTCAAGTACACTTTAATTGGGAACAATGACAGGAATGATTATGCATTTCAGAATTTTATATACCTAGTAATTGGCCAACGAATGTTTGGTGATCGGATGGTAAACAGGAAAGTGAGTGAAGAAAAAATTTTTTTCTTTTCCCATTGATCTCTTTTAATCAATATGTGGAAAACAGTTGATGTTGACCTTTTGGATCCCAAAGGAAAATCCTTACCTTGAGGTACTGTATATACCACATGCTGGGCACTACACGCACTCCCCAATTTCATCAATTGTCTTTTTGATTTTTCCTTGCTGCTGAGCTTCAGTTACAGTCATGCATTGTAAGTAAGTGGACTTGCATGGAGGAGGAGAAAAGGGAAGAAGAGCCCTTTGGTGACTGTTGATGGTGCTTGTTGGAGACAGTTGCTAGGAGCCAGAACCTCTTTTTTTAGAGGAGGTTTCCTTAAGAGGAGAGGCCTTCCAAACCAGTATTGTTGGTGTTGTTTTTAAAGGAATCTGCTCTATCCTTTAGTGGCAAGGACCATTGTGATGGGTCCAAATATGTATTGCTTCAGAAATCAAAGTTTAGCATTCAATATCTTGGCTTGGATTGCTTCTTGGCTTCTAACTCAGTTATTTAAAAAAAAATGTGTGTGGGTTCTTGTTAGAAAGGTAGTAAAAATAGTAACTGTGTCACATGTCATTTTTAAAAACTAAGCATTGATACTACATTTTATATTTCCAAAGTGATTTGGAAGCACCCAGATTTGTTGTCAGTGACAATGCTTTTGTGAGCCATATTTGTGAAAGTACTGAACTCTACCGTGGGAGAGGGAGCTGGGGGATGATTAAATAGTATTGTAAGTGTTAGTGAACGAGGGTTGGAAGCCATTCCTATGTCTTACTTTTTGTTAGTCTCTGATTTGTGGTGATCTCATTGATGGAATAAAATGGTAGAGCCTGGGGATTGAAAAGTTTTTGAAAGATTTCATTGAGTATGGGCATAATTGCAACAAAATGGTCTGAGGTAGGTAGAAATTAGCTTACTCTAAAAATCCCTACCAAGAGGAAAGTCTACATTTGAGTTAAAATGAAGTAGTTTCTTAAGTAGATGAATAAAGACTCCTAAAAATGTAGGAGCATCTTTTGGGGTCATGCTAAATACCTCATTAGAATTCATAACTTTGAAAAGTCATTCCCAGAAATACTGGTATCTTTCTCCCTGGAATCTAATGAAAGGTCCAGAAACACTGTGTGTAATTTGTTATTTATCCCATTATTTTCCACCCAGCTTATAAGAGAATTATTACCTCATAAGAGAATTATTACCTTAGTTTACTGCTCCTCTGGCTCCCCTTTTGGTAATTGTTCACCATATTCTGGGATAATGTGTACTTCTCATAATTAAAAATTTCCTTCATTCTTCCAGTGCCCTAGACTCTTTCTTTGCCTGGTATTAATTAGGTCACTCAAATAAAGAACATCATCTCTTCAATCCATGGTTATTGGTAATTTGAGCCACATTATTGCTCAAATTCTTTCTTAAATGATTTTTGTCAATTTCATCTTTATAAACTGCCCCACAGAGTTGTGTTTATTCATTCATTCACTCATTCATTCATTCATTGATTCACTCATTCATTCAACTAGTCAGTTATCATACATCAGGGTCCTATAACGATTCAAATATTGGGCCAGGAGCAGTGAGTTTTCCCCAATGGCCTCAGGGCATAGAGCTAGAAATGTGTCCAGAATAAATCTGAATATTGTCAGACATTTTTTGATGATAAATGAAGGCTTGCCTCAGAATGTAACAGCGACTAAGAATAGAGCCCTCCTACAGTTCAACTGTTATCCCATTTTCATTTACAATGTGCCAGACACTGTGGTCTTCCTTGGAAAATCAGAAACAAATTAAGATTAAGCCTGTGTTCTGAGGAAACCACAGTGGAGACAGACACTGGAATAATGGCAAATGGAGTACTCTGTACCTGGGAGCAATCATATACAAGGGTCAGTTGTATTATGTAAATATGTACATTAACTTTAATCCTCCAAATGACACTATAAGGTCAATATTGTTTTCACTGTATAGATTAAAAACCGAGGTTCCAAGAAGTGTGTCACAGCTAGTAAAGCCAGCACATGTTCTTTCCAAAATACACTTTTTCTCATGCAGATTCTTCAGGTCAGATCAATACGGGTAGTACTATAGAGTTCCTATGACAGATAGTAGATAAGGGTGGGTTTTTCCTGGATCATCCATGTTTGTCTGGGGCCTCAGCCACCTTCTAAGTCTTTCTATCTGGATCAAATGATGTGATCAAATTGGGAATGTGTGTGATTGGGGAGGGGTGGGTATGAGGGTGGGCTGGGAAGTGTGTGGGGATTTTACCTGGTTACTAAATGCTGCCTTCGCTCATTCATTTATTGAAGAATGTCCTTTGCTCTTTTTTTTTTTTAAAGATTTTATTTATTTATTTGAGAGAGAGAGAATGAGAGACAGAGAGCATGAGAGGGAAGAGGGTCAGAGGGAGAAGCAGACTCCCCGCCGAGCAGGGAGCCCGATGTGGGACTTGATCCCGGGACTCCAGGACCATGACCTGAGCCGAAGGCAGTCGCCTAACCAACTGAGCCACCCAGGCGCCCTCCTTTGCTCTTTTGATGAGGCCATATAGTCTTCACTTCTACAGTCTCTGAGCTGAGGTAGACAGGTAGAAATACCCTATGCCCAATGGGGTGATAAGCTCAAGTGTAATTTGGCCACCAGCCCACATTGCTTTGTATCTTCAGTTTTGTTCTGAAAATCTGGTGGTGCAGTCTTTTATCTGCTGCTTGTGTTGTTGTAGGATTATGCCATTTGCCTAAAGGTCACTAAGCCAGGATGTCATCTGAGAATTCCCAGAGCACAGTAACAATCATTTGATTTTAATGAACCCTGAGTATTGCAAGATTTGTGCATCTTGACTTTTCCTTTTCTAGGTGATCCAGGGGGTAGGCATTTGAGGCATGAGAATGAGTACATTGAAGTAGGAAAATATATACATCTCTCTAGCTATACCTGGATTTATAGAGAACACATAGCTTAACTTACATTCTGGAACCCACTTTACTAGTTCAAAACCTACTTTCATTGCTTAAAGCTATGGGTTAAAGATACTAAGTTGTAAAAGAGCTCTTACATCTTTATAGATACATGGCTGGGCCCTCAGTACTTAATTTTGACATTCAACTGCTTAAGATTCCTCCAGGATGATCTGCTGGCCAGTAACACTCAAACATCTGAAGCCAAATGCATCTTTATTTCTCAATGTCCCCAACATTTCCGCAATCTGAGTGTCATATTTGATGCTTCACTTCCTATTTTTTTAACACCAAATTTGTGGTCTAGTTCTGTCTTAATTTAGATGAGATTTCTTCCCGGACCTCACTAAAGACATATTTGTCAGTTAATAAAAACTTCTTCAGCATTAAGCAGATTTGGGACCAGTACACTGTGTCTAAAGTCTACTCCGTAGGATCTGTGTCAACAAGGACAGAGAATGACCAGCCAAGTTCTTGTCTCCTCATGCAAAAGAGAGCCTGAGTAATTGACTTCTTGACATTCTTTCACATTTGCTGAGTTTGTTGTTTAGTGGACAAAACCCCTCAAATTCTTGAAGTTAGCATGGCTTCTTCCATTTGTGTATTTAATCTAACATAGAATGTTAGCTGCTAGACATAAAAATGTTGGTTAACAAGAAAGCTGTGGTTAGATTTGTCTTGCTTATTCATCAAATCATAAGTTCTTGGCACTAGAAAAAAAAGATTCAAGGTCATCTGATCTCAAATTGTACATGAGAAAATGGAAAAGCTAAATGACTTTTCAAGAAAAAAAACCAGTTGTTTAGGCATCCAAATACCTGTATTCTAATTCCAGAGATGGAATTTTGTTTACTTAAAGTCTATTCCACATTCAGACTCATTAAGGAAGGACTAATCTGAATTTGTAAAAAGCCTGATTTATTGAAAAGAATAGTAAGAATTGAGAGCTGGAAGTGGTTTTAGTATATATGATTTAGACCAACCCTATTAATTCAGAGATAGGGAAATGGGGCATGACAAAGTTCTGGCCTTCCAAAAGTTACTTGGCCTCTTAGTATTTGAGTCCACCCTACAATCCAGATTTCTGAACCTCAGCCACTACTCTTCCACCCCACTCTGCTTGCCTTCAAGTTGGCTGAGAAAATGGCTGAAGAGTTGTTCTCAGAAACTGAGCATCAGGTGGGAACCTTTAAAAAATGTCTATGAGTGGGCCCTACAGGCAGTGTTAGATACGGGCACAGCCACAGTTTTTATTTTACTTTAAAAAACTTACCAGAAATTCTACTGTGCAGCCTATATGGAGAGTGACTGTACTCGGCTCTGTAAAGGGCATAAGGATGAATAAGATGTCTCTTCTGGTGGTTTTATTCAAATTGGTGAAGGAAGATGCCCTCGACACAGACTATGTCTATACCATGGCTTTAAATAAAATGTGTCTTATGTAAAATTGAGTTGGATCTTATTTATATGCCTATATTATGTCTCATTATTAATAGTAGACTTAAATTAGCTTTCAAGGATATAGTATATTCTGTTTTCCAAATGGATTTACTCTTTTCAACTTAATTATAATGTTAGAAAGTAAGATGGCTCTGGCTGAATATGTTGTTTCAATTAAACAAACAAACACCCGTATCTCCAAACTATGGGGAGACCACAAAATCCTAAACGTAATTGATAACAAATATATCTCAACCTTATCCACTCATCCCACTCCAACTTAGATCATTTTTTAACCACTCATTGGTTCTTTATTCCTTGTAGAAAGAACATGAGTTCGGATTTTGGGGGTTGAGATGAGGTGTTACTCGCTTCATTGTAAGACTACATTGAATATGTAAGGCATGAGCTCCCCTTTATTATATCATCAGCAACTTGACTCATTCCATTCACACTAAGACTTCTTTTTATTGCTCATATTTCAGACTATAACTAGCTGCCTTCTGTTCTTTCATTATACTTCTTTAGTTTACATAATTCTGTGATCTGCCACAAAGGAAAGCAGGGGTCAAAAAAGTTATCAATAGCCACAATTTAGAAATAAAAGCCTATATGACATATGTAAACATTACAGTGCTGGTTTCACTAGTTTCTAGGTTAATTGCATGTCTCAACATCGAATCTAGTTGACTTGTTTAAGACAAGCCAGCCTGTGGGCTCAGTGACAATTCTACATGTGGTTTGCTGTCCCCAAATGGCATGGTTTGTGAAGCCAAGCGCAGATCCTTAGGAACACTTCTCTGACAGGCTTGATGCCTGAAATTGAAACTTGGGTCTCCAAAAGCCTATTAGAATAAAGCACTTCAGTTGGCTATAGCACCTTATTAATAGAAAATATTATGAAAGGAAAAGAAGGGGAATTTGTGATGATATAAAATGGCTGAATGAAATGGTGGAGAGAGATACTCTGTCTTCTCAGTAATCCAACGTCAGTGACTTCTGTAACAGCGTTGGGAATGTACTGGCTCAGTAGGAAAGAGATTGGGAGTCTGGCAATAGGCTTGAAACACTAAAAAATAGGCATCTTCTGACAGGTGCCATGATAAATCTTTAGTCAATTACAGGACTAAATTAATTTTAAAAATTACTTAAATGGGTATTAAAGAGGGCACGTACTGAATGGAGCACTGGCTGTTATACACAAACAATGAATCATGGAACACTACATCAAAAACTAATTATGTAATGTATGGTGATTAACACAAAAATAAAAAAGAACACTATTTAACATAAAAAAATTTCTTAAAAATATTTCTCTGGTATTTCCTTATAATAATCACGTCTGTTTGCATAATCATTTATAATTTACAAATAACTCTTATCTCTTTCTTTTTTTCCATTTCTGTGATGTACATATTCCCATTTCATGGATAAAGATACCGAGTCTCAGACACATTAAGTGATGCCGCAAGTGATAAATCTAGAACACTCTCTCCTGAACTGGCACTGGAGCTTCGCTCGGGGCCACTTCAGGTGTGGCAATTATGTGCTAATCTCACTGTGTTCCATATCAGGTGGAAGGTATGATGGATGGGGACTAGGTTGACTCTTGAGTCTGACTTCTGCAAGAGTCTACAGCAGCGGATCTCAGTTTGGGTTGCACCTTAAAATCCCTGAGGCCCATGTTTCATTCTGAAAGATTCTGATTTAATTTGTCTGGGGTTTGGTGTGGGCATCAACATAATCTGTAAAAATCTCTGCAGTGATTCTGATGTGCATCCAAGGTGTAGAACTGGTCTACCGTCATGGCTTTCAGTGTGCCAGGGATATAGGTTACCGTGTGTGCCAGTGTGCATGTGTGTGTGTGTGTGTGTGTGTGTGTGTACTCATGCCTACCAGAATCATCTGCAGGACTTCTGAATACTCTAAACAAGGCTCACTTCCGTGTGTGTATTGGAGAGATCTTTGTTTGTTAGGATACGGTAAAGGGAGTGGAGAAGGGTGTGGGATAGACATTTGTATTAAAAAAAATTCCAGATGATTTTATTAACTGTGTACCTTCTGCATTATAAAAACACTTCTCAGGTTATTGGAACATGATATGCTTTCAATGACTAATCCCCAAGCTGACTGACTTCTTTGTTCTCACGAACCTAGCTAGTGTTCAAAGCACATAGGATTGTCCATAATAACAGCTAGGAAATGATGCTGCAGAGAGGAAAGTTGCCCGACGTCAGGGGCAGAATGAGCTTCAGAGTGAATCCTGAGGGAAGACTCAATTTCAGGGACTAACGAGAGGTTATTTTTCCTGTCAAGTCATTCTGGTTACTAAAACCTTTCAGGAGGGTTGTCTGGTCCAATCATGAATGCAATAATATTTATTACATGTCCAATATGTGCCAGGCATCTGGCTAGATGCTGGAGATGAAATGGTGAGCAAAACACATGAATCTTAACTTGTGGTTCCAGAAAGCTTAAGTGTCTTATGGAGAAAGTGCTGCAGAGGGCCTTGAGCACTCGCAGATGGCTCTGAGCATCTCAGCATCTGTGGATGCAAGATCAAGGTTGAAGATGACTGGCTGAAATCAAGAAAGCTAGTAACTAGGTTAGCAGAACAATGCCAGTTACAGGGGAGCCAGCCGCCTGAATAGTGAGGCAAGGAGCCTGAACTGCAATGCCTAGCTAAGAAAGCATTTCTATGGCTAGCTTGGCCACTTTGCTCTTTTAGCTCTGCGACAAGGAGACTGAGACTTAAATATGCAGAGAGTTCCCTCTACTGGGCAGATGCCATTAGTGCATACCAAGAGCCAGGAGCAGCCCTACTACAAGGTGGAAAGGAAGAGGCGCCATTCAACTGTGTTTCCTTAATATTTAGCGCAGTGTCTGCACATAGTTGGTGTTTAATAAATGTTCTGATAGAAGTTTATGGACAAAGGTGTTTATTGCAGAATTACTTTGAATTTATTTAAAAATGAAAATGACATATTCAAACAGAGAAATAGGTAAGTAAATAAGGTTATCTCTGTGGTACAGCCAGTTAGATAGTAAAGGAAATTATGCTTTCAGGGATTTTCAAAATCACTATGAAAGATTTATCATGTTATGGCAAATTTTAAAGAAGGAAGCTGTTTAAAATTTGATCTAATCTGTGCAAAATAGGTACAGACAAGAGTATTGGGAGGAAATACTGAAAAATGTTAATAGTGGATATATAATTTCCTGTAGGTCTATTTTTTCCATCTATAATGAGGATATTTTACTTCTACAGTCAGAAAAATGGCTAACTAAATTCCATGATATAGTCATTCTGCTTCCACTTGTCAAGGCCTTTACAATTCCCTGTTGCATACGGGATGGAAAAAAAATGACTTTGTTTGGCAAATTAGAACAGGCTCCGTAACTACTAATTAGCTTCATTTTTCTTCAGTCTTCTCTTTTACTACATCCCATATTCCAGCCGTGTTCAATTTCTGAATACAGCTGGTCTTTTTAAAAAATGTTATGAAAAACCCCATAGATTTAATTGTAGGAAATTTGAGAAACTCAGCCAAACATAAGAAAACAAAAGTGGCCATCAGATAGCCACTCTCAATTCTGTCAATTTCCTTTTGTCTGTATGTTTATATTCACATATTTTTATCAAAAAACATAATTGGCCACCTACAGGATATCTGTACATTTCTTCTTTCACTCAACAAGCGTGTTTTCCAATGCTATTATGATTTATTGAAAATTTTTTTGCTGATAATGCTCCATTGTTACACTCTCTTCTTGACAATCTTATTGATTCGCTTGAATTTAAATATTTATTTCTATCCCAGAGTTCTCTGCTTAATACCTTAATAATCAATTATCGACTTGACATCTGCACTCATTGGCATTCCAGATGTAACATGCCCTAAACTGGACCCAAAACTGCCTCTCCTTCATTCTTCCCAATTTAGTAAGTTGAGTATCTCCATTGACTCATTTGCTCCTGATAGAAACTCAGAAGTGATACTTGACATCTTTACTTCCTGTAGTGGGTTGGGTTGTGTCCCCCTAAAGGATATGTCCTAACCCCCAGTACCTATGAATGTGACCTTCTTCAGAAATAGTATCTTTGCCAACATAACCAAGTTAAGATGAAGTCATAATAGATTAGGGTGGCCTTAAATCCAATGACTGGTGTTATAAGGAAAAACAAAGGGAGATTTGGACACAGAGACAGAGAGAGACACAAAAGGAAGAAGTCCATATGAAAATGGAGAGGAGAATGGAGTGACTCCTCTACACCCAAGCAATGCCAAGGATTGCTGGAACCATCAGAAGCTAAGAAGAGGAAAGATCCTTTCCTAGAACCTTTGGAGGGAGCATAGACTTACTGACAGCTTGAGTTTGTTCTTTGAGCTCCAGAACTGTGAAAGAAACAGCTGCTCTTGTTTTAAGCCACCAGGTTTTGTTAATTTGTTACGGTAGCCCCAGGAAACTATGTACTTCCTTTCCTTCCACGGAACCAAGTAAAGTAGGTCTCTTAATTTCCACCATCTCCAGTCCAAATCCCCACCATGTAGGTCTCTGTTATACGACTGCAATAGCCTCTTAAGGACCCTTGGCTCTGGTCCCACTCCTTAGAGCAGCCCCTGTGAACTTTTAACAATCCACACAGTTCCACTGTCTTGCCCATGCCAGGACTTTTTTTTTTTTTAATTTTTTTATTGTTATGTTAATCACCATATGCCCATGCCAGGACTTTTTGAGGCTTCCTATTATATCCAGGAGGATAACAAAAATCCCATAAGACCCCCAAGTGATCCTCCCCTGCTCTCTGCCTAGTCACAGTGACTGCCATTCTCCCTGCTCTCTCATTATGCACCGGCCTCATAGGCCTTCTTTCAGTTCTTTGAATGCCTAAATCCCCTGCCCTCCTGAGGGCCTTCATGCATGCTGTTCCCTTCCTCCTACCCTTCCGGGTTAACTCCTAACTCCTGCCCACTCTGCAGTTCTCAGAGAGACCTCTCCGTGCCCCTCATATCAATTATATCTCTGTTACAACCCCTCATGGGCACTCAGTACATGTCCTCCATAGCCTTAATTCAATTAGCCTTGGTTTATTGCCCATCTCCCCACTGCTCTAGTGCCCTTGCTCTTTATTTCCATTGTATATTCCACAGCACAGTTCCTGACACAGAGTAGGGGTTTTGTCATTACATACTGAATGAAGTGTGCTCCTTCTGGCTGAGTCTCCTGTTTACTGGGAGGACTCGCTAACACATAACGCTTAAACTTACCAGCAGGCCTCAAGGCACCGAAGGATGCCTATGCTTAGAAGAACTTGATTGTGAGCAAAAGCAAAGCAGGTCAAGGATGTCCTCAGAGGTCAATGGCTCAGAGTGAGGGCTTGGAATCCATTGCACTTGGATTTGAATCCCCATTCTGCCATTTGTAAGTGTATGACCAATGGCAAATTATGCGCCTCATTGGAGATTGGGGGTAATAGCGCTTACCTCCCTGAGTTGTTATAAGGAGCAAACAAGGGATCAAGGGCTCACAGCAAGTGCTCAGTAGAGCATGGCTGCTTTCATCCTTCTCATCTTTGTCATCAGTACCCTCATTACTAGCTCTGTGCTTTCACATTTGAAGAGTTGGAAAGGCCCCAGAGGGAATCCCTTATACTGAGTGAGGGTACTGCTGTGCGTGCCTGAATCATTTCGGACCATGCCACGCCTTTGTCCCACCCACTGGCCCCATGCAGAGACGGTCTCTGCAGTGATGTTCTCCCAACTGTTCCTCAGCTCCCCGTCTCACTCGGACAGCTTTTGTGCTGCAGCCCGGACCCAGCATGTGCCATGCTTCAGCCTGCACACCCGAGAGTGGGAACCCTGGTGAAAGCCTGCTGATGGGAAGAGGTGGAAAGGGGAGGGTGGGCATGAAGCCCAGAAAAGGAGGAATTAAATCCAGCATTCGACTTTGTAAAAATTTCCTGCAGGAGGAGGAACCATTCAGAGACTGGTTCCCAGAATGACACCCTGGGCTTAATTCCTGCAGAAATAAACTAGAGGGGAGGCAATGAATAAAAAGCCAGCCCCCAAGGCAGGAGTCGGCACATCACATCCTTCCTTTTCACATTTCATGTTCGTATTGAAAGTTTCCATTCCAAAGACTCATAAAACAACAGTCCCCACTGGTAATGATTTCCTGCAGGCCCCCTGGAAAGCATTAGAAAAATGTTTCCCTTTAATAGGCTATTCGGGGAAGGCAAAATCAATAATTTCTAGGCAGACATTTTGCAGATGAGAATTTATATTGTCTAAATACTCCTGGTTACTGCCCTTTCTCTTCTAAAAAATGGCCACATGGTAATGTCGCATTCTGTAAAGACAGATATTGGCTTGCACGTCTCAATGTGCATACAATGAAAGAAACGCTCATGGTAATAGATACCCGGCAAAGGCTTTTAGTATGGTCTCAGTTGCATCTAGCTGCCTTTGGAAATCGCAAATAAATTCCATCGTGTGATTTACAAATGGAATATCTAATAGAGTTATTCTTTTTAAGACCCTGACAAATTAAACCAGTACCTAATGTGGGTAGCTGGAGTTCTGATTGAGGCTTGACTAATGGGTCTGAAAAAAAAAATCCTATATTTCAAGCATCTAGAGATTGAGATAAAATCAGAAAATCAGTTTTCTAAGAAGGCTGCTCCTCCATCAAGCTGTGAGTGCTTTGAATAATTAAATTCATTAAGTCAGCCATTGTTCCACAAACTGCAGACATGGGTTCGTCTTTGCTAGCTCTCTGAATGTATTACTCTAATGGTGCTCCATCTGTTCTTTCTCCCAACAAATGGTCTCAACTTCAGAGAATTCAAACCCGAGATGAATGTACACAAAGGTGTCTCTTATTTTTTTGAGAGAGACAGAGGTGTCTCTCTCCCTTTTCCCCTTAGTCCTCCCCATAGTGTGCATTATTAGCTTTCTTTTCCCTCAGCTTCGAGAAGATCTGGAACGTTAATGAGTGGTAATGGTTTCTGTACTGGGGGGAAGGGCACTCTACTGAGGCATTTGGAGGAAGTAGAGAGACCATCACCCTGGGAGTGAAGGGGTCTGACATTAGTCCTTCCTTTGTTGCTGATCTGCGGGTGACATTGGGCAAGTCACTTATCCTCCATAGACCCCTTGTATTTGTTATCTATTGCTGTGTGCCACATGGTCCCAAATTAAGCAGCTTAAAACAGCGAACATTTGTTATTTCACATAATTTCTAAGGGCTAAGAATCTAGAAGCAGCTTTGCTGCCTGATTCTGGCTCAGAGTCTCTAACTGCCTTGCCCACTGGTCTGCTGGCAATTCATGTCTCTAGCCATTATTTTTAATGATGGCATTGAAGGCTGCTGGAAAGTAAAAATATCTTCGGAAGATGTATTTAGAAGAGGAAGAGGTAACACAATGCATCATTATCAGCTGCCTGCACTCCCTTCCAGACCAGCTGAACATGTTTTGACTTCTTCATATGTTTGGCAAGCAAGCAGTATAGTAAATGGAAAGCACCTGGAATTTGGGGTCACACATCCTGACTCCTTCACTCACCTTGAGAGCTTGGCTAAGTTACCTAATGTCTCAGAGCCTCAGTTCCTTATCCATTGAATGGGAAAAGTCCTCAGGCTTGCTGTGTGAATTAAATGAGATCATTCTTCTCAGGCCTTTGGTACTCTACTTTCTCTAGCAGGTGCTTGGTCTTTGTTAGCCCTCTTCCCCCTCCCTTGGAAATACAGTCTGGAGAAAATTTACTGATAGTTGGAAAATCAAAGAAGCATGCCAGGAAAAGAGATGCTATCAGCAATGGTACTAAGTATGCCATTTGTGTGATTTTGTTCATTACGACATCATCAGATCTTCACCTCTCAGAACTGAAAGGCAACTTACCTAGTCCATTTGACATGTTAGACTGGAACCCAAAATGACATTTAATGGTGTGTTAGTGTCCTCTTCATTTGGTGTGAGGACACAGAATAGATACTACGGGCTTTGCCGTTAGCAAGGGCTCTCTCCCAGTGTTCCTATAACGTCTCAGGTGCTTGGTACCTGCGATCAGCTTTTCTTAGTACTAACGGTGTATATTGTTGGAATGAGCACTGGGTTTGGTGTCAGAAGATCTAGGTCAGTCTTCTTTCCCTTGTCATATAGTTTGATGTTTGTCTTTGGATAAGTCACTGTACCTCTCTGAACATATTTCTTGTCATTTATATAATAGATGTCCTAAGAATATTCCCTAAATACTTATCTTGACAAGGTATTGTGAGGACCAAAAAAAATAAGTAAAGAATGAGGAAGATTGTAAACTGGACATGTCATACCATTGCTATTATTCCTGAGGCTTACTATCCCCAAGGAGAAAGCATCAGCTCTTATCAAGGATGGTGGGATGTCAGGCATTTCATAGTCCACTAGGCATGATCTAGGACAGTCAGTGTTCTTGGCACCTTCTTTGCATCGACTTTGCTGATCTAATCACATCATGTAAACAAGCACTTGCTCAATTAGAAGGGCAATATTGATACTCAGGACAATGCTCATTCTGTTGCAAACTTAACTATATTTAGCAGTTATAGTTACCATTTGTTGGGTTGTTAAACTGTGAGAGACATGGGATCAAGAATTTGACATACATTGTTTTATAGCCAAGAGTGCCATGTGAACAATTTCAGGTCCAAGTGAAAAGGTGTTTTGTGGAGTTATGCAGTGTACAGCCTGCTTGGTTGTCCTTGGAAGCCCTGACCACAAAAACCTTACGAGGTATATTTGCACAGGCTTTTTAAGTAATCTCAGTTATGCTAATTTATGGATAAAATATGATATTTGTAGAAATTAAGTAACAGTTCCGAGGTAATAAAGCTAACAAACAAGTAGTAGAGTCAGAATTCTAAAGTCTGTGATTTTCTTACTATCTATATGTTATTTCACGAGTTTAATGGAATTGGCAATGTCTTCTGGCAAAAGACTGCTAGAAGCACAACTGTAGTTGAACATGGGCTGTTTGGTGTTTTGTGGCTTGAAAAGTATTCATGTATTGTCTGTATTCAGACATGACTATGGAGTGGTCTTGTTTTTGTTTTGATCTATCACAGTTACAGAATGGCCTCATCTGATGTTGACATATGCAGCAGGAAAACATTGGGGCCTAACTGTGAGTGCCAGGCCAGCTCCCAGTGCTGTTTCCTCCCTCGAGGTAAAAGGTCCAGAGGGTGCTAGTGTATAAACTGTTTGACAAATGACAAGCCCTCACTGTGTAGCTCAAAATTGAAGTCCAACATTTTGTGATGAAAGAAGTTGAGAATAGAGTATGCAGAGGCCATGTGGAGCCATCACATTTCACCTTACTAAGTGGATGACTGCTGATTGTAGGTATTTTTAAAAATTATTTATTTATTTATTTATTCATTCATTCATTCATTCATCCATTTAGAGTGCATGAGCAGGGGGAAGGGTAGAGGGAAAGGGAGAGAGAGAATCTCAAGCAGACTCCCCGATGAGCCTGGAGCCTGACGCAGGGATTGATCTCCTAACCTTGAGATCATGACCTGAGCTAAAATCAAGAGTCAGACACTTAACCAACTGAGCCAAGCAGGCACCCCTGGTTGTAGGTATTTTAAAAACAGTTTTGTATAGTTTGTTATAGCTAATGCTTTTTCTCAAAGTACAATTGTCTGGTCCAGCGAGCAGTTCTTATGATAAGGTACTGTTTAATTTCTCTTGAATGATTCAAGTCAGCCTTCATGAAAAAAAGCAGCATGATGTGGTGGGAAAAGCACATACGTTGGACCTTGCAGACATAGGGCTGAGGTCCACCCATAACATAAAGGGACTTCGTGGGGTCAAAGAAATGTGTGGGAGTGCTGCAGCCAACTTAACTTTAGAAAGTCAAGAATCAATGACACATCCATACAGACAGGTTAATAAAACAAGAACTTTTGAGCAGAGAACCACATTCTAATAATATATAAAAGGGGACACAATGGTTTCCAAAGTATGGTTATCAAGAAAGAGAAAATAGATCTGAAAGAAAGGTTATGATATGAGCAAGGGTCTGTCCTATCATGTTGGGGATTGTGGATGAGACAGTGAGAAATGTTTAAAGATGAAGTGGCCAATAAACTATGGACTTAATCTGTGGTTTCAAGACAGTTTGTCTCAGGGAAATGGAGGCAGGCCAGCATCAGCCATAAAATAAATTAAGTGAAGACTTCCTTGTCGTCCGGCGGGGAGTCACAAATCACATTGAGCCAAAAAGCAGCCAGTGTTTTCTGCAGTTACAAACAAAATGAATATTCCCATGCTACTGCCACATTCTCACCGGCGTTTCCTAAAAGGCCTTTTAAGAACACCTTTCCGTCGTTACCACTTCATCTTTCACTCAAGTACTCATCTCAGATCAGGAATCCTTTGTGCTCAGCCATTTAATTCTCTTGGACTCCAATGTACAAAATGGATGTTGTTGTCAAATGGTTTAAAGAAAAATTATGTGTACAAACAACCTTAAAGGAACACACAGAAGAACTTTCTGATAAAGAACAAAGATTTGTGGATAAACTTTATACCGGTTTAATCCAAGGGCACAGGGCCTGCTTAGCAGAGGCCATAACTCTTACAGAATCAACACACAAGAGGAAAAAAGAGTTAGCCCAGGTGCAACTCTTACAGAATCAACACACAAGAGGAAAAAAGAGTTAGCCCAGGTGCTTCTTCAGAAAGTATTAGTCTACCACAGAGAACAAGAACAAATAAATAAAGGAAAACCACTAGTATTTCGAGTGGGATTATCTGGGCCCCCTGGTGCTGGAAAATCAACCTTTTATAGAGTATTTTGGAAAAATGCTTACTGAGAGAGGGCACAAATTATCTGTGCTAGCTGTGGACCCTTCTTCTTGTGCTAGTGGTGGATCACTCTTAGGTGATAAAACCCGAATGACTGAGTTATCAAGAGATATGAATGCATACATCAGGCCATCTCCTACCAGCGGTACTTTAGGAGGTGTGACAAGGACCACAAATGAAGCTATTCTGTTGTGTGAAGGAGGGGGATATGACATCATTCTTATTGAAACCATAGGTAATTCGTATCTCTGCCAGAAGTGGAGAGGGCATCACTGAAATGTGGGATAAGATGAGAGAGTTCCAGGACCTCCTGTTTGCCAGTGGGGAGCTGATGGCCAAGCGGCAGAGGCAGCAGAAAGTTTGGATGTGGAATCTCATTCAGGAAAGTGTGTTAGAACATTTCAGGACCCATCCCACTGTCCAGGAACAGATTCCTGTTCTGGAATAAAAGGTTCTCAGTGGGGCCCTGTCCCCAGGACTAGCAGCAGATGTGTTGTTGAAAACTTTTAAAAGCAGAGGCTAAGGAAATTTATCCTATGCAATGATTTTATATATCATTTCATAAAGTATTTTAATATTAAAAGTCACTTGAATGCTTAAAAAAATAAATTAAGTGAAGTTTCAAAATACTTCTAATATGGGCAGCCAGATAGGAATAATCTCAAGTAGGACTACTCTCTAAAATACTTATCTAGTCTGCCAACTGTGGACATCAAATCCTTACTGCAATTGTCAGGATTCATCTTGCTGTAAAGTATAATTATAGTGGTAATTGAAATGTTCTTTTTTTTTAAATTCAGAACTTTGGAAAGATGACAGGAGACACCATAGGATAAGTTAACAGGCAGGTGGCAGAATGGGAGAAGGTACAATGTTTAAAACTGACAAGGCATTAATATCTAGAACACAAAGGAACTCTAGACAAGTCAGGAAGAAAAGGACAGAAACTCCTAAAAAAAAGGGTGGTTCAAAGAAGACCAGGCAATTCCAAGAAGAACACTATGAATTTGGCTAACAAGCATAAGATTTATTTTCCTCTTTCGTCTCCCTCCTATAAGCACCCACTCTAATGAATTTGATACATCTTCTTAAACATGTCTGACAAAAATGTAGTTCTGGATGTATATGTATTTTTAATAATAGTCCCATTCATGTCAGGTCACTGTAAATTGAAAGGATGCGATAACACCTAACATAAAAAGTTAAGCAAATATGGACAAATAGCCCAATATGAAGAGTCGATGAAGATGCAGGGAAAGGAGAAGCATTTCTCGTGGGAGTGCAAATTGAATCAGCCATTTGGAAGGTGCTCTGGCAGGATGCATTGAAGTAAGTAGACATATCCTGGAAGATCCAAAATACCCCTGCTGGGTGTTTGCTTTCCAGAAAACCACACAAGTTCACAGGGCAGCTGTATAAGACTATTTGTGCAGTGGGTAGTCTGGTTGTTCATCACTACTGGGATGGGTGAGTGAAAAGAGGAGAATGTCTTCTGTGGAATACGACGCAGCAGTCAGAGGCAGTGAAATAAACATAAATATGGTTACATGCAAAGATCTTAGAAACAGTGCTTAGTAAAAAAAAACAAAAAAGAAATAAATAGGGCAAGATATAAAACATAATACCATTTCTAGATTAAACATACATATATAGACAGAACTACGTTTGTGTCAGACATGTTTAAGAAGATGTATCAAATTCATTAGAGTGGGTGCCTATAGGAGGGAAACGAAAGAGGAAAATAAAATACAATAAGACAGCGTGGGCCAGTGGTTAAGTCAACTGTCTCGACTGGAAGCCCCTCACTCCCCAGATAAAGATGGCAGAAGTTGCTCGCAGAGAATGAATATTTACATAGTATGGGAAAATTGCCATATCCCATTTATTCTGTGGTCACCATCTGTGTAAATAAGTACATAAGGAACAATACCAATGGCTCTATAAGAAACAGAAGAATCATCTTTAAGTAATTAGTGAATATGTTTAATCAGGTCTGACTTAGGGCCTCCCTGCACCCGGGTTCTCTTCCTTTGTTGTCTGTGTTCTGTTGGTTCCTCTTCTGTGTTTCCATTGCTCTTGTGTGACTTCTGTGCTGATCCTGAGATGGTTGAAGAGAATACTGAAATATCTTGTGTGAAACGGCAGAGTTCCATATTTATAGTGTCTGTATCCATTCCGTTGTAAAAGGCCTACTTCTTCCCCTATGTTGTGCACAACATCTACAGTCAGTAACTTACCACATGCACAAGAAAGGCATCTATATATTGTCCAGTGCTGTGGGTCTTCCGCATTGATGGTGAACCACTGAAGCTCTGGAAAGGTTTAGTACCCACTTTTCCCAGGAAGAGTACTTTCCAGATGGGGTGTGAATAAATAGTTCCCCATTTGTGTAAACTTGCTTAGACTCTGTTCTGTTCCCTCTGATTATTCTCAAATACTGTTGCTCGCTATGGCATTATGGGATTACACTGTTTAACTTGTTCTGCTCATTATCCCTTACATTATTCCTGCATATTTTACCTCTTGTAAAGTGTAATGCATTCCTGTCCACTAGGTCTCAGCTACCTGCAGAAAATGAGATTAGTGAGAAAGTTCTGAGCTTCTTTGGACTGGAGTTTTAGTTTACCTAATCAACCTCTGACCATAGGTCTCAGGTATGGCAGGCAGGTAGTTTAGAGGGAGGGGCACTAATCATGTAATTTTAGGTGAATTACTTACTCTCTCAGAGTGCAGGTTACTTATCAATAGAGTTGGAAATGGCATATGAAGGAATTGAGTAAGGATTAGAGCTAGTAGATGCACGACACCTGTTACATGGTAGACCCTTAATAGCCAGTGTTGGTATTGGCCAAAACCATGTTTGGCTTTCCATAATATGACTAAGTCAGATCCATCTGCAGTGTGATGTATTTCTTGACAAAATACAGAAAATACAATACCTGAGTCATTCTTTCTCACCCACTCTGCTGATGACTTTCTTTCTATGAGTCTTTCTCAGCTTCTAGGGAAAGGCCTATCATTACCGTGGGAGGTGGTGATTTGTTCCTGCCTCAAGAAGCAGCATCACATTTTTTTCCCTCTAAAATTGTCAAGTACATCAAACTTTAGTAACTTTCCCTCTGGGGAGAAGATTCTAGTTGTGATGGAGGAGTTCCCTGCTACTAATTTCTATTGTTCAACTCCCAGCTTTGTACTTCTTACTTGAAATGAGGGGGAAGTTGATGCTTGCATGCTGGGTTGAATTGCAAGACTCCCCTGAAGAGTTAACCCCCATGCTCTGGGTTGGAGGAGCAGGAAAGATCTGAGTGATCATATAACATAATGACTAAGGAAAAACAGTCACGGGTCTCTTAGGGGAGGCATGGTGAAATCTTCATTTCACTTATTCGGTGATTTTTGGTAGATTAAAAAGGGCATGTAACTTGCAACATGAAAAGAATAATTCTCCATTTCTCTCCTGTTCTTGTGTTCTTTTTACACCTTACTTTCTCTTTTTTCTTATTAAATCTGTAAGCTTTGTTATATGCAAGTCCTACAGAACGGCAGATGGAAGTTCATGATTCACCTTATATATATTCACCTTCAATATATATATATTGCCCCCAGCCACGTGTTTGGAGATAGGCCCCTCTCTCTGGTGTTGACCTCCTTCCCTCTCCAAGTGGACCCCACCAGTTGCCCACAGAATGTGCTTTCTGCCTGGCACAGGCCCCACGTTCATTATATAAAACACCTCTGAAATAGGAAACAAGGACTTACTCATAGTTACAGGCATGTAGTTCCTCACAGACACACGATATGCGGCTAACAGCCTGCCTCTTTCTTCAGAACTGTTATTTACGGCAGTCTGCATTTCCTTCGCACATCGGGACAGGGAATTGTGCAGGCCAGGGAGTGGGAGCAGCTGGGAAGAGGTATGGTCAGCAGGGAGTTATATCTGTACCAAGAGCAAGAAAACAGAAGACCAAGAGAGGAGCTAACCTGCAGGCAGGTAATTTTCATCAACTTGGTAAGAAATTCATGGATGATTGTTTTGAGGCAAGAATTCTTACAGTTTATAAGTTCCTTAATAAACCCATCCTCCACCTTCCTGAGAAGAGACATCCAGCTCCTCAAACTTGCTGACCATGGAAAAATATAGAAATGTATGCAGGTTATTTGCCTTGCCTTTTTAATGTGCCAGTTGCCGTCGTTAAGTGCTGTTGGAAGAAGAGGAGCATGCAATTTAGGGAGATGCTTGCATCTAACTACCAGTTTAATTAATACAAAGGAACTACAGCAGCAAAAGAGATTTATTTCTTCCTCATTTTGCTCATGTGAATTGTTGCTTCCTCTTCTTCAAGTTCAGGGACCTGGGTTTCAAAGGTAAGCAGGTGATCCTGAGCACTCTGGGGTAAGGAGGGCTGTCACATGGGAATCACTCCACTGTGTTCCTCAGAGGCCCCAGACTGTCCCTCTTTCCTGGAGATCTGCCACTGTTTCTACCCCTTTTGGGCTTATGGGCCTGTCCTTCTCATTTATGTGCTTCTCAGCCTAATTCTGTCTCCTAGGTTTTTGGGTTCACTCATCTTATTCCTTGACTTCTATGTCTTTCTGTTACCTATGCATTTATCCTGGTGTTGTGACCATCAGTTCTAGTCCTCAGCCTGATGAGATGTTCAAAATACTTGGAGGTCCCTCCTTGATAATTTATGTCATCACATGACTGCCACAGAGAACTCATAAATGATCTTGGCAGATGAGAACTTGTTCTAGAAGGATTGGCCTTTACTCCAGTTGTAAGTGGGTAACAGTCACCCCTGTGCTTGACCGTGCTCCCTTTCACTCCCTTCCAACCTTTGGTTTCTCCATTGTGGTTTCCCACTAAACTTCTGGATTTTTCTGATTTATCTTTCTTTGTTTCTTTTTTATTTATTTTTTAAATTGACTTTACTTTTTACATGAGTTTTAGGTCTACAACAAAACTGAGTAGGAGGTATAGAGAATTACCGTACATTCTCTGCCTCCACACATGCATAGGCTCTCCCACTATCAACATCTCCCACCAGTCGCACATTTGCTAAAATCGATGAACCTACCCTAACACATCATAATCACCCAAAGAAATAGTTTGCATTAGGGTTCATTCTTGGTGTTGTACATTCTATGGGTTTGAACAAATGTATAATGACATATATCTATCATAATAGTATCATATCAAATGGTTTTGCTGCCTTAAAAATTCTCTGTGCTCCATCTATTCATTCCTTCCTCCCCCCTAACTCCTGGCAACCACTGATCTTTTTACCATCTCCATAGTTTTGCCTTTTCCAGAATGTCATATCGTTGGAATTGTACACCATGTAGCCTTTTCATATGGGCTTCTTTCACTTAGTAACATGCATTTAAATTTCCTCCATGTCTCTTCATGGCTTGCTAGCTCTTTACTTCTTAGTGATGAATAATATTCCATTGTCTGGTTTTGCCACAGTTATGTATCCATTCACCTACTAAAGGACATCTTGGTTGCTTCCAAGTTTTGGCAATCATGAATAAAACTGCTATAAACATCTGTATGCAGGTTTTTGTGTGGATATGTTTTCAACTCCTTTGGGTAAATACCAAACAGTACAATTGCTGGATCACATAGTAAGAGTATGTTTAGTTTTGTAAGAAACTACAACTGCCATCCAAAATGACTGCACCATTTTGCATTCCCACCAGCAACAAAAGAGTTCCTGTGGCTCCACATGCTTGTCAGCATTTGGTGTTGTCAGTGTTTGGATTTTAGCCATTCTAATAGGTGTGTAGTGGTATTTCATTGTTTCAATTCGCATTTCTCTGATGACATATGATGTGGAACATCTTTTCACCTGCTTATTTGACATCTGTATATTGAATCATCCTATCTATTATGCTTTCCATTTGTTCAGGAATCTTAAAGAATTGAAAGTCCAAATCTTCCCCATTCCTTAAAGCTAAGCTGAGGTTTCAATACTTCACTGGCAACCAGTTAGACCACTGTAGAGCTCGGTGATTTTATCTTTTCCTGATTGTAAAGTCTTTAGCCTGTGCAATTTATTTGATCCATGATCTTATTTAACAAATATGTGTGTGTGTATATATATGTATATATATGTGTGTGTATATATGTATATATATACACACACACTCTCTCAGTCTATGAACATAAGATAAATATATCAATTCAATAAGATAAATAAATATAAATATAATCTATATATCCCAAGTCCCTAATCTGTGCCAGGTACTGGGAATACAGAGGCAGATAAAATGGAAGGACTTGCAATCTAGTGACTTCACTGACTGAAGAGATAGAGCCAATAAATCAGAAATAATATAATGTCACATAATTACAAATGCTATTAAAAATCACAATGAGAAGGGCTGCCTGGTTGGTTAAGCATCCGACTTTTGATATCAGCTCAAGTCTTGATCTTGGGGTGGTGAGTTCAAGCCCCTCATTGGGCTTCACATTGGGCATGGAGTTTACTTAAAAAAAAAAAAGACAACGAGGATATGATATAGAGTGACAGAGGGACTACTTTAGAATGGGATTTCTCAGAAGAGGTGACATTTGAGCTGAGACCTGAAAGGCATGTGAAGATCTAGGGGCAGAAGAAGCAAGTGCAATGTCTTGAGGTTGGAATGAGCCTACTGTGTCCAAGGATAAGAAAGAATTCCAATGTGGTTATGGCTGGAGTTGAGCAAGGGATGGCACAGTGATATGAGGTGAGCTTAGATGTTAGACAGGGACCAGATTATGGGGCACCTTGTACACCAAAGTAGGAATCTTAGAGGGCTTGAGGCAGAGTATCAATTGGTCCAATGTGTACTTTTAGAAGATCAGTCTGTTTTCTGTGTGAAGACTGGACTATAGGAGTACAAGAGTGGAAACAAGAGTGTCAGATGGGAGGTTATTCTAGTATGTGGTCAGGATGTAGGAGGTTGGTGGTTTGGCCTAAGGTATTATTGATGCAGAAAGGGGGATACATTTTGGGATATATTTCAGAGATAGAGGTAAGAGGATTGATAACAGATTAGATGTAGAAAATAATGGAAGAATTAAGGATGACTGTTAGTTGTAGAGCTTGAAGGCTTGGATACAGAGGGATGAGGAAAATCATGAGTTCTATGGGGCCATTGTGGTGGACATGTGCCATTCTTTCTAGCCACCCAACACCACTGAACATCCTTCTCATGTTTGTGGATTTCCTCTACTTATGAATCCATGCTTCTTTAAGATAGAAGTCAGAAACTTGTTTACCAGTAGCTCTTGTACCTGGGGTGCAGGTTGTGACTCTGGCTTAGCCAAACACACTTGTGAAACTCCAAATTGGCATCCATTCTGGTTATGGAGTCAGCAGTCTCAGAGCAGTAGCAGAGATGCCAGGCATAGTTTCTAAGACCTCCTTCCTGAAACAGTCCTCCTTGTCTTTCATGGTAACCCTCCCTCCTGTTAGTCCAATCATACAGATGGCTCCCTCTCACACTTTTATTGGCTCCAGCTCCCCTGTGTGAGCTCTTGTGCAGTAGACCCCCAGAGATATGTCCTCCTCTCTGTAAACAGTCACCCCTTTGGTGCTTTCAGTGGATGACTTTACATGATCATCTCTCTCCTGGTATGTCTCAGATGTATAACCCCAGCTCTGACCTCTCCACTGACCACCAGATTCATATGTCCAATTGCCAACCTGAGATCTCCCCCTACATGTCTCATAGGTTTCTCAAACTCAACATGGCAATACCACTCAAGGTTCTTATTGAAAATAAAATCTTATCCTGATAATTTAGGCAGATGCAGTATTTGAAAGTATATTAAGTAGGTGGAAAAATTCCTAGGAGAACAAGAGAACCAGACTTGAGGGCAAAATTTCTAAGAGAACAAAAGAACTGGACTTGAGGGCTAATAGCCCTTGAGGCATAATCCCCAGATCATACTGTGGAACTGCTCAGAGGAGATACCGCTGTAACCATTGCTGGGCATAGACACCAAAGCCATGCCATTGATCCTGGGCTCAGAAACTATGCCTGGGGCAAGAAAGATACTCCTCTAGAAGTTTCGGAAGGAGCATGGCCCACCAACACCCTGATTTTGGATTTCTAGCCTCCAGGATTGTGAGAGAATAAGTTTGTATTGTTTTAAGTCATCCAGTTTGCAATATTTTGTTAGGCAGTCCAAGGAAACCAATACAGATTTTTGAATCAGGAAGTATAGTGCTGCTGTAACCAATACTGACAAAGATGGAAGTAGCTTTGGAATTGGGTAATGAGTATAGGCTGGAAGAATTTTGAGGCACTCAATTATAAGAATCTAGATTTCTCTGAAGAGATTGTTGGTAGAAATATGGACTAATGTCTAATATGGGCTCAGGAAAAAGAGAGGAAAGCTGTAGAGAAAGCTTCTATGATCTTAGAGAATATCTATCATCTATCTATCTATCTATCTATCTATCTATCTATCTATCATCTATCATCTATCTATCTATCTATCTATCTATCTATCTATCTATCTATCTCTCTATCTATCTATCATCTATCCATCATCTATCATCTATCTATCTAATTATGTACAGAATGTTGCTAGAAATATGAATGTGAAAGTGCTTCTGATGAGGTCTCAGAGGAAGTGAGGAACCTGTAATTGGACACCAGGGGAAAGGCCATCCCTGTTATAAATTGGCAGAAAATATGTCTGAATTATGTTCTACGGTTGGATGGAAAGTAAAACTTGTAAGTGACAAATTTGGGTATTTAGGTGAAGAGATTTCCACACAAAATGTAGAAGGTATGGCCTGGTTTGTCTTTGTTATCTATAGTAAAATTCCAGAGGAAAGAGATAAATTGAAAAAGGAATTCTACCTCAAGACTGTAACATAAAAATTCTCTCTGAAGGGCACCTGGGTGGCTCAGTCGGTTGAGCGTTGGAGTCTTGATTTCAGCTCAGGTCGTGATCTCAGGGTTGCAAGACTGAGCCCCATGTCGGGCTCTGTGCTGAGCATGGAGCCTGCTTGGGATTCTCTCTGTCTTGCCTTCTGCCCCTCCCCACTGCTTTTGTGCACTCTCTTTCTCTCTAAAAAAAAGAAAGAAAGAAAGAAAGAAAGAAAGAAATTCTGTCTGAGTTGCCAGCCTACCAGGCTGCCCTACTGACTTTGTACTTGCCAGTCACCACAATCATGTAAGCCAATTTATTAAAATAAATCTATTAAATACATATGTGTGTATTATGCATGTATATGTATATAATAGACTTACATATATGGAGTACATATGTATATTCACACATATACATATATATACATACATATTCTTTACACACACGTATATATCCTACACACATATATACATCCCATACTCATATATATATCCTATACACAAATATATATCCCCCCCCACATATATATATTCTCTTCTTTGGAGAATGCTGATTAATAAAACAAATGAGACAATGCATGCAAAATACTTAGCATGATTCCTACACTTACCAAGAGGTCCACAAATGATAGTTTGACTTCATAAATTATTCAAAAACAAAAATTGAAGTTGGGCTCCAACTTTCCAGAAAGGCTATGGACAAATTGAACTGCAACCTGCCCTCTCAGAATCCAAACAAAAGAAACAAAACAGAGAAAAGCAAAAACATGAAACAAAAACTGTGCAATGTCTAGTAACCATCTTGATCAGGGTTATACAAAGTTTTCTTCCCACAGATCAGTGATGGAAAGAAAGATAAATCTGAAGACGGATGAGAAGCTTAGCAGCTCTTAGACATTTCACTTGGGGAAGCTAAGTTATTACTTTATGTTTCTGAGGGAATATCAAAGCCTTTAGGATAAAGACCACTTAGATAGACTAGGTTCTGGTTTTTCTTCCTTGTAAATAGTTTCATTACATGTAGTACTGCACTAAATTAGCCTTTCTTTCTTTCTTTCTTTCTTTCTTTCTTTCTTTCTTTCTTTCTTTCTTTCTTTCTTTCTTTCTTTCTTTCTTTTTTTCTTTCTTCCTTCCTTCCTTCCTTCCTTCCTTCCTTCCTTCCTTCCTTCCTCCCTTCCTTCCTTCTTTCCTTCCTTCCTTTCTTCCTTTTCTTTAGAGAGAGAGAGAGCACAAGCTGGGGTGAGGGGTGAGGGGCACAGGGAGAGGGAGAGAGAGAATCTTAAGCAGGCTCCATGTCCAGTGCAGAGCCTGATGCAGGGCTTGATCTCATGACCCTGAGATCATGACCTTAGCCAAAATCAACACTTGGATGCTTAACTGACTGAGCCACCAAGGTGCCCCTAAATTAGTCTTTCTTAAGTAATTTTTACCTTAAAGTTCTAATAAAATCTAGGTAGTAAGAGACATTCCCAAGGATATCTCCCATCACCACCATATTTATTATTCCCAGAAGTTGTAGCCAGTGCAGTAACCCAAGTAACAGAAATGAGAAGTACAAAATTTTCAGAGGAAGAGATAAAAGTATGAGTTGTGGATGATACAATTTTCTTCCTAGGTCTAATGTAATACTATTACAACACAAAAGGAAGTTTACAAAGAGTTAAAAAAAATCTAATGTAGTTCTCATCTAACAGACTAAACAGATGAGAAAATGGGAGTAATGTGTGGGAGGGTGTACCTTATTAGATAACAAACAATCCTAAAATTTGTATGGAATCAGAAAAGACCCCAAATCACCAAGGAAATGTTGAAAAAGAAAAACAAAGCTGGGGGCATCACGTTGCCTGATTTCAAGCTACATTACAAAGCAGTGATTACCAAGACAGCATGGTACTGGCACAAAAACAGACATATAAACCAATGGAACAGAGTAGAGAGCCCAGATATGGACCCTTAACTCTATGGTCAAATAATCTTCAACAAAGCAGGAAAAAATATGCCATGGAAAAAAGACAGTCTCTTCAATAAATGGTGCTGGGAAAATTGGACAGCTATGTACAGAAGAATGAAACTTGACCATTCTCTAACACCATACACAAAGATAAACTCAAAATGGATGAAAGACCTCAATGTGAGACAGGAATCCATCAAAATCCTAGAGGAGAACATAGGCAGTAACCTCTTTGACATTGGCCACAGCAACTTCTTTCAAGATACATCTCCAAAGGCTAGTGAAACAAAAGCATAAATGAACTTTTGGGACTTCATCAAGATAAAAAGCTTCTGCACTGCAAAGGAAACAGTCAACAAAACAAAGAGGCAACCCACAGAATGGGAGAAGATATTTGAAAATGACACTACAGATAAAGGGCTGGTATCCAAGATCTATAAAGAACTTCTCAAACTCAACACCCAAAAAACAAATAATCAAGTCAAAAAATGGGCAGAAGACATAAACAGACACTTCTCCAAAGAAGACATACAAATGGCTAACAGACAGTTGAAAAATGTTCATCATCATTAGCCATCAGGGAAATTCAAATCAAAACCACATTGAGATACCTCCTTACACCACTTAGAATGGCAAAAATTGACAAGGCAAGAAACAACAAATGCTGGAGAGGTTGTGGAGAAAAGGGAACCCTCTTACACTGTTGGTGGGAATGCAAGTTGGTACAACCACTTTGGAAAACAGGGTGGAGGTTCCTCAAAAATTTAAAAATAGAGCTACCCTATGACCCAGCAATTGAACTACTGGATATTTACCCCAAAGACAGAGATGTAGTGAAAAGAAGAGCCATATGCACCCCAATGTTCATAGCAGCAATGTCTGCAATAGCCAAACTGTGGAAAGAGCTGAGATGCCCTTCAACAGATGAATGGATAAAGAAGATGTGGTCCATATATACAATGGAATATTACTCAGCCATCAGAAATGATGAATACTCAACTTTTACATCAACATGGATAGGACTGGAGGAGGTTATTATTATTATTATTATTATTATGCTAAGTGAAATAAGTCAAGCAGAGAAAGTCAATTATCATATGGCTTCACTTATTTGTGGAACATAAGGAATAGCATGGAGGACATTAGGAAAAGGAAGGGAAAAATAAAGGGAGGGAAATCAGAGGGAGAGATGAACCATGAGAGACTATGGACTCTGAGAAACAAACTGAGGGTTTTAGAGGGGAGAGGGGTGGGGGGATGGGTTAGCCCAGTGATGGGTATTAAGGAGGGCGCATACTGCATGGAGCACTGGGTGTTATATGAAAACAATGAATTGTGGATCACTACATCAAAAACTAATGATGTATTGTATGGTGACTAATATAACATACTAAAATAAAATAAAATTTAAAAAATGTATCATAAAACCATTACATTAAAATAAGGTGATACTGGTGCAAGGATAAGCAGACATAACTTAAGCAAAATATGATCAGGAAATAGATCCTAGTGCATGTCATGTTAAGTGTATCATAAATGTAGAATTACAAATCAGTGGAGAAAAAAATGTTTCATTCATTCCAAAGAACATTTTTGGGCAACTTCCTTGTGTCTGACATTGTGCTAAGCTTAGGAGACATAACAATGAATAAGGTAAATCCTAAGATGTCAAGATGCTTACAGTCCCTAGGGGAGAAAGAAAAGATAAACTATGAAAATATGAATCATATTAGTTGTATAATGGAGTCATCACAAGGAACAAGAAGGAGCATTCTTAACACAGTCTGGAGGGTTAAGGAAGATTTCTTTGTGGGAGTGATATCTAAGCTGGGGCCTGAAGGCAGGGTAACTTAGGGTAACTAAGTGAAGGGAGTTCTGGAATGAGCCAGCAGAAGGTACATAGACTTAGGGCCCTGGGAGGACATATCAGATTGGGGAGCTGGAAGTAGTTCAATCTGGCCCACATTGGTATTGCAGAGAAAGGTGGAAAAGGGTGGGAAGACAGGCTGGGAGACTTAGGAAGGGTCACACTTAGGTCTTTAGCTTGCTAAGGAGAGCTGAAGGAGGAGCTGGAGACCCTATTAGAGGTACTAAGAACTTTGGAAAATGTGAAGGAATGTCCCAGAATTCTGGCTTGTGTCACTGAGTGGGTGGTGTTGGGGAGGAGTGTATTTGGAGAGGTAGAAGGAGGTGATGAATTAACTTGGGTACATGTGGAGTGTTTAGCTGATATTTGTATGTTTTATTATTCAATAAATGTTGCCAATTAACAATTTGAAAAATTTATTGAGTAAATACAAAAATGAATTCCCGATGGACTGGAAAATAAAATAAAACTGGAAGAGCTAGAAAATAAAACACAGAACATATATTGAAATGTTAATACTTATTACTTCTGAATGATAGCTTATTAAATGACCTTTGTATTTTTCTTATTTCTTGACCAAATTTTCTACAGAACTCATAGTACTTAGAAAAAAGCTAAGTAACAAAAAGTCTTGTTTTGCAGTTTCTTGTTAATAGCAACATATTTTAATATAGTGTCACACCTTCCAAGCTGCTCTTGGAGCATCTGCAAATACAAAAGGGGCTTAGTTTAATATCGTGAGCTAGAAGTCTAGATTTTCAGGAGATAGATTCATTCATGTATTCTATAAATATATATTGTGTGCTGGACACTTTCTAGATACTGGTGATGCAGCACAGCAAGACCTCAAAAGTCCCTGCTATTTGGGGATTACATGATGGATAAGAGGAACTTTCTAGTAGAACAAGGGAGAAAAGGGTTGAACTGGTGAGCTCAGATAATATACACACTTATATCTCAAAGCTGACAGGGGACTCAGAGTCCATTTTGTTTTTTAGATAAGAAAACAAAGACTCAAGTTGAGGGGCTTCTTCCCCACACAGTTGCCACAGGAATGGGACAAGAATGCAGGTGTCTTGTTTCCTGATTTAACATTCTTTCAATATAAGTACATTTCCTCCTCAACTCATATATTAGTATCTCAGTCTTTTGTGGGTGCTATAACAAAATATCATAGACTGGATGGCTTATAAACAATAGAAATGTATTTCTTGAAGTTCTGGAGGGTGGAAGTCTAAGACCAGGAAGCCATGGTTGGGTGAGGGCCCTTGTACACATTGCAGTTCTTGCTGTATCCTCACGTGGCAGAAGGGGCTAGGTTGCTCTGTGGGGTGTTTTTTTATAAGGGCATTATTTTCAATCATGAAGGATCTACCCTCATGACTTAAGGCCTCCCAAAGGCCCCACCTCCTAATGCCCAAGGTGATAGTATTGGGGAGACACATTCAGACGACAGCAATTAGCATTTGCTAAGAGAGCCAAAAAATATTGATAGAGTGAGGTTTGTATGTCACTGAGAGATCCATGGTCCTGACTTTGGAGTAAAATGTATTAAAAGAACATATCCTTACTGCTAGGAGACACTATTCATTTCCATTCACGCAAATCAACGAATATTTATCAAACTTCTGTATGTACAAGGGCCTGTATTGGGAATATAGCTATAATTAAGATGGATTGTTCCTGCCCTTTTGGAGTTTACATTCTGTTGAAAGAGAGGTAATAAGAAAACAATTGCTGGAGGTTCTTATTTTTCTTGTTGGTTCTGTTCCATGAAGTTGCTGTGTGCACTGAATTAATGAATACTGAATCATTGCTCCTAAGGGAAATATAGGGTTAGGTTCCTGACAGTCTCTGATCACATTTTTGTCAAGAATCAATACACCATCTTATTTCATGTGTGTTTCCATTTAGAGATACCTTATTTAATATATATTGATTCATTAACACTGAACTTATGGCTAACGTGCCAGAGCTCAGGACTAAATGAAACATCACAAACACATGGGTTTTCTCTGTAAGGACATCACAGCCTTTCTGCACTTAGGAACATTAGACAGTGCTTTAGTGCTACACAGCAGCCCATTCTAAACAGTGAAATAGCCAACAAAAAAGCACAAAAATGTGAAAAAACTGGCAGGAAGTAGACCACAAAAAGGACACATTTATAGTATGAGAGCTGGAACAAGAAGGCAGAACATCATCTTTTTGACCTCAGTTGAGAAAGTACATGTAGGGTGACTCAGATCTTTCTCTATCCTGTGCATGTCCAGGAATGACTGTGATAGCTCTGTATTGGTTTTCAGGTTACAAATAAATTTTAGTGAGTACAGAATCTAGAAATAAAGAGGATCAACTATATACTATTAGCTGTTTAGTTATCATCATTACAAATTTGCTGATAATTATGCTGACACAATATTGTTTCACAGAGGATCTGGAGGGTCAGAGAAGCTCCTCTGAGAAAATAACATTAAAGCTGTGGACTAAGGATGGGTGTTAGCTTGGCTGAGTGGGGAAGAGGGTAGACAGTTTCAGGAAGAAAAAAAAAAGCATAAACAAGGGATCTGAGGTGGGAAGGAGCATTGCATATTTATAGGACCCTAACGATGTCCTACATAGGCAGCACCTGGATGGGTGGAGGACGGGACCAGATCGTGGAGCTAGGAGGGATGTGGGGAGGCCAATTAGAAAATTATATTTCAATAGCTGAGGAGAGGCAGGACTAAGATTAGGGTGAGGGCAAAAGCAGTGTTAGGACCACTAGTGGGTTTCTGAGTTGTGCATGAAGGGGGTGCGCTTTCCAGAGAGGAGGCACACTGGAGAAAGAATAGGTTTTTGGTAGACAAATCCAATTTTTGTTTCAAGCTTAAAATGTCTGTGAGATGTTGTGGCAGGTGAGGAAATGTGCCTTCGAGATTCCCCTTCAAGGGAGGACATGCTATCCAGCTGGGAGGAAGGCAGTCAGCAGATAACACCAGCTGTCAGTGACTTCAGGCTCTGCTCAAGCTGCAAGAACTGCCTCATTAGAGGTCATGTCCTTCCTGGAACAGCCCACATCAGGTGAATAAGTGAGGTAGGACACTCTGAGGAGCAACACGTATTCCAGAGCCCCCTGCTGAGGTGACCAAGGGGAAGCTGAAGGCACTTAGACTTCTTCCTCAGAGCAGTCTTCTCTCCTCCTCCTTCTCTGCAAGGGGGTTGATCTTTATTTTTTTTTTTAATTTTATTTATTTATTTGAGAGAGAGAATGAGAGAGAGAGAGAGAGAGAGAGCATGAGAGGGGAGAGGGTCAGAGGGAGAAGCAGACTCCCTGCCGAGCAGGGAGCCCGATGCGGGACTCGATCCCGGGACTCCAGGATCGTGACCTGAGCCGAAGGCAGTCGCTTAACCAACTGAGCCACCCAGGTGCCCAAGGGGGTTGATCTTTAAAAAACATCTCACACACCAAATTCTGCCTCAGTGTGTGCTTTTGTAGACTCCAACCTGCAGCCGATAGCCAAGTGGCGATGTCAAGTTAGATAGAAGCATGTGATCTAGAGATGCATATTCATGTGTGGTCAATACATGGGTGCTGAGTGAAAACATGTGAGTGGTTGATTTTGTGTAAACAAAAGATTGGAGAAGACAGGGAGCCCAGGACTGAGTCTTGACAAACTCTGACTTTGAAGTGTGAGTCAGGGAAGGATAAACTAAAAGACTGTTTAGAAAGGTAGGGGGGTACCCAGAAGTGGGACATATCACAAAAGACAAGAGAACAAAGAACTTAACTCCACAAAGTGCTACTGAGAGACTAGGTAAGTTGTGGTCCAAACAATATTTATTAGAGGTCATTGGCCTCCTTAGCTCAGAGGTTTGGTGGGCTGTTGAGAGCAGAAGCTAGGTTTCAGTGGTATGTGGAATGAGTGAGAAATGAGGAAATAGAGACAGTACTTATAGACAATTCTTTTCAGAAATGTGGCTGAGAAAATGAGAGAAGAGATTGAGCTATTATCAAAAGGGGAAAATCAAGATCAAGATTTTCTTAGGGCATATTTGAATGAGCAGAAGGGAGCAAGCAGACATAATATTAGAAGATGTAGAAGAAAGAGGAGATAATTGATAGGATGTGATGCTTGAGGAAATGGGCTACAGAACAGAAAGATTTAATCTCAACCAGGAAGAATAAAGCTGGCTTTCATAGGACTTGATAAAGAGAGGGAACAGACATCGATGAGTTGTGCCTTTGAAAGCAGGTGGTGGAAAGCTGAGAGCTCCTCTCTGATGGCTTCCAGTTTCTGTGTGAGGTTGGAGGTGAGGTTGTCTGCTGAGATTGAGGGAGCTTTTGGAGGTCGTGGTTTAGTGAAAGATGATCCAGAAGGCTTGATACAATCACCATAGAGACTGAGAAAATGAGATGACAAAAGAAATGTGGTAGTAGAATTGTAGATCAGAGTGGACAGCCCAGTTGAAATTCTGGAGGTAGACTTCTTAGCCCAGTGAGGTGGTGTTTGGGCATTTTGTCATTTAGGGGCACATAGTTTAAAAATCACCACTTTCCCTCCTGATTATCTTAGTGGAACACAGAAAACTGAGGTAAAACTGCTTTGTCACAGAAGAAGTCAATGTTCCTTAACATATATAACATACCCTTTCACCCTTTTCCCCTGTGATACTCCCACTTTCTGGTCTTCAGATATTTCTTTGATAAATTCTTATAATAAATATGTAATCTTATTTGCCGAGTAAGTTATAGGATATGAAAAATATTGACATTACTTTCCCTCATTTAATCCTCTAACATCCTTCTAGGGTAGATAATATTCTCACCAAGTGTTTGCATAGTTATGGGAATGCTCATGATCCTATGTTGAAACAGGGACATGGGCTCACTTCTTTTCCATTCAAGGTACGTGATCTTTCATTGGTTCACATATAACTGGATCTCAGAGATGGACTAGATTTAGGCTCATTTTTACTGATGTATTTAATTAGTCAAAGATAATTTAATTTCTTTTTTGTTGTTGTTTTGTTTCTTTTATTTAACATTTTCCTTTGAGTTTGTTTGTGACCCATTATGATAAATTCTTTTTCTTTGACATCTTTAGCAATAGCAGGCTTGAAGGAATAAAGGAAGTAATTGCTTTAAAATAGTTAGTGAATGATAAGCCATTTTTTTTTTCATGAAGTCATTCTTGTCTATGCTTTGCCTGAGTTATGGCTACGGTAATGTGGTAACTGGCACAACTTCAGCAGCAATAATATCTGTTCCATTACAGCTGCCTGAAAGTTACTTAAAGTTTCAAATGCTTAATGCAGCAAGATAAGACTGTGGGGAAGAGGGATCAGTCATATGTTTGCTTGTCCTTGCAGGGAAGAGGAATTTCCTTGTGCCACTGAAGCTTCAAGAATAGTTGGGGTCACTGTAAAGGCCAAAGAAAGATGAATATGATGACTCGAAACTGATAATTTGGAGCAAATCATATATTTCAATGAGAGTTTTTCAGATCATTAATTTGAAGTCAATGGTTTCAAAACACAATAAATTGGTCTTCATAGAATAGTTTGTTCATTCATTTATTCAATACACATTTTTTGACCATCTATTATGTCCTAGGGACTGTACTTGACATTGGAAGTTAAAAGGAAAAATAAGGCACCATCTCCATAATCAAGGGCAATGTCTTCTAGTGGGTTAGATAGACACACACACAGATAATTATAACATCAGTGCAAAGATAAGATGCAAAAGCCAATAGGAACATCTGTTCCATCGTATCCCTCTATGTGTAGTATGGAAGGATATGTTTTAAATAAAATTTAAAACCAACTTAAAATTGGCTCCCTCTAGGCTATGATTGGGGGAGAACTTCGCTTTTACTCTACTTCACAGAAAGTTTATTTAAGTCATGATACATTTCAAACATATCAAAAAATAGAGAGGACAATTACTGTATGAGTCCACTCTTATGACATACCTATGTTAGATTCAGAGACACAGAAAGTAAAATGGTGGCTGCCAGGGACGGGGGTAATGGGGAGTTGTTTTTCAGTAGGTACAGAGATTCAGTTTTGCAAGATGAAAAGAATTCTGTGGGTGGGTGGTGGGGGTGGCCAACAATGTGAATGTACTTAATGTCACTGGACTGTACACTTAAAAATGGTTCAAATGGTAAATTGTAGGTTATGTGTATTTCACCATAGTTAAACAGAGAAATTGGGAAACTAATAAAGGAGATTACTATGTTCCTACCACTGAATGTAAACGTGTACGTATATTTTGTTATATAATTTTTTGATTTCTCTCTTTTAAAAGAAATAAAACATTGAAAGACACCTAGAATATCCCTCTTCTCTGCCTTAATGAAGCAGGCTTTGCTCTGGGTTGGATGCTATCAGGAAGTGGGGGTAATTCTATGATAGTGGAAATGGGGGTAATTCTATCTTACTAAATCTCATCTAGAAGGAAGGAAACCTAGAGCAACACTAAAGTTGTAATTGGTTAAGAAGCCATAGTCTCTTGGGTGCCTGGGTGGCTCAGTTGGTTAAGCGACTGCCTTCGGCTCAGGTCATGATCCTGGAGTCCCAGGATCGAGTCCCACATCGGGCTCCCTGCTCAGCAGGGAGTCTGCTTCTCCCTCTGACCCTCTTCCCTCTCGTGCTCTCTATCTCTCATTCTCTCTCTCAAATAAATAAATAAATAAAATCTTAAAAAAAAAAAAGAAGCCATAGTCTCTTATATTAGCCAGGATAGGGGAATATTTGGTCACTTTTGTGGTTAAGGATAATGTTCCTATTTTTGTTACTGTTCAGATATAATTATGGAGCAGTCTTATGCTTGTTTTGAATTACTGTGGTTACAGAATGGCCTTGTCTGATGTTGATGCTCTGTAAAATTATTTTTGTTCAACAGGACATTATAACCTAGCTCTGAGTGTCAGGACAGTCCTGGATATCAGAGGCTGTTTTCAGTTTCTGTCACTTCATATGTAGGTGTTCATAAATGAAATCTGTTATTATTTTGTGGATCTTAAATATTTGAATGAATGATAATATACTGTATATATCATTCTGCAACTAGCTTTTTTACTCAGTTTTATAGTTTGAGATTAACCTGGGTTGATACTGGCAGATCTAGCTCATGAATTTTATAGGTCATTCTGTATTCAACTGAAGGATCGTTAAATTGCTTTTGTGTTTTCTTGTTAAAAACAGTACTGATACACCTAGCACATAGATCTAAGTTTCTAAATACCATTCTCCAATGACAACAACTCAGTCTCAAAAAATATTGGCATAATAAAGGCATAGAAGCCAACCTGAAAGGGTTGTTACAGCATAATCTGGGGCAATTTGAACAATAAACAAAATAATAATAATAATGAACTATAATCTATTGAATTAAAAAATATCCATGAAATCATACTGCTGTAGATAATAATTTTTCACTCAGTTTGTGGCTTGCGTTTTCACTTTGCTTATGATGTTTGCAATTGTGCCTTGAATTCTAGTTTTATTGTGGCCATTTTTATCAAACTTTTCTTTTATGGTTATGTTTCTGTGACATAGCTAAGAAATAATTCCTTATTCAGAGCATATAAAGATATTTTCCTATATACGTTTTAAAGTTTTGGTCTTCACATTTCGGTCTCTAATAAATCTGTAATTTGTTTATGTGTATGGTGTGAGGAAGGGAATCTCATTATATCTTTTCTACATAGATAATCACCTATCCTAGCATCATATAATGCCACTACCATATTAAAAGTTTCTAGATTCTTTACTTTGATTTATTGATATATTTATCTCTCCATTGATTAATATCATTTTTTTATTAAGGCCTGATATCTAGTTGGTCAAGCCCCATCAATATAATTTTTCTACAATTTTATCTTGGCTCTTTTTGACCCATTACTCCTTCATATGAGTTTAAATTCCCTGTTAAGTTCCATGAAAAATCTTATTGGAGTTTTGATTGGAAATGCATTGAATTTATAGATTTCAATTGTCATAATATCAAGTCTTTTCTCCATGATCTTGGAGTATTTCTCCATTTATTTAGTCTTATTATATTTATTCACTCTATAATTTCCTGGGTGCCTGGGTGGTTGGTTGAGGGTCTGCCTTGGGCTCAGGTAATGATCCTGGGGTCCTGAGATTGAGCCCCGCATTGGCTCCCTGCTCATTGGGAAGTCTGCTTCTCCCTCTCCCTCTCCTGCTCCTCCAACTTGTGCTCTCTCCCTCTCTCTCTCACATAAAATAAATAAAATCTTTAAAAGAAATTTATAATTTCCCTGTAAATATTTCATACCTATTATGTTAGATAGGTACAGTCCCATATGTAAAAAACTTGGAAGTTACCACTCTGTCCTAATAAGTAAAAAGCTGAACACACAACTCTTCTTAAATCCATAACAGAAGTGAGGTCGCGGGGCAAATCACTGCTCCCAAACTGGAGAGACTCACAGGAGACTACAGAGAATCACTACTTACTTGAGCAGAAGCCCACAGGCATCAACCAGCATGGGAATCAGTGACAGGTTAGGAAAACTGAAATGGAGTTAATGAATTGCTGGAGGCTTGGTGTGGACAAGTCTGAGGCCTAAAAACTCCAGAAGGACCCAGTCATTGGAGAACCCCCACACTTTTTGTGAGTTCTACCCCCTGAAGCTCTACCAGTGTCTCACAGTAAATATCAGAGAAAAAAATCCCCTCTTGCTTCCAGCAGTGGGGAAGGGAAAAGGGACCATTTTGAAATATAACAAAGCATCCTGTCCTTCTTAACAAAGTTTTCCCAGGAGAAATTATTTAAGCAGAGCCTAACCTGCTGGGGTTTCATCAAAGCCTACTGACCTGACAGAAGGGAAATACCCAATCCTGACCTCCTTTAGCCCTCCTGTCCCACCTAAGAGGGGAGATACTGAGAAGTATGCGTGAAGTTCACAGTTCAGAGATACAGGGCCACTCTTGTGTTAGATGTATCCCTAGGTGTCTTTATTAATTGAGGATTTCCTCGCTGCTGAAAACATATTCAGATATCTGTGTCTTAGACATATTAGGGTTCAGTCTCTTAAATAATAGAAAGCCAGAGGTAGGCAGTTCCTTTTGTTCTAATGATATAGAATGATAAAGTTAAGGCCTTTGCAAGTCTTTATTCTTTATTTTTTTTTTAATGGTACCCAAAAGATTTCTGGAGCTTTAGCTACAGTGTCTGATTCTATGCAGCTGGAAGGAAGGAGGAAGTGCACAAGGACAAGAAGGGATTTCTGGGAGCTTCTGTCTGACATTTTTTGTTTACATATAATTGGCAATCTGTAGATTCAACGGAGACTGGAAAATACACATTTTCAGATGTACATATTGTCTCCCTGAATATAATCAGAGTTGTCTTACTCAGGAAGATAAGAAAAAAATCAATATAGAGGTAGGGAGCAACTAGCAGTTGCTGTTCCAAGATCTTTTAATTTATATTATTTTAAGTATCTCTTAAAAATTAAAAATTTCATTTGTTTATTGGTATTTGTAAGAACATATTCATTTAAAAATTATTATTATTATTTTAAGATTTTATTTATTTGAGATAGAGAGAGAGGGATAGCAGGAGCGGTGGGGAGGGACAGAGGCAGAGGGAGAAGCAGGATCCCCATCGAGCAGCAGGGAGCCTGACGTGGGGCTCGATCCCAGGACCCTAGGATCAGGACCTGAGCCGAAGTTGGATGCTTAACCGACTGAGCCACCCAGGCACCACATATTTAAAAAATTAAAGTATAACTTACATGCGGGAAAATCTGCCCCTTTTAAGTGTGCCTTTCTGCAAGTTTTGACAAATGCATGCAGTCATTATTTTGTTTGATAAACACATCAAACAGTGAGAAACAGAATATTATGAGGTTTGGTCCAAGAATCAGACAGGACCATGCTCTTAAGGGGCACTTTAGGTGATAAATATGGTCTCTGAATTTTAATGCAAGTGCAGTAGTAAGTCACTGGAGAGTTTTAAGCAGGGCAGGGATGTGATGTAATTTATGTTGCAAAATGCACTGTATTTTCTCTGGAGAATGGATTGTGAGGCACATGCTAGGGAGACAGGAGTCCAATTACAAGGCCATTACAGAGTCCAGGCAAAGGGTTACTGTTGCTGTGATGGGTGGTGAAGTGCAGGTGGAGTCAAGACACATTTGGTATTATGTGCTAGAATCCACAGGCTTTGTGCTCTTGGGTTTTCCTCTTCAACCATTTCTATTACTTGGATGTGATTCCCTTTGGAATCAGATGTTCAGAATAATCACTGTAATTTGTGAATTTCTTTGCATACATACACTGCTAATTTGGCAAAGCTGTTATTTTTTTTCCCTCATTCCCCATTCATGTGCACAAGTGTGATTCACAAGCTGCATGATGTAATTACTTTTCTGAATTAGAGAAAAGAATGAAGAAAATATTCTATTTAATAAAAGACTTTTAAACATGCTCATATGATCTGGCTTTTACATTAGGGTTTAGAAACAAGTTGAGAAAACTACTAGATGGAGATCTTATCTTCAGAGTTTGGGGAAGGTTCTGGTTTTTGGAATCTCTTCCATAAATTACTTAACTTCCATGAACAATGTTCTTTATTTTGTGTGTGTGCCAGGCTTCCTGAGAAAATTGGTGTATTGAATTCCCAGTGCTGTGTTTTATATTCCTTTGTTAATCTACTCTCCTCTTAAATCATTCTTTTTTTTTAAGATTTTTATTTATTTATTTGACAGAGAAAGACAGCAAGAGAGGGAACACAAGCAGGGGGAGTGGGAGAGGGAGAAGCAGGCTTCCCACCGAGCAGGGAGCCTGATGCGGGGCTCGATCCCAGGACCCCAGGATCATGACCTGAGCTAAAGGCAGAAGCCCAACAACTGAGCCACCCAGGTGCCCCTGTCTCTTAAATCCTTCTTGATCGAATATAGAAGTGGGTATTTGTAACCATCAGGTTCAATAATTTAAATAAAGTCTTTAACATGTGAGAAGGGATTGAATCTATTTTATGGAATAAATTGATGAATGAAGACATAGATGAATGAAAATGCAATGAATAAACTGAAGGACCTCAAGCCGGGGACCCCTGGCCACTTGCTGTGTTGCCAAGCTGCAGTAAGAACAACTGACACAGAACACTGGTAAGCTATGCCAAGAAATCGGGTTATAATATCAGGAAAATATAAATAAAATGGAAAACCATGATCACATTTAGAAAAAAAGGAACATAACTTTGAACTATGAAGGATAGCATAGGTACTATATTTGGACTATAAATTTGGGTTTGGGCTTCCTGGAACCAAGAAGAAAAGAGACACACAATCGTTTGCCCAATTCCCATTATTAGAATAGCAGGATGCCCAATTTGAGCCTCAGAGTGGTTTACTCTAGACATAAAGTGGTCCACAGTGTATCTGCTATGTGTCTCCTAGTTACAAGTCAGCACGAGGCCCTGGGGTGCCTTCTGGAAAAGAGATGCCTAAAAGAAGTGTCATATAGTTTATCTGTCTTAGGTACACCCATCTAAGGGGTAGGGATGGGGCTTATTCATGTGTGTAGTCAGTAGTCTTCTGGGCAAGTGATCCTGTTGGAACTCTAGAGTACAAATAGAAGTGATGCCAGCTGGGAATGTCAGAGGTGAAAGTCAATCACCAAAGCAGTTTTCCAAGCTGGTGTATCTTGGAACATTTGCTCACATGATGTTAATAGGTATTTTGAAAAACAAATGTTCCGTGATCAGTTGTGAAATGTTGTGTTTGGGTTCTATTAACAGGCTCGGATGAACAGGTGTAAGGCAGATCTCAGTGGCTGTTACTCCTTACTGCTTGTGCCTTTGAAAGTCTACATTCTTTCAACTAATGCTGAATGTCCCCAAGAGGTCCCCTGAACAGTTCTGGATGACTTCCCTATGGCTTCTGTTGAACAGGGTTGTAAATTCTCTTGACTGTCATTGCCTCTGGTGTATGCCCCTGCCCAGTGTTGTGCCCACGTTTCCCCCTGGCGCACAATCTTTTGTCAGGGTTTGTGGTCTCATAGTAGGCCACACACTACTGTTACCCTTGTCAGACATTTCAGTACGTTCCAGTACCTCACTGGACACTGCTTTTGCTTCTGCTGTTTCCTGCTGGGCTTGGGTCTTTTGCTAGGAGCAGTCATTCCTTCCACTGTGTCCTTTTGGGCACTGCCATCCTTCTGGGCATTGCCAGCAATGCACTGGAAATTTTAGTATGCTAAGCTGCTTGTTTAGCGATAAGGTGGAGAAAAATATCAACCAAAATGGTAGTACTTGAATATGTTACAGGATTTTCAGTGCAACAGTCATGTATTACTGGTGGGGATGAGGTTATTGGGCATGAAGGTTGGTATTTAGCCTCCATTTCTTGTAGCAAAGAAGTCGCAGCACAGGGCGTGGTGGCTCAGAACAGGCTCAAGATCTTTATCCATTGGGTTGGTTGAGTATTTGGCTATTTTAGATGAAAAGGAAAAGTAGAAAACTAAGCCACATGCTTTAGAGCAGCTTATTGGAAAAGCTCTGTAACTTGTTGGGCATAATGTAGATTGCTTGCTTGGCTATTGTTTTCCATGTGTCTAGTGTCCCTCCTTATAGGAAACCCATGGAACCAGAATCCCACCACAAATTATGACTATCTAGTATTAATACTGAGTATCACTAGCATATGATAAATGAAGAAATGCAAACCAGTGGGGAAGGAATGTGTTTTTTAGAATGGGTGACTGGGAAAACTGACTCTCTGCCACAAACTCTAATTACAATAAACCTCACACTAATACAGATGAAAGAGATCCATGTAAAAGATGAAATCATAAAAATATAGAATATATAGGTGAATATTTCACTTTTTTTATTATGTTATGTTAATCCCCATACATTACATCATTAGTTTTTGATGTAGTGTTCCATGATTCATTGTTTGCATATAACACCCAGTGCTCCATGCAGAACGTGCCCTCTTTAATACCCATCACCTGGCTAACCCATCCGCCCACCCCCCCTCCCCTCTAGAACCCTCAGTTTGTTTTTCAGAGTCTATAGTCTCTCATGGTTCATCTCCCCTTCTGATTTCCCCTGCTTCATTCTTCCCCTCCTGCTATCTTCTTCTTCTTTTTTTTAAACATATAATGTATTATTTGATTCAACAGTCTTGCACACTTCACAGCGCTCACCATAGCACATACCCTCCCCCATGTCTATCACCCAGTCACCCATCCCTCTTGCTCCCACCACTCCAGCAACCCTCCTTTTGTTTCCTGAGATTAAGAATTCCTTATATCAGTGAGGTCATATGATACATGTCTTTCTCTGATTGACTTATTTCGCTCAGCATAATACCCTCCAGTTCCATCCATGTCATTGCAAATGGCAAGATTTCATTATTTTTGATGGCTGCATAATATTCCATTGTGTATATATATACCACTTCTTCTTTACCCACCCATCTGTTGATGGACATCTTGGCTCTTTCCACAGTTTGGCTATTGTGCACATTGCTGCTATAAACATCGGGGTGCATGTACCCCTTCAGATCCCTACATTTGTATCTCTGGGGTAAATACCCAGTAATGCAATTGCTGGATCGTATGGTAGCTCTATTTTCAACTGTTTGAGGAACCTCCATACTGTTTTCCAGAGTGGCTGCACCAGCTTGCATTCCCACCAACAGTGTTAGGAGGGTTCCCCTTTTTCCGCATCCCTGCCAACATCTGTTGTTTCCTGACTTGTTAATTTTAGAAATTCTGACCGGTGTGAGGCGATATCTCATTGAGGTTTTGATTTGGATTTCCCTGAGCCGAGCAATGTTGAGTACTTTTTCATGTGTCTGTTGGCCATTTGGATGTCTTCTTTGGAAAAATGTCTGTTCATGTCTTCTGCCCATTTCTTGATTGGATCATTTGTTCTTTGGGTGTTGAGTTTAAGAAGTTCTTTATAGATTTTGGATACTAGCCCTTTATCTGCTATGTCATTTGCAAATATCTTCTCCCATTCTGCCGGTTGTCTTTTGGTTTTGTGGACTGTTTCTTTTGCTGTGCAGAAGCTTTTTATCTTGATGAAGTCCCAATAGTTCATTTTTGCCCTTGCTTCCTTTGCCTTTGGCGATGTTTCTATGAAGAAGTTGCCACAACTGAGGTTGAAGAAGTTGCTGCCTGTGTTCTCCTTTAGGATGTTGATGGACTCCTGTCTCACATGTCTTCATGTCTTCAACCATTTGGAGTCTATTTTTGTGTGTGGTGCAAGGAAATGGTCCAGTTTCATTCTTCTGCATGTGGCTGTCCAATTTTCCCAACACCATTTGTTGAAGAGGCTGTCTTTTTGCTATTGGACATTCTTTCCTGCTTTGTCAAAGATAAGTTGACCATAGAGTTGAGGGTCCATTTCTGGGCTCTCGATTCTGTTCCATTGATCGATGTGTCTGTTTTTGTGCCAGTACCATACTGTCTCTATGATGACAGCTTTGTAATAGAGCTTGAAGTCCAGAATTGTGATGCCACCAGCTTTGCTTTTCTTTTTTAACATTCCTCTGGCTATTTGAGGTCTTTTCTGGCTCCATACAAATTTTAGGATTATTTGTTCCATTTCTTTGAAAAAAGTGGATGGTATTTTGATGGGGATTGCATTGAATGTGTAGATTGCTCTAGGTAGCATTGACACCTTCACAATATTTGTTCTTCCAATCCATGAGTGTGGAACATTTTTCCATTTCTTTGTGTTTTCCTCAATTTCTTTCATGAGTATTTTATAGTTTTCTGAGTACAGATTCTTTGCCTCTTTGGTTAGATTATTTCCTAGATATCTTATGGTTTTGGGTGCAATTGTAAATGGGATTGACTCCTTAATTTCTTTTTCTTCTGTCTTGTTGTTGGTGTATAGGAGGGCCACTGATTTCTGTGCATTGATTTTATATCCTGCCACTTGAATGAATTCCTGTATGAGTTCTAGCAGTTTTGGGGTGGAGTCTTTTGGGTTTTCCACATACAGTATCATATCATCTGCAAAGAGTGAGAGTTTGACATCTTCTCTGCTGATTTGGATGCCTTTTCTTTCTTTTTGTTGTCTGATTGCTGTGGCTAGGACTTCTAATACTATGTTGAATAGCAGTGGTGATAGTGGACATACCTGCCGTGTTCCTGACCTTAGGGGGAAACGTCTCAGTTTTTCCCCATTGAGAATGATATTCACTGCGGGCTTTTCAGAGATGGCTTTTATGATATTGAGGTATGTACCCTGTATGCCTATACTCTGAAGAGTTTTGATCAAGAAAGGATGCTGTACTTTGTCAAATGCTTTTTCTGCATCTATTGAGAAGATCATATGGTTCTTGTTCTTTCTTTTATTAATGTATTGTATCACATTGATTGATTTGTGGATGTTGAACTAACCTTGCAGCCCAAAGTTAAATCCCACTTGGTCGTGGTGAATAATCCTTTTAATGTACTGTTGGATCCTATTGGCTAGTATTTTGGTGAGAATTTTTGCATCCATGTTCATCAAGGATATGGGTCTGTAATTCTCTTTTTTGATGGGGTCTTTGTCTGATTTGGGGATCAAGGTAATGCTGGCTTCATAAAATGAGTTTGGAAGTTTTCCTTCCATTTCTATTTTTTGGAATAGTTTCAGAAGAATAGGTATTAATTCTTCTTTAAATGTTTGGTAGAATTCCACTGGGAAACCATCTAGCCCTGGGCTCTTGTTTGTTTGGAGATTTTTGATTACTGCTTCAATTTCCTCAGTGGTTATAAGTCTGTTCAGGTTTTCTATTTCTTCCTGGTTCAGTTTTGGTTGTTGATTCATCTCTAGGAATGCATCCCTTTCTTCCAGATTATCTAATTTGCTGGCATATAGTTGCTCATAATATGTTCTTATAATTGTTTGTATTTCGTTGCTTTTGGTTGTGATCTCTCCTCTTTCATTCATGATTTTGTTGATTTGGGTCATTTCTCTTTTCTTTTTGATAAGTCTGGCCAGGGATTTATCAATCTTGTTAATTCTTTCAAAGAACCAGCTCCTTGTTTCGTTGATCTGTTCTAGTGTTCTTTTGGTTTCTATTTCATTGATTTCTGCTCTGATCTTTATTATTTCTCTTCTCCTGCTGGGTTTAGGTTTTATTTGCTGTTCTTTCTCCAGCTCCTTTAGGTGTAGGGTTAGTTTGTGTATTTGAGACCTTTCTTGTTTCTTGAGAAAGGCTTGTATTGCTATATACTTTCCTCTTAGGACTGCCTTTGCTGTATCCCAAAGATTTTGAACAGTTGTGTTTTCATTTTCATTGGTTTCCATGAAATTTTTTAATTCTTTAATTTCGTGGTTGACCCATTCATTCTTTAGTAGGATGCTCTTTAGCCTCCATATATTTGAGTTCTTTCCAACTTTCCTCTTGTGATTGAGTTCTAGTTTCAAAGCATTGTGGTCTGAAACTATGCAGGGAATGATCCCAATCTTTTGGTACCAGGTGAGACCTGATTTGTGACCTAGGATGTGATCTATTCTGGAGAATGTTCTATGGGCACTAGAGAAGCATGTGTATTCTGTTGCTTTGGGATGGAATGTTCTGAATATGTCTGTGAAGTCCATTTGGTCCAGTGTGTCAGTTAAAGTCTTTATTTCCTTGTTGATCTTTTGCTTAGATGATCTGGAATATTTCACTTTTATTGGGATGGAGAAGAATGCTCTCTGCTTAAATACAATAAAGGAAATCAGAAAAGAAAAGATCAATAGATTTAGCTACATAAAGATATTAAAAGTCTTGTTAAGTCAAAATATATCACAGAGTCTCAAAGAGAGGTTGAAAAGTAATTAAGATCACAGACTCCTGCATACTCTCAGAATCTGCTTTTGGAAACAAGAGTTGATGAAATGAATGAATGGCCTTTCGGTACTATCTATCAAAATTTAAATGTCCCGACCTCTTAACCCAGCAATTCCACAGTTATGAATTTATTGTACATATATATTTGTAAATGCACAGCAAAAAATGTTAATTGCTCTATTGTATAACAATGACAAAAACTGAAAATAACCCATTTTCCCATCAGTAGTGCCACTGTTTAATATATTTTGTTACATCCATACAATGGAATGGGTTGCAGCCACTAAAAAGAATGAGGTCGCTATGTATATGCAGATTTAAAAGTTTCAAGAGTCACTAGGTGGAAAGATTTGAGAGAATGCTTGCCTTTTTATTAAAAAAATCTCTGCATTGGTATATGTGTAAGTTTTTCTTTTTCTAAAAATATATAAGAAACCACTGATAGGGGCTACTCTTGGGGAATAGGACTAGCATTTGATGAAAGAGAGACTTTTGTAATTTTATGTTTAATTTTTTTCATATTTCTAGTTATTACCATTATTTTAAAGATAAAGGGACATGTTTTTATATATTTTATTAAAACCACATAACATAGTCTGACAACTCTAGGACTAATCTTGTTATAAATTTGGAAAAGCCAATTTATTTGTGAGTCTTATTTTACTCATTTGTAAAATGAAAAAACTAATAGTGCTGGTTTCATAGGAGTTTTCTGGAGATTAAATGAGGTAGTGGCATATAGAAAGCACTCAGTAAGTGTTTGCTATTCTCACTATCAACGATCAAATTATCCATTGGTTCTTTTTTTTTTTTTACTGATTGTAAAATTCTTTTTTTAAATTTATTTTTATTATTATCTTTAATTTTATTTTATTACGTTATGTTAGTCACCACACAATACCCATTGGTTCTTAAACTATTTCTTTCCACTATTATTATTTTGAGTGGTAACTCTGGGCCTTATTAAAATGCAATTCTTAATTTTTAGTTGCCTACTTAGAATTAATATTGTATCAAATCATATAAAATACAGAAACATAAATTTATAACTATCAGGCCTATTTATCCCTTTTGTCACATCCTTTATGCAATTGTTGTCCTATGTATTAAATCTACGTATATTATAAAGACAACAAGATGATATTAAAATGATATAAAATGATGACATTAAGAGGATATAAAACATAAATGTAACTATGGTGATGAAAAATTATTTTTTAATTATGTAAAATGATGACCTTAGATAGCATAAAACTAACAAAGTGATACCTTGTTTTTTTTTAAGTTTTTATTGTTATGTTAATCACCATACATTACATCTTAGCTTTTGATGTAGTGTTTCATGATTCATTGTTTGTGCATAACACCCAGTGCTCCACGCAGAATGTGCCTTCTTTAATACCCATCACCAGGCTAACCCATCCCCCCACCCTTCTCCCCTCTAGAACCCTCAGTTTGTTTTTCAGAGTCCATCATCTCTCATGGTTCGTCTCCCCCTCCGACTTACTCCCCTTCATTCTTCCCCTTCTGCTATCTTCTTCTTTTTCTTTTTTTTTAACATATGTTTCATTGTTTGTTTCAAAAGTACAGATCTGTGATTCAACAGTCTTGCACAATTCACAGCGCTCACCATAGTGCATACCCTACCCAATGTCTATCACCCAGCCACCCCATCCCTCCCACCCCCCACCATTCCAGCAACACTCAGTTTGTTTCCTGAGATTAAGAATTCCTCATATCAGTGAGGTCATATGATACATGTCTTTCTCTGATTGACTTATTTCACTCAGCATAACACCCTCCAGTTCCATCCATGTCGTTGCAAATGGCAAGATCTCATTCCTTTTGATGGCTGCATAATATTCCATTGTGTATATATACCACATCTTCTTTATCCATTCATCTGTCGATGGACATCTTGGCTCTTTCCACAGTTTGGCTATTGTGGACATTGCTGCTAAAGTAATACCTTGTTTTAAAGAGTCATGTATATTTTAAAGAGATTAGCAGGAAAATAGTCTTCTCTATTTGGCCAGGTGTTTGTACTTCTGATGCTCTTCATGTTTTGGTTAAGGTCCATATTTCTGTTATCATTGCCTTCAGACTAAGGAACAACACTTGGCATTTCTTGTTATGTAGGTCTGCTTTATTGACCTTTATATATCTCACATATTGTGCATATTTGAACATTTTCTTGCATAAACATTAATGTGTTTGATCATGGAGCCCTATGGCAGTTCCTGCTTGAGGTATGTTACTTGGATATATTCTCCAGAAACTCAGGCACTGAATCAACAAAACCTGGTGATGGCATATGGTGGTAGGGTTAAGTAAGGGAGGAAGAAAGGAGGCAAAGATGATCCCAGGTTTTTCTATTTGTTTGTTTTGTGTTTGTTTTTTTTTTTTTTTGCTTGGGCAGTAAGTGTGGTGTCATTTAATGAAAAAAGTGGCAAAATCGCCAGTTTGCTGAGAAATTGGGCTGGGGCAAGAGGAGCTACTGAGTTTAGCTTTGTACATGTGATAGTGGTCTATCCAAGTGGTACATTCATGACCAAGATAGATGGATACACAGGTCTGGAGCTTAGAAAGAAAATCTGCATTAGAAATGTCAAAACAGAAAGCAAAAACAGAAGTGAAACCAATGAATCACCAATGAATCACTGAAGTAGTAATTAGTAAAAGTTTATTATGCACACACCAAAAAGACAGTTTGCAAACCTGGAGCACTCAAACCAAATCAGGGAATGAGGTTTATGGTGTATATTGTAAAGCAGCTTAGATACTGAGAAATTGGTGACTGTTTATTCTCCACAGTGATTGGTTACAATATTAGAATTTTCTTAAATGATAGGGAACAGGTCAGTGGTTGTTACCTCATGTCAACCTTGGGGAAACAGTTTAAGTTTTGCTTATAATTTTTAGAGTCATAAGCATGACAGTTAGTCTTGCAAAATAAGTTAAATTAGGCTTTGTTTGTATGATTAAACTAATTTTATCTGCTCAGGGACTTTTCAAGGCTGGTGTCTTTTTGACTTTAATAATTACCCCCTCTACGTATATTATAAAGCAGGCTGAGAGTATGACCAACTAGTATAGCGTTATTCTCTGGTACTGTCCTTGATGTAGTCAGGCTGAAGAATCACACATTGAAATATTTGTTTCATATGTTCCCACTAGTTGAGTCCTCAGGCTGGAGGGACAGGTAGTCAAGGTCTTCACCATTGATGTGATTATTGTTGATTTCATTCCATCTGATCCTGATGGATACCATCTGGCACGTGAGTGGCTGCCAACAGACATTTAAAACCCTTGAGAGTATACAATGCATTAGGGGTTAATATGATGGCAAACAAATGAAAAATTCCCCAGAGCAGAGATTCCCAAGAGCCAAAATTTAACAAATTACATAACTTAAACGGGTTATAATTTTTTAAAAGTTATTCACATAGGCACAACATGATATATTAGCAATCACTTGTCTTCATGATTACTTTAGGACAGGATGAATATGAGAATATTTTATTTCAGGAGGCAGTGTTGAAGTCAAGCTTTCACTTAAATTAGGTTCTATATGATGTGAACAATTAACTAATTTAATGAGATACATTTCTAAGGAAAAAAAATCCAAAATTAATAAGGAATTTCAGATTGTACTTTCAAGTCTCTCAAGACTAGGAAGCCAAGCCAAGGACTAGTTCAATTGTGTGCTTTTACAAAGAGAACAGATTCTTACTGAGCTTATGCAAAAACATACACAGTCCTGAAAAATAAGAATATTTAATAAGAGTTTCTGAATTCTGGAGGGATCAGGTAGGGAGTAAAACATAAATATTTCAACCTTTGTTGCAACAATACACTTTACCAAATTGCTGTAAGTTATAGGTAGCTTCAAAGAAAAGAAAAAAAGGTCTTTAAATGTGGAAAACACAACATCAAAAAGCTAGGAATGTTTTAAATTTAGTCATAAAAATTATAATCAACTTCATTAGTTCATTTAATGTTATGTAATTAATTCTTTTTTTAAAAGATTTTATTTATTTATTTGAGAGAGAGAGAGAGTGCACATGAGTGGGGAGGAGGGTCAGAGGGAGAGAGAGAAACAGACTTCCTGCTGAGCAGGGAGCCCCATGCTGGGCTCAGTCCAAGATCATGACCTGAACTTACCGACTGAGCCACCCAGGCACCCCTAATTCTTGTTTTGCTTCATCCTGAATAGGCAGTTTTATAAATTAATCAACTTTCCATTACAGCTTTAGAAATTCTTATCCCCAGTTCAGTGTTATGATCTTAAAGTTATCTGAAACTTGCATTCTAGAGTACTTGTCAGGGTCTTTTCCATGAATCTCTTTGAGGATGATGCACTTTCACAGGAACTGGTCTGCAAAAGCATCAGAGTAAAACAATAACTGTCTGTGAATGAAAAACAGTTTAAAAATTGCCATGTAAGTTAAAGATCTGGTGAGAGTTTATTGCAATGCAAATGACAAGTAAATTTCTGTGACATACATTTTAAAATTGTGCCTAATACCATTATACAAGAACAAATCAGATTTTTAGGAATTTCCTACAATTATTACCAAAGAAATTATGCATCATTTCTTACTTGACAATGCTTCCCATGAAATTTACCATGTACAAAAGGTTAAAATAGTTGTAAAAAAATAAACTTTGCTCTTGTATTAGAGAAGACTAATTTTTGTAAGTAATCAAAGACCTAATAAGGACAAAAGATAAACTCTTTGTTATCTAGGCAGGTTACACTAAAGGTAAAGAAAACAAACCCTTTGTTTACTGTTTCTCATTAAGAGCAGATCAATAATCTAAAAAAACTTTGTCCTTTGAACAGAGAGAAAACCAAATTCTATTACTGCACCAGTATACTTTTGATATAAAATTCTTTTCTTTCAACTTAATAAATCCATTCCAATATTAGCTTGACCACACATAAAAGTCCTTTCTCAAGATTTGCTTTTCACAAACCTTCTACAACTTTCTATATCGATTTAGGTTTTGTCCTTTTCTTTTTGTTTTTTATTCTGGAATGATAATTTTACTTTAGGACAAAATTATTTTTTCCCTTAACCAAAACCAACCAAACAAACCCATGTCCTTCATACACAAAAAACGTATTCCGTTTTTCATATCTACTTTTCATGTACAGTCATTTTCTTTCACCCTTATTACTTCTAGTAGTTTTATTTTTACATATTGATTATACATTTTAAATATTAGTAATCTTTGCTTTCCAGCGAAAACTAAGAAGTAGGCAATTATGAACTATCATATATTAATATCCTGTAGAATATCTGCAAATTTACAAATACATTTCATAATTTCTGGAAGTATATTCTTCCTTGCAGTAAATTTTTCAGGACAGCACAAAACATGTTTATTAATAGACCCAAATAGCTTTTTTTTTCCAAATAGCTTTTATTTTTGGTAAAAAAATTAAAAAGTCAAAAGTAGGAAAACTGATGTCTAGCATTTAATGTTTATCTTATTTGGAAATGATTGTGTAGTTTAACTTAGTATAAATGGTTCTTATTTGCATATATTAAATTACTTGCTTTTAATAATTATGCTTGGATGAGATATCAAACAGAAAACCATCATCTTAAGTTATTTTTCTTGTTGACAAATTGGAAGATATGCCAGCTTTTATTAAACTAACAAACTTAAACTAGCTTTTATTTACCAAAGATTATACCAGGTCATATGAACTTGAAAACATATGGGTTAGTTTCTATATTTCTGAGAGTATACTTGATTTATATAAATGCTTAGTTTCCTTTAACCCAGTTAAACAGGGCTCTTAAAACATTTATTTTGGTAATATTATCTGGAGGTAGAAAAACATCACATATTTATAACATACATATATAAACATACCACCAGACACAGAGATTTAATAGTTTTTGTTTAAAACATTTTAGCCACATCTTAGGTACCAAACTCAAAATAATAGTTGGATCCAAATTGTGTTTCTGGCAGATGGACTAAGTTAAGGTTACCTACTTTGATGGCCAAAAATTTTTATTAAAGACTTTTTTTTCTTTGCAGGCTCTTGGGATTCTTTGAGAGCTGTTTTTAGAGTCATTTTTGTCTTTCAAAACTTTTGCATCCCAGTTAAAGAAATTCATTGTCTTTGAGAGGTTTGGAATCTTCTCTGTTTAAGGGTGCTCCTTAAGGTGGACTTATCTAAATTAAAGCTTCACCAAAGTGGCCACTGCAATTTCAAGACATTACCCATTTTCCAAAAAAGACAAAAGATCCTGGTCCATAGCCCAGATAGAACCCATCTTTGCCTTCAGATTCCTTAAAATGTTTTAATTATGAGGGGTCCTGTTTTCAACTGCTATTCAAAAGCACAAGGAATCACGGGATTTCCCCTCTTTTGAACAGAATAGGGTGACTTACCAAGAAGCTTCACTAAACAAAATACAGGTATGCAAAATAAAGTTGGAGAGCTCAAAACACAAAGAGCAAATCTTGAGTCTAAGGGAGACCTACCCTCAAACTCCACGACTGGTGAGAAAACACTGAGTTCAGGGGACTCTGTGGGTACCAGCATGTTTTTTCACTGCCCTGGAGTCATTGGGGATCTTCTCTGGATCCTGCTTCTGACATCATGAAATGTCAAAATTTCCAGAATAACAGAATTAAAAGCAAAGAATCTCTGAAGTAGTAATTAGTAAAAGTTTATTGTGTGTACACTAAAAAGACAGTTTGCAAACCAAGAGCACTCAAGTCAAAGCAGGGAATGAGAATCAGGGGTATATTGTTATATAGTGAGAAATCACTATAAAAATCTTCACAGTGATTGGTTATAATATTAGAATTTTCTTAAATGATAAGGGATTAGCCACTGTTTGTTACCTCATATCAACCTTGGGAGAGAATTTAAATTTTGCTTATAATTTTCAGAGGCACAATCAGGAAATGACCCAGGTCAAGTTCGCCTTGCAAAATAAGCAAAATTAAACTTTGTTTGTGACTAAACTGGTTTTGTCTGCTCAGGGAATTTTCAAGGCTGGTTTCCATTTGTTTTTTATTTTAACAGAGATTAGAGGACCAGTGTGTCATCAGCAAATAGGTGAAAATTAAGGATATATGCTTGAGTTTATTTAAAGAAAATGTACAGAATGAAAAGAGAGTCAGACTCAGGGCAATACTTAGCATCAGCAATTTCAATAGGGTACTGGGGAGAAGACAAATCTCAGTGAAATGAGTGAATGGAAGGTGAAAATGAGAGTGGGTAGACAGCTCTCATTGAAAGGCTGCATTGCAAAGGGTTTTGTGTTTTTTTGTTTTTGTTTTTCTTTGTGTCCAATATGTGTGAAAAGTCAGAGGTGTTTTCCCCATGTGGTTAGGAAGAAACCAACAGAAAAAGAGATGTAAGGGTATTTGCTGAAGTACATTCTCCAAGGGAAGGGATAAGATCTGGAGTACAGTTGGAGAGGTGAACTTAGGCAGTCCAAACTCTTGCACTATAACAAGAAGAGAAGAGTAGGATGGATGCAGGGAGCTAACTACAGGTGGGGCAGCACACCACTGAGAGAATTCCTGCCTGAAGGCTCCATTTTCTCAGTGAAACAGAAGATGTGTATGAGAATGAAGTGGATAGATGATTTTATGAGTAGATACATTTTGAAATAGCCATTGTGGAGACTTAAAGAGAGAGCTAATTAGGGAAATAGAGATTTGTGGAGGTGGAAATGAGCAGCTGGTGACCATGGTAACCTCAGTTAACACCTCCTTTACTCACTATGAAAACCAGGGACATCATCAGGAGAGAAATTAGCTTGACACTCATCGACTCTCCATAAATCTATATGTATTTGTGATACACATTTTCTCACTTTTTATACTTCAGAGTTCTCAACATCTGGCAACATTCAGCAGTCACTTATGACCACTGAAGTACTGGCATTTTCCCAACCATTTTGGCATTAAAGTTTTCCTCTTGAGTCTTCACTCATCAATGGTTATATGAATATAGCATTATGCAGATCTTAGCATTTACCCATCCAAGAGATCTAAATATTAGCTACAGCACACAATTTGAGCAAAGTTTGCCTGAAAGAAAAGTACCCTCCACTTTGGGAACTGTCCCTATTAGTCTCACAGTCAAAGCTCATGAGCTCCCCAAAGGCTTTCTTCTGAGACTCGAAATGCTTCATTCAGGGATTTCATGTGGGATATTTTTAGTAGCCATTGATTTCCTATAGAAACTATGCACCATGCTCCCCTCTTCCTTTCATTCAGGTGCTCTTGAAAGCATTTTTGCTGAGCCTTAAGAGGAAAACAAGTGCTGCAGGAGGTTCTGAAAGGACATGAATTTAGAGATCTGTTTGAGTTTTATGGAAATCCCAAAGTGTTGTCAGAAAAGGTCTGAATTCAGAGCATGGCCTACTACTGGGGTGCAGGTGCCATTAGCTGGTGCCATCAGCTGGGGATCATACTGGGGCAAGCTGTTTTTGCATTGGGGGACAAGAAGGCAGAAGAGCAGAAGTCTATAGCTGACAAGGTGAAGCTAATAAGCAACATTACAGAACTGAATTAGCCTATGTGCCAATGGAGAAGTAGAGGAAAATCATATTCACTTAGAGAGGCAAAGGGCAATATAGATGAAGTAGTGCTAATTGGCAAAAGTCTAATCAAGTTATGAAAGCAGAGCAGTGGAGTCAGCAGATTCTATTTTATTCATCTATGCATTTACTCATTCATTTCTGGAGCAGGTGTCTTTGGTAGGCTTTAGAGACTGGCTGGAAGGGGCTGGGGATCTAAAATGGAAAAAGTGATAGGGACAATGGTGTGGAACTAGAAAAGTGGAAGCATAGCATGAATAAGAGTAAGGGGTTTCATTTGTTTAGAAATAAATTTAGGAGAGAAGTTTGGATGAGATTGGATAGAATCTTAATTCTGGAATAAAATTTTGTTCATGGGTTCTACAATATAAGTTTTGCAAAGATCAATTTGGTAGGACTAGGAAAGATGTATGGGAGAGATCGGAGGCATGAAGGCAGCTGAGCAAGTTTTGGAGACTGCCTAACAGAGGCCAAGGGTCTGAGTCAAGGGAGTGATCATGGGATTGGAGGAGAGGAGAAATATGGAGAAGTTATTATTAAGTGTAGTGATAAGATATGACATGACAGTAGGTAGGATGTGAGCTGTAAGGGACAAAGGGCTTGAGGTTACAAATCCTGAGGACCGTGAGAATAGTGGTACACTGACCACCTAGACTAAAATGGTGCCCAGTCATTTGTCAACACACCACCCTTGGCAGAGCACTTAGTAGTGTCCAATCCTTTCCTGGTTTTAAATTGACTTTGGTTTTTCTTCCCCCAGTAGAGAGTATACTTCCGAAAGTGGAGAAATTATCTGTCTTTACCAATGTATCTCTGCCTCCTACATCTGGGCCTGTCAAATTATAGGTGCCCAACAAATATTTGTTGAATGAATGAAGAATGGTTCCTTTTATGGAAATAGAAAAAAATAAATAATAAAAAGTCTAAGAGAGAAAATAATTTCAGAAGTGATAACAAATGCTCTAGCCTAGCTCTGTAGCCATGTAAATTTAGAGGCTTCCCATACTGTCCCCTTGCCTTGTCTTTCTAACTTATAAAATACTGATAATATTCCTTTTCCTCTATTCTATGGTTTGAACATAAAGTGATATAATGGGCATGAAAGCACTTTGGAAAATTAAAAGTGATGATTCAAATATATTACAAAGAGAGAAAGCAGAGTTACTGTTTTTAACATCTTCTCTAAAAGAGAATAAAATTATTTTGAACTGAATTTTCTGTAGAAACTATAAAAGGCTCTAAATTCCTGTTTTCTTTCCTTTTTTTCTCTTTGACATGATATTGTGACTAAGACCATTTGTGGGATGCAGCTGTGATGATCAGTCTCAGGAAGCACACAACGAGGCTTTCACCAGTTACATTTTCTTGAGATAAACTCTGGATAATTTTTAAATGAGGACATCACAATAATAAGAGGTATAATTTCCTGGAAAATGAATCCAACTTTTGTTGAGTAGTCATGTGTCTCAGGATTTTCATGGAGAGAGGCAGGGTTTCCACAGAGTTCAAACTGAATACATTATGGTATTTCAGAAGTCACTGGGTGACCGCAACTCCCAGCATGTTGTTATTTAGTGCTTAAGGATTTATGATGAAATGAAAACACCCTTTGCTCTCCTGGGGAACTTTCTGTGCAAACACTGCTATCCTTTCTGACTTTGTGAAAAGCTGCCTTTCTGTCCTGGCTGTAGGCTGTGAGTCAGAGTTAAGTAGTCCCATGGGAATGGCCAAGAAGGAAAGGATTTGGAGTAAGAATGTCAAGTCAATGGGTCTTGACAAGATGGGTGTGGAGGGAAAGTGAAGGTAATGCTCTACATCCTGCATGCTGAGATCTCCTCCAAGGTGAGAGCCACTCTGGACTCCAAGTAGCAGAGGTCAGGGGGAAAAGCAGAGGGTGTCTAAACTAGCTATACTATACAACATACAATGGAAAGTCCATGTAACAAGGAAAAGTGAAGCTTGTACAAAATAATTTTTTAGTTAACATTCACTTTCTTTTTAAAATCGTACCCATCCTTGAAGCTGCTGGTTGTCCTTCTGTGGAACTGCCCAGGATGGTGGTTTCTTTGCTCCTGATGTGGTTGGTGGAAATCACTTGGGCTTTGGAGTTGGACAAACTTGGGTCCAAATCCTGGCTCTGCCTCCTCACAGCTGTGTGACCTAGGGCATATTACCAAACACCTGCCTGCAATGGTTTCTTCCTCTGCAAGATCGCAGAATAGCATCGGCCTTAAGAACATGTGGAAGGATTAAACTGATCCAGCATAGCATGTGGCTTATGCCTTGTACTCAGCATATAATTGTTATTACTCGCCCCATCTCCTTTACCTCTGCTGCTTCTCTGATCATTCATTATTTCACTGATGATGTCAATATTTGCTGATTACTTTTTCTTGAATTCAACCATATGAAGTATTGAAAGGGGACTAAGGGGTTGGAGAGCTTCCTAGTGGGACATATCCCAAATCCAGCATCTCTTCTCTCTGAGAGTTGGTTTATTTACTTCTTGAAACTATTAATAAGGAGTCAGCAACAACCCCTGTGCTTGAGAATAAATGAGACAATTCTTATTGTCATTAGTGTGTAGGTGTTCTAACAAAGAAAGTAGCAGGGGGCCTTTCTGTGATTTTCTGTAGGATACCAACTGTTATTGAGAGACTTCTCAATCACATTATATTCTAGCTGCATGATTTATATTATCTGTACAACTTGACAGTGCCTATTTACGCCGTGGATGATATTACAAAATACCCATTGGCTACCAGAGAGTATTGACATTTTATGTACAGGTTCTTTACAAATTAGCTCACTAAACATGCTGGAGATATATTACTTTCTTTGCAAATGAGGAAATAGACATTTCGAGAATTCAAGTGCCTTGGCTCATGGATACACAACACACAGTGAACAGCTGGTATTTGCATTACACACGTTGACTCTAAAATCTATGCTGTTTAATAAAATTGTTAAATAAGTCTAATCTAAGTAGTGCTGCTTACTTTGAGAAGGTTTTTTTCTTTTCTTTCTTTCTTTTTTTTTTTTTAGCTCAATGATAACTGGAAAGATCCCTTACGTAGAATCATTATTCCTTGGTGATGCTGGATAAATTGAGCCTTTGCTGTGTTCTGCTTCTACACTGTCCTCTTTTAGTTGGGCTGTACTTACTTTCGCCTTTTTACTTTAGATGCCACTGACCTGGCAAACAAACCCAGGGCATGGTGTCCCAGTTTCAGAGGCAAGGAAAAAACCTGCTTTATTTAAAAATCCTGCTGTCTGGAGTTTTTCTAGGGAGCTTTAAACACTCATGAAAGACAGTTGCTTGGAATTTCAAAGTATGCGTTTGACAAAGATATTTACCAAATAAGCACTTAAAGCTTCCATAGGCTTGAAGGCCATCTTCCCTGTAGCAAGACCTAGAACAAAAGGCATAGGTGACCAAGTCCATATAAAAGCCTTAGACTTCCCTTTCTCAGTTCATTCAGTCTCATTCTGAACTCAGTCTGTCCACACCTTCTCTTTTACTATAGTCTGAGTTCAAACCACAGGATCTGGGCCCTACCTCAGTCTCCAATTCCCCCATAACCAATATGATCTAGCACACTAAGATTTTGAGTCATTTGATCAGGCTAAATTTATTTTTCTTGCTTTAAGGTCTGTGCATAAGAGATTCCCTCTGTTCCTCCCTCAACCATTGCATGAATAGCTTCTTAGGTCTTAGCTCAATTGCTATTTTTTCAGAGTGGCTTTTCCCAACCATCTTCTCTAAAGTAGCCATCAAGTCACTTTCTACTTCATCTGTCTCTTCTACTTCCCTCCCCTGTATTGATTATAACTGATTATTATATTTTTTAAAGATTTTATTTATTTATTTGACAGAGAGAGAGAGACAGCGAGAGAGGGAACACAAGCAGGGGGAGTGGGAGAGGGAGAAGTAGGCTTCCCGCCAAGCAGGGAGCCCGATGCGGGGCTCAATCCCAGGACCCTGAGATCATGACCTGAGCCGAAGGGAGTTGCTTAACCAACTGAGCCACCCAAGCGCCCCTATAACTGATTATCTTATTGTTTATTTTCTGGTTTACTATTTCTTGATTTTTTTCCATAAGAGAAGCAACCTTTTAAATTGTTTCTTCAGCATCTTCAGCATCATGGATAGTGCCACACACCTAGTGGAGACTCATTGATGTTTGCTGAGTAAATTACAGAGACCTTTACATTTATATTAAATAGGGAATGGTATTCTGAAAGACAAGGAGACAATCAGAAGCATCTTTTTATGAAAAAGATAGATGTGTGTGTGTACAAAACCATGTTTATCTATCATCTATTATCTATCTATCATCATCATCTATCTATCATCTATCTATCTATATCTATCTATCATCTATCATCTATCTATCTAATTATCTATCATCATCATCTATTATCAGCATCTATCTGTAGGTAATAGATCAATCAGATTAGCTCTTTAAAAACATAATCCAGATCATTTCACTCTTATTTTGAAAATCTTTCAAGGCTTAAAAGGCTGTACCTGATTTGCTTTTCCCACATTCCAGGTGTATTATCTCTATTTTCTCTCCTCTTCACTCTCTTCCAGCCATTCTGGCCTCCATGCTGTTTCTCAAACATGTCAGGTACACTTCTGTTTTAGGATATAGCTCTTCATTCTGTGTGTAATGCTCTTTCCTTGGATCTATCTCTTACTTTCTTCAAGTTTTTGCTCAAATATCACCTTTTCAGGCAATATCCCTGCTTTTCAAAAGTTTGCATTACTCCACTTAACTTTTACAAAAGGCCTATATTAGTACCTGTTTTCACTAACCAAGAGAAATATGAAGAGGATTTTGTCTTTTATGATAAAAGGTGAAAAGCAAAATTAGCTTTCCACATTTGTGAATCATTACAAAGGCAGCACACACACTGAGCAGTGAAGGTGGCAATGCCAAACTCCTTCCCTGGGAACCACACTCAGCATCTCTAGCATCCAGAACTCTGAACTGTGTTTGTGAGCATCTGTGATTTATCTCGATTTATTTTGTGCAAGGTGTGTCCTAAGGTATTAGAAAAGTCTAAGACAGGTTATTTTTGGGATCTGGGAATGCTCAAAAACTTTTCCATGTAAATTAATGGTAATTGTTTCCTTGCTTTACATAAGTCCAGCTTATGAAAGGTTTCATAGGGACACTCTACTTTTGGATAGTGGGGGGGAAGCCTGTAATGCTAATCTCCCTACTTGCAATTTCAATCCATGTTAGTGCAGATCTTTCGTATTTCCCAGTCTCCCATCATCTGCTCATTTTCTACAGCATTTATCAACTTCTAATATGCTCTACATTTATTTGTCTCATATTTTATGCATTTTGTATATTTACTTATTTTTATTTTATTTATTATTTATTGTCTGTCTCACTGTACTAGAATATAAATTTGGGGTTGGGAAGGGCAACTGTCAGATTGTTCCACATCCCTGCCAACATTTAACCAACATTCAGACCAAAAGCTGTTAGTCTTTAATTCTAGCCATTCTAGTGAGTTTGGAGTAATGTTTCACCATGGTTTTAATTTGAATTTCCTTTGTGATTAATGACATTCAGCACTTTTTCATGTACTTATTGGCTATTTTCATATCTTTCTTTTGGAAATGTCTGTTGAAGGTTTTGACCATTTAAAAAAATATGGTTGTCTTTTCACTATTAAGTATAGAGATTCTTAATATATTCTGGATAAAAGTTCTTTATTAGATATATATATTGTGAAAATTGAGTCTTTGAGCTTTAAGTATTCATTCTCTTATAGGTTTTTGATGAGCTGAAGTATGTAATTTTGATGAAATTGAATTTATCAATATATTTTTACAATTAGTGCTTTCAGTGCCCTAAGAAATCTTTTCTTATCCCAGAGTCATGAAGATATTCTCCCATGTTTTCTTTTTTAATTTTTAATTTTAATTATTTTTGCTTTTATTTGAATTTAATTAATTAACATATAATGTATTATTAGTTTCAGAAGTGGAGGTCAGTGATTCATCAGTCTTATATAACACCCAGTGCTCATTACATCATGTGCCCTCCTTAATGTCCATCACCCAGTTACCCCATCTCCCCTCCACCGTCCCCTCCAGCAACCCTCAGTTTGTTTCTTATGATTAGGAGTCTCTTGTGGTTTGTCTCCCTCTCGATTTTGTCTTGTTTTTTTTCTTCTCTTCCCCCATGATGCTCTGTTTTGTTTCTTAAATTCCACATATGAATGAGATCATATGATAATTGTCTTTCTCTGATTGACTTATTTAGCTTAGCCTAATACCCTCTAGTTCCATCCACGTCATTGCAAATGGCAAGATTTCATTTTTCTTGATGGGTAAGTAGTATTCCATTGTGTGTGTGTGTGTGTGTGTGTGTGTGTGTGTATGTGTATATATATATACACCACATCTTCTTTATCCATTCATCTGTCAATGGACATCTGGGCTTTTTCCATAGTTTGGCTATTGTGGACATTGCTGCTATAAACACTGGGGTGCAGTGTTTATAGTGCAGATGGGTGCAGCCCATCCTTGCCAACATCCGTTATTTCCTGAGTTGTTAATTTTAGCCATTTTAGCCAATTTTAGCTATTCTGACTGGTGTGAGGTGGTATCTCATTGTGGTTTTGATTTGTATTACCCTGATGCTGAGTGATGTTGAACATTTTTAATGTGTCTGCTGGCCATTTGCATTTCTTCTTTGGAGAAATGTCTGTTCATGCCTTCTGCTCATTTCTTAATTGGATTATTTGTTCTTTGGGTGTTGAGTTTGATAAGTTCTTTATAGATTCTGGATATTAGCCCTTTATCTGATAAGACATTTTCAAATATCTTCTCCCATTCTGTAGGTTGTCTTTTGGTGTTGTCAGCTGTTTCCTTTGATGTGCAAAAGTTTTTATCTTGATGAAGTCCTAATAGTTCATTTTTGGTTTTGTTTCCTTTACCTTTGGAGATGAATCTAGTAAGAATTTGCTGTGGCCGAGTCACAGAGTTTGCTGCCTGTGTTCTCTTCAAGGATTTTGATGGATTCCTGTCTCACGTTTAGGTCTTTCATCCATTTTGAGTCTATTTTTGAGTATGGTATAAGGAAATGGTCCAGTTTCATTCTTCTGTATGTGGCTGTCCAATTTTCCCAACACCATTTGTTGAAGAGACTATCTTTTTTCCATTGGACATTCTTTTCTGCTTTGTTAAAGATTAGTTAACCATAGAGTTGAGGGTCCATTTCTGAGTTCTCTATTCTTTTCCATTGATCTATGTGTCTGTTTTTGTGCCAGTACCATACTGTCTTGATGATGACAGATTTGTAATAGAGGTTGAAGTCCGGAATTGTAATGCCACCAGCTTTGGTTTTCTTTTTCCACATTCCTTTGGCTATTTGGGGTCTTTTCTGGTTCCATACAAATTTTAGGATTATTTATTCCACTTCTGTGAAAAAAAGATGACGGTATTTTGATAGGGATTGCATTGAATGTATAGATTGCTCTAGGTAGCATAAACATTTTCACAATATTTGTTCTTCCAATCCATGAGCATGGAATATTTTTCCATTTCTTTGTGTCTTCCTCAATTTCTTTCACGAGTGTTCTATAGTTTTCTGAGTACAGATCTCTTGCCTCTTTGGTTTGGTTTATTCCTAGGTACCTTATGGTTTTGGGTGCAATTGTAAATGGGATCAACTCCTTAAATTCTCTTTCCTCTGTGTCAGTGTATAGAAATGCAACTGATTTTTGTGCATTGGTTTTATATCTTGCCACTTTACTGAATTCCTGTATGAGTTCTAGCAATTCTGGGGTGGAGTCTTTTGGGTTTTCCACATAGAGTATCGTGTCATCTGCAAGGATTGAGAATTTGATGTTTTCTTTGCTGATTCAGATGCCTTTTATTTCTTTTTGTTGTCTGATTCCTGAGGCTATGACTTCTAGTACTATGTTGAATAGCAGTGGTGATAGTGGACATCCCTGCCATGTTCCTGGCCTTAGGGGAAAAGCTCTCAGGTTTTCCCCATTGAGAATGATATTTGCTGTGGGTTTTTGATAGACGGCTTTTATGATATTGAGGTATGTACCCTCTATCTCTACACTGTAAAGAGTTTTAATCAAGAAAGGATGATGTACTTTGTCAAATGCTTTTCTGCATCTATTGAGAGGATCATATGGTTCTTGCTCTTTCTTTTATTAATATATTGTATCACACTGATTGATTTGCAGATGTTGAACCAACCTTGCAGTCCAGGGATAAATCCCACTTGGTCATGGTGAATAATCCTTTTAATGTACTCTTGGATCCTATTGGCTAATATTTTGGTGAGAATTTTAGCATCCATGTTCATCAGGGATATCGGTCTGCAGTTTTCCTTTTTGATGGGGTCTTTGTCTGGTTTTGGGATCAAGGTAATGCTGACCTCATAAAACGAGTTTGGAAGTTTTCCTTCCATTTCTATTTTTTGGAAGTGTCAGAAGAATAGGTATTAATTCTTCTTTAAATGTTTGGTAGAATTCCCCTGGGAAGCCATCTGACCCTGGGCTCTTGTTTGTTTGGAGATTTTTGATTACTGCTTCAATTTCCTTACTGGTTATGGGTCTGTTCAGGTTTTCTATTTCTTTCAGGTTCAGTTTTGTTAGTTTATACGTCTCTAGGAATACATCCATTTCTTCCAGATTATCTAATTTGCTGGCATACAGTTGCTCATAATATGTTCTTATAATTGTTTGTATTTCTTTGGTGTTGGTTGTGATCTTTCCTCTTTCATTCATGATTTTATTTATTTGGGTCATTTCTCTTTTCTTTTTGATAAGTCTGGCCAGGGGTTTATCAATCTTATTAATTCTTTCAAAGAACCAGTTCCTTGTTTTGTTGATCTGTTCTACTGTTCTTTTGGTTTCTAGTTCATTGATTTCTGCTCTGATCTTTATTATTTCTCTTCTCTTGCTGGGCTTAGGTTTTATTTTATTTGCTGTTCTTTCTCCATCTCCTTTAGGTGTAGGGTTAGGTTGTGTATCTGAGACATTTCTTGTTTCTTGAGAAAGGCTTGTATTGCTATATACTTTCCTCTCAGGACTGCCTTTGCTGTATCCCAAAGATTTTGAACAGTTGTGTTTTCATTTTCATTGGTTTCCATGAATTTTTTAAAATTCTTCTTTAATTTCGTGGTTGACCCATTCATTCTTTAGTAGGATGCTCTTTAGCCTCCATGTATTTGAGTTCTTTCCAACTTTCCTCTTGTGATTGAGTTCTAATTTCAAAGCACTGTGGTCTGAAAATATGCAGGGAATGATCCCAATCTTTTGGTACCAGTTGAGACCTGATTTGTGACCTAGGGTGTGATCTATTCTGGAGAATGTTTCATGGGCACTAGAGAAGAAATGTATATTCTGTTGCTTTGGGATGGAATGTTCTGAATATATCTGTGAAGTCCATCTGGTCCAGTGTGCCATTTAAAAACTTTATTGCTTTGTTGATCTTTTGCTTAGATGATCTGTCCAGTTCAATGAGGGGGGTGTTAAAGTCCCGTACTATTATTGTATTATTGTCGATGTGTTTCTTTGATTTTCTTATTAATTGGTTTATATAATTGGCTGCTCCCATGTTAGGGGCATAGATATTTAAAATTGTTAGATCTTGTTGGATAGACCCTTTAAGTATGATGTAGTGTCCTTCCTCATCTCTTATTATAGTCTTTGGTTTAAAATCTAATTTGTCTGATATAAGAATTGCCACCCCAGCTTTCTTTTGATGTCCATTAGCATGGGAAATGGTTCCCCCCCCCACTTTAAATCTGGACGTGTCTTTGGGTCTAAAATGAGTCTCTTGCAGATGGCATATCGATGGGTCTTTTTTTTTTATCCAATCTGATAGCCTGTGTCTTTTGATTGGGGCATTTAGCCCATTTACATTCAGGGTAACTATGGAAAGATATGAATTTAGTGCCATTGTATTGCCTGTAAGGGGACTGTTACTGTATATTGTCTCTGTTCCTTTCTGGTCTATGTTACCTTTAGGCTCTTTCTTTGATTTGAGGATCCGTTTCAATATTTCTTTTAGGGCTAGTTTGGTGTTTGCAAATTCTTTTAGTTTTTGGTTGTCCTGGAAGCTTTTTATCTCTCCTTCTATTTTCAATGACAGCCTAGCTGGATATAGTATTCTTGGCTGCATATTTTTCTCATTTAGTGCTCTGAATATATCATGCCAGTCATTTCTGGCCTGCCAGGTCTCTGTGGATAGGTCTGCTACCAGTCTAATGTTTCTACTCTTGTAGTTTATAGACCTCTTGTCCTGAGGGGCTTTCAGGATTTTCTCTTTGTTTCTGAGACTTGTGAGTTTTACTATTAGATGTTGAGGTGTTGACCTATTTCTATTGATTTTGAGGGGGTTTGTCTATGCCTCCTGGATTTTGATGCCTGTTCCTCACATTAGGGAAGTTCTCTGCTATAATTTGCTCCAATATACCTTCTGCCCCTCTCTCTCTTTCTTCTTCTTCTGGGATCCCAATTATTCTAATGTTGTTTCGTCTTATCGTATCGCTTATCTCTCAATTTCTGCCCTCATGATCCAGTAGTTGTTTATCTTTCTTTTTCTCAGCTTCTTTATTCTCCATCATTTGGTCTTCTATATCACTAATTCTCTCTTCTGCCTCATTTATCCTAGCAGTTAGAGCCTCCATTTTTTTATTGTATCTCATTAATAGCCTTTTTGATTTTGCCTTGGTTAGATTTTAGTTCTTTTATTTCTCCAGAATGGGATTCTCTCGTATCTTCTATGCTTTTTTCAAGTCCAGCTAGTATCTTTATAATCATCATTCTGAACTCTAGTTTTGACATATTACTAATATCTGTATTGATTAGGTCCCTGGCAGTTGGTACTGCCTCTTGTTCTTTTTTTTTTTTTGAGGTGAGTTTTTCTGTCTTGTCATTTTCAAGAGGAGAATAGATGAATAAGAGAACAAAATGCTAAAAGGGTAACAACGACCCCAGGAAAATATAAACTAAACAAATCAGAAGAGAACTGAAACTGGGAGGAAAAGAAAGGGAAATAAAAAAATAATGAATATGATGAGGCTGGTGAATAGAACAGAGCCACACACTAGATTGTGCATGTATTTTGGTCTTTTAGAAGAAATTGTCTCCCAAAATTTTAAAGATAGAGAAACTTATGTACATATAAAAATAAGGATAAATTGATGAAGGCATGGAATATAACTGTAAAGATGAAAATTAAAAAAGATTTTAAAAAGGAATTGATAAGAAGTTGGTTGAAAAAAGAATGAAAAAAAAAACAGAGAGAGAATGTAATCAGGCGGGAGACTAGGACCACATCATACACTGGATTTAGGGTATATTTTGGTCTGTTAGAAGAAACTGTATCCCAAAATTTTAAGAAAGAAAAACATATACATATACAAAAAATAAGGTGAAATACAAGGAAGGGATAAAATATGACTATAAAAATAAAAATTAAAAAAGATTTTAAAAAAGGAATTGATAAGATTTTTGTTGAAAAAGGGAAGAAGAAAAATTCAACTAAAAAAATAGAAAAAGAAAAAATATAGAAAGTTAAAAAAATTAACTTTGAAAGACTAAAGAATCACGGGAAAAAGCCATGAATTCTATGTGCTGTATTCCCCTAGCTTTGGGGTTTTGCCATTCTCATTGATCGGTAAACTTGGTCTTGGCTGGATGTTCTTTTTTTTTTTTTTAAGATTTTATTTATTTATTTGATAGAGAGAGAGAGAGAGAGAGAGAGAGATCACAAGTAGGCAGACAGGCAGGCAGAAGGAGAAGGAGAAGCAGGCTCCCTGCTGAGCACAGAGCTGATGCAGGGCTTGATCCCAGGAAGCTGGGATCATGACCTGTGCTGAAGGTAGCCGCTTAACCGACTGAGTCACCCAGGCACCCCTTGGCTGGATGTTCTTGCTGATCTTCTGGGGGAGGGGCCTGTTTGCAGTGATTCTCAAATGTCTTTGCCTGAGATGGAATTGCACCACCCTTGCCAAGGGCCAGGCTATGTAATCTGCTCAGGTTTGCTCTCAGGAGCTTTTGTTCCCTGAAAGCTTTCTGTACAGTTTTGGAGGACAATAATGAAAATGGCTGCCTCCCAATCTGTGGGCCCAGAGGAACTGAGAACTTGGGGCCCAACTCCTCAGTGAGCCCCCAGAGAAAAGCAGTTAATCACTCCTGTCTCCCCAGTCTCTGATCACACTCCTTGCTCACTCAGCCTCTGACTGAGCATTTCTATCTCCCACACACAACCCTGTTTGGAGTCTCCAAACCTAGCAGATTCCTGTGGTGCGCTCCCATGCCACTCCTCCTGGGGGAGGAAAGGGGAGTCTCCCCCGATCTGCGGCTTTTTGGGTCCCTGCTCGAAGAGCAGTGTCCTGACTGTGCCATGGATCACAGTTTATGGCAACCCCAAGCTGAGAGCCCACTCCTCGGCTCTGTCTCTGCAGCCAGCTTCCCCGCTCTGATACCTGGGAGCTCTGCCACACTCAGGCACCCTGGGTCATCTGTGACCCCAAGGGTCCTGAGACCACATTGTCCCAGCAAGTGTTCCACCCCCCACTTAACTACTGGAGCGATGTCCCTCAGCAGAGCAGACTTCTAAAAGTTCTGATTTTGTGCTCCACTGCTCTATCACTTGCTGGTAGTGGTCTATCTTCCCAAATACCGCCTAGGATTCATTTCTCCACACATCCTACCTTCCAGAAAGTGGTCGCTTTTCTGTTCATAGGATTGCTGCTATTCTTTTCTTCGATCTGCTGTTGAGTTTGTAGGTGTTCTGAATGGTTTGATAACTATCTACCTGAATTCCTGGGATGAGATGAAATTTAGGTCACCTACTCCCCTGCCAGCTTACTTCTCCCTTGTTTTGATGTTTCTTAAAGGATCTTCTAACTCTTTGGAATTCAAAAATTGCATTAAGACTTCAGTTCTCTGATGACCTCAATAAAAGATATGATTTTGTGGATTATCTTAAATTTTTTTATTTTAGGGAGTGGCATTCTAATATCCTACATTCTAAGTTGAAGTAGATTGCAGTTTCCTACGTTTTCAATGGAGGGGAGCCCCTATTCTGTTTATTTTTAATATAATTATTGATGTAGTTAAGTCTAAGTTTACCATCTTGCTATTTGTGTTCAATTTGTTCTACCTATGCCTTGAAAAATGGGAATATGTGACCCACAAGCAAGGAGAGTCAATAGAAATAGACCTAGAGATGACAGATTTGGAATTAGTAGACAAACACTCCTAAACAGTTATTATTATTATGTCCAAGGATTTATGGGAAAATATTCACACAATGAGAGGAGAGATGGAGAATGCCAGTATAAAAAATTATTAAAAAAACATAGAGATTTTAGAATTGAAAAATACAAATCTGGAATGGATATTTTGCTGATGGGCTTAGCAGAAGATTAGAAGCTTGCTGAGAAAAATTTCAGTGATCTTGAAGATGAACTATAGAATCTGAAGCACAGAGAGAAAAATACTAAAACTTAAAGTGAACTGAACCAACATCAAAAGAGACATCAGGTGGCATGACATATATAATTTAATCTCAAAAGGAGAGAAGATAGAAACGTAATTAGAAAATAATGACTTTAAAACTTCCAAATTTAATGAAAAATATCAACCCTAAGTAGCATATACACAAAAAAGGCCATGACAAGATATGTTACAGTAAAATATCTGAGAATCAAGGACAGAGAAAATCCCAAAAGCCATATTTCTTATAGGGGAACAATGGCCAAAATTACCATCAACTTCTCACCAGAAACAATGCAATGGAAAGTCATAGAATAACATTTTAAAATTGCTTGAAAGAGGAAAAAAAAAAACCCTGTCAACTTTGAGTTTTTATTCATTGAATTTTTTTTAAGTGAAAGTAGGCACTTTCAGATAAACAAAAGCTTAGAGAATCTGTCACCATAGGCTTACATTACAAGAAATGTTAAGACAATTGGTCTTCAGGATGAAGGAAATTGTACCAGAGGGTATTTGGACCTGCCTGAGAGAATGAAGAGCAATCAAAATAGTAAATATGTAAACAAATATAAATGACTTTTTAAATTTATTAATTTATTTAAAGGATGCTTGACTGTTAGGAGCAAACAAATGGTAACAGTATATTGTAGGGTTTCTAACATATGAAGAAGTAAAATGTATGGCAATAGTAGTGCAAAGGTGGGAATGGGAATTCATTGCCTAAAGGTTATAATATTAGAGTTGGTATAGAATACATTTAAGTTAAGGGTACATATTGTAATCTTTAGAGCAATGACTAAATAATTATATAATATATTATAGCTAAAAAACACAACAAAGGAGATAAAACTATAAAACATGATTAGTTACTCCAAAAGAGAGGGCAGATGAGGGAATCAGGTGATTTTTGTTCACTTGTTGATATAGGATCACATATCCTTTTTTTATTGGGTATAATAATAGTGTAATCTAAAATTTATAATTACTATTTATTGCTTCTTACTTTTTAGATGTCAATATGTAGGAAAAGCATTTTTACTCAATTTAATTTTTTTAACAGACTTTTAAAAAGGATTTTATTTATTACCTTGATAGAGAGAGAAAGTGCCAGAGAGCACAAGGTGGGGAAGAGCAGAGGGAGCAGGATCCCCACTGAGCAGGGAGACTGAAGAGGGGCTCCATCCCACGACCTGAGCTGAAGGCAGATGCTTAACTGACTGAGCCACCCAGGGGCCCCAAATTCTCTGTACTTTTTTATTTTTTATTTTATTTTGTTTATTATTTATTTATTTAAAGATTTCATTTATTTATTTGACAGAGAGCTAGCGAGAGTGCACAAGCAGGCAGAATGGCAGGCAGAGGGAGAAGCAGGGTCTCTGCTGAGCAGGGAGCCCGACGCGGGGCTCGATCCCAGGACCCCGGGATCATGACCTGGGCTGAAGGCAGCCGCTTAAACCATTGAGCCACACCTCTCTTTAATTTTTAATTAAAGAATTTTTTAATTCTCTGAAAAAAATTTCAATTTCTTCACCTGAAGAACAAGTAGGTTAGATGACATGATTTAAAAGAGCCCAATGATGTTTATTTTTCTACTTCTTAGCCTTTTTTCTCTAATTCAAATTATTATTTGAGGAGAATTTCAACCTGTCCTTTCTCCAGTGAGAAGCACAGAAGCTGGTGTAACCCATGTTGTCTACATGCAATCAGATTTATGTGGGTCCAAGAAAATAGGGATGCTTGAGGTTTCACTGGCAGCCTCATATTGATGAGAATCTGCTTTCACCTGACTTAATGGTTTCCCTAATTGAGCCACAGAGTGCAGAAATGATAGTTTTCCTCTTTTGAGAGCATCTTATGATCTCAGTGGTATTTGTGGCTTCCTGAATAATTAAGCTGGGACTAGGATAAAATTTCTTACTGTAACCTGTAATTCCCCTGTGTTACCATTCCGTGACCACAAAAGAGGTTATACTTCATTTTCATACCTCTTTTTCCATCATGAGCCCCCAACAACTTGCTGGAATTAGGCTCTACTTGAACATGGTGATTCCTGCAACTCAGGGTTCACCCTGGGACAATCCTCAGGTGTCTTTTTCTGTTCCTCTCACATTGTCAACTTGCTGCTTCTGAAGTTTTTAATATGGCTCATCTGGTGTCCTCTCTCTCTCTCTCATTCTGTTTCTGTTTGATTCTTGCTCTCTTGCTCTCTCACTCTTGCTTTCTTCTGGTCATGAAGGGGGCATAATACTATTCCTAATTCCCCTCAGCATGGCTGAGACCGTGACTATGATTCTTAACAAGGCTTTGCTGAAGGTTTGGGAAAATAGAAATGAGATATGAAGGTGCTCTAAGTGAACAATAGGGCCACAGGAACAAATCTAAAGTAAGGTCTTTAGCAGTTCAGCCTCTTATTTAGCCCCAGGCCTGTTTTCACTTGGAAGGGGCACAGTTACGTCCACATTTGGGATGCCCCCAACATTTCTATTCCTTGAAGTCCTGCTCTCCTCTTCTCCGGAGTTGCTATTATTATTATTTTTTGGTTCAGATTATTATTTATGTTTTCATTGTGCATCAAAACTTATTTAGAATTCACTATAGGATTCATGTGTTTATTTGCTACCATTATTTTCCCCCTCAAGACCAATTATTCTTTTTAAATGACTTTTTTTCCTTTCTGTTTTTGTTTTTGCTGGAATATTTCCTAAGTCATTCTTTCAGGGATGGTATATGAATGTTCAATTTCTAAATCTATATAAATCTGAAACCATCATTATTTCTCCCTGCTTGAATGTTAGTTTGACTGAGTCTAAGATTTTAGCCTCACGTAATTTTCCTTAAGAAATAAGACTGTCACTGAGTATCTTCTGGCATTCAGTGTTACCATATGGATACCACATGATAGCCTGTTTCTTCTTAGTGGCATATTTGTCTGTTTGCTTTCTTTTCTTTGTTTTTTCTCCTCTGTATCTTTGGGTTTAGAAATTTTATTTCTCTGTAATTATGAGGCATGGCCCTTTTAAATTAATTGCCTGGCATCCTTGAAATAAAGATTCTTCTCTTCAGCTTTGAGAAATTTTATTCTAGAAGATATTGAATTATTTCTTTTCTTCTAACTTTTCTATTCTCTTTTAGAGTTCCTTTTAGGTGGATTCTGGGACTTCATCTCTCTTTTATGTCATTTAACTTTTTGGTCATACTTCATCTATTTTAACTGTTTTTGCTTTGCTCTTGGAATATTCCTCAACTCAGTCATCCAGCTTACTAATTTATTCCTCAGTTATGTCTGTTATGTAATTCAGCCCCTTTGTACATATTTTATTTCTTACATTTTTTTAAAGTTTGAAAATCATATTTTGCATTTCCAAGGTCTTTAGTTTCTTTTCTCAGGTTTGTTCTCCCAAATATGAAGTTGTTAGTTATACTTACCGAGAGTATTGTTTTATCTGTTGCATTAACTTTCCTTTTCTTCTAGTCCTGCAAGTTGTTGAAGAGGGTGACTCTAATTCATAGTGCTGTTTTGTGTCAAGATGGTGGTGATTGCTGGTTGTATGTTCATCTTTTTGTTTGGGAACACCTATTTGTCCATCTAAAGATGCAATTTGGGTTATAGGATGTTATTTATCGTGATTATTTCAGAAGGGTGGGATTATTATTCTTGTGGAATATATTACTAGCTTGTTTTTCTAATACAGGGGCTTGTATTTCCATTATATGTTGTACAGTGGGGCATTGCCCAGGTTTTCCAACCACATTTTAGTTGCTGTTTTGGTGGGTGAATCAATACCTTTGCTGCCATATGCTCAGCACAAGCCCAGGACAAGGTAGGAAACATCCTGCTTGCTAACTCTCTTCTAGAACTTCTGTCTCCAATTGCTCCTATCTCCACACTTGCCTCTGGTATATGTTTTTAGCAATAATTTTCTTGGCCAATATGGTCCTATGTCTGATTTCTTTTTTTTTTAAAGAAATTTACAGGATTTCTACTTCACTGATGGCACTCTTTCTTTTTTCCTGGTGTTACAGGTTTCTTATTTTTGTAAGTATACATTTTGTTCTATGTATAAGAATTTAGGATTGGGGGAATTTGGTTTCTGTGTTTAGTGCAGTTCACTATGTTACTCTTCTGCTCAAACCCCTCCAACGATTTCTCATCCCCTGTAGAGTACAAATCTCAAGTCCTATCCATAGTCTATTTGGTCCTTCATGATGTGTCCCTCACCTACCTTTCTGACCTCGTTTTCTACCAATCTTCCATCTGTTCATTCTGTTCTAGCCTTGTCCTTGTTGCTGGTTTACAAAAAAAAAAAAAAAGAAAGAAAGAAAGAAAGAAAGAAAGAAAGAAAGAAAGAAAGAAAGAAAGAAAACTATCCTCCTTTGTAGCACTTTTACTGAGCACTTGCTGCTTTCTCTCTGCCTAGGGATGCTCTTTCCCCAGAGCTGCATGTGTCCTTCAGAATTTTGACAGATGCCTCCTCCAACATCACTTTATCAGAGAGGACAGTACTTACTACCCCTAAAATATAGCATCCATTTTCTCTCACATCCATAATTTTCTTTCCTTCTTACCCTCCTTGTTTTTCTTTATAGCACTATCACCTTCTGTCACATTATTCAATTATTATTTTTATTTTTTTGATCTCCACCACTAGAGTGATAGCTCCAAACGGGTGCTCACTTCTGTGAGCACTCCACTAGTGCCTGTCATAACAGGCGGTTTTTTTTTTTTTTTTTTAGAAAATTCTGTAGTGTCCTATAGCAATTAGTGTCATAAAAGGTAAGCATTCAAAAGACAAATCTACTTGAGGAACAAAAATTTGATCAGCAGTTAATTTCTGTACAAGTGTTTAATTAAGGTCTTGCTTTTTGTTTCTTTGCCTTTGTAGATCAAATTGATATGGATGTGAGGACATCCTATCCTCCTGACTCACAGGCAAAGGGAGCATCAATTCCTTTCCTGAAAATATTTCCACCCCATTCCTTAGGATGCAGCCTAATTATCATAGTAGCTTGGCTTATTCTGATCTGAGTATTACCCATCATGGAGATCTCGGTGGCCAGTACAGTTTGTTTTTTGCCCATCCAGCAACTTATCATGCTTTTTTTCTGGCCCGAGAGAAGGAAAACAGCCCTGGTTGGCCCTCCTATTGTAGCTCAGCTTTAGCTCCAAATCTCCTGTTAGTCATGGCCTGGATAAGGACACACATGGATCTTTTATAAACAAAAATATAATTTTCATATCAAGTCTAAACCAGGTTTATAGATCAGAAAGTATATAATCAGCAGGGTAAATCACTAATGCAATCAATGTACTTTACTAAAGAGAAAACTTCGTGTATCAATATGAGATTTCTGCATTAAGACTCTTTTTCTGCATTCAGGAAATCTTCCTTGAAACAATGGGTTAGCACTTTTCTCATACCTTCTCGTCTAAATCAGATCCTCATGGTGGTTGTTTCCTGTTCCAGTGGAGTATGTCCCAGGGACAAATTACAATCTTAATCCTATAAGGCAGAAACTATTTACAAACCTTCCAAATGGCAGTTGCTCCCATTAAAAAACAAAGACAATGGAAATGAAAATTCTTAACATCTATAGCTTATTGGGTTCTTTATTAAATTAGGTAATAAATATTTATTGGTAAATTGTTTTCTAGTTAGCTGATTCTATAGATATTTTTAGGTTTTCAACCCAAAATACCTATAAAGACATGGCTGGAAATGAAAACACACAGTACTCAAAATAAGTGTAATACACTAATTTCATAGAATAGAAGACTGATAGAACTGGATTAAAAACAAATAAACAAACCAACAACTTGGGATCCTCATCATGAACAGAAATTCTGAGCTAATTCAAGGGTACTTCCTACCTTCATCCCCACTGTCTGTCCTCTCATTCAGCCTTAAGTGGTTTATACAAGAGAGAAAAATATTACTGTGCTATTCCTAGGTTCAGATCCCAGAGTCTCAGACAACGGGGATAGATGACACCTTACTTTATGAAAGGTGCACCTAAGTAAAAGTCCACCAGAAACCAGAAACTTGACTTGGAATGAAACATATGCACTTGCCCTCCAGTGATGATTTGATGAAAGTACTCAACAGTTGGTGAATTAAGGGATAAAGAATACAAGGGCCAGGACTTTGGGGCGGAGCAAGATGGCGGAGGAGTAGGAGACCTGGATTTCGTCGGGTCTCAGGAATTCAGCTGAATAGGGATCAAACCATTCTGAACACCTACGAACTCAACAGGAGATCAAAGTAGCAACAACTCTCTGAACAGAGAAGCGACCACTTACTTGAAGGTAGGACGTGCGGAGAAGTGAATCCGAGGCGATATTCGGGAGGATAGACGGTGGGGGAGGGGGCCTCCATCGGCAGCTACTGGCAAGTGCTAGAGCCAAGGAGCACAAAATCGGAACTTTTAGAAGTCGGCTCCGCGGAGGGATGTCGCTCCAGTGGCTAAGCGGGGGGTGGAACCCTCGCAGGACAGTGTGGTCTCAGGGCCCTTGGGGTCACAGAAAGACCGGGGGTGCCTGAGTGCGGCAGAGCTCCCAGGTATCGGAGCGGGGAAGCCGGCTGCAGAGACGGAGCCGAGGCGCGGGCTCTCAGCTCGGGGTTGCCATAAACCGTGATCCGTGGCCCAGTTGGGCCACTGCTTCTCCAGCAGGGACCCAACAAGCGGCAGAGCCGGGAACACTCCCCTTCCTCCACCAGAAGGAACAGCGTGGGAGCGCACCGCAGGGATCTGCTGGGTTTGGAGACTCCACACGGGGTCAGGTGCCAGAGATACAAACGCTAGATCACAGGCCGGGTGAGCACGGAGTGCAGCCGGAGACCAGGGAGACGGGAGTGACTGCTTTTCTCTGGGGGCGCACTGAGAAGCGGGGCCCCGAGTTCTCGGCTCCTCCGGGTGGAGATTGGGAGGCCACCATTTTCACCCTAGTCCTCCAAAGCTGTGCCGAGAGCTTGCAGGGAACAAAAGCTCCAGAGAGCAAACCCGAGCAGCTTGCTTAGCCCGGACCGACAAGGGCGGGGCAATTCCACTTCCGGCAAAGACATTTGGGAACCACGGCAACAGGCCCCTCCCCCAGAAGATCAGCACGAACAGCCAGCAAGCCAAGACCAAGTTTACCGATCAAGGAGAACGGAAGAACTCCAGCGCTAGGGGAATACTGCAACATAGAATTCATGGCTTTTTTACCATGATTCATTAGTTTTTCAAAGTTAATTTTTTTAACTGTTTTTTTTTGAATTTTTCTTTTTCCCCTTTTCAACCAACATCTTATCAATCCCTTTTTTAAAAAACATTTTTTATTTTTCATTTTTAGAGTTATATTTTATCCCTTCATAGTAGTTATCCTTATTTTTGGAATATATATATATATAAGTTGTTCTCTCTTTAAAATTTTGAGATACAGTTTCTTCTAACAGATCAAAATATACCCTAAATCACTAGTGTATGGCTTTGTTCTAGTCTCCTGCCCGAACCACATTCTCTTCCTTTTTTTTTTCTTTTCTTTTTTTTTAAATCTTCTTCTTTTTTCTAAAATCTTTTATAATTTTCATCTTTACAGTCATCTTCCATCCCTTCATTGTATCAACCCTTATTTTGTACACATATAAGTCTTTCTTCCTTTAAAATTTAGGAGGCACTTTTTTTCTAACAGACCAAAATACGCCCAAAATCTAGTGTGTGACACTCATCTATGCACTAGTCTGACCATATTTGATCATATTCTGTTTTTTTTGTATTGTTCTGTTTTTGTTTTTATCTTTTTGTTTTTTGTTTTTTTTTCTCTTTCTTTTTTCTTTCTTTCCCGTTCTTTTCCCCTGGTTTCAGGTCTTTTCTGATTTGTATGGAGTATATTTGCTGGGGATGTTGTTAACCTGTTAGCATTTGTTCTCTCATTCAGCTATTCTCCTCTGGACAAAATGACAAGATGAAAAAAATCACCTCAGCAAAAAGAACAAGAGGTAGTACCGTCTGCCAGGGACCTACTCAATATGGACATTAGTACGATGTCGGACCTAGAGTTCAGAATCATGACTTTAAAGATACTAGCTGGGCTTGAAAAAAGCGTGGAAGTTATTAGAGAAACCCTTTCTGGAGAAATAAAAGAACTAAAATCTAACCAAGTCAAAATCAGAAAGGCTATTAATGAGGTGCAATAAAAAATGGGGGATAAATGAGGCAGAAGCGAAAATCAGCAATATAGAAGACCAAATGATGGAAAATAAAGAGGCTGAGAAAAAGAGAGATAAACAACTACAGGATCACGAGGGCAGAATTCGAGAGATAAGCAATACCATAAAACGAAACAACATTAGAATTTTTGGGATCCCAGAAGAAGAAGAAAGAGAGAGAAGGGCAGAAGGTATATTGGAGTAAATAATAGCAGAGAACTTCCCTAATGTGAGGAAGGAAACAGGCATCAAAATCCAGGAGGCACAGAGAACCCCTCTCAAAATCAATAATAATAGGTCAACACCCTGACATCTAAAAGTAAAACTTACGAGTCACAGAGACAGAAAATCCTGAAAGCAGCTCGGGAGAAGAGATATGTAACCTACAATGGTAGAAATATTAGATTGGCAACAGACGTATCTGCAGAGACCTGGCAGGCCAGAAATGACTGGCATGATATCTTCAGAGCACTAAACGAGAAAAATATGCAGCCAAGAATACTATATCCAGCTAGGTTGTCATTGAAAATAGAAGGAGAGATAAAAAGCTTCCAGGACAACCAAAAACTAAAGGAATTTGCAAACACGAAACCAGCCCTCCAAGAAATATTGAAAGGGGTCCTCTAAACAAAGAGAGAGCCTAAAAGCAGCATAGATCAGAAAGGAACACACACAATATACAGTAACAGTCTCCTTACATGCAATACAATGGCACTAAATTCATTCCTTTCAATAGTTACCCTGAATGTAAATGGGCTAAATGCCCCAGTCAAAAGACACAGGCTATCAGATTGGATTAAAAAACAAGACCCATCAATATGCTGTCTGCAAGAGAGTCATTTTAGACCCAAGGACACCCCCAGATTGAAAGTGAAGGGGTGGAAAAGCATTTCCCATGCTAATGGACACCAAAAGAAAGCTGGGGTGGCAATCTTTATATCAGACAAATTAGATTTTAAAACAAAGACTGTAATAAGAGATGAAGAAGGACACAATATCCTACTTAAAGGGTCTATCCAGCAAGAAGATCTAACAATTGTAAATATCTATGCCACTAACGTGGGAGCAGCCAATTATATAAGGCAATTAATAACAAAAGCAAAGAAACACATTGATAATAATACAATAAAAGTGGGGGACTTTAACACCCCCATGACTGAAATGGACAGACCATCTAAGCAAAAGATCAACAAGGAAATAAAGACTTTAAATGACACACTGGACCAATGGACTTCACAGACATATTCAGAACATTCCATCCCAAAGCAATGGAATACACATTCTTCTCTAGTGCCCATGGAACATTCTCCAGAATTGATCACATCCTAAGTCACAAATCAGGTTTCAACTGACCAAAAGATTGGGATTATTCCCTGCATATTTTCAGAGCACAGGGCTTTGAAACTAGAACTCAATCACAAGAGGAAAGTTGGAAAAAACTGAAATACATGGAGGCTAAAGAGCATTCTACTAAAGAATGAATGGGTCAACCACGAAATTAAAGAAAAATTAAAAAAATTCATGGAAACCAATGAAAATGAAAACACAACTGTTCAAAATCTTTGGGATATAGCAAAGGCAGTCCTGAGAGGAAAGTATATAGCAATACAAGCCTTTTTCAAGAAACAAGAAAGGTCTCAAATACACCACCTAACCCTACACCTAAAGGAGCTGGAGAAAGAACAGCAAATAAAGCCTAAACCCAGCAGGAGAAGAGAAATAATAAAGATCAGAGCAGAAATCCATGAAATAGAAACCAAAAGAACAGTAGAATAGATCAACGAAACTAGGAGCTGGTTCTTTGAAAGAATTAACAAGATTGATAAATCCTGGCCAGACTTATCAAAAAGAAAAGAGAAATGACCCAAATCAACAAAATCATGAATGAAAAAGGAGAGATCACAACCAACACCAAAGAAATAAAAACAATTATAAGAACATATTATCAACAACTCTATGCCAGCAAATTAGATATCCTGTAAGAAATGGGTGCATTCCTAGAGATGTATCAACTACCAAAATTGAACCAGGCAGAAATAGAAAACCTGCACAGACCTATAACCACTAAGGAAATTGAAGCAGTCATCAAAACTCTCCCAACAAACAAAAGCCCAGGGCCAGATGGCTTCCCAGGGGAATTCTATCAGACATTTAAAGAAGAATTAATACCTATTCTCCTGAAACTGTTCCAAAAAATAGAAATGGAAGGTAAACTTCCAAACTCATTTTATGAGGCCACCATTACCTTGATCCCAAAACCAAAGACCCCATCAAAAGGAGAATTACAGACCAATATCCTTGATGAACATGGATGCAAAAATTCTCACCAAAATACTAGCCAATAGGATCCAACAGTACATTAAAAGGATTATTCACCATGATCAAGTGGGATTTATCCCTGGGCTAAGGTTGGTTCAACATCTGCAAATCAATTAATGTGATACAATACATTAACAAAAGAAAGAAAAAGAATCATATGATTCTCTCAGTAGATGCAGAAAAAGCATTTGATAAAGTACAGCATCCTTTCTTGAACAAAACTCTTCAGAGTATAGGGATAGAGGGTACATACCTCAATATCATAAAAGCCAACTATGAAAAACCCACAGTGAATATCATTCTCAATGGGGAAAAGCTGAGAGCTTTTCCCCTAAGGTCAGGAACGCGGCAGGGATGTCCACTATCACCACTGTTATTCAACATAGTATTAGAAGTCCTAGCCTCAGCAATCAGAAAACAAAAAGAAATCTAAGGCATCCAAATCGGCAAGGAGGAAGTCAAACTCTCACTCTTTGCAGATGATATGATACTGTATGTGGAAAACCCAAAAGACTCCACCCCAAAACTGCTAGAACTCATACAGGAATTCAGTAAATTAGCAGGATATAAAATCAATGCACAGAAATCAGTGGCATTCCTATACACTAACAACAAGACAGAGGAGAGACAAATCAAGGAGGTGATCCCATTTACAATTGCACCTAAAACTATAAGATACCTAGGAATAAATTTAACCAAAGAGGCAAAGAATCTATACTCAGAAAACTATAAAATACTCATGAAAGAAATTGAAGAAGACACAAAGAAATGGAAAAACTTTCCATGCTCATGGATTGGAAGAACAAACATTGTGAAGATGTCAATGCTACCTAGAGCAATCTACACATTCAATGCAATCCCCATCAAAATACCATCCACTTTTTTCAAAGAAATGGAACAAATAATCCTAAAATTTGTATGGAACCAGAAGAGACCCCGAATAGCTAGAGGAATATTGCAAAAGAAAAGCAAAGCTGGCAGCATCACAATTCTGGACTTCCAGCTCTATTACAAAGCTGTCATCATCAAGACAGTATGGTACTGGCACAGAAACAGACACATCGATCAATGGAACAGAATAGAGAGTCCAGAAATGGACCCTCAACTCTATGGTCAACTCATCTTTGACAAAGCAGGAAAGAATGTCCAATGGAAAAAAGACAGTCTCTTCAACAAATGGTGTTGGGAAAATTGGACAGCCACCTGCAGAAGAATGAAACTGGACCATTTCCTTACACCACACACAAAAATAGACTCCAAATGGTTGAAAGACCTAAACGTGAGACAGGGGTCCATCAAAATCCTCAAGGAGAACACAGGTAGCAACCTCTTCGACCTCCACCGCAGCAACTTTTTCCTAGAAACATCGCCAAAGGCAAGGGAAGCAAGGGCAAAAATGAACTATTGGGATTTCATCAAAATAAAATCTTTTGGACAGCAAAAGAAACAGTCCACAAAACCAAAAGACAACCGACAGAATGGGAGAAAATATTTGCAAATGACGTATCAGATAAAGGGCTAGTATCCAAAATGTATAAAAAACTTCTTCAACTCAACACCCAAAGAACAAATGATCCAATCAAGAAATGGGCAGAAGACATGAACAGACATTTTTCCAAAGAAGACATCCAAATGGCCAACAGACACATGAAAATGTGCTCAACATCGCTCGGCATCAGGGAAATCCAAATCAAAACCTCAATGAGATATCGCCTCACACCGGTCAGAATTTCTAAAATTAACAAGTCAGGAAACAACAGATGTTGGCGGGGATGCAGAGAAAAGGGAACCCTCGTTCACTGTTGGTGGGAATGCAAGCTGGTGCAGCCACTCTGGAAAACAGTATGGAGGTTCCTCAAACAGTTGAAAATAGAGCTACCATAAGATCCAGCAATTGTACTACTGGGTATTTACCACAAAGATACAAATGTAGGGATCCAAAGGAGTACGTGCACCCCAATGTTTATAGCAGCAATGTCCACAATAGCCAAACTGTGGAAAGAGCCAAGACGTCCATCGACATATGAATGGACAAAGAAGAAGTGGTATATATACACAGTGGAATATTATGCAGCCCTCAAAAGGAATGAGATCTTGCCATTTGCAATGATGTGGATGGAACTGGAAGGTGTTATGCTGAGTGAAATAAGTCAATCAGAGAAAGACATGTATCATATGACCTCACTGTTATGAGGAATTCTTAATCTCAGGAAACAAACTGAGTGTTGCTGGAATGGTGGGGGTGGGAGGGATGGGGTGGCTGGGTGATAGACATTGGGTAGGGTATGTGCTATGTTGAGCGCTGTGAATTGTGCAAGACTGTTGAATCACAGATCTATACTTCTGAAACAAATAATGCAAAATATGTTAAGAAAAAAGAAAAAGAAGAAGATAGCAGGGGGGAAGAATGAAGGGGAGTAAGTCGGAAGGTGAGACAAACCATGAAAGACAATGGACTCTGAAAAACAAACTGAGGGTTCTAGAAGGGAGGGGGTTGGGGGATGGGTTAGCCTGGTGATGGGTATTAAAGAGGGCACATTCTGCGTGGAGAACTGGGTGTTTTGCACAAACAATGAATCATGGAACACTACATCAAAAACTAAGGATGTAATATATGGTGATTAACATAACAATAAAAAAATAAAAAAAACAGAATACAAGGGCCAATTCAAATAGCATCTCTGTTGTCAGCAGTAAATAGGAAGAGATTTTTTTCTATTTGAGGGAGAATATAAAAGAAAAAATCCCAACAAAACTTTAATACTTATTAAATATATTTCAAATAAATGAATGTAAATAGCACCAAGAAGAGAAAGAATATGCCTTTGAAAGTAATTTGCTCTCTGATTTTTAAAAATATTCAAAAATTATCACCCTCAATAGAGTATAATTTTGAATGGTCTCTATTGGAAAGAAGTACATGGTGTTGACCTTATATGTGACCTTCATCCCTGCTACTGTGACCTCTTTGTTCATAAGCACTGAAGGCCTGGAACATGGCTAATATCCACAAAACATGCTAACTTGTCCAACTGAGTATTGAGAGCCTTCTCAGCATTAGAGGTTCTTTACTGAGCATTCATATATTTTCATATTCTGTGCTCATTCCAAGAAGTACATCCACACACCTCTTCCCCACACTTCCTTGTCACCAGTTGTCAGTTCTTTTTTTCTTTTCAAGTGCACTGCTCATGAATTTGTATAGATCCGCACATGAAGACTTTCCCTCTCTTCGCAGGCAAAGTAGGCTACAATGTACTGTATTTGAGTTTCTTTCCAGTGTTAGGTTTTCCCTTCTTTTCTCTATCTGTAATATCATAGTAGTCTATTTCTGGCTGGTGCCACATATTAAATAGAGTTAAATATAGACCATCTTTGAATCGTCTCTCTTCATTCAATTGGTCATAGGAAACTCCTAATAGGCCATGGGTGTGGATTCAGGGAAATAACAAAAGTATGACAAGAGTTAGCATACCCAAAGTATAAGCTTATTCTCCATACAAAATCAGGACCTACTTAAGATTAATTTCATATAAACTTTCCACATAATTATCATGTGCTGCTAGCCATGCTTGATGTTATGGCTTGGTTGAAACATTTTCAAATGTATCTAATCCAACCATGCACCCAATACATTGAGAAGTAACAATAGGATGGACCAAGGGTCAAATAATTCCACATGAAATGGAATAAGGTCAAAACTCCATTTAGCACCTGATTCCTACAAGCCCTCATTAAACTGGTGTATCACAGTGGTCTTTTGTGTTCCTGGGGGATAAATGCTATCTTAATAATTTTTATTATTATTATTAAATAATTAATTAATTTATTTGACAGAGTGAGACATAGCAAGAGAGGGAACACAAGCAGGGGGAGTGGGCGAGGGAGAAGCAGACTTCCCGCGGAGCAGGGAGCCTGATGCAGGGCTTGATCCCAGGACCCTGGGATCATGACCTGAGCTGAAGGCAGACAATGACTGAGCCTCCCAGGTGCCCCTAAATGCTATCTTAGTACCATTATTTATTAATTTCTTCACGGTCTGTATATTTCCATTTTCCTAGAGCAGTTTCCATGGCAATTGAGTTCATGTCTTTGGGGAAGGTTAAGAGGAAAATTTAAAATATATAATTATTTTAAGATTGCAAAGTTCTTCTTCAAGAGTATAAGACATCTTTTAAATTTTGGATACTCTGGTTTGTGAACTAACTCAGGTGTGGGAATTGGGTTTTGGCTCTGACTCCCTACCATGGTGATTCAGGATAGGCCTCTGATCAACTGACCTAAGGTTCTTTTGGTTTAATTGATCAAGTAAGACCTTGATGAATGACACATCCTCTTTAGTTCTAAGAGCCCTAGATCAATTAGCCATCACTAATTACCAATTTAGCCCTTCTGTTATTAATAATGGTTCTCACCTTGCCTCCACAATTAAATGTTTCTACTTAGCTTCTGATTTTCTGTGATATCATTATTTCCATTAAAATTAGGGATTCCAATTTCAGTGGCAGATCTCCCATCTTAATTCCTGTCCCTGGAACTGAGCTTTCCATCACCAAGTTATTTTTCAGTATTTTGGTAAAAGAACATTCTCTGAGCCATCCTGGGGGATATTTTTAGTGGATGGTGTGTTGGTAGCAGATGATAAATCCACTACAACATTCCCTTTTTTATTCTCCAGTTCAAATTTTTCTTTTTTTTCTTTCATTATAATATAAAAGTTTTTTTTTAATTTTATTTTAATTCCAGTATAGTTAATATATGGTGTTATATTAGTTTCAGGTATACAATATAGTGATTTGACAACCCCATATATCACATGGTCCTCATCATGACAAGTGCACTTCTTAGTCCCCATCACCTATTTCACCCATCCCCCTACTCCCTCTCCCCTCTGATAACCATTAGTTTGTTCTCTACAGTTAAGAGTCTGTTTCTTGGTTTGTCTTCCTCTGTCTCTTGTTTTTAATTTGCTCATTTATTTTGTTTCTTAAATTCCACATATGAGTGAAATGATATGGTATTTGTCTTTCTCTGACTAGCTTATTTTGCTTAGCATTATACTCTCTAGTTTCATCCATGCCAGTGCAAATGGCAAAATTTCTTTCTTTTCATGGCTGAATAATATTCCATTGTATATGTATACACCACTTCTTTATCCATTCATCTATTGATGGACACTTGGGCTGCTTCCATAATTTGGCTATTGTAAATAATGATGCTTATAAACATGGGGGTGCATGTATACCTTTGAATTAGTGTTTTTGTTTTTGCTTTTTTTTTTTTTTGTAAATATCCAGTAGTGTGATTATGGAATCATAGGGTAGTTCTATTTTTAACTTTTTGAGAAGAGTAGATTGCTTTGGGTAGTATAGACATTTTAACAATTTTGTCCTTCCAATTCAGGAGCATGGAATGTCTTTCTACAACATTGCTATTTTCCTAAGTATTGAGATAGCTTGGGGCATTTCATTTTTATTTAGTGTGGATCACTCTTGATTTCAAGTTACAGTCAGCCAACTGAATATAATGAAATAATTAGAACTGTATTTGACCCATCAACAACGTAGGTGTTAGGGCCGCTGGTCCCCTGTGTAGTCAAAAGTTTGCATATAACTTTTTACTCTCCAAAAATTGAACTACTAGGCTTTAACTAACAGCCTACTGTTAGCTGGAAACCTTACTGCTAACATAAATAGTCGATAAACACATATTTTGTATGTTACATATATCAGATACTGTACTCTTACAATAAAGTAAGCTAGAGAAAATAAATGCACTTAAGAAAATCATAAGGAGGGAAGCCTAGGTAGCTCAGTCAGTTAAGCATCTGATTCTTAGTTTTGGCTCAGGTTGTGATCTTGGGTTTGTGAGTTTGAGCCCCACATCAGGCTCAGTTTGGAGTCTGCTTGAGATTCTTTCTCCCTCTCCCTCTGCCCCGCCCACTCAAGCTCTTTCTCTCTAAAATAAATAAATCTTTAAAAAAAGGAAAATCATAAGGAAAATACATTTACAGTACTATACTGTATTTATTTATAAAATCTGTATATAAGTGGACTCAGGCCCATGTTGTTCAAGGGTCAACAGTATTCTTGGCTACTCAAGCCCAAACATTGCATCTAGAATCTCTGATAAGTGCATCTATGATGATAAATTCTTGAAGTGAAATTGTGTTTCTCCATCCCTGAGCTAGAACACTCAGAGTCTGTTCCCACAAGAATTCCTTGAGATGTTTTTCAATATAAATTTTGAGAATTTTGTAATTATTTTAGGGCATAACATTTCTCCTTGTTTTTTTTGGTGAAGTTGTTATGAGGTCTCTAAGCAGGTCATGACCAGACAGGGGAGCAATGGCTTTGTTTTGTTTGTTTTCTTTTTGAAAGTTTATTGTTATTAAAACAAAACAAAACAAAACCCTATACTTTTTACATTTTACATTCACCTCTCACAACATTTAATGATACCATTTAGTGATGATATATAAAAAGCCCACCAGCTGCTTGAAATGGCTGCAAATTTTTAGCAAGTACTGGTGTTAAATTGGTTTGAACTATTTGGAAAAATTGGTGTAACGTTAAGTACTGAGATTTCAAATTCCCAGATTAGAAACAAGATTTTTAAGTCAGGAAGAAATTTAGTAAAAATTCAAGGCTAAAAGGAAATGTTAGTAGAAAAGCAAAAATAAAAATACAGTAAAAAATAGGGTTTTCACCCACCCCCATGTTAGGTTAAAAAAAAATGCAACCAACCCTACCCTGCCCCTAATATTTATTTCTCTTAGAAAAGTCACCCAATCCTGAACACAGGGTCTCACACACAAATACAAGTAACTTATTTGCAGATCTACCTCTTTGGATCTTACACTGGCCCCAGTTTGAAGTTTTTTTTTTAAAAAATAAGTTAGGTCGTTAGATATCCATAAATACTGGTATTCAAACAAATGAAAACATCCTGGCTTGGGTATGGTTACAGAAATCTGGAAATTGTTCAAGAGACACTGGCTTTGGAAGAGAGGGAGTCAGAGGGTGGGGAAGGCAACACAAAGCCCCCAGGCAGAGGTAAAATAAATACTGGGACACATCCATAGCAAACACTGTATAATACTGAGCCGGGTGCCTCAAACAAAACTCACATATAGGTTCTTGATCAGAATAACCCAAGTGCAAGTTCTTGATCAGATTAACACATGTACAGGTTCTTTATAAGAGTTATCTAGACCAACCTTTTTCAAAGTATTATCTGCAAGAAACAGTTTGAATTTGGGGATGCACATGGTACCCCATGGTCTGGTGAGAGAGAAAGACCTTCTGGGATATGAATGTCCATCAGGGCTAAAAGCCAACCCCTTATTAGTCCACGAATTTCAAAATCTGTTTTTGCCCTTCACAAAAGCACCTCCAACTCCTAACAAGGGGGCTCTGCCACCCCTGGTCACCAAAGGGGCCTGCCAAAGGGCTTGAACTGCTGGCTTTTCATCTCTGGGGTGATAAAATAAAAAAAAAATCAATCTTCTGGGATTAGGAGTACAATTTACTGTGCTGTGTCTCAAGTCTACTCCCCACTTGCCCCCATTCCCACAGTCATGATCAAGGATTGTGAGGATACTGAGGAGCAGAAGGCAGTGATATGGCTGAGGCCAGAGGATGGCCTCATCACCCTAAAATTTATAGATGAGGCCAAAGTGCCCATATCCTGGTCTTCATATGAACAGTTACTTCGTAAAAGCACAGAGGTGCCACCAGAGAAGGCAAGAAGGCAAGGTCTCTAAGCAGGTCATGACCAGAGAGTGGAGCAATGGCTACTTCTGCAGCCAAGGAAGAACTGATGGGCTTCAGACTGGGGTACCTCTCTATGTCCCCCTTCTAATTCTCAGTATTGCTCTTTCCCAGTCACAGCCTTAACTTTCACACAGAGAGGCTGTGAATTCTACATGTTATTACTCAGCAACTGCAGAATTATAGTATAGAGCTGCAAGTGTTTATTTTAAGGAAATTTGCTGTGTCTCAATCAGAATCTTTAAACCCCCAAATCTGTCATTTTATTTACATGTTTCAGTGCAGTTGGAAATAGCCAGCCCACTCCTATAATCTTAATATTCTTAACTATTTCACCATGATATGGCAGCTCACATTTGGTCTGTCAGGACCTCAAAAAACCTGAAATTCCGGTGGTTAATGTGGGTAATTATTTAAGTTACTGTTAGACCCCTCTTTGAAATCCAAACTAAAACCTCCAATTCAAGAAGGATGGTAGATAGTTCCAGATTCCTCTTCTTGTTATGTTGATGGTCATTTTTTCTGGTACCAAATTCTTTCTCAAGCTGGGTTCTGTTGCAGATACTAGAAACCATTATTTTAATTATATATAAAGCACTTAATTTATTAGGTACTTTAAAAATTGTGGGAAGGGCTGGAGGAGCATCCTTTATAGAGAGCTTCCAGGAATGAATCCTAGAACAACACTTGGAAAATGGTTAAGGGAGCTCTTGCCTCTTCCATGTTCAGGATACAAGAATGTTTAGAAAGCTGGGTCTTAGGGGGCTGTTAACCCAATTGCTGGTTCCAAGAAACAGGAGGAGGACATCTCCAGAATGGTTGATTCCTGGATCACACCATCATAGCTGTAACTCATTCTAGCAAAGTGGATTGTGTATTTTACGTGCTCTCTACATGCATGAGTTTAGGGCCTTGACATTGCGACCTTTGCTACCACTGCCCTAGGAAAGCTAAGACGTCTCACAGCTGAGCTTTCCAAAAGAAACAACAGAAATAGGAGTGGTGTCTCTGCCTCACTTTTTCTTCCAAATCTCATAAATATGTAAATGCTTAGTGATAGTTAAGTTGTGTAGCAAACCCAAACCGTACAGGAGACTGGAAAATGTAATCTTAGCTTTCCTGTCTGTAATGTGGCCAAGGGACTCTAAAGAACTGTAATGAAGTCGAGTGAGCTAATCTATAATATTGGTCACACTGATTGTTCTTTTCTTTGTAACATTTTGTTACTGAAGTGGCAGGTTCTTTTCCTACTCAATACTGTTTGCCAAATAACCAAATGGTATTTGATGGCAAGCAGGTAATTTATTTAATGGCCAGAGAATGGAGAAGGGGAACTTATGCTCTAAAGGCACCTTTTCTCTGATTAGGTCTCATGGTCAGGGTTTTATGGGGTTAGGGTAATTAAGGGGCTGGTAAGCAAGTTGAGGTAGAGGGGTCTTTTGGGAAGTGGGAAGAGGCTTCTCAGAATCAGCGTGTCATCTCTTTTCTTTCCTTCAATGGGCACAGTTGGAACTGTCATGGTGCTGGTAGGTATGTTTTTTATTATTACTGACCCTGAGGTCATCTGGAGGGTTAGTACATCTGAACTGGATCAAACTGGTTGAAAACTGGGTCTTGGGGGCTTGTTTGGAGCTTGTGGTTTCTGGCATCTGGCTTAGTTTCTGGTGGCAAGCAGGGCTAGAAAACTGAATTCTTGTAGCTTGTTTAGAGCTTGTAAGTCAGTCCCTGGTGACGGTTTGCTGAAAATACTTCATGTATGTTTTATGTCTTTTTTATGAAGTTATTTACAGTGATATTTGAATTTTGATGTGGCCAAGGTTAGCAACTTTAATCTATAAATTCTGGTTTATCTCTTGTTTAGGAAGACATTTTCTATTTTACTAGGAAACAATATATCCTGTATTTTCCTCTAATTCTTTCAATTTTTTTGTCTTGTGTATGACATAAGTTGGGACTTAACTTATTTTTTAAAGAAGACAATCATTGTACCACTAAATGTCACTTTTATAATGTACTAATGTTCCATATACTTACGAGCTTATTTCTGGACTCTTTATTCTATTTCAAAGATTTATTTGTCTAGTCCTATGCATTAACTACCATAATATTATAATTCATCTTAATATTTGGTTGGGCAAATCATCCCTCTTTGTTCTTCTTCATAATTATCTTGGCTGTTCTTACACATTTACTTTTCCATATTAATTTTAGAATTAGCTTGTCAAGTTCTATTAAAAATTCCTTTGAGACTTTTATTAGAATTGAATTAACTTTATAGATTAGTTTGGAAAGTTTGATATCTTTGCAATGTTGAATCTTCCTATCCAATAGCATATAATATCTCTCCACTTATTCTGTACTCCTTTTATGTCCTTCAGTAAAGTTTTATAGTATTTTCCATAAAGGTCCTAGATATTTCTTATAAAGTTCATTCTTAGAAACTTTATAGTGTATCCTTCTTTTATGGTAAATAAGATACTTTTATAGGAAATATATTGATTGTGGTATATTGCTCTTATACCTGGTTTTCTTGCTGAAATCTTTTTTACTGGTTTAATAGAGTTTATATGATTTTTAGGTGGAGGAAAGCCTTCTATTAAGACAGTAAGGCAGAAATCATACATCAAAACTTTTGCTGGTTTTGTCTGTATAAAAAGAAGTAACCAAGAAGTTAAAAATTGTAAATATAATTGAAAAAATAATCTGAGATAATATTTGAAACACTGACAGAAAAATATTAATATTACTTATATGCAAAAGGCTTTATAAGTAAAAGATGACCACTGTAATAGAAAAGTGAACAAAGGTCATGAAAATAAGCAATTTGCACAAATGAAAGGAAATATACATCTTCAATAAACGTGGAATAAAGGTGAAGCTCATTAACAAATAGTAAATGCCAATTAAAACATTATAATTGACCACCTATCATATTGACAAAGGCAAATAAATGATGATCCTCATTGCTGTCTTTGGTTTGGAGAAGACTTTCTTTAACACTGCAGATCCCTTAAAGAAGACTCTGGTAATAGATATCATGAGCTTTAAGATGGTCCCACACTTTAACTGAACAATTTCACTTTTAAGAATTGTAAGATACACATTTCTGAGGCATATTAACAGGTGTACATGAGTATGAAGGATTTTCTGTGGTTTAAACAATTTGGAAAAATGCTGGCTTAAATAAAACTTTTATGCAAGAAATTTTTTCAGAATTTTAAATCTGCTATGTAGATTGTGAACTTCAAGAGGATATCAAAAAAAGTTCTTGTCTAAACTTATTTGATGATAGAATCATTTTGGGGGAGCAAGCACTCCAAGGGAATAGACCCTCACACAATATGGCTCAAGACATTGGCTTAATGACATTATTATGGAAGTTTAAAACTGAGCTGTAAGGATATAATATTATATATAGTGGTAAAAGTAGTTAATTCTCTATGTTTAAATGTTTAAGAATAGGCACTGTTTAAATAAAGCAAATGCTACCTCTATGTAATTGAATAGTTACTCATAAAATATGTTTTAGAAGAATAATTCATGCAGAAAAAATGTTCATGGCATTTTAAAATGTAAAAAAATCAGGCTACAAAGCATTAAATATAGTATGTAAGCTACTTTGGGTGCATATATGCATAAAAATATGTGTGGAAGGAGAATTATCAAAATGTTAATAGATATAATTGTTATCTCTCCTGATACTTTGTTACTCTAATTTCCTTCTTTTTCTCATTTGTTTTTCTTATAATGAACATAAATTACCTCTATTCTAAGAAAAATGTTATTTTTTCATGTTACTGCAAAAAGAGGTGTATTTTATATCTCCATAAATTAATGCTGATTGTACCTCCTCCCACCCCTCCATTATCTTTTTGTTTTTTGTTTTTGGTCTTTGTTGAATTCTGTTCATAATGCAAATTGTTTTTACTTGTGACTACATATAATAGTGTGTGCAGCTGTCCTTACACTTTCAAGGTGACACTCAATACATGAATTTTTAAGTCAGATTTTATCTTTGGTGCAGGAAATAATATGTTTTTAAAGCAACTGTTGCATTTTAAAATGTGTATTCAGATAATATCTTTCCTATTAATTATTAACTTCATAACTGAATAGGTTACATGAAATTTGAACACTTTCTAGTTCTGAGGACATTATGTCATATGAAGAGCAAGCCAACAAGGGTTTTGACTCTTGGGCAAAATATCTATCTTGTCGTTCTTTCTGCTTTCCAATGCTGTTCACAAAAATGTGGACATTACTGTGCAACTCTTTGAAGGAATCATCAAGTTCTTCACTTTCTTCCTGAACTAGACTCACTCTTGTAAAGACTGTCTACACTGTGCACTTCTCGTTTCAGCTTGTTTGCCCTCACTCTCAATCCCATATATTGTCCCCATGTCCTCATCAGTAGCAAGTTGAATTTCAGATCTTTCCTGCCACACTTCTTTTCTCTACAGGCAATGCTGTTTTTCTCTCATTATTGTGAAGAGTTCTCCCACCCTTTGGGAGTCAATCTCATAAACTCTGCATTCTAGTCTTCATAACTTATAATGTATAGTCTTAATAACTGATAGCTCTCAGGGAAATAGTGAGCTTTACCTGTTAGCGTCAAGACCAAAGGACTGTGTCTTTCTCCACAGGCATAGGGGATTCAGGCTGCTTCTCACTCTTTCTTAGTGACCAGCCATTCACTCTAACTGGGGTGTCTTAACTCCTTAGAACTGAGATTCAGGTGATAGAGAGGATTTTCCAAATTCAAAGAGAGGCACAGAAGAGAGAAGTAGCATGTCATAAAAACATTTGGTTATGGCTGAAGGATGAAATCTAATTTGATTAGTGGTAAGATATTGCAGTCAAGGGCACCAATCAGGAAGAATCCTGTGGCCCATATAGAGAAGTTTGGATTTTAAGCAGAGGGATCCAATGACATTTCAAATAATCAAATAACGATTGTATTTGTATATCCCGAAGATCTGGTGAGAGATAATGAAATAAAGGAGATTGAACACTGAGTGTGAGTGGTGTGAAATGGGAGGAAATTGATTAGAAGGATAATGAAGACTCGATGTTTGGATGGAGTGTTATAGATAAAAATGTTGGTAGGAGGCTTGAGAAATGAGTTGACAAGGGACAAAAACCCAACTCAAAGTTGCCTAGGTCAGAAAATGGTTCACTGGTTCATGGAAATTAATAGTTTTGTGTCCCCATGAATGATTCCCATGAATGATTACTGTGTAATCATTCCTTATATACAATCATTACATAATATTGCATGAGTACTTCCTTAGGATTCAGGAAGTTGTCTCAACTTATAAATTTAAAATTTTACAAAGTTATAAATGTTTCAGACTTCTATTATTCAAGACTTCTATTATTCAAGATTATTCAAAATTATATCATCCTTACCTTCTATATATTAATACTTATGGTTACTCCCTTAATTTGATTTAAGGGCAGATGTATATGTGTTAAAAGACTCCCACTGCTCTGGTGCTGTTCTATTTCAACTTGTTTTTGCTTTATATATTTTGATATTGTTATTCAACTTGCAATATTTAGCAGTTTTAGCTTTTGTCAAACAGAACAGAAAGACAAATTATAAAAGTTTCTTCCTTATGGAGGAGCAAGATGGCAGAGGAGTAGGAGACCTGGATTTCGTCTGGTCCCAGGAATTCAGCTGGATAGGGATCAAACCATTCTAAACACCTAAGAACTCAACAGGAGAGTGAAGAAAAGAATAGTAACAACTATCTGAACAGAAAAGCGACCACTTTCTGGAAGGTAGGATGTGTGGAGACGTGAATCTGAGGCGATATTCGGGAAGATAGACGGCGGGGGGAGGGGGCCTCCATTGGCCGCTTCTGGCAAGTGATAGAGCCGCGGAGCACAAAATTGGAACTTTTAGAAGTCTGTTCCTCTGAGGAATGTTGCTCCAGTGGCCAAATGGGGGTTGGAACCCTCTCTGGGACAGTGTGGTCTCAGGACCCTCGGGGTCACAGAAAGATGGTGGGTGCCTGAGTGCAGCAGAGCTCCCAGGTGTTGGAGTGGGGAAGCCAGCTGCAGAGACGGAGCCGAGGAGCAGGCTCTCAGCTTGGGGTTGCCATAAACCGTGATCTGCAGCACACTGCCACTGCTCCTCCAGCAGGGACCCAACAAGCGGCAGATCCGGGGAGATTCCCCTTCCTCCCCTGGGAGGAGTGGCATGAGAGCACAATGCAGGGATCTGCTGGGTTTGGAGACTCCACACCGAGTTGGGTGCCAGAGATAGAAATGCTCGGTCACAGGCTGGGTGAGCAGAGTGCGGCCAGAGACTGGGGAGACAGGAGTGACTGACTGCTTTTCTCTGGTGCCTCACTGAGGAGCAGGGCCCCAAGTTCTTGGCTCCTCTGGGGTGGAGATTGGGAGGCCGCCATTTTCACTCTCATCCTTCAAAGCTGAACAGAAAGCTTGCAGGGAAAAAAGCTCCTGAGAGCAAACCCTAGCAGATTACTTAGCCTGGACTGGCAAGGGTGGGGCAATTCCACCTTTGGACAAAGACATTTGGGAACCACAGCAACAGGCCCCTCCCCCAGAAGACCAGCAAGAACAGCCAGCCAAGACCAAGTTTACCGATCAATGAGAATGCCAGAACTCCAGCGCTAGGGGAATACTATACCTAGAATTCATGGCTTTTCCCCCATGATTCTGTAGTCTTTCAAAGTTAATTTTTTCTTTTTTAACGAATTTTTCTTTTTCCCTTTTTCAACCAATATCTTATCAATCCCTTTTGTAAAAAACATTTTTATTTTTCATTTTTAGAGTCATATTCTATCCCTTCATAGTAGTTAACCTTATTTTTGGTATATATATATATAAGTTGTTCTCTCTTTAAAATTTTGGGATATAGTTTCTTCTAACAGATCAAAATATACCCTAAATCTCTAGTGTATGGCTTTGTTCTAGTCTCCTGCCTGATCATATTCTCTCTTTTTTAAAAAATCTTCTTTCTTTTTTCAACCAGCTTCTTATCTTATCAATTCCTTTTATAAAACCTTTTATAATTTTCATCTTTACAGTCATATTCCATCCCTTCATCATATTAACCCTTATTTTTGTACATATATAAGTTTTTCTTTCTTTAAAATTTTGGGAGGCACTTTCTTCTAACAGACCAAAATACGCCCAAAATCTAGTGTGTGGCACTGATCTATGTACCAGCCTGATCATATTTGATCATATTCTATTTTTTTAATCTTATTTCTTTTTCCTTTTTTTTCTTTCTTTCCCTTTCTTTTACCCCGGTTTCAAGTCTCTTCTGATTTGTTTAGTGTATATTTTTCTGGGGTCGTTGTTACCCTGTTAGCATTTTGTTCTCTCATTCATCTATTCTCCTCTGGACAAAATGACAAGACAGAAAAAAAAAATCACCTCAAAAAAAAAAAAAAAGAACAAGAGGCAGTACCGACTGCCAAGGACCTAGTCAATATGGACATTAGTAAGATGTCAAAACTAGAGTTCAGAATGACGAGTATAAAGGTACTAGCTGGGTTTGAAATAAACATGGAAGTTATTAGAGAAACCCTTTCTGGAGAAATGAAAGAACTAAAATCTAACCAAGTTGAAATCAAAAAGGCTATTAATGAGGTGCAATCAAAAATGGAGGCTCTAACTGATAGGATAAATGAGGCAGAAGAGAGAACTAGTGATATAGAAGACCAAATGATGGAAAATAAAGAAGCTGAGAAAAAGAGATAAACAACTACTGGATCATGAGGCCAGAATTCGAGAGATAAGTGATACCATAAGACGAAACAATATTAGAATAATTGGGATCCCAGAAGAAGAAGAAAGAGAGAGGGGGCAGAAGGTATATTGGAGCAAATTATAGCAGAGAACTTCCCTAATTTGGGGAAGGAAACAGGCATCAAAATCCAGGAGGCAGAGACAACCCCTCTCAAAATCAAAAAAATAGGTCAACACCCTGACATCCAATAGTAAAACTTACGAGTCTGAGACAAAGAGAAAATCCTGAAAGCAGCTCAGGAGAAGAGATATGTAACCTATGATGGTAGAAACATTAGATTGGCAACAGACCTACCCACAGAGACCTGGCAGGCCAGACAGGACTGGCATGATATCTTCAGAGCACTAAATGAGAAAAATATGCAGCCAAGAATACTATATCCAGCTAGGCTGTCATTGAAAATAGGAGAGGTAAAAAGCTTCCAGGACAAACAAAAACTGAAGGAATTTGCAAACATGAAACCAGCCCTCCAAGAAATATTGAAAGGGGTCCTCTAAACAAAGAGAGAGCCTAAAAGCAACATAGACCAGAAAGGAACACAGACAATATACAGTAACAGTCACCTTACAGGCAATACAATGGCACTAAATTCATATCTTTCAATAGTTACCCTGAATGTAAATGGGCTAAATGTCCCAATCAAAAGACACAGGGTATCAGATTGGATAAAAAAACAAGACCCATCAATATGCTGTCTGCAAGAGACTCATTTTAGACCCAAAGACACCTCCAGATTGAAAGTGAAGGGTTGGAAAACCATTTCTCATGCTAATGGACATCAAAAGAAAGCTAGGGTGGCAATTCTTATATCAGACAAACTAGACTTTAAACCAAAGACTATAATAAAAGATGAGGAAGGACACTATATCCTACTTAAAGGGTCTATCCAACAAGAAGATCTAACACTTGTAAATATCTATGCCCCTAACATGGGAGCAGCCAATTATATAAGCCAATTAATAACAAAAGTAAAGAAACACATCAACAACAATAATAAAATAAAGTGGGATTTATCCCTGGGCTGCAAGGTTGGTTCAACATCTGCAAATCAATCAATGTGATACAATACATTAATAAAAGAAAGAATAAGAACCATATGATCCTCTCAATAAATACAGAAAAAGCATTTGACAAATTACAGCATCCTTTCTTGATCAAAACTCCTCAGCGTATAAGGATAGAGGGTCCATACCTGAATATCATAAAAGCCATCTGTGAAAAACCCACAGCAAATATCATTCTCAATGGGGAAAAACTGAGAGCTTTCCCCCTAAGGTCAGGAACATGGCAGGGATGTCCACTATCACCACTGCTATTCAACATCATATTAGAAGTCCTAACCACAGCAATCAGACAACAAAAAGAAATAAAAGGCATCTAAATCAGCAAAGAAGATGTCAAACTCTCACTCTTTGCAGATGATATGATACTTTATGTGGAAAACCCAAAAGACTCCGCCTCAAAACTGCTAGAACTCATACAGAAATTCAGTAAAGTGGCAGGTTATAAAATCAGTGCACAGAAATCAGTGGCAATCCTATATACCAACAACAAGACAGAAGAAAGAGAAATTAAGGAGTTGATCCCATTTACAATTGCACCCAAAACCATAACATACCTAGGAATAAATCTAACCAAAGAGGCAAAGGATCTGTACTCAGAAAACTATAAAATACTCATGAAAGAAACTGAGGAAGACACAAAGAAATGGAAAAATGTTCCATGCTCTTGGATTGAAAGAACAAATATTGTGAAGATGTCAATGCTACCTAGAGCAATCTACACATTCAATGCTATCCTTATCAAAATACCATCAACTTTTTTCAAAGCAATGGAGCAAATAATCCTAAAATTTGTATGGAACCAGAAAAAAACCCGAATAGCCAGATGAATGTTGAAAAAGAAAAGCAAAGCTGGTGGCATCACAATTCCGGACTTCAAGCTCTATTACAAAGCTGTCATCATCAAGACAGTATGGTACTGGCACAAAAACAGACACATCGATCAATGGAACAGAATAGAGAGCCCAGAAATGGACCCTCAACTCTGTGGTCAACTAGTCTTCAACAACACAGGAAAGAATGTCCAATAGCAAAAAGACAGTCTCTTCAATAAATGGTGTTGGGAAAATTGGACAGCCACATGCAGAAGAATGAAACTGGACCGTTTCCTTACACTACACACAAAAATAGACTCCAAATGGTTGAAAGACCTAAATGTGAGACAGGAGTCCATCAACATCCTAAAGGAGAACACAGGCAGCAATCTCTTCGACCTCAGCCACAGCAACTTTTTTTTTTTTAATCTTTGTTGGTTTTGTAGATGTTTTTTTTTAAAGACTTTTATTCATTTATTTGACAGAGAGAGATACAGCGAGAGAGGGAACACAAGCAGGGGGAGTGGGAGAGGGAGAAGCAGGCTCCCCGCCGAGCAGGGATCCTGATGCGGGGCTCGATCCCAGGACCCTGAGATCATGACCTGAGCTGAAGGCAGACGCTTAACGACTGAGCCACCCAGGCGCCCTGCCATAGCAACTTCTTCCTAGAAACATAGCCAAAGGCAAGGGAAGCAAGGGCAAAAATGAACTACTGGGACTCTATCAAGATAAAAAGCTTTTGCACAGCAAAAGAAACCGTCAACAAAACTAAAAGACAACCGACAGAATGGGAGAAGATATTTGTAAACAATATATCAGATAAAGGGCTAGTACCAAAATCTATAAAGAACTTCTTAAACTCAACACCCAAAGAACAAATGATCCAATCAAGAAATGGGCAGAAGACATGAGCAGACATTTTTCTAAGGAAGACATCCAAATGGCCAACAGATACATGAAAAAGTGCTCAATATCGCTCCACATCAGGGAAATTCAAATCAAAACCTCAATGAGATACCACCTCACACCAGTCAAAATGACTAAAATTAACAAGTCAGGAAATGACAGACGTTGGTTGGGATGCAGAGAAAAGGGAACCCTCCTACACTGATGGTGGGAATGCAAGCTGGTGCAGCCACTCTGGAAAACAGTATGGAAGTTTCTCAAAAACTTGAAAATAGAGCTACCATACGAACCAGCAATTGCACTACTGGGTATTTATCCCAAAGATACAAATGTAGGGATCCGAAGGGGTATGTGCACTCTGATGTTTATAGCTGCAATGTTCACAATAGCCAAACTGTGGAAAGAGCCAAGATGTCCATCGACAGATGAATGGATAAAGAAGAAGTGGTAACATATATACAATGGAATATTATGCGACATCAAAAGGAATGAAATCTTGCCATTTGCAATGACGTGGATAGAACTTGAGGGTGTTATGCTGAGTGAAATAAGTCAATCAGAGAAAGACATGTATTTTATGACCTCACTGATATGAGGAATTCTTAATCTCAGGAAACAAAAGGAGGGTTGCTGGAGTGGTGGGGGGTGGGAGGGAGGGAGTGGCCAGGTGATAGACATTGGGGAGGGTATGTGCTATGGTGAGCGCTGTGAATTGTGTAAGGCTGTGGAATCACAGACCTGTACCTCTGAAACAAATAATACATTATGTGTTAAAAAAAAAAAAAGAGGATAGCCGGAAGGGAAAAATGAAGGGGGTGGAAATCAGAGGGGGAGATGAACCATGAGAGACTATGGGCTCTGAGAAACAAACTGAGGGTTCTAGAGGGGAAGGGGGTGGGGGGATGGGTTAGCCTGGTGATGGGTATTAAAAAGGGCATTATTGAATGGAGCACTGAGTGTTATACGCAAATAATGAATTGTGGAACACTATATCAAAAACTAATGATGTAATGTTCGGTGATTAACATAACATAATAATAATAATGAAAAAAGAAAAAAGTTTCTTCCTTTATTCCTCCTCATTAGCAGTTCTGCATCCTAAGGGCAACCCATGTTTAATGATTTCTTTTTGTTTTGTTTTGATTTTTTCTCTTAAACCAATAATATTTCCAATTTGCAAATGCCTCAAGCTTGCTCTTACTCCAAACCTCTGTGTTTGTTAACCCTCTGGCTGGAACTCTGATCTCCCATCGGCTGCCTCTTGATTTTAGTGTCACTCATTTCTTCAAAGATGCCTCCTTGGACCACTCCCTCTGAAACAGCCCCTGCTTCTAACCTCCCTTTCTCATTCTCCCTTGGTTTATTTTCCTTATAGAACACACCATGATCCAAAGTCACCTTGTTTATCTCTTTGTTTACTTGGCTATTTGATGTTTATCTCATGAGTGTGTGAGCTTCCAGAGAACTCATACCTTGTCTCATATTATGATGTCCTGGACCCTCAGACCTAGAAGAATAATAAGTACATGATTGGTTCTCCATGTAAATCTGTTGAATGAATGCAATGTTTCCTACATTTACCTCTCTAATATGTGAAAACTGAAAGATCATTTTCAGGTTCCACGTTCTATTCCTCAGACATGTTCCCATCATTGGATGTTTGTACTGGCTACTCCTGCTCCTTGGAATACTTTTGTACTAGATATCCACAAGACTCACTCCTGCCTCAAGTATTTGCTGAAATAAGATCTTCTCAATGAGATATGTTTGAGCACCTCTATTTACTTAAAATTATAGGCCCCTTCCTATACCCTGTTGTTTCTGATTCATTCCACCACATTTGCCTTTCTCTCAGAGCTTGTGTTATTTTCGAATGACTTAAACAATGAACTTACGTTATCCTGGATGTCCTCTGTTTGTCCTTCCAGATGCACTCCTTACCCTACACCTCTCTGCTCTGTATTCTAACCACTGACTTGCAAGGATCTGAGCTCTTGGTAGGATCATCATACACTGGCCAAGTGCCTTGAACCAGGTTCAGTGCTCCTATAAGGTGACCCTCTCCTGTCTCTAGGTTTCTGTAATAGCTTCCTTCATTAATTATTGTCTGTCTTTCTGCTGTCATGGAGGTTCCATGATGGTAGGCAGTCTGGTATTCACTGATGGATCTTGTGCGTTTAGAACAGTGCTTGACACATAATAGATATTCAATAAATATTTGCTGAATGTTTAATGATTGTTGACTCTGGGCTTAGAAAAATATTTAGTCCACTTAAGTTACCCCTCACCTCTCCCTTTTTCCCCACCTCCCACATTTTGATTATACTGTTATTTAATTATGCTCATGGTTGCTTTTATAACTTTAAATAACATGCTTAAAGCTTTATTTTTTGTTCTATAAAATTTAGATAATATCCTTTGATTTCCTACTCTCTAAAGTGAGATCAGAGCTGCTACCATCCCCTCCACCTGTCCTTCCATCTATTTCACCTCTTTACTTTATAATTGTAAGTTCAATAATACATCCCTCTGTTTTAAGCCTTGTATTAGTTTGGTAGGGCTGCTGTAATAAAATACCACAGGTTGCAAGTGGTGAGGGGTTGGGGGGAAGGCTTAAACAACATAAATTTATTCTCTTATAGTTCTGGAGGTTAGAAGTCCAAGATCAGCATCTCTGCAGGCTTGGTTTCCTCTGAGGCTTCTCTCCTTGGCTTGCTGATGGTTGTCTTCTCAATGTCACATGGCCTTCCTTCTGTGTGTGCATCCCTGCTGTCTGTCTCATGTGTCTGAATCACCTCATCTTACAAGGACACCAGTCATACTGGATTAGGACCCACCCAATGACCTCATTTTAACTTAATCCTCTCTTTAAAGCCCCTATCTTCACATGCAGTCACATTCTGAGGTTCTGGGGGTTAAGGCTTCAACATATGAATGGGGGGGATGCAATTCAGTCTATAATAAGCCCCAGTTAATTCTTCTGTATTTTGTGTATAGTTTGCTTCTAACAGCTTAGGGCCAACACACATTGAATTAGATTATATATTACATAGTGAATATTTAAATCTATTCAAAGCTTTATCAAGTTGTGTGTTGGAATTACTTTCCCTTTATCTAAACTCCATATTAATGGAAGGGGAATATTCCTAGAGTCATGGTAAAAATGGACGATTTCCTCACATTCCAAAATCATGCCACATTTTCATTTGCTTCATATTTGAGATGATTTTCCTATTCAGTTTTATGATTCATGTAGCATATAGAATATTTTACATTCAAAATGATTATCCTTTAACGCCTTGTGAGCACTGTCCGTTGTTTTCTAGTATCCAAAACTTAAATTTTGGTGGGTTTACCCTTTGTTGTGAATGATTGCTTTCTTTTGTTTCTGGGGCATTAGGGCACTTTGTTCGTCTTTACCATCCTGAAATTTCTCAAGGTCTTTTTTTTCAGTCTTCCTTAAGTTCCGTGTCTTTCTTTAGGACATTTTATTCCATTCTATTCTCTGGTTTTTCTTGTTAGACAAGAAAGGCTTTGGTCTTTCCATTTCTTTTAACTTGCTCTCATATTTTATACCTCTGTGTTTTCACTTTATGTTTCAGTGGATTTTCTTGACCTTATTTTCCAATCTTTGTATTGAATTTTCTAGGTTAGATACAGTAGTTTAAATTTTAAAGAGCCCTTTCATATATAGCTATATTACTTTTGTAGTTACCCTTTTTAAAAAAACATAATTTACATTATACTTCTCTAGCAGTATCAAAATCAAATTTCTTTTTTTATCACAAAAGTCAATTAGTAAACTTTTACTACCTCCACGTTTTCTTTTCACATTTATTCTTTTTGATATCAGAAAAGTTTGGAAATTTGGATTGATTTATTAATATTACTTTAAAATATTTTTTAAGACTTTATTTATTTATTTATTTGAGAGAGATAGAGAGAGAGAGCACAAGCAGGGGGAGCAGCAGGCAGAAGGAGAGGGAGAAGCAGGGAGACCGATGTGGGACTTGATCCCAGGACCCTGGAGTCATGACCTGAGCCGAAGGCAGATGCTTACCCAACAGAGCCACCCATGTGCCCCTAAAATAGTTTTTTAAAAAAACTTTAATGCAAGGTCAAATATTTTCTTCAAATAATATTTATGATATGCACAATGAAACATATTTATATGAGATTTTTGGATTTAGTCTATATTTTACCATTTTCATTCTCACTGCCAGTCCTTATAAAAGTAAACATTTCCTGATTTTTGGTTATTTCTGTTGGCTTTTTCCTATTACTTTGAGAATAGCTCATTCTTTCTTCTTTCTTTCTTTCTTTCTTTCTTTCTTTCTTTCTTTCTTTCTTTC
>NW_027397066.1:156702065-156813195 GCF_003265705.2 Callorhinus ursinus
TCTTTCTTTCTTTCTTTCTTTCTTTCTTTCTTTCTTTCTTTCTTTCTCTCTCTTTTTTAAAGAGTTTATTTATTTGAGAGAGAGAAAGTGAGAGCACAAGCAGAGAGAGAGAGAAAAGCAGACTCCCTGCTGAGGAGTGGGGCTCCATCCCAGGAGCCTGGGAACATGACCTGAGCAGAAGGCAGATGCTTAACTGACTGAGCCACCCAGGTGCCCTCTTTCTTTCTTTCTTTCTTTCTTTCTTTCTTTCTTTCTTTCTTTCTTCTTTCTTTCTTTCCTTTCTTTCTTTCTCCTTCCTTCCTTCCTTCTTTCCTTCCTTCCTTCCTTCCTTCCTTCCTTCCTTCCTTCCTTCCTTCCTTCCTTCCTTCTTTGCATATGTAAGTGCCTTTTTGTTGCTTGCACATGTAGATAATATGGCTGGCTTTAGAATTCTTGGTAATGGTATTTTTCACTCACGACTCTGAAGACATTAGTATCTTGTTTTTTGGCAATTAGATTTGCTAAAGAGAATTGGGAGTCCAGCTCCATCTCTCTCTCTTCCTCTCTCTCTCGTAGCTGCCTGGATGTTTATACCATTATTTCTTCATTCTTGAATTAAAAAAAAAATCACTGATTCTAGTGATAGGTCTACATGTTAGTTTTTTTATGAGCATTTTTTTAATGAGCATTATTATTTTAATCATCTGTCTTATAATTTTGCAGGTGTAGGTCATAAGCATAAGAAATTTTTTGTCCAGTTGATCATTGCTTTTGTGATATTGATTCTGATCTCACTGAAACACTATCTATATTTTAAATTATGAACTATTTTTCATAATCTATTTTCTTCTTTCTGATTGCTTTCCATTTTTTTTAAAGATTTTATTTATTTATTTGAGCGGAGAGAGAGAGCACATGAGCGGGGGCAGAGGAGAGGGAGAAACAGACTCCCCTGCTAAGCAAGGAGCCCCATGCGGGTCTCCATCCCAGGATCCTGGGATCAAGACCTGAACTGAAGGCAGGCACTTAACCGACTGAGTCACCCAGGCACCCCATCTGATTGCTTTCATAACATATTTTTCTTCGGATGTTGGAAGATTTTCTCAAGCTTGTGTTTGAGTCCATTTAGGCTGCTATAACAAAATATAAACTGGGTGGCTTAAAAACAACAGAAGTCTATTTCTGGGATTCTTGAAGGCTGGGAATTCCAAGATCAAGGTAGATCTTGGCAGGTCTGGTGTGTAGTGGGAAACTGCTTCCAAGATGGCCAACCTTTTCTATAACCTCACATAGCAGAAGGGATGAGCTCTGATGTATCTTTTATAAGAAAACTAATTCCAATCATGAAGGCTCCAGACCACCAAAATAAGTGAATATCACAATAAAGTGAGCTAAAAGAATTTTTGGTTTCCCAATGCATATTAAAGTTATGTTTACACCATACTGTAGTCTCGAGTGTGTATTGGAATTATGTTAAAAAGACAATGCACATACCTTAATTTATTTATTGTGAAAAGATGCTAACAATTATCTGAGCTTTCAGCCGGTCATAATCACTGATCACAGATCAGCATAACAAATATAATAACAATGAATAAGTTTGAAATATTGTCAGAATTACCAAAATGTGTCAGAGATACTAAGTGAGCAAATGCTGTTGGAAAAATGGTGATAGATTTGCTTGATGCAGGGTTGCCACAAACCTTCAACTTGTAAAAAATGCAGTATCTGTGAAGCAAAATATAATGGAACACAATAAAAAGAGGTATGCCTGTACAGATTACATTCTTTATTGCTTCCAATGTCACCTTAAATCTTATTACATGATAGTTTCCCTATATTCCTTACAATGATGTCTCAATTTTCATTCCAAGATCTTCATTTTTTGAATCTTTCATCTTTTGCTTTATGTTTGGTTATTCTTTACTTTCATTGGCAGGATAAAACAGATGTTTACTAGAGTAAATAATTTTAAAATTATGTCCTTTCTCTGCCTTGTGTGTTGTATCTTTCTCTTTTACTCTGTTTCTTTTATTTTTCAGGCTTCATTGTTATTTCTAGGTTATTCATCTTCCAATGAGAAAAGGTCTATTCTTTTCTGATATTTGTGTTAGTATAAGTGAATCTCTTTGGGTTCCAGAACTGGTTTAATAGAAATTGTTAATATTATTCTATGATTTTCTATGCTATAAAGCTGTGACTCATCTTCTGTAGGTTTTTGTGGAAGGACGTGGGATTTGGGCAGTCCAGCAGGACCTCCATCTTTGCAAATATTCTGCTCCAGAATGTTGAAACTGTTCTACTAGTGCTTGCAGTTAATCCTGGAAGCAGGTGATTCTGAATTTTTTAAAAAGATTTTTATTTATTTAATTAACAGAGATAGAGAGCACAAGTGGGCAGAGAGGCAGACAGAGGGAGAGGGAGAAGCAGGCTTCCCACTGAGCAGGGAGCCTGATGCGGGGCTTGATCTCAGGACCCTGGGATCATGACCTGAGCTGAAGGCAGATGCTTAACCAACTGAGCCACCCAGGCGCCCCGGTGATTCTGAAATTTTATGAGGCAAATTTTGAAGCCTCCGCCTCATCTCCCTTCAATCCAGGGGATGTAGAAGGGGATCTTTTCTTTCTCTTTTTGACTAGTTTCTAGACAATTCAAGTGGTTTTCAGGAAAAAGAATTGCAAATTATCCTCTTGGTGATGTCTGTGAGGTTTGCTGCAAGTGGACGAGGGCTCTCCCCATGCCCTCCATCCCTTGTTTCTGAGACTCATGCCTATTTTCCTTAATGCCACGTTTCTTGTACATGTGACTATGGATAAGTTTCCAAAGTCCTATGAGTCTTCGTATAAGTCCATCAGTAAAATGACACCTCTTAAAAGTGGGACGGATTCAGGGATAGGCTACAACCCAGGAGAAATGAACAATTTATTTATAGCTGGGAAAATATAAGTTGCCTCAAAGATTTGTTGTGAGAATCAAATGCCGTTAGTCCAGTGTTGCACTGCGTAACTCCCAGGAAATTCTAGCTCTTGTCTATAGTGGGTGTTGTTAATGTTTATTTTTATACATTTTGGTCAGCTTCTGTCTGTTCCATCACCACTGTTCCTGGAAATCCATATTTAGTGGACATGCTGTGGTGTTGTCTGTGTTGTGGATGAACCTCTTCTAAATCCATATGTTCTCTAACTAAGGTTTCAAGAACATTGAGAGGTTATTTTGGATCTCATGGCCTCCATGAAGGAAGACCATATATTCTTCATCCACAACTACCCTGTCCTACCTATTTCACATCAATAACTAATCATTTCAGACAACTGATGACTACAGATTCATTAAATTATATGCAGTCAACCTCAAGTGCAACATGAGAGATTTGGAATCCAAAATAAACCTGCTCTCACCCAACATGGTGACGTTATGTTTCAATCTTTTTGTTTTCCTTTATTAGCTGAAAATATTTTTATGAATAGATCTTTCTCTTATCAACTCACTGGTTACCAAGTGTTTGCATAGAAAAGGCAGGATCAATGCTTGCTTCTTTCCCTTTACCTGTTTTTAAGCTAATGAGTTGGTTCTTTGTCTTTCTCCAGGGGTGACAAATTGATTTTTTCCAACTGATTTTTTTATATCATTATAAACTTCTGGTTTTAAATACAATTATGGGCTTAAATGCATTGTATTTTTTTTTATTTTTATTGATGCTTAAATGGAACGAACATGCCACGTACCTGGAAATATAGATCCAGAATGGTATAACACCAGGACTTATTCTAGTAAAATTACTGGACTTTAGAGCTAAACAACAACAACAAAAAAACCTTTGGAATCTAAGCAGAAGAGCATACGATATTTAAGGAGACTTTTTAAACTTCATCAGACTTTCAATAGTAATCTTTTATGCCAGAAGAAAATGGAGTAATATATTTAAGATATTAAAGAAAGGAAAATGTGAGTTAAGGATTTTATATCAAGGGAACCTACTTTCAGTTATAAAGGACACACTATAATTAACATGCAAAAACTAAAGGAATATTGTTTCCATGAGTTTTTTCTGGGGAATATATTGGAAATGTTGTGGATGAAAACAAATAGGGAGGTGACAACACTAGGACTAATGATAAGCATAAAACAGTCTTGTACCTCTGAAACAAATAATACATTATATGTTTAAAAAAGAAGAAGATAGTAGGAAGGGAAAAATGAAAGGGGGGAAGTTGGAGGGGGAGACGAACCACGAGAGACTATGGACTCTGAGAAACAAACTGAGGGTTCTAGAGGGGAGGGGGTTGCCTGGTGATGGGTATTAAGGAGGGCACGTACTGAATGGAGCACTGGGTGTTATGCGCAAACAATGAATCATGGAACACTACATCAAAAACCAATGATGTAATGTATGGTGATTAACATAACATAATAAAAGAAAAAAATGCAAACAAACAAAACAAAAAAACATATAGTTGCCTTTGGAAATAAGACTAAATGAGCCTTGAAAGAGAGAGAGCTTAGTATATAATGGCTGTGATAAGGTTGATAAATTACAACTTTGAAAAGTGAGGGTAGAGTAGGGAAAGCATATGGAAGAAAAATTTAGTTGGTTTAAATTATCAGAATTGGTTATATTAATATCATCTTTCTGAGATTGTTGTTTATATAATGTGGGATAGAGCAAAGAATAATTAAGGAGTATTCTAATTCTATCATGTTCTGCATCTTGAGGACCAAGATTCTTAGTGTAGAAGAAAGAAAATACAGAAGAAATATGGGACAAGGAAAGGAAAATCTCTGTAAAATTCATTTGGAAAGGAAATATCAATATGAACTTATAGGCCATCTTAAAAATAACCTCTGTCTCTCCTCTCTCCTCCTCCTCCTCCACTCTCCACCCTCTACCTGTCTCTGTCTTAGCTCTGTCCTCTGAAAAAGCCCATAAAACAATGTTCAGCCCAATCATATCTAGTGTCTCTAGTGCCAAGACTGTTGTCATGAAATAGTGTTTCCTACTAAATTGTCTGTTTCTAGGTTGGGACAGAAATAAACAAGATGAGCCTGGAACATCTTGTCATAACAAATAGCAAGCAAGCTATTAAAGACACTAAGTTCATGTCAAAAGGACTCAGCAAAATTGAGCAGACTCCCATAGGCCAACGTTGGACCAATATACCTACAGTGTTTCCAATATTTTATTTCCTAATAAAATACAGCAAAGTATATACACCCTTCCTCCCATCCTTGAATTCTACTGTTAACATTGGGCTGTACTGGCTTTATCGTGTATGTATCCAGCTATCCATCCCTCCATCCATACATTAATCCGTTTTGTATTTTGGAAGCATTTCAAAGTATATTGCATCCATTAGTACCCTGACTCCTAGATACTTCAGCCTGAAAATATCCACTTTTAATGTGTAAAACGAAATGAAACACAAAGGTGCCCCTAGTAAAGGTCCGAGAGCACCGAGGTAGAGCTGAGGTAGCAAAAGAAAAGGAAATCTAACAAAGGCAGAGATGAAGGGCAGTTGGAAACAATTTTTTTAATCTTGACAGTTTTGCCTGGGGCCATTCATGGGTGGATTTTTTTTCCTTCCCCAATCTAAACCATTCATCTTCATACACACATTTCTTTCCCTCTCTTACCTCTGAATTTATTGCTATTGGATCCTTCGCATAACTGAGTAGGAAATTTTCAATATTTCATTTTTACCTAGGATAAAGTAGCTGCCTTTATAGTAGGCTTTGAGCTTATAACAATAGAAGGAAAAATAATCAGCAAGTTATTCATTGAGACCTATTATGTTCACATAGGTATGTAGAAATCATCAACCATGTCTTCCATGTTTCATACACTCAGTACCACTTGGAGCTTCCTCCACTGATTGTGCTTATTGCTTTTTTACCTAAGGAACTTGGAGCATGCTGCTAGCCTTGCCTGGAAAGCCCCCTCTCTCAGAATCCCCTTTGGTTGGCTGACTACGTCTGCAAGATGTATACATTTATACACAGCTATGTGTATGTCAGGTATATACATTATGCGTTATATATATATATATACATAAAATATTCTCTCTATTCTATGTTTAATATTATACACACATATTTTTAAAAAGATTTTATTTATTTGAGAGAGACAGTGAAAGAGAGAGTACGAGCGGGTAAAGGGCAGAAGGAGAGGGAGAAACAGACTCCCTGCTGAGCAGGGAGCCCGACACAGGACTCGATCCCAAGACCCTGGGATCATGACCTGAGCCAAAGGCAGCTGCTTAATGAACTTAACCATCCAGGCGCCCCTATACACATATATTTATGTACACATATACACTCATCATATATATCAACTGTCAATCTACCTATGCCATTTTCCACAGCAACCACAGCTGAAGGGAGATAGCATTGAATTGTTCCCTATGTATCTCCTTGTAGATGTAAGTTCTTCCAGTTTTGCTGTTGCTTTGCTCAAGGATATGGAATGATGCCTTTTCAATAATTCATTATAAAGTCATGGAACTGTTGAGACTCTAGCCTACTATATATTATTATAAGGTCATATAAATTAACTGCAATTTAGGGGAATAAATTATAAGTTTTACTTTATTATTATATAATTACATATGTTATATATAATATGTATTATTGTATAATAATTATAAGTTTTACTTTATAAAGGACATACAAGATTCATAAAACGGAATTATATATGGCAATGTATGGACCTGCTTGTATACCTCAGTCATAATTGAAATCTTTCACTTAGATGTGGGCACCAGTTCCTGGAGCATAGCATCCTTATGGTATTTTTTCAAAGTTTGAATATGCTTATTATTGAAGGTAATGTTGTTATGTACCTCCACAGTAATAGAAAAAGTGGAGTTACTGTTAGATAACTCTTAACCTTTGTCATCATTGGCATTTATCCATGGGGGACAGAATATTTTCACTTAGCCATTTTATTGCAAGCATTTCAGTCACAATTATGTCACAGATAAAATTTTAAGACAACTGTATTAAATCAATTTAATTCTGTGGCAGATTTTTTTTTTAAAAGAGCAGTGACATCATTTGCAATGTTCCCATTTTCATTTTTATTTCATAAACTATTTTTTTCAAGATTGATTCTTTTCAATTTAAATATTAGACTAATATTTGATTCATCAGTCAAATGTTATTCATCCTAGCCTTCTGCCACTGGGGTGTTTTCTTTGATGGCAGCCGTTTTCTCCAAGTCCCATAATCCTTGGTCAGGTTTTGTGGATATAAGTTCACCAAGAATATATGATTCTTTGATTAACTTTACTCAATTTCCAATATTCAGGTTTTAATAGTTAATACATTTATTTTGGATTTATTTCTGCAGTAATGCTCACAAGGAATTAGTTATGAGATTGACTTATAGAAAAGTATATGTTAGCTAATCTAAGACAAAATTGGGAAAAATTTTGAGTTAGAAAGAGAGAGAAACACACACAAAATGTATGGGGAAGCCTAGGGGAGAGAGGAAGATGGGAAGTGAGAAAAGAGAAAGTGGCAGTCATGGGAGAGGGAGAGGAAAAGAGAGGTGTGAAAGAAATTAATTTTGGTGTATTGAGTGCTAAGCAATGAATATTGGTATTGTATGTATGTAGGGTGAAATACTCAAAATACCCTTGGAGTTAAGTGTTTTACAGCTTAACTAGTCATTGCAAATGATTTTTATAGAGATCATTTTCGGACAAAGCTCCTTTATCCCCAAAAGCTTAGAGTCAGGGAAGGGAGAACTGGGCTTGTCCACCTTGGTTTGGGAGCAAAGATATTTCCATAGAATAGAATACTTTTATTCTTGAGAGACGTGAGAAAGATAAATGCCAATATTGCACAGGGCATAATAAATCATTCAGAAAAAAAGTTTAGCATAGTTCACTTGAAAACTACTGCCAAATAAATCTTTGTTTAAGGTTGCTTATAATTCTTCCTTTCTGGGGGAGGGTAGGAGGAACATGTCTTTAAGTTCCATAGCCTATTTTATAGACAGTGCACTTTCAAATGACCCCATCCTGGGCTGAGCCACATTTTTGCTAGAAAGTCATCTGAAATGGCATGGTGTTATGGAAGAAGTCATGCCACAGTCTAGACATACCATAAATTGTCTCTCCTCTCTAGGCCCCAACTTCCTTATATGAGTAAAAGGGAGTTGAACTTTGAGGTTTTTCTAGCTCTGGCATGACAGGTTTGCTGTCTTTGGGATGTGAGTGATGAGAGCTGTGTCAACACAGCTTTGCCTTTCCACATGCATTCTGATGACTGGGACACTGTCATAGCGAGCAGCTGCCATCCCTTCGTCCATTATCGACCCCAGCTTGTGGTGGGTTGGGCCTGACCCAGCCAGCCCAGGCTGACCCCTGGTTAATGGGAACTGAGCATAATCACAATAGCTCAGTTGGGAGTTTTAAAAATTACATTAGCTCATCCAGCAAAATGAATCTGCTAATAATTTATGTGATGGATTTGCAATTAGAATAGAGAGTTCTTTTTTTCCCTCTTCTTTGTGTCTCTTTGATAAAGAAACAAAAGTAAAATCACCCAAAAAAACACAAATTTCCAAGAGCTTGTAGGTTACATTGTAATAAAATTTGATCTTCTAGCTATATTGGTTTGGTCCTTTAGGTGAAGGATCATTTTACAGATAATTTTGTTGTTGGTCATTCTACATAATCTACTGAGGGTTCTTGGTAAAGATCATAGATAAATAAGATAAATAAGTTTGAATAGTTAGTAAAAATATTTATCAGAGCTAAAAATTTCAGGAAAACTGGCTTGACATAATTCTCAGAGGAATATTTGTTCACTAGGTCTTTCTAATGTGATTATATGAAAAGTATAATAATTGAGAAAATATGAGGTACTGTTAGTACTTACATTTGGGAGGCTTTAACTCTGTCTTTGAGTGGGGGAAGTGTTTAAGGTAGAACAAATAGCATAAGTAGGCATTTATTTGCAATGGCAGAAATTTGCTGAGAGATAGTTACCATGAATCAAATATTAATTTATACATCATATATGGTGCTAAATATTTTACATACCTCACATTTTAACTAATGTTATTACATTCATTTTATAGGTGAGAAACTGAAGCTCACATTACTTAAGCAACTTGCCCATGTCACACTACTAATAGATGGTTGAGCAAGACTTCAGAGCCTTGCGCATTGTTCTCAATTCAGGCCTTAGACAAAAAAAAAAAAAAAAAAAAAAAAAAATCACCAGTCAGCTCAAAAATATCTACATCCACAACAGCAATAACAATAAAGACTTACCGAATCAGATTCTGTGGGAGAGGGGTCATCTTTAATTTTAAGAAATTCCACAGGTAATTCTTATGTACAGACAGCCAGGACTTTCAGGTGTGGATGAGGCACTTTTAGGCAGGTTCTAGTTTTGGAGAAACCCTAGAATGTAGCTGGTCATCAAAAAAAAAAAAAAAAAAAAAAGAACGTTCACTGGCCTTCAGGAGATATGCTATACTTACTGTCTGTGGTAGATAATTATCAGTTGTATATGCATGAATTGCAAGTTAGTCCCTGTACTTAGAAGGCTAGGGAAACACTGCTCAATTGAAGGTTACTGGAAGAATTGGAGTTAACTTTTTTCTTCCACAAAGAAGACAGGGAGCAGAAACTAGAACACTGGAGTTCCATGGAAGGAAAGAGAATCTCATCCCAAGTAGGATGAGTTGCAGACCCCTAGGGAAGAGAAAGCATCACAGGCTTTAGAAAAGGATGAAGATATAAGTGGAGCAAAATGCAGGAGGCAGCATGAGGCAGAAGGAGAGTGGAGGAACAGGTCACAGGCAATCTCACTCCTGTTTCTTGCAGTAGTGGTAGACAATACCTGGGCAGGGTTGTATCTGGTCCTGCATATCACACCTGAAGAGGAGCATGGAAGAACTGGACAATGTTTTGAAAGAGTGACAAGGGCATTAAGGGATTCAAAAAAGTCATTTTATAAATTTCTGAGGGAATCTGGATTGCCCCATATCTTAGAATGGGGAACAGCAAATTTAGAGGGAGGACTTGTAAAACTCTTTAAAAATATTTGAAGGGATCATGTGGAAGATGGAACAAATAAATACTGTTTTACTCCAAGGGACATAACTAAAAACCAATGGAATAGAAGTCAGAAGACACAGATTATTTAAATGTGAGAAAATATTCTTGAACAGCTAGAAATAGCCTGTCTAGTTATAAGATGCAAGCAGGCAGGCAGGGCTGGGCTATTACACTATTATTGATAACATAGGGTAAATGTGGACATTGGTTATATTTTTAAATTAGGTCACCTTTAGTGTGTCTTCCAACATTTTCAGTAACCTCTGACAGCCTTGGAAGAGGGACAATGAGTCCCAGGTAACCCAAGCATGTGTTTCCTCTTATCTGTGGGGCCCACAGGTTTATAGAGCAAATAACACAATCATATTATGGGACATGAGAGGGGTGGGGAATGATATGCTGCAATAAAAGCCAGGATTTGGTAGTTAATTACAGATGCTAGATAAGCAAGCTGTAGAGCCAACAAAGGGGAGGGGATCAATTAGTCAGGAAAACTAGGAGCAAGGAGCAATTGGAGTCAGAGAGACTAAATGAATTCTGTGATAGTGGTTATGGCTGTGACAGTCTTTACTCTGACCCAAGATGCTTTCATGGATGGGCCTGGGCTCTTTGAAATTCAGTGGAGTTTAATTTAAATTAATTTTAATTTAAATGTCATTCAGCATTTTCAAGTTACAGATTTTATGTCGTCCAATGACCGTACAGTGCTTAACTCTCAAAACTGTTGTATTTATTGCATATGGATTAATAAAAATTACATCAGTGTGGTAAGGCAGAGGAGCCTCTGAATTAGAAGTCAGGAAACATGGCTCTGATAGAAATAACTATTTGGCCTTAAACAGTTAATGAAAATTTGTTTGTACTTCTGCTTAATCACTGGCAAAATGTCCAGACTAAATATAATTGCCACAGCCAGTTCTTCAAGATTAAAATTACATAGTTATATTATATACTTACATCCTTTAAACCTTATTACTATGGCCACTACTTTTGTTACTGTTTTTTGGTGTCATCTCTCAAATAGCCTGTGATTCAGTCTTTGTTTCATGAAAGTGCCATCAACTAGGATTATAAATATTGGGCAGAGATAAATTGAGCCAATTACATTTGTGACAGTCTAAAAAAAGAGAGCTGTAACCCCAATGACCCTAGTATTTCTTTGAAGTCTTGCCATAAGATACTTTGCCATTGGTTTTTAAGAGCATGATGCCTGGCAGAATTTATCATCCTCTTCAATAGATTGCATCTATTATTATTGCCCAGCTATGTGTCTTCCTTTGTAATCAATTTTATTGTTGTGGTAAAATATAGCTAATATAATATGTATCATTTTAACTATTCATAATTGTACAGTTCAATACATTCAAAATGCTGTGTAACTCTCTACACTATACCCACACTTATTATTTTTTTGTTTTCGTTTTTAATTACAGCCATCCTAATGCCCATGAGGTGGTATCTCACTGTAGGTTTGACTTGCATTTCTCTAATGACAAATGCTGTGGAGCATCTTTTCATGTGTTTACTGGCTGTTTGTATATCTTCTTTGAAGAAATGCCTATTTGAATTTTGACCAGTTTTGAATTGTGTTTGTTTTTTATTGTTGAGTTTTTGGAGTTCTTTATTTATTCTGGATACTAATCCCTTATCAGATAGATGATATGCAAACATTTTCATCCTTTCAGTAAGTCATCGTTTTTATCTTCTTAACGGTGTCCTTTGATGAGCAAAAGTTAATTTCAATGAAGTCTAATCTCTGTATTTTTATTAAAGAATTTAATTTATTTACATTTATGTAATTACTGGTAAGGAGGGACTTATTTCTGGCATTTGTTATTCATTTTCTATATGCTTTATCACTTTTTTAGTCCCTCATTTTATCCATTTCTGTCTTCTTTTGTGTTTAGTTGATTTTTTTTCTGTAGCAAAACATTTTGATTCCCTTCTCATTTTCTTCTGCCTATATTCTAGAGATATATATATATTTTTTGTGGTTTCCATGAGGATTAAATTTAAGGTCTGTTATGCTTTGAATTATGTCTCCCCCCCCCCCCCAATTTTCATGGTGAAGCCCTATCTCCAGTATAACTGTATTTGGCGATAGGGCCCTTAGGAAGGTAATTAAGGTTAAATGAGGTCATTAGGTTGGGGCCCTAATCTGATAGAACTGATGTTTTTATAAGAAGAGGAAGAGACATTAGAGATCTCTCTCACACTATACATTCATACAGAAGAGGCCACGTGAAGATTCAGCAAGGAAGTAGTCATCTATAAGCTAGGAAGAGAGGTCTCACCAGAAACCAACCCTGATGGCATCTTGATTTTGGACTTCTGGACTCCAGAACTTGAGAAATGAAATTTCTGTTATTTAACCATCCATCCAGTCTGTGATATTTTGTTATGTCATCCCGAACAAGCTAATACAACGTCTTAAAGTTATAATAATATAATTTGAATTTATACCAACTTAACTTCAATAGCACACAAAAACTTGTATAGGTCCATTCCTCCTTCTGTTATTGATGTCACAGAGTTTATCTTTATACATTGTGTACCCAGTAAAATAGATTAATAATGTTTTTTATGCATTTGTCTTTTAAATAATGTATAAAATAAAAAGTGGAATTACAGAGCAAAATTACAATAATACTAGCTTTTATAGTTGCTCATGCATTTACCTTTACTGGAGATCTTTATTCTTCCACACAGCTTTGAGTTACTGCCCAACATCTTAATTAATTAATTAATTAATTTTAAGTAGGCTCCATCCCAGTGTGGAGCCCAAAATGGGGCTTGAACTCAGAACTCTAGGCTCAGCTAAGACTCTTAAATGAGCCACTCAGGTGTCACCCCCAACATTTTTATTTTAACTGGGAGGATTTCCTTTAGCATTTCTTGCAGGGTGGGTATAATGGTAGCAAATGTCTTTATCTTTAGCTTTTGGTTATCTGGGAATATTCTCATTTCTCCCTCACTTTTGAAAGTCAGTTTGTCAGAGATAAGATTCTTGGTTGACAGTTTTTTCTTTCAGCTTTTTGAATATATCAACACACTACTTCTGGCCTCCAAGGTTTCTACTGAGAAATCAGCTGACACTCTTATTGATATGGGAGTGTTTATTACAGTTTTCCTCTGTTTTATGGTTGATTTTTAAGGGGAGATGACATTAGCTGCAATATTTTTTTTCTCATTTACAGTTTTCTTCCTGTAGTGACTTTGTAAGTACTTTTTAATCATTTTTCTCTTCATCTTTAAATGTGTTGTATTTTTCTGAAACAGCATTAATAGGTGTTCATAGATAAAACTTAGGGGTTTCATCGCAATCTATGTTTCTTATGTCAGAAGAACAGTCTTCTGTTGGTATAGTAAAATGCAGTTTCTTTAATCAGTGGATAATTGTTGTGAATTGATGTTTTGTCATTTGTGATTCTGATAATTGTCAAAAATTTCAGCTATTATTCTTTTTTTTCCCCTTCACCCTGAAGCTTACAAGGTATGTTTCTCCATTTCAAGTCACTCTTCTCTTCCCCAGAAATAATATTTTCCCAAGCCTGGTATGACTCCAGTGCACTTCAAGCCCTTTCACTCCAAAGGTGATTAATGAAACCTGGCACCTAAATGCAGCACATACTCCTAAAACAGCTAGATATTGTCATGGGGGTGATTGGCAAAACTTGATTATGGACGGTGGATTATAGAATAGTATTGTATAGTATATCAATGTTAAATCTACTGAGTTTGAAAACTGTAATGTGGTTATATAAGATAATTTTTTCTTAGGAGACGTACAGTGAAGTATGAGATAAAAGACCATGATGTGTCTGACTTCCTCTCAAATAATTCAGAAAAAATAATATTTATATATATCAACCTAAATGTTAACACTTGATTAATTTTGAATACTGTATATGAGTACTCCTTTACCCTTTCTGCAAAGTTTATGTAAGTTTTCACTTACTTATATCAAACAAAAAGTTGAAATAAGAAAACCTCTTCATTTCAGTTTTTCAGTAGACAGGTCCATCAGGCCTCAGACTTATCAGTATTTCATTGTTCACAGTGAGATTCTTCAGTCAAGGTTTACTGTGTTTGTTTCCAACACCACTGGGTCCCTGCTGTCTTTACCTCTTTTGCCTACAGAAGCTTCTGCAGCCACAAGCCAGTAGGACATTTAAGTGACTAGTATGATGAATTGCTGGAAGCTGAGTGTGGACTAACATGAGAGAGAGATAGTACTGGGGGCAACATTCTCAGAGGGTCTCCCACACTTCTGCGGGCTTTACCTCCATGAGCCTCAGCAAGTTCTCCTTCTGAAGATCTGAGGAAGAGCCTCTCCAAGCTCTGGCTGGGGGAAGAGAAGAATAATCCTTATGAAGTACACTCATAACCTTCTTCATAACAAATGCCTCCTCTCTAGAGTCAAAGCAAAAAATAGATTCTTAATTATAGAGAACAATTGGATGGTTACCAGTAGAGAAAGAGGTAGGGGGATGGGTTGAATAGGTGGTGGGGATTAAGGACTGCACTTGTGATTAACACAGGGTGATGTATGGAACTATTAAATTACTATACTGTACACCAGAAACTAATATAATGCTGTATGTTAACTAACTGGAATTAAAATAAAAATATTAATTAAATTAAAATAAAAACTTCAAGTAAAAAAAAAAAAAGTCTGCTCTCCAGAGGAAGACTTTGCCAGAACCTTATCTTAGTTGGATAAGGGCATTCCTACCACTTTAGCCACTGTAGCATTCCTTTTTCAGTTATAGAAGAGAAAAAAACAGACAAACATAGTAAACACAGATCAGAGCTTTAAAGAAATAGATTGGGAATGTTGTGGCCTAGAAACAGAATGGGAAACAGGGAGGAATAAAAGCTGTATCACTGAAGAGCCACTTGTAAAGGCCACAAACTGGACAAACATGCCAACCAAAAGACTGAGATCTAATTATAAGATTATAGAATGTTTCTCTTCTCCCACACTTTATCACCACAGTCACAGAGCTCTAGTACTACATTAAATTATACTAGAAAGAGCCACAAGACTTAGATTCTCCTTGAAGAGGAGTACTTAGGGAAATCCAAAGTCAACAGGGGAGATAAAAACAAGGACACTAGAGAAAGTCGATTGATACCTTTGGCTATGAAAAACATTAAATACAACCAAGATTAGCCAAATTAATATAAATCCTCATACCAAAGGTCTATTTACCTTGGTTTCTATTACCTAACATATCAAGTCCAGATTTCAAGAGAAAATTACAATACATGGCAAAGGCAGAAAAAACAGTCTCAAGAGACAAATCATAGAAACCAGACTCAGGTTACAGAGATGTTGTAATGATCGAAAATGAAATTTAAAATAAGTATGATTAATATGTTAAGGATTCTATTGGTAAAAGTAGACAACATAAAAGAACAGCAGAGTAATGTAAACAGAGAGATGGAAACTCTTAGAAAAAAGCAAAAGAACATGTTAGATCAAAAGCATTGTAACACAGTTGTAGAAACTCTTTGAAGGACTCATCAGTAGATTCAACACAACTAAAGAAAGAATCAATGATCTTAAAGATAGGTCAATAGAAACTTCCCCAACTGAAATTCAAAAAGAATAAAGAATAAAGAAAAAAAAAGAATAGAACATCCAAGGAATGTGGGACAATTTCAAAAGATGTAACTTATATATGATTGGAATACCCAAAGGAGAAGAAAGAAAGAACGGAGCAGAGGAAATATTTGAAGTAATAATGGCTGCAAGCTTTCCAAAATACAGAAAACAAATCAAAGATCCAGGAAGTTCAGAGTACACTAAACAGGATAAGTACCAAAAATAAATCCCACGTAGGCATGTCTTATTCAAACTGCAGAAAAGGAAAGACAAAGGGAAATCTTGAAAGAAACCAGAGGGGAAAAGCATCTTACATATAGAGGAGCAAGGATAAGAATTACACCAAACTTATCAGAAAACCATGCAAGCTAGGAGGTAGTACTGTGAAATATTTAAAATGTTGAAGAGAAAAACCACCAACCTAGAATTCTATATCCAACATTATTCTTCAAAAGTGAAGAAGAAATACTTTCAGAAAATTTAAAAAGCTAAGAGAATTCATCACCAGCAGACTTCCACTGCAAGAGATGTTGGAAGTTCTTCAATTAAAAGAAAAATATTATAGGTCAGACAATTGGATCTACATGAAAAAGCATCAGAGAAGAAATAAAAGAAGGTAGAATAAAATCTTGTGTTTGTTATCTCCCCCATTGATCTAAATGATAATCATTTGTTTAAATAAAAGAATAACAATGTATTGGGTGATTATATCATATTGATAAGTGAAATGAATGACTAATTTCAGAAGAGACAGAAAGGAGGAATTTGGATTACTTTCTACATGTGAGATGGTGTGTGGTATAGTGTTACATGAAGGAAACTGTAGATAAGTTAAAAATTCATATTGGTAACTTTACAGCATCACTAGAAACAGCTAAAAAGAGAAGTATTAGTGACATACTAAGATAAGAGATGAAATGGAATCATAAAAATTGCTTAATTAAAACCAGAAAAGTCAGAAAAAGAGGCCAAAGAAGAAACAAAGAAGAAACTCATGAGTAGAAAACAGTTACAAACATGGTAGATATTAATCCAATGATATCAATAATCACTTTAAATGTAAATGGTCTAACCACACCTTTTAAAATACAGAGATAGAGGGGATTTAAAAAACTCAGTTATATGTTGTTTACAATAAAGTCACTTTTTAAAATTTAAAATCAATTAATTAACAAATAGTGTATTATTAGTTTCAGAGGTAGAGTTTAGTGATTCATCAGTTGCATATAACACCCAGTGACCATTACATCAAGTGCCCTCCTTAATGCCCATCATCCAGTTACCCCATCTCCCCGCCCTCCTTCCCTCCCTCCCTCCCTCCCACAACCCTCAGTTTGTTTCCTATAGTTAAGAGTCTCTTATGGTTTTTCTCCCTCTCTGATTTCATCTTATTTTGTTTTTCCTTCCCTTATGTCCATCTGTTTTGTTTCCTAAATTCTACATATGAATGAAATCATATTTGTCTTTCTTTGACTTATGTTGCTTATCATAGTACCCTCTAGTTCCATCCACGTTGCAAATGGCAAGATTTCATTCTTTTTGATGGCTGAGTAATATTCCATCATATACCACATCTTCTTTATACATTTGTCTGTCAATGGACATCTCAGCTCTTTCTGTATTTTGGCTACTGTGGACATTGCTGCTATAAACATTGGGGTGCATGTGCCCCTTCAAATCACTATGTTTGCATTCTTTGGATAAATACCTAGTATTTATTTGCTGAGTCATAGAGTAGCTCTATTTTTATCTTTTTGAGGAAACTCCATACTGTTTTCCAGAGTGCCTGCACCAGCTTGCATTCCCACCAACAGTGTGAGAGGGTTTCCCTTTCTCCCCATCCTTGCTAACATCTGTTGTCTCCTGAGTTGTTAATTTTAGCCATTCTGACTGGTGTGAGGAGGTATCTCATTGTGGTTTTGACTTGTATTTTCCTGATGCCAAGTGATGTCGAACATTTTTTCATGTGTCTGTTGGCCATTTGGATGTCTTCTTTGGAGAAATGTCTTTTCATGTCTTTCTGCCCATTTCTTGACTGGATTATTTGTTTTTGGGGTGTTGAGTTTGATAAGTTCTTTATAGATTCTGGATACTAGCCCTTTATCTGATAAGACATTTTCAAATATCTTCTCCCATTCTGTAGGTTGTCTTTGGTTTTGTTGACTATTTCCTTTGCTGTGCAAAAGCCTTTTATCTTGATGAAGTCCCAATAGTTTATTTTTGCTTTTATTTACCTTGCCTTTGGAGGCCTTATGTTTATTAAATAATTGAATTGATTATTAATATTTCAACAAAGAAAGTCCCTGGCCTAGATGATTTCACTGGTAATTTCCACCATAGATTAAAGGAAGAAATAATAACAGTTCCCCACAATCTTTCCAGAAAATAGAAGCAAGGGAACAGCTATAAGAATAGTATTACACTGGGCAACACCAAAATCAAGTAAAGAAAATACATCAACAGAAAACTACAAACCAATATCTCTCATGAACATAGATGCAACAATCCTTAACAAACTGTTAGCAAATTGAAACCAAAATGTGAAGAAAGAATTATATACTGTGACCCAGTGGGATTTATTCCAGGTATTCATGGCTGTTTCAGCATTTGAAAATTGATGTAATTTATCTTATTAAAAAAACTAAAGAAATATTATGATCAATGGTGCAAATAAAGATCAATGATGCAAAATAAAGTATTTCAAAATTTCCAACACTTGTTGATGATAAAACCTCTTATCACACTAGGAGTAGAGGGAAAATTCCTGAGCTTGTAAAAGAGGATCTGAAAAAATAAAAATCAATAGCTAACCTCTACTTACTAGGGGTGAGAGAGAAAACAGACTCTTGGCATCTTAGATCAGGATCAAGACAAGGATATCTCCTTTTAGCACTCCTTTTCTTTTCTTTTTTTAAGATTTTATTTATTTACTTGACAGAGAGAGAGACAGCAAAAGAGGGAACACAAGCAAGGGGAGTGTGTGAGGGAGAAGCAAGCTCCCCCTAAGCAGGGATCCCGATGCGGAATTCAATCCTAGGACACTGGGATCACGACCTGAGCTGAAGGCAGATGCCCAATGACAGAGCCACCCAGGCGCCCCTCCTTTTCTACATCATACTGGACATCCTACGTATTGCAAAGGACAAGAAAATGAAATGAATGATTTAAAGGTTGGAAAGGAAGAAATAAACCCATCTTTATTCATAGATAATATGATTGTCTATGTAAAAAATCCAAAAATTGGCAAAAAATTTCTTAAACTAAGAAAGTATGTCAAATTTGCAGTAATCAAGGCTATATCCAAATCAGTTGCTTTCCTATATACTAACAATGAATAATCATAAATTGAACTTAAAAATCTATAACACATATAATAGCATAAAAGTGGAAATGCTTAGTTATAAATCTAAAAAATATGTATAGGACCTTAATGGGAGAACTACAAAACACTAATAAAAGAAATTAAATAAATTGAAATATATTTTCTGTTCATGGATTGGAAGAACTGATAAAGTTAGGATGTCAATTTTTCCTAGTTTGATCCATTAATTCAATGCAATTCTAATTAAAATCTCAATAAACTATTTTGTAGAGACCAAGAACTAATTCTAAAGTTCATATGGAAAGAAAAACGTTTACATGGGAAAGTAACACAATACTGGAGAACAATGTTGGAGGATGCACACTACCCAATTTCAAGACTTAATATAAAGTTACAGTAATCATATGATTTGGTCTTTTCATAGGATAGATTTCTTGAGGTGAAATTACAACATAAAAAATATGTAAATCCAGGGGCGCCTACGTGGTTCAGTTGGTGAAGCGACTGCCTTCGGCTCAGGTCATGATCCTGGAGTCCTGGGATTGAGTCCCGCATCGGGCTCCCTGCTCAGCAGGGAGTCTGCTTCTCCCTCTGGCCCTCCCCCCCCTCATGCTCTCTCTCTATCTCATTCTCTTTCTCAAATAAATAAATAAATAAAACCTTAAAAAATATGTAAATCCAAATCTTGACAGATTGTATTAATTTCTATTGCTTCTGTAAGGTGATTACCACCAGTCAACCAAATCACCAAATTTAGGGGTTTAAACAACCAAATTTATTATCCTATAGTTCTGGAGATTAGATATATTAAATCAATTTCACCATGCTAAAATCAAGGTGTTGACAGGTATCCATTTCCTTTGGAAGCTCTTGGGGACACCTCACTCCTTCAGATTTCTCAGCTTCTGAAGCCTGCCTACATTCCTTGGCTCTGACCCCTCCCTCTTCAAAGTCAGAAGTCTTCTCCTTAATCTTTGCTTCCTCCTTTACATATTCTCTCTCTGACTGTGATCTTCCTTCCTCCTTCTTATGTGAACACTTTTGATTACATGTGGTGCACTCAGATAATCCAGGATAATCCCCGGGTTATGTTTGACATGTTTTTATGTACAAAGGATATAGTTATGAAAAAAAAAGTTGAGATCTATCATGGAGCTTGCATTCCAGTAAAGAGTTAGAGGTGGGATATGTTGAAGAGAGGTAAGTAACAAATAAATGAACAAGATAACTATCTGAATTTATATGTGGTATAAAAAAAGATTATGTGATAGTGATTATAATCTAGTTATTTTAGGTTACATGATCAGAGAAAGTTTTACGGAGAAGGTAAGGTGATGTTTAAGCTTAGAAATGAAATTAAAAACAAAACAAAACAAAACAAAACAAAACAAAACCCCCAAAACCAGTGAGCCAAGTACAAATCTGGAAGCAGAGTGAAAAAAGAATAGAATGACACATGGACAGTCCTAAGACATTTGGTATATTCAAGGAGACATATATCTGTTCAGCTGGAGCCTATTGAAAATCATAAATTTGAAGATATAGGCTGGAGCCAGAAGAATGGAAGACTTATTTTAAATACAGTGGAAAGCCATGACAAGGGTTTTAGATATAGTTAGGTGAAGAGGTTTTATGTGTGTGTGTGGAGATCTGATTTATGTTTCAGAAAGATATATAGCTGCTCTGTGGAGAATGGATTTCAAATGAACAAGAGAAAAGACCAATAATCCACCATAATCCACTGAAGAAAGGACAGTGGCTTGACAAGGGTTTTAGCAGTGAAGTGCAAACATTAAATGGATTAAGAATATGTTTTAGAGATTAAGGTGACAAGACTTGCTGATTAATTTAATTTTTGATGTGATACGTAGGATAAATAAAGAGTAGCTACTCTTTATTACAGCTATTGGGCAACTGGCTGGTTAGTGGTGCCATTTACTAAAATGGGGAAGATGAAAAAATATAACCTTGGATATGGTGAGGTGTATTAAGGATTCTGCTTTGGCTATATTACTTTTGTAATCATTATTAAACTCCAATGAGGAGGTGCAAGAAGGATCTTAGATTACAAAGTTAGAGTTGAGTAAACGTGAGGACTGAAGATGCAAACTGAACTCACCAGCATATATATGGTATTTATGGACACAGGAATGGAGAGAGTAGAGACAGAAGAGTGGAAGACACAGAAGAGTCTTGAATCATTTCATATATCAATGTCAAGTGAAGAAGGAGAAATCAGCAGATAATGCAGTAGGGAGGATATAACAGTTTTGAGGTGACAGCATCCAAAAGTAGAAACTATTTTAAGTAGGCAGATGAGGTAAACTCTTGAATGCTGCTGAGAGGTCAAATAAGATGAAGACAGAAAAGTCATTGGCTGCATGGAGTTCATCGGTCACTTTAATTTTCATAGTCTTCGTGAAGTGGTGGTGACGGAAGCCCAGTGCCTCAGGGTAAAGAAGATAGTGTGATGTGAGGAACTAGATAACTCATAGGAGTGGAAGTTTTGCTGAGAAAAAGAAAAAAGAAATAAGGTGTTAATTGGTGGAGGATGTAGGTTTATGGTGTGGATGTGTGTTTGTGTGTGTTCAAATGGATGATGCTAGATTAGGTTGGTATGCTAATGAAATGGATCCAATAGAAGGAGAAATCAGTTATGAGAAATTCAGGATTAAGTCCTTAAAAACAAAACAAAACAAAAAGTGGTGGGATCCAAATTCAAGATTGGCCTTAGATGGGACTGGGGACACTTTATCCATAGTAACAAAAGGCAAAGAACATGGTCTAGATGCAGATGCAAATAAAGTGGTTGAAAAATAATTGCTCATTTTTTTCTAAATGAAATGTCAGACAAGATTAGCTGTAAGGGAAGTGACTGTAAGAAAGGGTTGGAAAGATCAAAGTTTTGAGAGAAAAGGAACACAAAGCAAATGATATTTTTGGAGCATGGAAAGGGTGGTGAGATCATTTGGGCAGTGTTGTGTGTCTAAGAGATTTGTGATCATGAGTTTGAAGTTAGACTTTCGGAGTCATTGTATATTTTTCTCCAGATTTTTCCAGCAGCTGGAGTAAGCAGAAAAAGTTTAACCAGGAAAGAGTGTATAAGAAATCCTTTTCTTCACAATCTCAGTAATTCTAGCTATTATCAATCTTTAATTTTGTCATTATGGTAGCTAAAAAACAAAATCTCATTTTATTTTAGCTTGCATTTCTCTTACCTCTAGTGAGGTAAGAGTATCTTTTCATATGCTTATCAGTCATTGTATTTCCTCTTCTACAAATTTTTGTTCATATTCTTCATTTATTTTTTTCTGCTAAGTTATTTGCTTTTCTTCTTATTGATTATTAAGATTTATATATTGGATACTAACGTTTTGTTATATATCATGCTCTATTTTCTCTCAGGTTATTATTTATTTTTGATTTATGGTGTCTTTCACTAGATTGATTGTTTGAAGGCATTCATAGTGAAATATATCCATATTTTCCTTTGGAGCTTGTGGGTTTATGGCTTGCTTACTCTTCTCTTTTACCCCACTCGAAGTTTATGAAGTTAATCTCCTATATTTTATCACAGTATTTCTCAAATTTTTAAAGTATTTGATCATTTAATAATTTGAGTTTAATTTTGCATACAGTGTGTGGTGTTATCTAATGGATAACCGATTGTCCAATAAATTTTCCTACTGATCTAAAATGTCACCTTTTCATATTTTAAATTTATATACATATATACGTATGCAAATACATAATCATGTATCTGGATTTTCTTCTGTCCCACTGATTTTCTTGTTGACACCAGTAACTGTTATAACTAATGTAGTTTTGTATCATGTTTTGATATTTTGTAAAGCAAGTCACTCCCTTATTAATCTTCCTTTAAAAACTTTTGTGGGTTATTCTTGCTTATCTCTAGATAAATTTTATAATTTGCTTATCAATCCCAATGAGCCTTACTTGCATTGAATTTACATATTAGTTTGGGGCAACATTTAAATTTTGCTTTGGGAGAGGAAGAGAAAAGCAGAGAGAAAGACACCCTAAGTGGGCTAAAGTGAGCTGATCCTGTGGTCTTTAGACGTGGTTACAGACCCCTCTGGGTAGAAGAGATCCAAAGGCAGGAAAGGGAGACACATCGAGTCAGCTTCATTCCAACCATGTATTTACCAAAGAATAGTCTTGAAGATTCTAAATGCAGCAATTTTGATTAAAACTACTTGCTGGAATGATGTCCAAGAAGTTGTATCACAGCCATTTTTTCCCTCCAAACTGATGTTTACATCTGTTGAAATCAACTAATATTCTCAAATTACTCAGTGATTTGGTAGGAACAAGTTAAAAAGAAAAATAGAAACAAGAAATTGGGGAGAAGAGGCAATAATGGTGATTGTAGGAGAGGAAGTTTATAATTTATCAAAGTAAGAATACTGAAAAATTTTTAAAAAGCTCTATTTTGTGAATATCTTGGATAGAAGAAACACTGTAAGGGAATTAGAGTTTATCCAATAAAAAGAAAGATACTAAGTTACCATCTACATCCCTTCTTCACAGACACATGGGGAGCAGGCATTAGATCTCACCCTTGAAAATCTTAAAACTGAGAGCTCCTTCCTACCTAGTTTAACACAAGAATATCATATGCTTTATTTTCCTAGCTGCAGGAATTTAAGGAGTGCTCCTATGCAAAAGAAGTATTGCAGTCTTGAGCTATATACATCTATCAACTTTTCTTTCATTTTCTTTCCTGTGATGTTTATTTTTCTTTTTGCTTTCTGCAAAAAGAAAGAAAGAATGGAAGAGGGAAAGTTATGGTTAGAATGAAATCTTTAGCAGCATGCAGAGCTGCAGTGTTGCTGCAGGACCTCATTTCTGATGGGGCTAATGGTAGGGAGCTATTTTTAGACAGGCTCTGAAATTTCCTAAGTAACAAGGGTTGGGAAGAACTCTGTCCCTTGCTGCTGCTGGAAATATCCCTAGCCAGCCAGGGGTCTTGCCCCTGATTTCTGTAACTTTGGAGTTCTCAAGTGTTTGAAGGTTCGGAATTATTTTCATTCACATTAACACATATTTCATGGTTGGAGACTTTTCATGAATATTTACCAATCCAATTGTGTATTATATTTTGTTTTGATGATAATGTGTTCTCTTGAAGGGGAGATATTTCATTTTGATGGCTAAGCTTTCTACTGCAACAACTAATGTCTATGCTTAGGCTTCTCATGCTTTGAGATTTACAAGCTTTTTATTATATTTCACTTTTCTGGGTATTGGCCAGAAGCCTAATATTTTCTTCCTTCCCTTTATGTTTGTTCTCTTTTTCCTTCCCTCCAGCTTGACCATCTGTTTCCCTACTTTTGCTTCTGTAGAACCATGGACTATGTACCTAGAGGTTAAACAACACATGTCATCAAAGGATTCAGTTTTTGGAAGTCATCTCTGATCTGTGCAAGTACAGAGTGACTTCTGCAACGTGTTCTACATCTTGTTACCATCTGGGCCTATTACCTCACCTAGAGCACTGCTAACAAGGCCAAGGTCATGGATTCAGACCCTGTATGGTCCAGTTTACTTTACACAGGAAAGAACTCTCTTTTGTGACCACAGTCATCAAGTGCTAGTGGTGGGTTCAACTTGAAAATGAGCCCACACTTCAGGTCCTGGTGAGAGTTGGGTTGGAGTCAGGCTATCACCATTATTCCAGAAAACTTCAAAACATATGTTCTATGGCTAGACAGTCAGCAGGTCTCCTGTCTCAATGCACTCTCTATATTAAGGTTTAGAATAGATAGGTCATGAGCAATCATCTGTTTCCCACATCTAAAGCCACACAGAGAAAGACCCAAAACTTAGTCTAGTCCTCTATGTCATTCTGCCCTTCTATTCATTTTCCCCAATCACATCCCTACAAAGTGGATCTCTGTGGAGTTACCAATCTTGCCAATGGAGATTAAGGGACTGGCACCATTAAATCTGAGGAGGTGAGCTGCCACGTGCAACTGGGAAGAGAGTTGCCATTATATGTGCATGATATTTGAGGACTTTAAAGAGCAGAAATTTTGAACATCTTCTCCATTGGGTTTTGTAATACTAGTAAAATATTTGCAGGATAATTAAAATTGCAAACCATTTCCATATCTTCCATTTCATCTGGTCCATCAGATGTGAGATTGGCTTGACAGGTATTATTACATCATTCAGATCAGATTAACTATATAGAGACCTTTTGGCTTGCCCAAGGTCACACAATCTAGAAGGTCTTTGTACCCTGATCCAGGGGGGTTTCTATGATATCTATGATTTCTATGATTTCTATATTTTATTTCTTGACTTGCACCTGCAGAAATATCTCAACAGAAATTGACTGTATTATTGAAACCATTTCTATTTTATTTTTTGAGTTGATTGGGGAGGGCAGATTTCATACAACTTCTCTAGTCACAATTATATACCAAACCAGATTTATGGATATGACCTCAAAGGAGATAGAACAGATAGTTTTGAAAAATCATCGAGAGCGTTTTTAGGGAGACTATGTCACATGGAGGTTGATAAAGTTTCCAAAATTAGAAAGACTTGCCTTCAAATCCTGGCTCTGCCTTAGTTTATTTTTCAAACAATCCTGCCCTCCATGATTAGCAAATGACCTTGGCGACAGTCTTTCTGAAACTAATTTGCCAAATTGTGTAATAGCCCTGCTTGGAACTGAAATTCCAAAGTAAGAATATTATTAAAGGGATTTCAATTCAGAATCTTGGGAGTAGGAGGAAGCAAGATGTTCTTAGTCTTTATTCCCCCGAGACCAGTGTATTCAACTGTGTGACATTTCTCTTCCAATTAAAGGTATGTCTTATATCCAAAGGGTCTCATTTACATTTTGCTGCTTTGCAAGCCCTAGGATCATCTTATCTTATTTTTGTTACAATATTACATAATGCATTATGTCTTGATGCAATTTAATGCCTCCTGCTGACTACTTAAAATGACTAAACAGAAGGTCAGACTAGATCAGTGAACAGTTATTAAAATGCACAGGCAGCAACACAAAGAGTAGATAATTAGCACTCAATGCAAACCAAAGCCGTGAGAAGTATGGAGAAAAAATATAAACAAGGTGTTTTTCAAATTTTTTGACTGAATCTTTCTCCCATTCATATCGATGACTGTGGATTTAGATCCATCATTAATTTTCCTTTTTGGAATTTGCTTTCATTCTTGTGAAATATTTTATACATACAGAAGAGTGCATAGCATATATGTACAGCTTAAAAAGCAATTACAAAACAACATCTGTGAACCACTCAGACCAAGCAGGGACTTATCCCATGCCTCTCCATAGTCAGAACAGAATCTTCCTTCACCATACAACATCAACCGAAGAAATGTGACCATCTGTCCATGTTCATCTCTATAGATTTATCTTCTTCTAGTTTATCCCCTGAGGACTTTAGTTTAATTTTGTTTAGTTTTGAAATTCATGCAGGTGAATTACACAGTTTTTTTATTTTGTGGCTGCTTCTTTCACTCAATAGTATATTTGTAAGTTTAATCCATGTTGATGGATGTATATGTAGTTTATGTATTTCTATTGTAATACAGTATAATATTATATTCATAGTTAACAATTTTTATATTGATTCTATCCTGAAGCACCTTGGATCATTTCCAGTTTGGGGATATTTTGTATAATATTGCTATGAATGCTACTGTATCGATCTCCCGGCTATGTACTATAGTTTTTTCAGAGTGTATACTTAGGGGAAAGGCATCATAGGGAGGGCATGCATACCTCCAACCGTATTTGGCAATGTTAAACTATTTCCAAAATATTTGCATCATGTTTTTACTCCTGAGAGAGTTCCTATTTTTCTACTTTCTACTAACATTTGAAATTATCAGACTCTGTAATTTTTGCCAATCTTATAAGTATGGCATGGTTTTCCATTGTGGTCTTAATGTGCATTTCCTTGCTTGCTAATGAGTTGATCACTTTTTTTTTTTGGTAGCCATTTGGATTTCCCATTTTATGAAGAATTTATTTAAATAATGTGCCCATTGTCTTTCAATTGGGCTGTTTGTCTTTCTTATTTGTCTTTTCTTGTGGGTTATACATTATATGTATTATTTGAAGTAAGCTCTTGAGGGAGATGAGAGAAATAGCCAGGGCATACCTGAGGGAAGAACATTCCAGGTAATGGAAGAGGTTCAGTGCAAAGGTCCTATGCCAGAAGTCTGCTTGGAGTAAAACGGTGAGAGGGAAATTAGTAGTAGTGAAATCATAAGGTTGATGGAGGGAGGCCTTGTAGGCCTTATAGACATTGTTGGCTTGGACTCTGAATAAAATGGGGAGCGACTGTAGTGTTTAGAGCAGAGGAGTGACATAACCTGACTCCTCCCTCTTTTTAAAAATTAATATACTTTAATTTTTTGAACAGTTTTAGGTTTATAGAGAAGTTGAGTGGATCTAATGTGCTGTTGGGAGAGTTTGTGCTTCTCATCCCTGTAACTACAGGCTCTGCAGGTTAGAGAATTTGGCCCGCAGAGGAGCATGCCATTACAGGCACAATGAGGACTTACTGAGCTATCTGCTGTACCTGCTGTCAGGGCATTCTAGAGTCCTTTATCTAATGACCAGCAGGTAAGAAGAAGAGTAATCATATTGGCAAGAGTAACTGACCTTGAGAGTAGGAAGAGGCCAATGTGGGAAAAGAAGAATATCTGTGGTACCCAGGTGATCCCCCTGGATGCCTCTTCGTTCTCCCTTGCCCCATTGTAACTATGAACGAACATGTGCATCACCCCTGAGAATGGTGACCATGATGACCATGGACTTAGATCCTTCAGAAATGAAGGTTTGGTTTACACTACCAGGTTAGATATCAACACCTGCATAGGCATTACCTGGAGTAGGGGGATTTGGAGTGAATGATAGAGGAGGGAGATGATCAGTCCCAGTGGTGGCCCTGAAACCACCTACAACAATGAGGCTGTAGTTTATCTCATTACATTTACCTTAAAAAAGAGAGGTCAATGGAACCATGAAAAGGTCTTGAGGCATGGATCTGTGCAGAACAATGACAGGGTGGCCATGGAGATTTGCTTCTCCATCTCTCTGCCAGTGGCACTTCTGTGGAAAGCATAGTTAGACAATTATACCTTCAGGTACAACATGGTGTTCACCTTGAAACTGTGCTTCCCCTGGTCTGCTCCCAGCATGATGGGGTTACCAGGGTTGGGACATTTCTGCTTCTATTGGGAAAAGTTGGTTTGGTGAGTGTCCATCAGCCTGCTGTGACATTCTCACAACTGTGTAATGGTCTGAAGAGTATACTACTCAATTCTCCTTTCTTCTTTGTGTTCCTTCACAGATGCCAGATCTATATTGTGGTTGAAAGGATTTCCCAGCCTGATCCAGGGGTCTCTCTTTGCTCCTTCTCAAGCATGTTTCCCAATAAGTCTCTTGCCCATCAAATCTCATTTTGGCATCTGTTTATTTGAAGAATTGAGCCGAAATAAACTATGTTTAATATCATTCTCAACACAGTTTGGTTTGAAATCTACCATTTTGCTATTTTTTGCCAACTTCTTCTATTTGCTCTTTATTCTTTCCCCTTCCTTCCTTTTGAGTTTTAAAAAGTGATTATTTTATTTTCTATACCTTGGTGATTTTTTTGTTTGTCTGTTTGTTTTTTTGCGTTTAACTGTAGTATCATTTGAAAGTTAGGGTTTAACTTTCAAGCAATACTATACCACTTCACGTATGATGTAAAAAATGACAGCAGATGACAGCAGAATACACTGAATTTTTCCTTCCTGTCCTTTGAGCTATTTTCAGACATTTTACTTCTGTATATGAAACAAACTTCACAACACATTGTCATCATTTTTACTTTAAATAGTCAAATATCTCTTACAGATAAAAATGATAAAAATGGCTTTTATACTTATCCACACATTTACCTCTTTCAGTATTCTTCTTCACTTTATGTAGAGCCAATGTCTAGCTGGTAGCATTTTCTGTATTTCTTTAATATTTCTTATAGTGCAGGTTTGCTGCTGATGAATTTTCTCATATTTAGTGTGTCTGAAAAAGTGTTTTATTCTCCTTGACTTTTTATTGTGATAAAATACACATAATGTAAAATTTGCTGTTTTAGCCATTTTTAAGTCTACAGTTCTATGGCTTTGAGTACATTCATGTCATTGTACACCCTTTACCACTATATATCTCCAGATTTTTTGGTCTTCCCCAACTGCAAATATATACCCATTTAAACATGAGCTCCCCATTCTCCTCTCCCCCCAGTCCCTGGCAACCACTATTCTGCTTTCTGTCACTATGAATTTGACTGCTCTATGAACCTCATGTAATTGGAATAAACACATTTCATTTATCCATTCACCCAACAACTTAAATTGTTTTCAACTTTTGGGTATTGTGAATAATGCTTCTATGATGAACATGGATATACAAATATCTGTTCAAGTACTTGTTTTCACTTCTTTTGGGTATATGTTCAGAAGTAGAATTGCTAGATCATATGGTATGTTAATTTTCTAGGGTTGCCATAATAAAGTACCACAGACTGGGTGGCTTAAAAAATAGATATTTATTTTTTCACAATTTCAGATGTTGAAAGTCTAAAATCAAGGTATTGGCAGGGTTGGTTTCTTCTGAGGCTTCTCTCCTTGGCTTGCAAATTGCAGTTTTCTCTCTGTATCTTTCCTTTGTGCCTCTCTATGGCCAAATTTCCTCCTCTTATAAGGTCAACAGTCATCCTGGATTAGGGCCTACCTTAATGACTTCATATTAACTGAATTACCACTTTTAAAGACTATATCTCCAGAAATAGTCATATTCTGAGATACTGGAGGTTAGGACTTCAACATATGAATTTTGGGGGAGCACAAATTCAACCCGTAATACTGTCCTCCAGCTTCCCAAAATTCATATTCTTCTTGCATGCAAAATACATTCACTCCACCCAACCACCCCCCTAAATCTTGAGCCATTCCTGCAGCAACTCTGAAGTCCAGAATCTCATATACATGAGGTGTGGGTGAGACTTGAAGTATGATTCATCCTGAATTCCTCTCCAGTCATGGAACTGTGAAACCAGACAGAAAGTTATATACTTCCCAGATACAATGATGGGATAGGCATAGGATAGACATTCCCATTCCAAAAGGAATAAATTGTAAAAGGCAAAACAGTTATAGGATCTAAAGAGAACCAGAGTACTTTTTGCCAAATTCAATGACACAAAGATTTCCCCTATGTTTTCTTTTAAGTGTTTTATAGTTTTAGCTCTTATGTTTAAGTCTTTGATCATTTTGAATTAATTTTTGTATATGATGTAAAGTATGATTCCAACTTTATCCTTTGCCTGCAGATATCTCAGGTCACCTGTGAACAGGGATAATTTTTTTTTATCCTTCTTTTCAATTTGGATGTCTTTCATTTATTTTTCTTGCCTAATTTTTCTGACTAGGATGTCCAATACTATGTTGGGTAGAAATGGTGGAAGCAGACATCTTTGTCTTGTTTCTGATCTTACAGGAGAAGCGTTCAGTCTTTTACTATTGAATATGACATTGTATGGGTTTTTTAATATAAGGCCTTTTTATGTTGAAGTAATTTCTTTTTTCTTTTACTTTTTTGAGTGCTTTATCATGAAGAGATATTAAATTTTATTGCATACTTTTCCCGCATCAGTTGAGATGAATAATGTGGTTTTATTCCCCTTTATTCTGTTAATGTGGTTTATTACATTGAGTGATTTTTTTTATGTTGAACCATCTCCTTCATATTTTGAAAGATATATTTGTAGGGAATTAATTAAAGTTAACAAGTTTTTTCCCCTTCTAGCACTTTAAGCATGCCATTCTGTTGTCTTCAGGCTGAACAATTTCCTTTTTTTAGTTGAAATATATTGACATATAACATTATATAAATTTAAGGTGTACATGTTGATTTCATATGTTTATATATTGTCATATGATTATCACTGTGTCAATAACTGGCACCTCTATCACATCACATAATTATCATTTCCTTTTAGTTTTTGTAATAATTAAGATCTAGTCTCATGGCAAGTTTGATGATTATGATAGAATATTGTTGTCTATATTTACTATATTGTGCATTAAATCTCTAGGATTTATTTACTACTTATTGCAAGTTTGCACCCTTAAACAATATCTATCCCATCCTTCCACCATTTCCTGGTAACTACCACTTTACTCTCTATTTTTAGGTGTTTTTTTTCCTTTTTTTTCTTTTCGATTTCACGCATAGGTGATATCATACAGTATTTGTCCTTCTCTGTTTGATTTATCTTACATAGCATAAGGTCCTCAAGTTTCATCCTTGTCACAAATGGAAGGATGTCCTTTCTATGGTTGAATAATTCTTTATCCATTCATCCACTGACAAATATTTAAGTTGTTTCCATATCTTGGCTATTGTGAATAATGCTGCAAAGAACATGGGAGTGCAGAAAACTTTTCAAAATACTGATTTCACTTCCTTTTGGTGTATATCCAGAAGTGGAACTGATGGGTCATATGATAGATCCAATTTTATTTTTTGGGGGAAACTTCCTATTTTTTTCCATAGTAGCTGAACCAATTTACATTCCCTCCAGCAGTATGTAAGTGTTCTTTTTTCTCCACATCCTTGCCAAAACTTACATTTTATCTTCTTGATGATAGCCATTCTAACAGGTGTGAGGTGATATCCATAGTGGTTTTCATTCACATTTCCTGATGATTAGTGATATTGAGCATCTTTCCATGTACCTGTTGATCATTCAAATGTCTTCTTTGGAAAAAACATCTATTTAGTTCCTCTGCCCATTTTCTAAATCAAATTGCTTTTTTAAAATGGTTATTGTTGTTATTGAGTTGTGTGAGTTCTTTACATATTTTGGGTATTAACTACCTATCTGATATACAGTTTGCAATAATTTTCTCCAATTCAGGAAGTTGCTTTTACATTTTGTTGATTGTTTCTTTTGCTGTGCAGAAGCTTTTAAGTTTGATGTAATTCTACTTGCTGATTTTTGCTTTTGTTATTTTTAATAGTTTCTAACAAGAAATAAATGGTCAGTTTTATGTCCATTCCTCTGTACATAATGTGTCTTTTTTGTGACTGCTTTGAAGATTTTCTATTTATCACTGATTTTCAGAAATTTGTTTATCATCTACCCTTGTGTGTTTTTCCTTAGGTTTATTCTAAGGATTATTGGATCTGTGGATTTATAGTTTTTTTTAAGATTTTATTTATTTATTTGACAGAGAGAGAGATAATGAAGCAAGAACACAAGCAGGGGGAGTGGGAGAGGGAGAAGCAGGCTTCCCCCGAGCAGGGAGCCTGATACGGGGCTCAATCCCAGGACCCTGGGATCATGACCTGAGCTGAAGGCAGAAGCTTAACAGCTGAGCCACCCAGGCGCCCCTGGATTTATAGTTTTTATAAAACTTGGAAAATTTCAGGCCATTAATTCTTCAAATACTTTTTATCTCCTGTGTCCTTTTATGATTCCCACTTCAATAATGTTAGACGGCTTAATACTGTCAGAAAATAGAGTGAAGTTCTGTTCTTTATTTCTTTCTGTGCTTCATTTTGTATATTTTATATTGCTTTGTCTTCAAATTTACTACTCTGTGTGTCTATCTGTGATTAATTTCATCCAGTGTATTTTGCATATGTGTATATTTTTCTTTTCTCATCAAACATATTTTTTCCTCTTCTTTTGAAGATAAGTCAGGAAATTTTAACACCTACTTTTTCCAAAACAAATTTATTATTTATCTATTTTTATTATGTTATGTTAATCACCATACATTACATCATTAGTTTTTGATGTAGTGTTCCAGGATTCATTGTTTGCATATAACAACAGTGCTTCATGCAGTATGTGCCCTCTTTAATACCCATCACCAGGCTAACCCATCCCCCACCCCCATCCCCTCTAGAACCCTCATTTTGTTTCTCATCGTCCATAGTTTCTTATGTTTCGTCCTCCCCTCCGATTTCCACCCCTTCATTTTTCCCTTCCTACTATCTTCTTCTTCTTCTTCTTTTAACATATAATGTATTATTTGTTTCACAGGTACAGGTCTGTGATTCAACAGTCTTACAAAATTCACAGCACTCACAATAGCACATACCGTTTTCCAGAGTGGCTGCACCAGCTTGCATTCCCACCAACAGTGTAGGAGGGTTCCCCTTTCTCCACATCCCCACCAACATCTGTCCTTTCCTGACTTGTTATTTTTAGCCATTCTGACTGGTGTGAGGTGGTATCTCATTGAGGTTTTAATTTGGATTTCCCTGATGTCGAGCGATGTTGAGCAGTTTTCCATATGTCTGTTGGCCATTGGGTGTCTTCTTTGGAAAAATGTCTGTTCATGTCTTCTGCCCATTTCTTGATTGGATCATTCGTTCTTTGGGTGCTGAGTTTGATAAGTTTTTTACAGATTTTGGATACTAGTCCTTTATCTGATATGTCATTTTCAAATATCTTCTCCCATCCTGTCAGTTGTCTTTTGGTTTTGTTGACTGTTTATTTTGCTGTGCAAAAGCTTTTTATCTTGATAAAGTCCCAGTAGTTCATTTTTGCCCTTGCTTCCCTTGCCTTTGGCAATGTTTCTAGGGGAAGTTGCGGCAGCTAAGGTCAAAAAAGTTGCTGCCTGTGTTCTCCTTTAGGATGTTGACGGACTTCTGTCTCACATTTAGGTCTTTCAACGATTTGGAGTCTATTTTTGTGTGTGGTGTAAGGAAATGGTCCAGTTTCATTCTTCTGCATGTGGCTGTCCAATTTTCCCAACACCATTTATTGAAGAGACTGTCTTTTTGCCATTGGACATTCTTTCCTGCCTTGTCAAAGACTAGTTGACCATAGAGTTGAGGGTCCATTTCTGGGCTCTCTATTCTGTTCCATTGATCGATGTTTCTGTTTTTGTGCCAGTACCATACTGTCTTGATGATGACAGCTTTGTAATAGAGCTTGAAGTCCGGAATTGTGATGCCACCAGCTTTGCTTTTCTTTTTCAACATTCCTCTGGCTATTCACGGTCCTTTCTGGTTCCATACAAATTTTAGTATTATTTGTTCCATTTCTTTGAAAAAAGTAGATGGTATTTTGATGGGGATTGCATTAAAAGTGTAGATTGCTCTAGGTAACATTGACATCTTCATAATATTTATTCTTCTAATCCATGAGCATGGAACGTTTTTCCATTTCTTTGTGTCTTCCTCAATTTCTTTCATGAGTATTTTATAGTTTTCTGAGTACAGATCCTTTGCCTCTTTGGTTAGATTTATTCCTAGATATCTTATGGTTTGGGTGCAATTGTAAATGGGATCAACTCCTTAATTTCTCTTTCTTCTGTCTTGTTGGTGTATAGGAATGCCATTGATTTTTGTGCATTGATTTTTATATCCTGCTACTTTACTGCATTCTTATATGAGTTCTAGCAGTTTTGGGGAGGAGACTTTTGGGTTTTCCACATAAAGTATCATATCATCTGCAAAGCGTGAGAGTTTGACTTCCGCCTTGCCGATTTGGATGACTTTGATTTCTTTTTGTTGTCTGATGCTGTGGCTAGGACTTCTAATACTATGTTGAATAGCAGTGGTGATAGTGGACATCCCTACCATGTTCCTGACCTTAGTGGGGAAGCTCTCAGTTTTTCCCCATTGAGAATGATATTCGCTGTGGGTTTTTCAGAGATGGCTTTTATGATACTGAGTATGTACCCTCTATGCCTATACTCTGAAGAGTTTTGATCAAGAAAGGATGCTGTACTTTGTCAAATGCTTTTTCTGCATCTCTTGAGAAGATCATATGGTTCTTGTTCTTTCTTTTATTAATGTATTGTATCACATTGATTGATTTGCAGATGTTGAACCAACCTTGCAGCCCAGGGATAAATCCCACTTGGTCTCGGTGAATCCTTTTAATGTACTCTTGGATCCTATTGGCTAGTATTTTGGTGAGAATTTTTGCATCCATGTTCATCAAGGATATTGGTCTGTAGTTTTCCTTTTTGATGGGGTCTTTGTCTGGTTTTGGGATCAAGATTATGGTGGCCTCATAAACGAGTTTGGAAGTTTTCCTTCCATTTCTATGTTTTGGAACAGTTTCAGAAGACTAGGAATTAATTCTTATTTAAATGTTTGGTAGAATTCCCCTGGGAAGCCATCCGTCCCTGGGCTTTTGTTTGTTGGGAGATTTTTGATTACTGCTTCAATTTCCTTACTGGTTATGGGTCTGTTTAGGTTTTCTATTGCTTTCTGGTTCAGTTTTTGTAGTTTATACATCCCTAGGAATGCATTCATTTCTTCCAGATTATCTAATTTGCTGGCATATAGTTGCTCATAATATGTTCTTATAACTGTTTGTATATCTTTGGTGTTGGTTGTGATCTCTCCTCTTTCATTCATGATTTTATTTATTTGGGTCCTTTCTCTTTTCTTTTTGATAAGTCTGGCCAGGGGTTTATCAATCTTGTTAATTCTTTCAAAGAACCAACTGCTAGTTTCGTTGATCATTCTACTGTTCTTTTGGTTTCTATTTCATTGATTTCTGCTCTGATCTTTATTATTTCTCTTCTCCTGCTGGGTTTAGGCTTTATTTTATTTCAGTGTTCTTTCTCTAGCGCCTTTAGGTATAGGGTTAAGTTGTGTATTTGAGACCTTTCTTGTTTCTTGAAAAAGGCTTATATTGCTGTATACTTTCCTCTTAGGACTGCCTTTGTGACATCTCAAAGATTTTGAACAGTTATGTTTTCATTTTCATTGGTTTCCATGAATTTTTTTAATTCCTCTTTAATTTCCTGGTTGACCCATTCATTCTTTAGTAGGATGCTCTTTAACCTCCATGTATTTGAGTTCTTTCCGACTTTCCTCTTGTGATTGAGTTCTAGTTTCAAAGCATTGTGGTCTGAAAATATGCAGGGAATAATCCCAGTCTTTTGGTACTGGTTGAGACCTGATTTGTGACCTAGGATGTGATCTATTCTGGAGAATGTTCCATGGGCGCTGGAGAAGAATGTGTATTCTGTTGCTTTGGGATGGAATGTTCTGAATATGTCTGTGAAGTCCATTTGGTCCAGTGTGTCATTTAAAGTCTTTATTTCCTTGTTGATCTTTTGCTTAGATGATCTGTCCATTTCAGTCAGGGGGGTGTTAAAGTCCCCTACTACTATTGTATTGTTGTTGATGTGTTTCTTTGCTTTTGTTATTAATAGGCTGATATAATTGCCTGCTCCCATGTCAGGGGCATAGATATTTACAGCTGTTAGTCTTCCTGTTGGATAGACACTTTAAGTATGATATAGTATACTTCATCATCTCTTATTATAGTTTTTGGTTTAAAATCTAATTTGTCTGATATAAGGATTGCCATCCCAGCTTTCTTTTGATGTCCATTAGCATGGGAAATGGTTTTCCACACGCCTCACTTTAAATCTGGAGGTGTTTTTGGGTCTAAAATGAGTCTCCTGCAGACAGCATATTGATGGGTCTTGTTTTTTTATCCAATCTGATACCCTGTGTCTTTTGATTGGGACATTTAGCCCATTTACATTCAGGGTAACTATTGAAAGATATGAATTAGTGCCATTGTATTGCCTGTAAGGTGACTGTTACTGTATATTGTCTGTGTTCCTTTCTGGTCTATGTTGCTTTTAGGCTCTCTCTTTGTTTAGAGGACCCCTTTCAATATTTCTTGGAGTGCTGGTTTTGTGTTTGCAAATTCCTTTAGTTTTTGTTTGTCCTGGAAGCTTTTTACCTCTCCTTCTATTTTCAATGACAGCCTAGCTGGATATAGTATTCTTGGCTGCATATTTTTCTCATTTAGTGCTCTGAAGATATCATGCCAGTCCTGTCTGGCCTGCCAGGTCTCTGTGGATAGGTCTGTTGCCAATCTAATGTTTCTACCATCATAGGTTACATATCTCTTCTCCTGAGCTGCTTTCAGGATTTTCTCTTTGTCTCAGACTCGTAAGTTTTACTATTGGATGTCAGGGTGTTGACCTTTTTTTTTGATTTTGAGAGGGGTTGTCTCTGCCTCCTGGATTTTGATGCCTGTTTCCTTCCCCAAATTAGGGAAGTTCTCTGCTATAATTTGCTCCAATATACCTTCTGCCCCCTCTCTCTTTCTTCTTCTTCTGGGATCCCAATTATTCTAATATTGTTTCGTCTTATGGTATCACTTATCTCTTGAATTCTGGCCTCATGATCCAGTAGTTGTTTATCTCTTTTTCTCAGCTTCTTTATTTTCCATCATTTGGTCTTCTATATCACTAGTTCTCTCTTCTGCCTCATTTATCCTATCAGTTAGAGCCTCCATTTTTGATTGCACCTCATTAATAGCCTTTTTGATTTCGACTTGGTTAGATTTTAGTTCTTTCATTTCTCCAGAAAGGGTTTCTCTAATAACTTCCATGTTTTTTTCAAGCCCAGCTAGTATCTTTATAATCTTCATTCTGAACTCTAGTTCTGACATCTTACTAATGTCCTTATTGATTAGGTCCCTGGCAGTCAGTAGTGCCTCCTGTTCCTTTTTTTTGAGGTGATTTTTTCCATCTTGTGTTTTTGTCCAGAGGAGAATAGATGGATGAAAGAACAAAATGCTAACAGTGTAACAATGATCCCAGAAAAATATATACTAAACAAATCAGAAGAGATCCGAAACTAGGGGAAAATAGAGGGAAAGAAAGAAAATAGAAAAAGAAAAAGACTAAAAAAAAAAGAATATGATCAAATATGATCAGGCTGGTGCATATATCAGTGCCACACACTAGATTTTGGGCGTATTTTTGTCTGCTGGAAGAAACTGCCTCCAAAAATTTTAATGAAAGAAAAACTTATATATGTACAAAAATAAAGGTAAGTATGATGAAGGGATGGAATATGACTATAATGGTGAAAATTATAAAAGATTTTATAAAAAGAATTGATAAGAAGTTGATTGAAAAAAAAAGAAGAGGAATTAAAAAAAGGGGGGAGAGAATGTGATCAGGCAGAAGAGTAGAACAAAGCCGTACACTAGAGATTTAGGGTATATTTTGGTCTGTTAGAGGAAACTGTATCCCAAAATTTTGAAGAGAGAACAACTTACATATATATATATATACCAAAAATAAGGTTAACTACTATGAAGGGATAGAATATGACTCTAAAAATGAAAAATAAAGATTTTTAAATAAGGGATTGGTAAGATGTTGGTTGAAAAAGGAAAAAGAAAAATTCAATAAAAAAAGAAAATTAAAAAAATTAACTTTGAAAGACTAAAGAATCAGGGGGAAAAAAGCCATTCTGTGGTGTATTCCCCTAGCACTGGTGTTCTGCTGTTCTCATTGATCAGTAAACTTGGTCTTGGCCGGCTGTTCTTGCTGATCTTTTGGGGGAGGGGCCTGTTGCCATGGTTCCCAAATGTCTTTGCTGGTGGTGCAATTGCCCCACCCTTGCTGGGTCCAGGCTAAGTAATCTACTTGGGTTTGCTCTCGGGAGCTTTTGTTCCCTGCAAGCGTTCCTTATAGCTTTGGAGGACGAAAGTGAAAATGGCAGCCTCCCTATCTCTGCCCCAGAGGAGCCGAGAGCTTGGGGCCCCACTGCTCAGTGAGGCCCCAGAAAAAGCAGTCAATCACTCCCAACTCCCCTTTCCCCAGCCGCACTCCATGCTCACCTGGCCTGTGACCGAGCATTTCTATCTCTGGCAGATGACCCCCTGTGGAGTCTCCAAATCCAGCAGTTCCCTGCGGTGTGCTCCAGCACAGCTCCTCCCCAGGGGTAGAAAGGGACTCCCCCCAGATCTTCCGCTTGTTGGGTCCCTGCTGGAAGAGCAGTGGCCCTACTGTGCCGTGGATCACGGTTTATGGCAACCCCGAGCTGATAGCCCACTCCTCAGCTCCATCTCTGCAGCCAGCTTCCCCGCTCCGAAACCTGGGAGCTCTGCCACCCTCAGGCACCCCCCCGTCTTTCTGTGACCCCGAGGGTCCTGAGACCACATTGTCCAGTGAGGGTTCCACCCCCCCACTTAGCCACTGGAGCGACGTCCCTCAGCGGATCCGACTTCTAAAAGTTCCGATTTTGTGCTCTGCTGCTCTATCACTTACCAGAAGTGGCGGATGGAGCCCCCCCTCCCTGCTATCATTCTTCCTGAATATCGCCTCGGATTCATTTCTCTGCACGTCCTACCTTCCAGAAAGTGGTCGCTTTCTTCGATCTCCTGTTGAGTTCGTAGGTGTTCAGAATGGTTTGATCCCTATCTAGCTGAATTCCTGGGACCAGATGAAATTTAGGTCTTCCACTCCTCTGCCATCTTGCTCCTATCGATTTTATTGTTTCTTGAAAAGTGTTTAATTTCCCTCTCTAGCTTAGTTAAGTTACTTGGAGACAGTTTGAAACTTTTGAAACCTAAGTTTACACTGTTAGGGCGTGTCCGGAGCAGCCTTTAATGTAGGAATAACCTAACCCCACTAGTAAGATGATTGGATTCTACTTTATATTCTAGATATTATGAAGTCTTTCCACTCTGGCTGATGGAAAATCAACTATTCCCTATCTTTTATGAACTTCCAGAATTGTTCCGCTTACTGCCTCCCTGTTGTAGTTTCCTCTCATCCATGCGCTGAACAGTCCACAGCAAAAGACCTGAGAGAGAGCCTCTGCAGGTTTCCAGAGTTCTCTCTCCATGTAGCTTGTTCGTCTGTAGCTCTCTGCCTCACAAATTCCAGATACCTTGGACAGCTTAAACCCTGAACTGTCTTGTGAACTTGGTGAGAATACTGGGCTGCTTAGGATACCCTTCTGTGTACTAAGGCTTGGAAAATCTCCTCAGATTCCAAGCTGGTAGAGGCATAAACTTCACCTTGTTTTTTTCTCTCCTCTCAAGGTTCACAGTCCCACACTGTTTTCCAATTCTTTTAAAAATATTATTTCATATACATCTTTCAGCCTTCTAATTGTCTAAGATAGGTGGGTAAATGTCATCTCCATTACTTCAACTGGTCAGAAGTAGAAGTCTTCCAAGTTCTTTGTTTTCTAACTCATTAATATTTCTTTTTTGACTCAGAGATTATTTAGAAGTGTGTGGTTTTTTTTTTTTGTATTGTGGTAAGACCACCTAACATGAGATTTACACTCTGAATAAAATTTTAAGTGCACAATACAATATCATTAACTATAGGCACAATGTAGAGTAGATCTCTATATGGAAGTGTAATTCTAAATTTTCAAATAGATGGTGATTTTCTAGATAGGCTTTTAAAATAGCATAAATACATATTTTAATTAAACTTTGATTAAAGTGTGTGATTTTAATGCTTTAAAATGTGTTGAGACTTGCTCTTTGGTCAGTTAGACCAAGTGTATCAATAGTGTTCATTTTCTTAAAGTTTGCTATTTTTTCTGTATACTTATTCTATAATAACTGAGAGAAGAATGTTGAAATCTTCAAATATAATTATGAAATTGTCTTTTTCCCTTTTTAAATCTATCATCTTTTGTTTTATGCATTTTAAACACTGTTATTGGATACAAATTCAGCTAAAATTGTCATGTCTTCTTGATAAATTGGTTCTTGATAAATAAAAATGTCCTTTATTTCTGCTAATAGTTCCTGTTCTAAAGGCTATTTTTCTGATTTTCATATATCTAGTCTAGCTTTCTTTTAATTAATATTTACACAGTCTTTATATTTTCCAGTCTTCCACCTTTCACTTATCACTTTTTAAAAAATTTTGAAGACTGTGTATAGCTGGATCTTTTTTTTTTTAATCCAATGTGATAAGGTCTTCCTTGTAGTGGGAGTATTTAGAATGTTTATATTTAATGTAAGTATAGATTTGTTGTGAATAAATCTACCATTTTTCTATTTTTTTTCTAATAGTGGCATGTTTTCTTTATTTTTTGACCTACTTTCCTATATTTTGGATTAATTATGTTCTTGAAAATACTATTTTATCTTCACTTGTCTTATTTTATATCCTTTTTTCTTCTGTTGTAGTTTTCAGTGGTTGCTGTAGGATTTATAATACACATTTGTAACACATCAGTCTACCTTCAAAGTATATCATAAAACTTCATATAAATGTAAGAAACTTACAACATTCCTTCCAATTCCCTAGGGTGATACATTGAGACTTATTTGTCATACATTTTCTTCCACTCTGTATAAACCTACAATATTCTTATCATTTTGCTTTAATCAAGTTTTGAATAAAATTATAAACCAGGAAAAATATTTTATATTTGCCCACTTATTTCCAGCACGCTTTATTTATTGTGTAGGTAAAATTTCCATTAGTGTTATTTTCTTTTTGCATGAAGAATTTTGTTTAATATCTTTTATATTACAGACTTGCTGGCAGTTAATTTTATTAACATTTTATAGGTTTCTAGTTTGGCATATTCCCTTTTAGTACTTTTAAGATACTAATTAATTATCTACTCGTTCACATAGTTTACATAGTTTACATAGTTTACATTGTTACACAGTTCTGACAATATAACTGCTGCATTCTTATTTTTTATTTTTATTTTTTGGGGAGCACAACATGCCTTTTCTTCTAATTTCTCTTAAGGTTTTATCTTAACTGGGTTTTAACAATTTCATTTTGATGTTCATTGATGTGATTATTTTAGTGTTTATTCTGTTTAGGGTTTGTTGAACTTCTTAGAACTATGGTTTTAAAATTTTCCTCAATTCAGAAAAAATTTGGTCATTATTTATTTAAATATTTTTATGTTCTTCCCTTTCTCTATGATTCTAATTCCATCTATATGAAGCCATATTATATTGTCCTACAGATCACCCAGGTTTTATTTTAAAAATATTTTTCCCAACTGTGCTTTCATTTAGATAATTTCTATTACTATGTCTTCAAGTTCTTTGATCTTTTCTTATACAGTATCTAATTGGTTATCAATCCTTTCTAATGTTTCATTTTAGAGTGTATTTTTCATTAACATAAATTTGATTTGGATATTTTCTACATCTTCCATATTTTTCTTACAATATTCATGTTTTCTTTACATCCTTAAGTATATGGAACATATTTATAATTAGTACTTTAATGTATTTGTCTGCCTATTCCATCACCCTATTATTTCTGGGTCTATTTCTATTGACTGTGGAACTTTTTTTTTTCTGTTTTCCACAGAGATTTTTATTTTTGATTTGCATTGCTTAGTGCTGGATTTTGTTGTGTTCCTTTAAAGAAGATTGCCTTTTTATTTTGTCACAGGCAGTTAAATTACATGCACATTAAAAGGTTCAGTTTGAATCTTTTAAAATTTGTTTTTAACCTCTTTTAGGGTAGGTTTAGAGCAGACATTATTGTAGAGCTAAGTTAGTCTTCTTCTCTTTTCTTTTTTTTTTCTTTTCTTTTCTTTTCTTTCCTTTCCTTTTCTTTTTTTTTTTTCTTTTCTCTTTTCTTGATTTGGGCCTTCATGGGTCTCTACTGAATAGTTCATATGTTCAACAAAATCTCTCCATCCCTGCTAGAGGGAATTTGAGTGATTCAGTCCGAGATGACCTCTGGAAATTGTTAATCTTCCCAGTAATAGTTATATCCTTGAAAGTTGTTCTCCTCCATCCTTGCTGGGTTTAACCTTACACATGTGTATAAGGATATTCAATCAAAGACTCAAAGGGAGTCTTTGGAGCTATTTGTCTGTGTAACTTCCTCTTTTCAGGCATTTTCCTTTGCAATGATAACTGGCTCAGCCTCACCAAACTCCAATTTCTTAATCTCAAGCAAGATTGTTGAATTCAGTTTTCCCACTCCTTGGTCCCCATCCAGGATTACCTTAGGCAGAAAATGTTTTTCTGCTTTTTTAGAATCACAGTCTTGTAATGCCTGCTGTTCAATATCTAAAAATTGTCACTTTCTATGTTTTTTCCAGTTTTCTAATTGTTTTTAGCAGGAGGGAAATTCTTGATTATTTTATTCTTTCATATTTGGAAATGCAAGTCCTCTGGGTGTTTTCCATTTTTCTCTTCTCTTTTCTTCATATGAACTGCTAATTTGAACTTCTCTTATTCTCTTCTTGGGAAGCTGTGTTTTAAACTAACAGTTAGGACTTTAAATATATTTCCACGAATGTTTGTTTTGTTAGTTTTAAACCATTCTTCTAGCCTGTTGAGTTCTTTTTGATTTTGTTATCCATGATGTTAATTTTCTTTTTCAGATACTTTCATCCTCAAACTCTTTTATATATCTTCCTTATAATAATTCAAATAGTTGCTAAAATGTTATTGAACAATGAAGTCTAGCATTTTGGCTAGCTGATAGATCAATAAAAAATTTTGTACCTGGTTTAACTATAAATTATCCTGTGGTGAAGCAGTCCCTAAGCATCAGGCAGTTGCTAGGTTTTCTTGCCACATTTCCATAAATTCCACTGGTAAGAAGAAAATGAGCCCTAATGGATTTTATATGGTTTATTATCCAGCAGGAAACATGAGCTTTGTCTTCACATCAGTTCTCCTTGCATCTCTAATCTCATTGGAAGTGACATAGAGTGGGGCAAGTGAAATGCTATATACAGTGAATCTGTATCACACCTGAGGAGTACTCAGTTTAGGAAATTACTAATGTTACAAAAGACTTCCAGCAAATCTGCACATTATCCCCTCCAGAGACATTATCTTTATTACCCTGGAATATAAATAAATCTACATTAGGGATAGGAGGGATGCTGTATTATCCTGGAATATAACATTATACAAACATTATTAAATGGGCTGTAAATACCTTTGCTTAAAAGACTTAGAACATTTAGTAATGCCAGAGATGCAGAGAGAATTGTATCCTAATAGAAACACATAAACCTGTAATTGCAGTTCAGTTTATACTCATGTAATGTTAGGACAAGAATCACATATACTCAAAATTATTCTTGAATAGTCCTTAAATGATGCAAAAACATTATATATAGAGAATTGTATATAAAATCCCACATAGAAATGTGTAAGCCAGATAAGATGAATGATGAGACCATGAGGATGGATGCTATACACACTCTGATAATTGGTATTCCTCTCCACCTGTTACTATTACATTTATTTTTCTCTTTTGCCTGGCATTGAATTTGAATATTTTAATTATGCACATGATAAAATTTTAGTGTATTGCATATGTTTTCATTTATTCTGTAAAGATATCATCTAAAAATCATTTTCTACTATACTTATTGAATTTTCCTGACTTTACAGTTTGGAGGTCAATAATTAGTAAGTGCAGGGGCACCTGGGTGGCTCAGTCCGTTCAGTGTCTGCCTTTGGCTCAGGTCCTGGGATCGAGCCCTGTGTCGGTTTCCCTTGCTCAGTGGGAAGTCTCCTTCTCCCTCTCCCTCTGCCTCTCCCTCTCCCTCTACTGCTCTGCCTGCTTGTGCTCTCTTGCTCTGTCTCTCTCTCTCTGACAAATAAATAAATAAATAAAATCTTTAAAAAAATACTTAGTAAATGCAATCAGTTTTACATGACTTTTACTTAGTTAATTCACAACGATTCCTAAGGACAACTATTTTTTTTTAAATAAATGCTTAAAAACTGTGAATATAAATTATTATCTTTTGTATTTTATGGGACATTTACTTTAACTTCTTTGAGATTTGATTACTGAAATCAACTGTTTGTGCCAGCTAGTTTCAAGAGCAAAACCTTTAATCCTCTGTAATATAGTAGGGGTTCCTCTGTTTTCCTACTTCATGATGAACTAGCAAAAAAGTGATAGTCATAGTATGAATTTGTGAATAAGGACCAACTATCCTAGTTGTTTTTGAGAAGGTTTAGCCTTGGCATCAAATTTTCTTACTTGAATTTCTTCTCCAATTAACAATTTTGGAAACATCAAAGAAGATAGTGAAAACTCAGAAAACATTTATGTGATGATAATGCTGCTTAGTATTCTAGTCAAGTAACTTACCTTTTAAAGAGTTATCATGGCATTCATATCATTGTACCTTCAGTGAAATCCTACTATATTTAGGGCCTAAGTGCTGAGGCATTAAAAAAAAAAAAGGAAAATGGCAAGTTAAGCAACAGTAAAGTGTTTGAATAATTCAAGACAACAATAAAAGAAATGTCACAGTGCGTAATAGTCAATGAATTGCTCAGCCAATAATTTCTGTCAGAGCTCAGATGCTTAATGGCTCTGATTTCAGGCAGGAATGGATGGTGGGTGAACCGTTGTTAATAAAAAGTGTAGAAGGAGGGAAGAACAAAGGGACAGTGAATGAACCCTTTTGAGGGGCACATGGCTTTAAGAGGAAAAACAAAATAAGGAAAAACAGGAGGAAAGCTTGCAGTCAAATTGTTCAGGGCCCTAAATACCATGCTAAGCAGCAGGAACAAGTAGGCCAACAGAGAAGTCTCATTAGGCAGTGGGAAGAGGAGAAAGCTGTGAGTAATCAAGGTTAATGACTTTTGTCCTGTCACACAAGCAATAGAATAGCCCAGTGTAGTAAAGTGAACACTGTCAAAATGGAATCCCCAAGAGGACAACTATTTATCTTCTAGCTTAGAGGGAGTTCTTTATTCCATACACCAACTTTTGCTAAATTTCCTAAATACTAGGGTCCTAGGAGCCTGGAGGGAAAGGCACACAGCTGGGAAACTGAGTCAATAATATAGTTTTAAGTCATCGAGGTCTCCCTTTCCTTAATCTTCTGGAAGTCAGGGCTCAGATTTAGAAAGCTGTTTTGCATATTATGTCACAGTGAAGTCTATATTCAAAAACAGAGAGCAGAAGAGTTGAGAGGGTGTTGCCATTTTGGAAAAGGCATTAGGAAAGATCGCACTGAGAAGGGGGCACTTGTGGAAAGACAAGAACATGAGAGAACAGCTACAAGTCATGTACATGATGGGAAAAGCAAGCACTGAAGGCCTAAAGCAAGAGCAAATCTGCTTTTTCTGGGTAACAGCAAGAAGGCCAGTATTGAGTGGGTGAGTGAGAGAGTGGTTAGGAAGTGAGATCAGGGAAACAGGGAACAAGGGGGATCTGGTAGAGTCCCAATTACAGGTCTCAATAATGACTTTACTCTGAAGGAGATGGGAGCCCCTGGAGAACATCAAGTAGGAAAGTGACATAATTTATATTTCACTGCATCTAAGACCTTCAATTTTAAGACCCATCATTATTTTATGTACCACTCAAAGAAAAAAAAGTAGCCATTTAAATGATGGCACACACAAAAAAATGATGGCGCAAAGCTTCCTTTTTGTTGATTGTAATCTTCACCCTGATTTCAGAAATCTTCAAATTAAAAAAAAACTGTTTTGGAAATATGTAATGCAATGCTTTTTCCAAATTTCCTTCTGTCTGCTTAATTGAGAATAGATTATAGGGGAGGCTATTATAACAAAACAGGGAAGAAATAATGGTGCCTTGACCAGATGGGTATATGAGAAATGGCCAGAGTTCAGATATACTTGGAGGAAGAGAAAAAGAAGCTGCCTAGTTTTTAGTCAGAGCAACAAACTGTCATTTACTGAGGTGGGGAAAACTAGGGGAGGAATAGATTTTGTGGGCAACAGTCAGAATTTTGCTTTAGGTATGGTAAAATTGAGAGTCCTTTTAAACATCCAAAGGGAGATATTGAATAAGCAATGATACTACACACACACACACACACACACACACACACACACACGAGTCAGTCCTAATTAATGAAGTCTGTATTTTAAATTTGCCTAGTCACAAATATTGATTTGTAACTCTCAAATTAATGATCTCTGTGCATTCATTTTCATGGTCATTTATGACATGTGGGGGAGAACAGTGAAAAGTTTGAGTTGCTTAACATTTATGTTCCCAGCCGAGGTTGAACAAGACAACACTGCCTTCTTGTTTCAGTTTTCATATTGTAAACAATTTTTTGTGGTCTGTTTAGTGCTACAGTTTTTGCATATGTGTGCTTTTTGTTGGTAATTTTGCTATTTTAAAATGGCTCTCAGGTGTAGTGCTGTCCTGTCCGGTGTTGTTAAGTGTAAGAAGGCTGTGATGTGCCTTATGGAGAAAAGACGTGTGGTAGAGAAGATTTTTCAGGCAGGAGTGATAATGCTGTTGGTCATGAATGCAAAGATAACGGATCAACAATATGTGTTAAATAAGGAAACATAAACATGTATTAAACAAGGTTATGTACTGATAAGTGATTAAAATGCTATGACCAGAAATTCCCAGGAACCTGTCTGTATTTCTGCTAGGAGTAATGTTTCAGTATTTGCTAATTCAGTGGTTGTGGTGACTTTATAGAACATAATTACCACAAATAATGAGAACTGACTATTTATATCTATCATCTATCTATCTATCATCAATCATCTATCCTCTATGTATGTATGTATTTATCATCATCATCTATCATCTCTCATCTATCTATCTATCTATCTATCTAAGAGTTCACGATGATATTAAGGCTAGACTGGGAATCATCAGTACCCAGGTGATGGGTATTAAGGAGGGCACATGTGGTGATGAGCACTGGGTGTTATACGCAACTAATGAATCATTGAGCACTACCTCAAAAACTAATGCAGTACTATATGCTGGCTAACTGGACATAATAAAAAAAAATCAAAAATAAAACATAAAAAAACTCAAAAAAATCCCATCATCACATAATTTACAAAGATTTGAAAGAAACAATTCACCATCATCTAGATCCGTTTTTCTTAAAGTATGGTCTATGAATTGTTTATGGTAATATGTAAGGAGATACCCACAGAAATTGAGAGTAAGCATTTAGAAACTTGTATAGCACTTGACAAAGCAATATTGTGTCTATTGGATATTGGGGAAAATAGTCCCACACCACACATACTTTGAGGAACGCTACTCAAGAAAGTAGTTCCATCTATTCTGCCCTACTTTTCTAAATGTCAGGTAGCTCTGAACCAAAGATTAGCATGAGAATTTTTCTAAATAATGAGTAAGGGAGGGAAATCAGAGGGGAGACGGACCCTGAGAGACTATGGACTCCGGGAATCAAACCGAGGGTTCTAGAGGGGAGGGGGGTGGGGGGATGGGTGAGCCGGGTGATGGGTATTGAGGAGGGCACGGACTGCATGGAGCGCTGGGTGTTATGCACAAACAATGAGTCATGGAACACTGCATCAAAAACTAATGATGTGATGTATGGTGACTAACATAATAAAACATTTTATAAAAAAAAAGAGTATCTATTTAAAAAATAAAAAGAATGAATAAAAAATAAGTTTAGAATAAAAAAACGAAAGCCAGTGAGATAAAAAATTAAGACATGTAAACTAAGACTTACTATTCAACCTGTGGTCTGTAGACCAGCAGAATTGGCATAATCTGGGAGCTTCCTTAAAAGGCAGTGCTCCCCACCCTGCCCCAGATCTACTGAATCAGAGCCTGCATCTTAGCAAGATCACCAAGTGATCCACATGTACATTCGATGTGTGGTAAGTGCTGAGTTAGAGGTGTAAGATTATGATCAAGTATTAAATTTACATGGTTAAGTTAGTGGTCTTAGAAATGAAGAGAGAAGGAAAAAGAGCTCAGTGGTGATTGGGGTGGAAATGTCAAGAAGTCAAAACACCACCAGGATCAGAAAATAATGGAAATCTATGTGGGTGTTTGTGCTTGGCAGCAGATATATGATTTGTTTTACTGGTAAGGAAAAAGGTGAAGACCCCTCAGTCCTCTAAATGTGCAGAGTTGGCCAGGCAGATAGCTACAAATTCTCATCAGAATCTCCCTGACTCAAGCTAGAGAGGGGGATTTGTGCTCTTCTCATGCTCTGGGCTCAGAGGTACCTGGATTTTGTTGGCTAGCAGGATCTTTCTTCAGCTTATTTAGTGATGAAGCATTTTACCTACCCATCTTCACAGGTTTTTTAATACCTGACCAGAGAGGAAGAAAATATTAAGATCTTATTAACTTTTTCTTTTTCATTATTAAAAATGTATAGGATTTCTTGTAGTTGGAAACTAAAAATTCTCCTTGGTATGTTAGAACTCTTGATACTTTTTATCTTTTTGTCCCACATACCATTCACTAGAAATAGCCCATTTGGTTTCTGACACAAGAGAAAGGGAGTGTGTGTGTGTGTGTGTGTGTGTATTACAAAAATTTAAAATGTTGGTGTGGAAAGAAAAGCTTTAGAGTGTGGATCATAAAATAGTGAATTCTGGATACTACTGTCTAATAACTGGCTTTGTAGCTGTTAGTCACTTACTCCTGCACCTTTATTTTTAACATCTGTAAGACAAAGAGTTAGACTAAATAATCTCCGAAGTTTGTGCTGACATTTCTGTGATGTGCTATTAGGCAAAGATCACCATCTCCTTTTGTTGCTTTTGAGATAATTATCTCATTCTAAGAGGCCCATCTCTGAGTAAAAGTCAGTATCATTGAATGTCTAGATGTATAAGACTCAGAGACAATTATATTTTCTAATTTATGAGATTGGTGAAAAGAGGCAAGTTTCCACTGAAGGGTATTTAGTGATCATGGTGGCTGGGTTTGAACAAAGCCTTTCAAAGGAGACCAACAAATTTCTATTCCCAAGGCAGTGGGAAAATAGTTTTAGGACAACTTCTATCATCTATTCTAATCAAATCTTTATTGTCTTTGGACAAACATTCTGTCTTGGAGGATCCTGGTTTATGTCTCTGAGGAGGTGATGTTGTGGGCAATTAAATTAAATTCAAATATACTTATTAAATACTAATACATGCCAGTGGCATTATCTTTTAAAATAGGACCTACTTCACAATGGTTTGGAAAATCAGAGTGTCTCTGTTAGCAGAATGGTCAAGTTGGATTTACTCAATGTGACACTGATTATCTTAATCAAAAAGAACATATGTTGTCAGGATTCTCGGAAGGAAGGCAGGGGGAGCATAAATGCTCAGCTCCCAATCCTTCCCCTCCCACCAGAAGTGGCTGAAATGAGCAAAGAAATATAAGAATAGAAGAAAACCAGGATCAGTGATGTAAACTAAGAAGGGGTGTCATTCATTACCACAAAAGGCAAAGAGTCTCTGCTGGTTCTCAGGCAATTGGAACCAGTATGAAAGCAGTCAGATGTTTAACTCACACGTCTTCCCATGGAAAATGTTGGGAAGTCACAAGGAACTAAAATAGACATAAGGCATGGAATTGTGTGGGGAGGGTGTGGGAGATAGAGAGGGAGGGAAGAAGGCAGGGAGAGAGAGAGAGATTGCTCCATGTGAACACTTTTCACGTCCAGAAATGGCTATACTTGGCCATTTCAGGCGAGGCTGCCAAGCTAAACAAAATTTGTGGAATTGCTTCTGACTCAGTTTCTTCCAGAATGTTTCAGGGCTCAACTTCATGCTGTAGGGATTGTTCTTGGACACCACATGCTATCTCCTGATGGGACAGGCAGTGATACCAGTCAAGTCACAGAGTGTTTCTCAGCTGGAGGCTTGGTTTGGAGAGAAACTAGATGTAGCAATCCTCCCTGGTATAATATTTTCAGTAAACACATAGAAGAAGCCATGTAGAGACAAAATTTACCTGCTAGGGTGATCCTCAGCATCAGGTCCCTCTCTGTCTTTCTTGTACTGCTAGGTCATGGAACCAGAAAAATTTGAGTAAGCTGACATCATCCTACCTCCAGGCAAAGATGTGGGAGAATTCTAATGCAAGTTGGAGAAATAACATGGAGAGTCAGAAAGAAACTACCTACCCTCCTTTGAGATAAATGCCAGGACAGGCCAGTCCTAGTTTTATTCAATGATGAAAAGTAGATACCTAAATTAAAAATAATACATAGTCCAATAATTCTAGATACTATTTTTAAAAGAGGTGTCTATGGGGCACCTGGGTGGCTCAGTCAGCTAAGCATCTGACTCTTGGTCATGATCAGGTCATGATCTCGGGGTCTTAAAATCCAGCCCCGTATCAGGTTCCACACTCAGTGTGGAGTCTGCTTGAGATTCTCTCTCCCTCTCCTTCTGCCCCTTGCTCTGCTCATGTGCTCTCACTTTCTCTCTAAAATAAATAAATCTTAAAAAAAAAAATAAAAGAGGTGTTTGTGTATGTGTGTGCATGTGGGGAGAAGAAGGAGTGGAATTTTGAAGATTGGATAGAAGTGAGAAGTAAAGGGATAGGAACTATAATTGGGATAAGAGAGAAGAACTTGGGAGAGCTAATGATCACAGAAATATTGATGGAATTTTTTTTCATGAAATGATTACTGGAAGTAGATCTAAAGTGAAAAGATAATGACATCAACAATGGAATGAAAGAGAAGTTCTTGGAGTGAGTCTGACTTACCCCTGGCAGAACAGCCTTTTGGAAGTGCTGGATTCCTCATGGATGGAGATATGGTTGAGACCAGTTTGGTCACTCCTTACCTGTGAGGGGAGGTGATGGCCTCCACCAGCCTCTTCGGCAGTTTTATTGTGAAGTTTGCCTATTGAATCAGGGGGTATATATCCTTAAGGCAAAGAAACAGCCATAGAATTGGGGGATGGAAGCTGGGGATGAGACAATGGGGAAGGGAGTGTGGCAGTGATTCCTGGCTGGATGCACTTTCCAGGTGAGAACACAAAAACAGAGATCCATCCAACTAAGAAAACAAAAACAAAATCAAACCAAAAAGAAGGGATACAAACAGATAAACAAGAATGCTGGACTTGCAAAAATAATTTGTCATTATTATAAAAGACTAAAACAATGAAACCAAAGCAACTGTAACTTTTGGAATATCAACCTGCTTAAGAAACACCCTGAGTAAGAACTTCTTTGACCTGGTGGCACCAAGCTATGAAATTCCTTTATTAGAACAACCCATTACATTTAGGAGAGAAAGAAATAAAGAAAATGCTTTGGTTGGAATGAACTACAGGAAATTGATTACTGAATGATTACTTGCTTATATAATACAATACTATACAGTCATATATCATGGTTCAAAAGAATAGGTAATAAGGGAAATTATGATATATTTTAAGTGAAAAAGCACATTACAAAACAATATGCAGTTTTGTGTATTGAATCTTCATCCCCTCACTTCCCAACCACTCCTATCTATCCACCTTCCTATTTTATCTTTCTTTATCAAGAGAGATATCATAGCATAATGAGAGGATGGCCCGTAGCATCACATCTCCTTGGGTTTATATCCAAGGTCTATTTGAGAGAAATTTCTTAAGCTTTCTTTGCTTCTGTTGTTTCATTTTAACATGTAAATATTAATAATATATATCTCATATGGCTGTTGTAAAGTAGAAATTATTTAAACTGTGTAAAACCCTTAGCAGAGTATTTAGATACTATGCAAGCATATTAAATGTTAATTTTAATTATATATTACACAAAAGTGTGAGAAAAAGTTGAATATATATATAGTTATTGTATCTTGGTGGTGACATCATATGAATACAACAAATTGTGGCTATATGAATTCCTTAATACTTTTTATATTTTCTAAGCTTTTTTTTTTTTTAAAGATTTTACTCATTTATTTGAGAGAGAGAGAGAGAGAGAGAGAGAGAGAGAGAGAGAGAGCACAGCAGGAGAGTGAGAGGGGGAAGCAGACTCCTGCCAAGCAGAGAGTCTGATGTGGGGCTCGATCCCAGGACCCTGAGATCATGACCTGAGCTGAATGAATATACATGACACTTGACAGTGAGCCACCCAGGTACCCCTATTTTCTAAGCTTTCTACAATAAACATGCATTTCTTTATACTAACAAAAGTAAATAGGATACATATATGAAAAAACAGAAAGATAACTCTTGGATTGGGTTAAAAATATTATTTATAAGCATACTATTTATAAGAGCCAAAAATTATTGACTCCAAAAGATTAAAAGTAAAAAGTTGTAAAAGGACATATAAATCAAAGGTAGTAAACAATGCATTGGTTGCCACATCAACATCATAACTTTCAAAGATAGGGACATAGAGGAACTTTTATTATTTTTAAATTTTAATTCTGGTGTAGTTAACATACAGGGTTATATTAGTTTCAGGTATACAATATAGTTATTTAACAATTCCATACATTACCTGGTGCTCATCATGCCAAGTGCACTCCTTAATCCCCATCACCTATTTCCCCCCATCACCCCACCACCTCCCGTGTCGTAACCATCAGTTTGTTCTCAATAGTTAAGAGTCTATTTCTTGGTTTTTCTCTCTCTTTTTCCCTTTGCTCATTTGTTTTGACTCTTAAATTCCACATATGAGTGAAATCATATGGTATTCATCTTTCTCTGACTGACTTATTTCACTTAGCATTATACTCTCAGCTCCATCCATGTCCTAGCAAGATTTCTTTCTTTTTTATGGCTGAATAATATTCTATTGTATATATGTACATATATACAATATAATATTCCATTATTCCATATATATATTCCATTGTGTGTATATATATATTATATATACACATATAATATATGCGTGATATATATATGTATATATATATATATATATATATATACATACACAATATAGATGAATATACTGCTCCTTCTTTATCCATTCATCCATCCATGGACACTTGGGCTGCTTCCATAATTTGGCTATTGTAAATAATGCTGCTATAAACATAGGGGTGCATGCATAACTTTGAATTAGTGTTTTTGTGTTTTGGGGGTAAATACCCAGTAGCACAATTACTGGATCATGGGGTAGTTCTATTTTTAACTTTTTGAAGAAGCTCCATACTCTTTTCCACAGTGGCTGTACCAGTTTGCATTCCCACCAACAGTGCAGGAGGGTTCCATTTTCTCCATATCCTCACCAACACCCATTGTTTCTTGTGTTTTTGATTTTAGCTTTCTGACAGGTATGAGGTGATATCTCATAGTAGTTTTGATTTGCATTTCTCTAATGGTGAGTGAATTTGAACATCTTTCCATGTGTTTTGTTGGCCATCTGGATGTCTTCTTTGGAGAAATGTATGCTCATGTCTTCTGCCCACTTTTTAACTGTATTATTTGTTTTTTTGGTGTTGATTTGTGTAAGTTCTTTATATATTTTAGATACTAGCCCTTTACTGAATATGTCATTTGCAAATATCTTCTCCCATTCTATAGATTGCCTTTTAGTTTTGTTTATCATTTCCTTCACTGTGCATAAGCTTTGTATTTTGATGCAGTCCCAATAGTTTGTTTTTTGCTTTTATTTCCCTTGCCTCAGGAGACATAGAAAAATGTGGCTACAACAGATGTCAGAGACATTACTGCCTGTGCTCTCTTCTAGGATTTTTATGATTTCAGGTCTCACTGTTAGCTCTTTAATCCATTTTGAATTTATTGTTGTGTATGGTGTAAGAAAGTGGTCCACTTTCATTCTTCTGCATGTTGTTGTCCAGTTTTCCCAACACTGTTTGTTGAAGAGACTGTATTTTCCCCATTGGATATTCTTTCCTGCTTTGTCAAGATTAACTGACCATATAATTGTGGGTTTATTTCTGGGCTTCCTATTCTGTTCCACTGATCTATGTGTCTATTTTTGTGCCAGTACCATACTGTTTTGTTTACTATGGTTTTGTAATAGAGTTTGAAGTCTGGAATTGTGATGCCTCTAGCTTTTCTCTTTTTTTAATTTGCTTTGGAAATTTGGGGTCTTTGTGGTTCCATGTAAATTTTAGGATTGTGTATTCTAGTTCTGTGAGAAATGCTGTCAGTATTTTGATAGGGATTGTATTAAATACAGAGATTGCTTTGAGTAGTATAAACATTTTAACAATATTTGTTCTTCCAATCCATGGGTATATAATGACTTTCCATTTCTTTGTATCATCTTGAATTTCTTTCATCAATGTTTTCGAAGTATGGATCTTTCACTTCTTTGGTTAGGTTTATCCCTAGGTATCTTTTTATTGCTGGTGCAATTGTAAATGGGATTGTTTTCTTAATTTCTCTTTCTGCTGCTTCATTAGTGTATAGAAATGCAACAGATATTTGCATATTGATTTTATATCCTGTGACTTCATTGAATTCATTTATCAGTTCTAGCAGTTTTTTGGAGTCTTTAGGGTTTTCTATATAGGGTATTTTGTAATTTGCAAATAGTGAAAGTTTTACTTCTTCCTTACTAATTTGGATGCTTTTCATTTCTTTTTGTTGTCTAATTGCTGTGGCTAGGACTTCACTAGAAGTGAGGTTGAATAGAAGTGGTGAGAGTGGACATCCTTGTCATTCCTGACCTTAGGGAGAAAGCTCTGTTTTTCCCCACTGAATATGATGTTTGCTCTGGGTTTTTCATATACAGCCTTTATTATGCTGAAGTATGTTTCCTCTAAACCTATTTTGTTGAGGCTTTTATCATGAATAGATGTTGTACTTTGTCAAATGCTTTTTCTTCATGTATTAAAATGATTAAATGGTTTTCGTCCTTTCTCTTATTCATGTGATGTATCATGTTGATTGATTTGCAAATATTGAACCACCTTTGCATCTTGGGAATAAATCTCACTTGGTCATGGTGAATGTTCTTTTTTTTTAATGCAATGGATTCGATTTGCTAATATTTTTTGAGAATTTTTGCATTGATATTCATCAGAGATATTGGCCTGTAGTTCTCTTTTTATGTGGTATCTTTATCCGGTTTTGGTGTCAGGGTAATCCTGGCCCCATAGAATAAATTTGGAAGCTTTCCCTCCTCTTCTATTTTTTGGAATACTTTGAGAAGAATGGATATTCCAATGTTTGGTAGAAATTGACCGTGAAGCCATCTGGTCCTGGACTTTTGTCCTTTGGGAGTTTTTTTTTTTTAATTTTAAATTTTTATTAAAATTTTTTATTAACATATAAGGTATTATTTGTTTCAGGGGTACAGATTTGTGATTCATCAGTCTTACACAATTCACAGTGCTCACCATAGTACTTACCCTCCCCAGTGTCCATCACCCAACCATCCCATACCCCTCCACTCCAGCAACCCTCAATTTGTTTCCTGAGATTAAGAGTCTCTTATGGTTTGTCTCCCCCTCTGGTTTCATCTTGTTTCATTTTTCCCTCCCTTCCCCTATGATCCTCTGTCTTGTTTCTCAAATTCCTCATATCAGTGAGATCATATGATACTTGTCTTTCTCTGACTGACTTATTTCATTTAGCATAATACCCTCTAGTTCCATCCACATCATTGCAAATGGCAAGATTTTGTTTTTTTTGATAGCTGCATAATATTCCATTGTATATATATATATATATATATATATATATATATATATACCACATCTTCTTTGTCCATTCATCTGTTGATGGACATCTAGGCTCTTTGCATAGTTTGGCTATTGTGGACATTGCTGTTATAAACATCAGGATGCATGTGCCCCTTCAGATCACTACATTCGTATCTTTGGGGTAAATACCCAGTAGTGGGGAGTTTTTTGATTATTGATTCAATCTCCTTTCTGGTAATCAGTCTATTCAAATTTTCTATTTCTTTCTGCTTCAGTTTTGATATATTTTATGTTTCTAGGAATTTATCCATTTCTTCTAGGTTGTCCAATTTGTTGGTGTATAGTTTTTCATAATATTTTCTTATATTTGTTTGTATTTCTGTGTTGTTGGTTGTCATTTATCCTTCTTCATTTGTCATTTTATTTATTTTAGTCCTTTCTCTTTGTTTTTTGTTTTTTGTTTTTTGATGAGTCTGGCTAGAGAGAGGCTTATCAATTTTATCTTTTCAAAGGATCAGTTCCTGGTTTCATTTATTTATTCTACTGTTGAGCTTTGTTTTGTTTTGTTTTTGTAGTTTCTATATAATTTATTTCTGATCTAATCTTTATTATTTCCTTCCTTCTGCTGGTTTTGGTTTTGTTGTTGTTGTTGTTGTTGGTCTTTTTCTAGCTTCTTTTGGTATAAGGTTTGTTTACTTGAGATATTTTTTTAACTTCTTGAGTTATGCATTTGCTGTAAACTTCCCTCTTAGAACTGCTTTTGCTGCAAGAGGATCTTTTTTTTTTTTTACCATCGCAAATATGTCAAAATAGTCTTGAAGCTTTATATTTCAGATAACATCATTAGAATATAAATAAAGTAAATAATTTCTTTTTAAAATTAAAAGAAACTTTATTTATTTATCTGACAGAGAGAGAGAGAGAGCAAGCACAAGTAGGGAGAGCTTCAGAGGGAGAGGGAGAAGGTTGTTCGCTGCGCAGGGAGTCCAATGCAGGGCTCGATCCCAGCATTTGCATATTGATTTTATATCCTGTGACTTCATTGAATTCATTTATCAGTTCTAGCAGTTTTTTGGAGTCTTTAGGGTTCATATTCTGGGATCATCACCTGAGCTGAAGGCAGATGCTTAACTGACTGAGTCACCCAGGTGCCCCTAAAGTAAATAATTTCAATATACAAATACATAAAGAAATCAAAGGGCAGGCAAGAGTGGCTGGAGATTTAACATACCTGTCTCAGTCTTTGATAGAATGATTATACAAAATATGCTAATAAAGAGATTCTGGTCTTGGGTTTAGAAATCCAGGCATAAAATTTTGACACAACCACAAATTTACTACTTTCAGTGGGTAGTTAACTTCTTAAAGCCTCAATTACCCTGCTTGTCAAATGAGATTAATATAAGTCCTTACATTACAAAGCTGTTTGTTATAAATGTACATGAGAGAACTCTGAGTGGCTGTATGCTGGTATGTTGAAGAAAGGACCATCAGAGGATTTGTAGCTTGAAAGATATTTAGGATTATTCCATAAACATAAGGAGGAAGGAAGAAATTCTCTTAGTATAAGAAAGGATAGCATATAAGAGACATGGAAACTCGGATGATATCTGTTGCTGTTGTGTTTTCTTTATTATTAGTTTTTAGGGGAAGATCCAGCACGCTGCAAATTTGTTATAGTTGGAACACACCTACTGGAGTGGGGGGAGAAAATGCTGGGGAGATTGATGGGAGTATCTGTAGTGGCTCATGGTCCTAGACTTGAAGAACTTCAGGCATCAAATCCTCTTTACCACCTAATATTTGTCTGCCTTTGAAGATACTATTCATCTCCTGTATACCTCAGTTTTTTAGCCTGCAAAATGGGATACTGATGATTCCTCAAATATGATTACTGATAAACTATATGCTATAGGTTCTTTAAAATGTTTGAGAAGGCGGTACATCCAACAAGCTCAGAGCAGTCCTTGGTGTGTGTCATTTAGCTGTTGTTACTATTTATTGTTATTGTTGTTATTACCTCAAACAAGGAGCTATGGACTTACCCTGTAGGTTAAAGAAGTCATTAAAGATGTTGCAAGGCAACACCAGATCGACTTTGTGGTTCATAAGTAAATTCTGGTAATTGTGATGAATGGATCTCAGGGATATAAGACTGGAGGGCCACTTATGAGTCGGTTGCCTTTGTATATCTTCATGATGGTTAATGAGAATTGGGCCCATCTGAGATTTTATTTTGCTTCGTTAATTTTTTGTTAATTTTCCATCACAGATAGACTGCTTCAGAGTGCCATGAGGGGCCTAATGACTCAGGAGATCTCTAAAAGGCAGGCGAATACATTGCAGTTGTGTTGAAGTGTTGATACCCCCATTTTTTCTTGTCACTACATTCTCTAGGGAGTGCCCTTGATGAATGCAAACCATCAGCATTATTTCTGGATGCTTGGTAAACATTTTAATCTTTGTGGCCTGATCTTGATGGAGAGCAGATAAACCGAGTTTCCCAGTCTGCCTGCCAAAAATCAATACCACAGAAAGAAATGAAAAGCACTTAAATCACACTTCCTGAATGGATACTCCCAAGAAACATAGGAATGATTTTTTCCTCAGAAAGGTTATCTTGGGAATTTGAAACTTTTGTATAGCAATGACAAGTGGTTCAGAAAGGGCGATTAGCAGAGTCTCTGGGAATGATAAGGATTATAAGGTTACTGCTGAGGCTGACGAAAATAAAAATGTTTCCTTAGGAAATGTAAGTTGTTAGAACTATTGTTATTTGTGAAGTAGCCAGGCCAGTAGGATTAGGGTGATCTTCTTTGTAGTGTAGCAGAGGTAGTTCTTTATTTTATACATGTTTTTGAATGCTTGACAGTGCCTCCCCACCTCTTCTAAAATCAGGTATTAAGCAGGTCATTTGAACCCATAATAAGGCATTTCATTCATTCATTCAGAACATTGTGCAGGAGTCACTGATACCGCTCTGTTACTAAAACCTACTTGCACTTTTCTGTTTTCCCCTTCCTTGACCTAACCTTTAGCTTATTTTGGCAACACATCACTACCTCCTGATAAGCATTCTTAATTCCACCCTCCAAAGCTGGACTAAAGGTCCTTATTATGTGCTCCCATAGAACTCTCTACTCCCTGCTTTTGAAGACTTTATAACACTGTATTGTAATTATCTATTTAAAAAATTTTTCTTCTAAAGCTATGAATTCCTTAAAGACAGATCCTGTTATCATTATATTTGCAGCACCTAAAACAATACCAGGTATATATATATGTGCTTAAGGAGGATAAGTAAACCTAGCTAGTTTCAGTCCCAACTAATATTCCAAAAATATTTCTGGAAGAGAGAGAGGGAGAGAGGGAGTGAGCTTGTGACATTAAAAGGTTATTAAGTCCTGAGTAATTGAATTTTCAGAGAAGATGGCATTAAGTACATTCCACTTCTGTCTCCAACTGTGCTTAATTTCTTCCATGCTATGTTTAGCACAGAATTAAACACATTAATTATATAAATAAGATTGTTTTAAAATATATGAATGAATTTGAATCTGCTTTGCAGTCTGAAAGGGAAAAAACTTCATAAACCTCAATATATCTAAACCAAACTTATGATTTTTCCTCCCAGATCAGTTCACTGCAGTGTCCTCTGGTCCAGAGCAGGCATTATCTCATGCAGATACAGAAGACTCACACTTGATCTTCCTCTCCCACTATATTTATATCCAACTCCTATTGATCTTATCTTCTAAATATCCACTTGATCTTACCTCCACCACAAGATCTTTGCACATACTTTCCCCCTTTGTTTGGAAAGTGTCCCCTTCCCCTGCCCCAAATTCTACTTAACTCCCATGTTTCCTTCAATTCTCAGCTCAAGATCTCAGCCTCCGTAGGAGGTTTCATTGATTCTCTAGTTTTGGTCACATTCCTCTACCATATGCTCCTATATTTTTTTATGAGAATTTTTTAACTATAGAAATATTAACATGATTATTGGGTTAATATTTATCTCTTCCACTGTGCTGTAAGTTAGATAAAAGCAGAGACTGTCTACTTCTGTCCAATAATAGATTACCAGTGCCTAGAATACTGTCTGCTCTCTATATTTCTCTGAATAGTGAATATAGCCTCAGAGATGAATAATAGTATGATAGTGCAGCTATCACGGATGCACAAGACATTGCTATAGCAGTACGTACAGCTGAATGATTTAGAATGATGTATCAGTGAATGCTTCCCTGAGGATATGATCCTTGATCAAAGCACCTTAGTCTGATTATATATAAACATCACCCCTCCCCCCATAACTGAACTCCTTTGTGCTATGTGGAATCCTCTTTCTTATTGTGGGAACCTGTCCCTTACAGCTGGTTGGACTCTAAGATTTTTCAGATATGTCTAATTATTGGAATAGTTTCAATCCAATGTTTATGACTTAGTCTTGCTCATGAGAAAATGCAATAGCAAACTTGATTCAAAGCTCAGTTCTTCAGATTCCTACCCACATCATGCAAGGCAGGCTAAGTCTATATCTAATTCCACTGGTTTAGTTAGGGGTGCTGAAGCATGGTGTCTTCACACATGCGCCCCTCTCTTCTGCATCAGCTCCTCCAGTTTGAAAGCACTGAAAAAGAGGAGGGAGATAGAAACCACCCTTTCAGGTTTTGCAGAAAAGACGGCTGAAGGTAAGAGTCTATATACCAAGACTTTACTGGGAATTCACACACAGGGAAGCAAAGTGAGGGAAAAGGATAAATTACACAAAGAAGAAATGAGAGCAAATGTAAGATGATGTCTAATTGAACTGGCCACAGCCAGTGCAGCTGACTGCTTGTTTTCAAGAAATTCATACAAACTACTCTATCTCAAGGTTGTTTATATGAGGGAAGTGAGAGAACAGTTTATTCTCCAGCTCCCTTCTATGCCCTTCTCTCATTGATCCAAGCTGCTCCATAGGCATTAACTTCCCACACTACCTGGTTGCATCAATTGACTACTCCAGGTGATTGCCGAGGAGGGCAGAGCCCCTGTAATTTCACTGTGGCCCAGTGATCTCTTTTCACTCACTGCAACTCCATGCAGAGCTCCTAGATCTGGGACCTGTGGTGATAGCAACAGTGAACTAACTCCATGACCATCAGCACTGAACACACGGTTGTTAGGTCTATTCTGGCCAAGAAACAAGGTAGGCACAGGAACCAGGTGGCACATAAACCAAGTTGGGTACAGTCTATTTCTAGTGTCACTTAGATACACACTCTATTATGATGTCCACATATTACCTCAGCACAAGATGCCCTCAATTCTTCCTTGAAAAGACAGGTTCAGTGCTTCAAGGTGATGGTGGGTTTCAGTCTTAAAAAGGCTTAAGGAGGATAAGTAAACCTAGCTGGTTTCAGTCCCAACTGGTCCTAGGATTTTAATTGGTATTCCCCACTTTCCTCTCTCTACCACTCATTATACATTTCCCTTATTCTGGGATAATAATTTGAATAGTCTGAGTTACTGGCCTGGTGGGATGACACAAATTTTCATTTCTGAAGAATCTGACCCCTTACTTATCTTGCCCTGTTTAAGCATGGTTCCTAAAGTTGTCCATCTGTAATAGGCACAGAAGCAGTAAGGATATGCCAATGACCCCTCTGTCCTCATAGTATATCAGCAGCCCAAGGTCTTATAGTAATCAGGATCAATTATCCTAAGGACTATAGGGACTTCTCTCTTTGCCTCCTGGTCTGCTGGCATGGGGAGCCCAAAGTTGCCATGTTTAATGGCATCTTGCAGTTCCATAGATCCATTTTATCCTCTGGCAAAAGCCTGAGATTCGTGGAAAGGAGCACAAACTCTATAGGTGGGTCACTGGGAATGATGGGGATAAGAACCAATCCAATTTCCACCATTTGTTTTTTGAACTTATTTACTCTAGACAGTGGGAACACAGTCCAATATACTGGCAGTTGATTCAGTGCAGATACTGCAACCTTGATGATGTGTCCTGTCGTTAACCTTGTAGGGCATTGTTCCTGAACAGACACCCTAGCCCAGCTTTTAATAGGTCATTCCACTCTGCCATTAGGCTACTGCTTCTGGTCAAGTACATAGTCAGACCAGTGAACATCCCTTGCTACAAAATAGTTTCTTTGGCCTGAGGCAATTCTGTGTGGAATTGCATGTTAAGAGGTGTGGCATTCTCAAAAATTACTAAAAATGGTACTAGCAGAAGTACTATGTTCAGGGAAGGCAAACTCATATCTGGAGAACTATTGAATTTAGTAAGAAGAGATCATTGACAAATCCAAGCTGAAGGGGTCTAGTATCTATGATTGGGTGACTGGTTGGTTTATTTAAGAAGTTATACTTTTCAGGACTTGGAACAACCAGACAAGCCATTGCCACTCCCTCCCATCTCCCACAATGTTGGTGTGTACCTATATGGTCATCTGTACTTCTACATGAAACTACCAAATATACTGATTGAAGCTCTGACCATGGGCATAATTTCCCTTTACCACTATTATTTAGGATCACCTTTGAGTGTGGCTGAAATGTAAGAGTCCATTCCTGTAAGCACCAACACGGTTCATGAGCCCATCTGTAAATGAGGCCAAGTTTTTTCCTTCATCATTTAGTCACAGGAAATCCTAGGAGGCCAAATGTATGAGTTGAGGGGTAGTCATACCACAACATTGGTCAGTGACCTGAAAGTCTAGGCCACTTTTTCATGTTTGCTTTTGTTTTCTGGATTGGGCCAGAGCTGGGACTGATGTGTGTCCATTATTAGAGAAAGTGTGTCCCAAATCCATAAAGGTATTGCTGGAAACAAAAACCTCACCAGTGTGTCATGCCCCTAAATATTTGTGGAGTTTATCTTCTGCCCTCTGGCACAATGTCTCATTAAGAGTTAGTATACTCACCAATTCCTGCTCATAGGTTCAATTAAAATGATGTCATCAATATAATGGACCAGATTTATGTTTTTCAAAATGTCAAGAATATCAAGATTCCTGTAGACAAATTAATTGGAGTAGGAAAGTTAGCAGAGCCCTGAAGGAAGAGAGAAAATGTATATTGCTGCTTTTGCAAAAGAAAGCCAACTGCTTTTGATCTTCCCTATTGATGAGAATTGAGAAGTAAGATTTTGCCAGATCAGATCCCCAAATCAAGTGTCAGAGACTTCAATGACTCAGTTTGGCAGCTTCACTCGGGTCTTCCCCTTGGTCAGGCTTACCTTAGTCCACGCTATAGTCCCAGTCTATCTGGGTCCTGCAGAGCCTAGGTTGTATGTAGTCTTTCTGGACTTCCATATTGCTTCTGATTTACTCCCTTTGCAGGAGGTGGGAGTTTTATGGGCTTCCACTTGGTCTTTCCCATCATAATATCCCTACTTCTCAGATGAGGGAATCAATTTGAAAGGTTCCAATGTATATCCATCCCAATTATTCAGTTAGGGGACTGGTGAAAAAAAAAAGCCAAAAACATAGGTGGGACCATGAACGCAATGGAGGCACTATGATACAGACTTAAAACAAAATTCAACTTTATACCACTCATGCATGTAACCAAAAGTTCCTGATGACACTTTAGGTCTTTTGTTATGTGGCTGTTCAGAACCATAATACAGTACTCACAAGGTCTGGGTAGACCACTTTTTGCAGTGTATACTTTCCCTGATTAATGGCTGCAGTTTTTTTTGGAGAACAGTATGAGGAACATTAAGTGTATACACTTACCATATGTTTCAGGAACAATTTGTCAGCTAGTTATGCCTCATCCCCTGTCTACCATTGGCCAATTCATGCCCCATGAGATATTAACTCCCCCATACTTCTGGGTTGTGTCAACCAACCTTTGTAAGCAGTTTTTTTGGGGGAAGCTAGATACCCTGTAGGTTCAATCCATATTTATAAGGTGGAACTATATTCAGAGTTCCTAGACCCGGGGTGACAGCTAAGGTAAGATCAGTGACCTGCCTCCAACAAACAGAAGCACAGCACTGGTGTTTTCTAGGGCTGCCTTGGCCAGAAAACCATGCAAATATAGGTATCTGGGGTAGATTATACACTGGATTTGGAATACCATTAACAGGGGATTTTCAGGTCTCTCTTTTACCAGTTGTCCTTGCTTTTCCCTCCAACATTATCTGATTGTCCTACCTTCAGAAGAGCTGGTATTCAAATGCTGGCATATGTGAGGGTCTTTCAGAGATTCATTGGGATCCCTTTATACATAATTCTGTAATGTGAGAGATTGAGTTCTGGCTCAATCCCTTATACACAACGGTTAGCTCCTCCCACTACTAAAAATAAGCCTTTGCTGGTGGGGTCTCCTTACCCAGAGAAAGGGTTCAAGCTCAGCTACTTTCTTGGGTGTCCACTCAACCCCCAAGATAACTCTAGTGTTCTCTCTACATGAAATGGTGGGCTCACAGGCTGCTTCACTGCAGGCCCTTCTCCTGCCCCCTTTATTTCTCTCAAATTCCCTTTTCATCTGTTTATATAGCACAGGGGCATATTGAAAGGGTTGCTGGATAATTTAATATTTAAAGAAGAACCAAAATTCAAGTTACCATTCTTTCAGGAACTCCTACTCTTCTCAATTTTCTAGAATGTTCCCTTCCTTGGCTTCTCATGGAAAGGGAGGGAATAGCCTCTCTCAAGGGACAGTGCTCTTCCTGATAACCTACTGACAACCTACTCCTGCCCCTAAACTCTCTTCTTCTATTGGCTCATGGTGGGAAGCTCTTTTTGTACTGGTGCCTCTCAGTAAACCTTGCTAGGAAGTGGCTGGATCCAGCTGCTGGTAAGTCCTGACCTCAAAGTATGAGGTCCTTAGTGTGTTTTTTCCTTGGCTCTGGGTCTTAGTCATAATTTCAGGGCAATAAAAATCATTTTTTTCAAGAACTTATATGCTCAACATAAATCTCCTTTGGACTATTTAAGACAAGTCTTCAACATTAAACTTCATATTAATGAAGCCACATTCTGACTAGCGAAATGAATTGGAAAACTAAAAGAGATATAAATCATATTTGTATCTCAAGCCAGTGAAGTTAATTATATCAGTTATAGATGACTTTTCAGAAGGTAGTGAGATAAAGGATGACTAGATTCAAAGAGGAACAAAAATAAATGATTTGGCTTCTGAGATATGGCTTGTTGTATTTACTTCTATGGGAACCAAAGGAAAGAGTGTCCACAGGGGTTTACTTATCTGTGGTCAATGCCCTTTCACTCTATGTTCTTGCCCTCCCAGGTAGCACTTTTTTTGGCCCAAGTTTCCTGTCTTTCTCAATTTAAAAAAATTTTATTTAAATTGAATTTAATTAACATGTAGTGTATTATTAGTTTCAGAGGTAGAATTTAGAGTCTTCAGTTGCATATAATACCCGGTGCTCATTCCATCTTTCTTAATTTTTAACTCAAGGTGTCCTGAAAACATCACCGCTTATCACATTCTTAAATTTGCTAAGATATTTCATCAGGAAATCAAACTATTATTGATTCAAAGCTGAGCACTAAAATTTGAGACTAAAATCCCTCATGATTCTTAATCACTTCAAAATTCTGATGTGCTTTGAGCAAAGACTTGATCCTCTTCAAGGAACAAGTGATACCAACCACTCCTGTATTGTTGTCTGGGACGATCAAAAGGTATGATGTACTTATTTGATTTCTTCTTTTCCAGGAAGTCAGTCAAAAGGGAAAACAGGGTCCCACACTAAAGAATAAATGTCCAATAGTATTATAAGACCTATTTTGAGTGACCTCTAACTTCAGTCTAGGTTTGGAGAACTGATCAGGACTTTGCAACTTCCATCTGGTCCTAAAGGAATGGTTTTATTCTTGTATCCTAATGATATTACCTCTTGTAATTCCTAATTGCCTCTCCTGAGGCATAGATATTCTAAGTAGGCTTCCATATTCTGGGCTGAATGTCAACAATATAAGCAGGTTAAATGCTCCAACTGCACTGGGGTTGTTGACCTAATATTGGAAAGAGATTAAGGCATTCCTCGGCCCAAAGGGAAAACTTCACACTCTAACAATAGCAAACATATATTGATTTTGTACTGAATGTCAGGAACTGAACATTATATAAACATTATATTGATTAATCTTCAGAGTCATCCCTCTGGGGTGGATTCTATTATTATCTCTATTTCATACATGGAAAAACTGAGAGCAAGAGACGTTGTTGCACAAAGTTACACAGTGAGTAGATGTCAGAATGAGGACTAGATTTAGGTCGGTCTGCTGCTGAAACTGATGCTCTTAACCACTGGACTGCATTTTCTCCTGGAATGCTGATAAAGCTGTCTTTGGCTTGACCTCTTTTCTGGTGCCATGTCTATGTATCAGGACCTCTAACAGGTCTGGGTAGAAAATAACTCTTGCAGAACCTAATCACACCAGGAGGCTATCTGTTTGGGATAGTGAATTAACATCTGGAGACCCAAGCTCCCCTAGCCTTCCTCTTAACCTTTGCAACATCATCCCTGCATCTAGAATACAGAGGGATGTAGGTCAAGAGGAGGTTCCTTCTGTCAACTCTGCAGTGGACTTATCTTTCTTTATCCTGATTCTGAAGGGAATTTTATAAACATTGAGAGGATTTTTAGCTTCATCACTTGGAACTTCTGTGATCATGGCACTTGGACCATAAAAGAATTTCATTTTATGTGGAGTCAGAATCTCTATTTCCTGTTCTATCTCTCATATTTCAAAGCTCTCTGCAATTAGCAGTGGTGACCTCTTCCAACCTTCCTAATGGCAGCAAGGTTCCAGTATTTTTATATGGTCTTTTTGTGGCCTGGCTACTACATGAGTTACTCGGTGTAATACATTATTTAATTTTCTTACAGTAACTTATTTTATTTTTCTTGTGTTGGATATGAATCAGATGTCACAAACCAAACACACATAAAATTAAATCACCATTTTCCCTTTATTTCTAATCTCCTTTACTACATTTATTTCTCTCAAATTTCTCTCATTCTCACTCAGAAAAAGAAATTTTGTCTGTCATTACTTACTTTTGGTTTAAAAGTCTCTTATGGGTAAAATTCCCGTTTAAGTATTATCATCCCAGTTACTATTCACAGCTTTTTTTATGGGTGTCCTTTTATTCTTATAGGTCTTTCTTGTTTTTTTTTTTTCCTTCTTTTGTTTTTAATTTAATGGCAGAATAAAGGGCTTCTTCCATTGATACCATGTTGTTATACCTTTGATACCTTATATTGTTATGCTCTTATTAAGTCTATATTCTAAAAATGCTTATATTTTACTGCCTCAGAGAAGTAAATATGACATGGTTTCTTAGCAGGTCTGGCTTACTCTTCCATGACATCAGCAAAGCTTTGCCTCAGACCTAGCACACAGCATATAAGCCATGGGAACTTGCCCCTGAGAAAGTTCCCCTCTTTCCTTTTTCACTCCTTTCCCCCCTTCACTCCTCTTTTTCCGTTCCCTCCCCCACCCCAGTAGGCATTGTCCACATATTCGCTCAAAAACAAAAACCTGGGGGAATTTTCTAGTAAGTGATCTATAAATAGGGATCAAATGTTCAGCCTTATCATTTTGGTAATTGCTCATAGAAGCCTTCAGTGCGCCCAGCAAACTGCCCAGCAGCCTATGTTTCACAGGATGAGGCTTAGAGCATCCTATTTCAGACACAAAATTCAAGCCCAGGATCACAACCCTTACAAAGATTCTGTCACTGTCTGTGCAATCTCAAAGGCCAGAGGCAGTGTGGTTTGTAGATGTTGGCATAAGCTAGGTCTTGCTATGAAAACATAAAGCCAATAAGCAAAAAGAAAATTCAATGTTATAAAGCAATGCAGGCTCGTTTCTTCTTAAGGCTCCATGCCCATTGTAGGCTGGTGGGCTGTGTTTATTGTAGCCACTCAGGGACCTAGGATGACAGAACTGCCACCTACTTGAATGATTGTCCCAGACATGTCCTAAAGGGAGACAGCAGGCAAATCATACACTGGGTCTTAAAGTTTCTAATAGACGTGGCTCTCACATTTCAAATTCAGCTACATGACCACTCCCAGCATACGAGGATGAAGGAATGCTATTCTGTGTGCCCCCGGGAGAAGGACCAGGAAAACTTGGGAGAACCTGATAGGATATATCTTTTCTCTTAAGATTGTTGATTCAGCTTATACCATAAGGTCAGTTTCACAAGGAGGAGAGATGGAAAATGGGCCTAAATTTTGGATTCAGACTCCCTTATGGCTGATAAGTAGGATTAAATCACTTACTATAAAAGCTTCTTTTGGATCTCTGGCCTAAGGTCCTTCCCAGAGGGACTCTGGGGACACTCACCCTTTCCCCCATCTCCCTGGCTTGTTTTGTCTCGCTTTATGGGGACAACAGGGGAGAAAATCTAAGCCCAGATAAAATGCTGCAAGAGGATGTCTTTCTTCCTGCAGTCTTGGCTAGAGCCAATAGAAGCATCCATGGTGAGGCCTCTGCTTGGTAGCAAGCCAACCAACATACCAGTTAGATGGGTGCATGCAGAGAGAAGACAGTCTGAAGACAAAACAATTAGGACACAAATCATGGTTTTAAAACTCTTTGCTGTAACTCTAAAAATGTCCACATATGGCCTAAAGGATAAGATCTTTGCATCTTCCCTCCTCAAAGTCGGAGTGAATGGTGAGTGTAGGGCCAGAATCCCTCGAAAGGCCAGCAGTGGCTTCAGGGGAAAATCCAGTGTGACCCATTTCCTTTACATGGAGAGCTTCTCCAGTAAGAGGAACAAGCTGCTGCAGAACCCTGGCTTTCTGTCTCCCCCTCTAATGATTAAAGAACAAGCCCCTGCAGTGGCTCCATTTTCTCAGGACCCATGAAGTCCCCTCCAGTGCTGTCTAGTGTGGCTTGGCCTTCATAAGGGATTTACTACCAGGCAACCACCCCTCCCAATACCTGCTGCTGCGGTGGAGATATCACCTCCCGCTGCTAATCCTTAGTCTCCATGTCTTTTTTGGTTATTAAGTTCTTGTGTCTGTCAAGATCTGATCTTTTAGACAGAATTTATCTATCAGATGACACCAATTAAGCATAATAATCTGGTAAATTACTGACTAGTTGACTGCTGATATTCATATTCTTTATTAAAATAGCACTATATTCTGTCAGTGTTCACAGCAGAAACTTTTCACTTGAAGGGGGCTACCAGACCTCAAGCTGGGACCCTAAAACCCATGATTTCCTATTTATTAGTTAATTAGCAACCCTACCTCACACTGGTAATAGCTCCTTATTTAACGCTTTGTTTAAGCCATTTTTTTGGAATTGTTTAAATTTGCTCTTTGGTCTATTAGACTCCAGGGTTACACTTAGCTTCTGATTCTGTTCAATCTCATGGTATCAATGTTCCTTGGTACCTCCTGTACCCCACTGCTGAGGCTAATGAAATATGGGGCTGGAGGGAAGGATTAGAACAATCTATGTTATAGGAGGATTTGAAAAAACATAATAACCATGTTATATCATCAGCATTACCAGCTTGGGTCCCTGTGTTGGACAAACTATGTTAGCCACCCCCCTCCCCCAATTCCCTGCCTCTCAGCTTATGCTTCTGTTCATATGTTTGGGTATGACCTGTGACTTGCTCTTAACCAACAGCATATGGCACAAGTGATCCATGATATTTTATAAACCTTTGGCTTGCTAGCAGATTCAAGTTTCTCTCTCTCTCTCCCCTTGCTAGTTCTGAGGAAGCAAGGTGCCTTGAGCCCCACAGCTCAAGGAACTGAATGCTGCAAACAACAACATGGGCAGGGAATTGGATGCTTCTGTAGGTGAGCCTCCATATGAGAACCTCCCTGGCAGACACCTTGCAACTTTGTGAGAACCTAAGCTAAAGACCCATCTAAGCCATATCCAGATTCCTGACCCCCACAAACTGTTAGATAATATATGTGTGTTATTTTATGTTCTAATTTGTCATGCAGCAATTAAAAACCAATACAGTCCCTGAACACTCAATAAAACTTTAAGGGGGCCACAAATGTGTCTGGTCTGGAGCATCTGTGACAGAGACTTCTCTTAAGGAAAGCAAGCATTTGAGGAGTCATTCTGAGCCCTGAGGTATAGACACTTTCATAAACAACTTTCAAACCCACATCAACTCCCCTTATTTCAATCTCTTGAGGGCTGTAAGAATTAGAGGCCACACAGTCCAGTTTCAGGCTGAGAAGACTGTGAGCAGCCCTTGTGTCTTCTGGGGACATGAACATAATTTTGAGTATGGTGTAGAGGGACTCTTTACATCTGGAAGCTTTCTCACCACAACACTGTGCTCCTTATTCTCAGAGGGGTCCCCACTGGGCCAGGGGTGCAGATGGCTATGTGTGGTGACTGCTGGTGGACAGCTCTCTCTCCCACAAATCCCCCAGCTGGACTTTCAGGTCTAATGTACCTCTTCATGTCTCCTATTTATTCTGAATGGTGCTCTAATTTCCTTGCAACGAAGTCTTGTATTTCTTACAACGTTTTCCCATATATCACATATTCAATTTCGCCTTGGCTTCCAAGGCTTCTCACATTATATGGCTTTTTCTTGCACCTCTTCCATAAGTTTCTGTTTTTCCCCTGACAACACTTAGCACAAAATGAGAACTCATTAAGCACATTGACTGATCAACACATTTTTTTCCTTCCTTCACCTCACTGCTGCTGCCCAGCTGTAGTGGCAGGAGAGAGCAGGAAAGGAAGGGTATAGCAGTTAGAATGCGGAGGTGATTGTAGGAAGGGAAGTAGGGTTAATGGATTCAGAATTATTTTAGTTGCATGATATAGAACACCTAAGTAAGCGTGGCTTGATGATAAAAGGTGAATTGTTTCATTTTTCCAGGGTTAATTCAGTGGCATAACCATGTACTCAAACACTCAGGTGCTTTCTATTTTTCTACTCTGCCATTCTTGGTATATGGATGGCATTTCTCCTCATAGTCACAGTATGGCTGCTATAGCTCCAAACATTAATTATGTCTGATAGAGACAGTTCAAATACAAGGAGGGGCAAGTCCCCATCAGTGTTCTTTTTTAATGAGTGAGGAAAGTGTCCTCAGAGGCCCACTGCCATCTTTATCTCATTTGCCAGATTACTTGAGACATCCATGCATACACTAATCACTGTGAGGAGAATGGAAGTATGATAATCGATATTCATTCCTTGAGGCTGGGAAGTAGCCAACTTCCTTGAGCACAGGGGAGACTGACTAGCTAAACAAAATTGGGGTTCTGCCAGCAAGAAGTATGTGGAGAGAAAGATATGTCTCTTGGCAACCAATAATGTCTGCCTCAGAATGAAACGCAGAGAGGTGATGTGGTTCTTTTTGATTATGTGGGAAGTTGGTGGCAGAGCTAGATCTAGAACACTGGCCTCCTGTCTGCTTGGCACCATGATTTTTTTTCTGTGTCTTTGTCTCTTCCTCTATAAAAGGGATTGGGATGGTGCGTGCTTGAGCTCATGATGATATGCATCATAATAATAACCAAGAGAAGAAAACCTGCCTAAGGGATTATTTACATGTGGGACAATGAAACAATAACCTAAAAGCCACAACTCAGTTTCACAGATGCTGCTGCCTGGTACAGGGAACACTGCTGACTTACTGCACAGCTTTGCTGGAGCTGTTTCTCTGCGCACCTCTGACCAGCTGGTACACCTCAGCCCATCCCTTTCTTCGTGTTTGCTGGCTCTGATGTATGACCCCTGCAGGAAAGTGGAAAAAAAATCCCTTCTGGGGCTTGCACTGGAGACCAGCCGTTCAGCCCTTTTGCTCCAATACTTCAGCAGAGCTGACGCATGCAGTCCTTTCCCTTGCAGGAAGATGCTGGCTCCAGGTGCCTCCTCATCGCGCTGGACTCAGAGAAAGGGCTGGGCTCCTCTGGCCTCAAGAATCATCCATCAGAACAGCTTGATAGTCCCTCTGCCTTTTGTCTTCTTGTGTGCATATTTTTTAACTCCTCTGGGATTGAAAAAGGGAGAAGATGAGATAAGCACCCACACTTTGGTTGGCTCTGAGTAATATGACATCATCTGACTGAGCAAATGGGCTGAGGAGGATTAACAAAGGAAGAGATGGTCTGCAGTTAAGGCACTGACTGCAGAGTTCTGAGTCAGCATATCTCCTCCTGGAGAGCACGCAGGTGATCCTGGCCAAGGACACTGCAGGAAGGGCAATGCATGTGGTCGGGCACGGAAAATGGATGCGTTGGAAGCAGACCAACATTTTCTTTTTAATTATCTCCTCTTGGCTTCTGAAGATGAATTTTTTTCATAGCAAAGAGCCAGGAAGAGAAGAAAATGTTCTTTCTCATTTCCACAGAGCTAACCATGTCTGCACATTAACCTTTAGGATTGATTGAGATAAATGCTATTTCAACCCCTGAGACTTGTAGATAGGATTTGAATTCGGCTGCCTGGCTCTCGGCAAGCTTGCATGCAGCTTCTCTGTTGCATTCCTCAGTCACCTCAGGTTGTCAGAGATGAGGTGGACACATCCAATCACCTAGCATTAGTGCGACCAAGACAAATGAGGGTTCTGGGGCTCGGGTTCTTATCCTCGGGCACCTTATCCTAACTCAGGCAACACCAGGAAGGACTTATGGTCCTAAGTAGCTGTAAGGCTGTCTATGCAGCAAATCACATGAGTGGGACTGGTCATAAATGTGACAGCAATTCAGAGGAGAGATTTCCTTCTGCTGAGGTTATCATGAAAGAAATTGATTATTCGATTGGGGAAGTAATAATGTTTAAAATATAATCATATCCATATTTTGGGGAGAGGTGAAAAATGGATAATTCATATAGCTTATTTAATTTAAAAAATGTACAGGAAGTTCATCTTTTTCTCATTAAAAGCAGCACCAACCTCCAAGTCGCTTGACTGTTATTTGGAGTGGTGGTGGTGAGGGTCCCCCTGTTGTGTATAAGCAATATGGGGGTGCCCAGGGGTGTTCCTTTTGTCAAAAGGAAGCATTTCCTCCTCAAAAGGATTTAAATCTAAAATCTGAGATCTCCTGTCAGGAAACAAGGAAGCTGAACTGGATTTTTTTTTTTTTAAGCATCCAATCCTCTGCCTCCCACCAGCCTGATACATAGTCCTGTAGGTCCTGCTTGAAACAAATCCCCAGATAGGTTTTTACAAGCTTTTAGATTTGCAGAACTAAGATCCACCCCACCCCCCACCGTCATTTTCCTTTTTCCTGAAAACAGAGCCCCTGATGTGGCAATTAAGCAGTCTGTAACTGGAGCAGTCTGTCCCACAAAAATGAAAGGGTTGAAAAAACTGCCTCACCCTCCCTGCGAAGGTTTCTGCTCTCAGGGAGACAGTGCATTTGCTGTCCCCAAATGGGGGAGGTGCAGGCCAACTGTCCTTCACAAGGGCAGGTGAACAGACAGGCCCACTGGGAAAGCGTTCATTCCTTCTAGATTCCAAGTTTATCTGCTACTTGGAGAAGTAGTTCTCTGCCAGATATTAGTAACCTGAGTTTCTCAGGATGGCATAAGAAAGGTGGCTAAAACTTGCTTGCTCATGCATTTAATTCTGTTGGGTGTTGGGGGTGTTATGTGTTGTTTATTGAAGGTTTAGCTCATACCACGCACAACATACACTCCTGCATAAAAGCAACCAAGCTAAAAAGGAACAGCACAGAGTGAAGGAGAGAGGCAAAGTCAATGGAGCTGGCTGCTCTGGAGCTGAAATCTCAGAGAGGCTCCCTCCCCCTCCTATCTCAGAATGCAATTTGTACTCTGTGTCCTCTGCTTCCCAGCTTCCTGCTCCTCCACTACCTCCCGGGGGAAGTGGAGGGTTGCAGACGGTTTCATTAAATGCCAGCATGCTTCCCATAGCAACTGGCTGGGAGGGAGGAAATGAGCAAGATGCTTTTTCACAGGAGCCTAGTGCTTGGAGGACCTGGAGAGGTGGTGGCTCTCCAGTCTCCTTCGGGGTGGATCATGGGCAAATCAGGCCAGGTAGCTGAGCTCTCTTGGATTCTTAGAGGACTTTTATCAGTGACTGAGGGGCATCTTTGATGACACTTGCAGAGACCATTTCATACTCTGAGGGCAGATGTATTTTATTGTTCATTCATGTTCTGAGGCCAGAGTAAAGCTGGTTCTCACAGACCGCAGCACAGGTCTGACCAGCCCTTTCCTCTCCAAAGGCTCCAAGGTCATCACAGAATAAACAGGGGAATGAATTTTCAAGGGGCAAACCTTGGATAAAAAATGACCCCCTTGAGCGAATGGGCCAAATGTCCCTCCTCCTTCACTCTTCCTCACCATTGCCTAATCTTTTCCACACAGCTTAGCTCCCTCTCCATGGCCTCTTCTGTTTCCACAGATTCAAGTAACCCCTTGCAGGGACTGAGTTGACTTTCCTTCCTGGGGAGTGTGCCTTATTTTCCACTGGAAATGTGAAGATATCCATTTTCTTCTTCCTGCATTGGAGTTGCTTCTTACATGACTTTGACTCTGAGAAAGTCTTTTCCAGCCCTTCACATACACAGTCTTAGAGAATTCGGCTTAAATACACATACATAAGAAATAAAACCACATCAAAACATTTTCTAATTAAGACAATAATGCCCGAATGTCATCTTAGTTGCCTTCAGAGAAAAATCCTTCTGAACATCAAAGATAATATTGCTTTGAATTATTTACACCAATTCAGTTACATAAACATTTACAAATGTAGCAGTGCCGAGGATTACTGATGGTGAATAAAACAGGAATTATCACTGGCTGGAAACCTTTTCTCCTAATGTTTATCTCTTTGTCACTCTTACATCTTGGATCCAAATGGTCTCTACAATCAGAGGAAGGTGGCTTGAATGTCTTCCAAAGCATTAGCATAATATTGCAAGTTGTATATAAGTTTAATATTGCATGAGGCCCTTAGTTTGAGGACCTATTCCAGGGTTTCAGTCTATAAAAGAGAGATCCTGTTGGTTTGTAAAACTAATTTTTAAAAATGAAATTTCTGGGGCGCCTGAGTGGTTCAGTCGGTTAAACACCTGACTCATGGTTTCAGCTCAGGTCATGATCTCAGGGTCGTGAGATTGAGCCTGCTTCAAGTTCCATGCTGGGTGTGGAGCCTGCTTGAGATTCTCTCTCTCCCTCTCCCTCTGCCCCTCCCCTGTCTAAAAAAAATAAATTAAAAAAATGAAATGTCAGAGAGCTTGGCATTTTAGATGTTACTATTTGTTTGTGTTTCCAAAATGGAATGAAACTGAAATAAAGAATAGAAAGCCTGAGGAGCCTAGAGCAAGTTGGAAGAAGGGCCAGGTATCCTAGCACTACAGATTGTTCTTCAGCTGCCCTGCTGACCTCACTCCTGGTTTCAGGAAAAGCCAATGTCTTCAACCCAGTACAGCTGCTCAGAGACCTGGACCAGGGTGTCTTGGCTATAGATGCACATCCCAACATTTCTTTCCCTGTCACCCCATCAGGATATTTGGTGTGCATTCTGGTCCTAATGAGCCAAGGACTAATTAATTTGTCTTGTAGACAAATACCCTCAGGGTGTTAGTTAGAAATGCCTGAAGCTACAATGGGGCTTTATCTTCGACAGACCTGGGGAGGGAGAACAGAATGTGGATTTTGACAACAGATGAGTGGCTAAAGATGTGATACACACACACACACACACACACACACACACACACACACACACACACACAGTCACACACAATGGAATATTATGCAGCCATCAAAAAATGAAATCTTGCCATTTGCAATGACGTGGATGGAACTAGAGGGTATTATGCTAAGGAAAATAAGTCAATCAGAGAAAGACAAGTGTCATATGATCTCACTGATATGAGGAATTCTTAACCCCAGGAAACAAACTGAGGGTTGCTGGAGTGGTGGGGGTTGGGAGGGATGGGGTGGCTGGATGATGAACATTGGGGAGGGTGTGTGCTATGGTGAGCGCTGTGAATTGTGTAAGACTGATGAATCGCACACCTGTACCTCTGACACATAATACATTATATGTTAAAAAAAAAAAAGATAGTAGGAAGGGAAAAATGAAGGGGGAGAAATCGGAGGGGGAGATGAACCATGAGAGACTATGAACTCTGAGAAACAATCTGAGGGTTTTGGAGGGAAGGGGGGGTGGAGGGATGGGTTAGCCGGGTGATGGGTATTAAGGAGGGCACGTATACACAAACAATGAATCATGGAAGACTACATCAAAAACTAATGATGTAATGTATGGTGACTAACATAACATAATAAAATAAAATTAAAAACAAACAGACAAACAAACAAACAATAAAATAATGTGGATTTTGATAGATAGGAAAGAAAAAATAAAAGTGGGATATACTTTTGCTCCTCAGAGTCCCTTTCTGCCTCCCAAGGCCTGGAATTCTGCATGCAAGTGAGAACTGGCTTTTCAGTTAGGTGACGTCAAATTGAAAGAAGAAAGGAGAGAAAAGGTGATTTGAAGGACCGCTATATCTAGACAATATGTTAACTTTGCCATTATGCTTAAGATCTTGTGATACTTAACCAGTCGGGTGTTAGAAATGCAAGTATAAATAGATTTGATCGTCAGTCATAATTGGAAAATAAGCAGGTGGCAGAATTTCAATGTATAAGAAAGACATTCCTCCATAAGTAGAGATAATAGTCAAATGACAAGTTCTGAATCAAGAAGAAGAAACAAAGAAATTATTGTGAAAAATGGATGATCATTAAGAAGAAGATAAAGATAAAAAACCCTAATAGGAAAAACAATAAGCATGAGCGGGTAATTCAAAACAGAAAGAATAAATGCCCAGTAAGTGTGAAAAGTAATCAAAATACCATAGGATAAACAAAGTGTGATAATTTTTTTCCTGCAATTTTGGCAAAGTTTTTTTTTTTTTAAGATGACCAGTATTGATGAGAATATGATAAAAAGATAAATCCATTTTGTAGGGATAAGCATATATATCTGCACATATTTCTTGGAGGATAATTTGGTATTTTCATTAAAAATGTAAATAATGCTCAGTTCCTATTTTTTAGCAGCACAATTCAACTTCCAAGAATAATTCCCACAAAACAATTAAAGTTTCATATAAAGATTTAATACAAATATGTTAATTTTAGTGTAGAATAGTGAAATATTGGAGACAAATGTCTGTAAGAAGTTAGGTTCAGACTGTTGGGTTATTACTTCGTTATAAAAATAAAAGACCCCCCAAAATATAAATAAATAAATAAATAAATAAATAAATAAAATAAAAGACCCAGGAATGAGTCAATACAGCTTGGTTCCATCACATCTTTTTCCAAGAAAACCAGAGGAAAATCTACTTCCACATATGTAAAAGGAAAATTCTCAATGCAACGCAAAATTATACTTTAGCTGGGGTTCTGATTCTGAATTTCAGATAGACTGGGATGTATACAGAAAACTTTTATTACAATAGGTTCATTTGAATGACCCAGGGGGACAAAGCCATATTCTCTGCCTTTTCCCCTGGGTAGTCTCAGAATTTACCACTTTAGTGAGTCAAAAAATCCGTACCCACTACACCAGCTGAAATAAAGTTGCAAGACAGCAAATGAAGAGAGTGAATGTTTCCTTTCCAATAACTCGCTACCTGAAACTATCTCCTTCAGATATTCAGTCTTGTGTAACTTTTCCAGGCATGGACTCTACTTGGGAGAGATAGACTTACTTGCCTTGAAAGAGACAAAGGATCGGATCTTCCACCATTCCAGAAGATCTGTGTGGGCCAACGTGGCTTCAAAGAAGACAATGAAAATAGCAATGCTCATGAACATGGAATTTCATCCCTTTGAAGCTTGACTGCTTGAACAATACAGCCTTAATTTATGTTCTCAATTTGAACATATCCCCTCCTCTAAGAGACATTAACTCTTGTGCTCTATTTTCTGAATCATTGAGAAGAACTAGGATATGGGAAACACAGGGACCTTGACGTTACAATGGAAGCCAAAAATGTTCACAAATTACTTATGTCTTGGCACATATATTTGCATGATATCATAAGATAAAGGCATTGAAAACCATGGGCGTAAAGAGTAGTATCATGAAAAAAATGTGTTTAGTGACAAAAGCTGGTTATAGCATGTATAGTTTGAATTGAATAGTGTAAGGATTATACAGATTTATGGAGGAAAACTATGCAATAATGATAGTGGCTAACAAAGTAGTGAGCTTACAGATGAGTCACATTTCCTTCTTCCTATGCAAACAAACAAACAAAAACAAAAACAAACCCCCCCAAAAAAATCTTTAAATGGTGGTTATTGGGTATTTTTAAAAATCACAAAAATCAACTTCCACTTCCAGCCCGATGACATAACTGGTATCAGTCTTTTCCTCCCACCATAAGCAACTAGAAGACTGAGCACATATTTGAAACAACTGTTTGAAGACGTTGGAAGGCAAGCAGCACAAGACTGAGATTTTTGAGAGAAGAGTAAAAAACAAGACAAGCAAGAAAATCACTCTGGCTTTCTGTTTGAAAGTTCCTTTTGCATTGCAGGTAAGGGGAATCCAAACAGAAGAAGGTGATATTCCAGAGGTGAGAACACAGAGTTTAGAGTTCAGGGAAACTGAAGCAGCTGGAATACGTGGGAAAGAATGTGGGATAGATGGGAATTATGCAAAGAACCCCAGAAATCTGTATAGGGATCCTATTGAGACTTTTTCTGAACACTAAGGTGTGCATGTGTGGACTGAGATTCCATGAGTTCCTAAAGTGGTAGGGAGGGTTTAAGTTCTGATGAGCCACAGTGGAGACACCTCAAGGAACACTTGAGACATTCTGTAGATGTCTCAGAAGGATCATGCCTTGGTAGTAGAGCTAGCCCACTGTGGAGTAAAGCCTGCTCCAGAAATACCCTAACAAACCTTAAAAACACATCTCAAAATGATCAAGTGGGCCTACATATGTCTTTACTACCTGCAAAAACAAAAGCTAACATCTTTTAAATGGAGCCAATAAAATCCAGGTGCTCAATAATGTAACAGTTATAAATTCTAGCATCCTAAAAAAGATACTAAATATGCGAAGAATTGTGCCAATAACCAGGAGAAAAATTAGGCAATAAAAATAGACAAGAATGGTAGAATTGGTATATAAGAAATTTTAAAACATAGCATAAATATGTTCAAGGATTTAAAGAAAAAAGACACAATGAGGAGAGAAAATAAAGGTATAAAACTATTTTTGGTGTTGAAAAATGCAATATCTGAAATTAAAATTTCACTAGATTGGCTTAATGGATTAGGCACTGAAAAAGAAAAAAAAATCAAAGAATTTGAAGGCAGTACCATAAAATGATCCAAACTGCAACCTAGAGAAGATAGAAGTCCGAAAAAAATAAAACACTCATTGATTTATGAAACGATATCAAATTTTTACACATGGAATGATAGTCTTAGGGTTGAAGTGGAAGTCAGGGCACAAAAAAAATTGAAGAAAGAGCAGCTAATCTTTTTTTTCTCAAATATGATGAAAAATACCAAGTAGTGATCCATGAATCTTACTCTGTCATAGGCAGGACAAACACAGGGAAAACCACACCAAGGCACATCATAATCAAACTGCTGAAAACCAGTGACAAAGCAAAAATCTGAAAAACAGCCCAAGAAACTACTTTTCATTCCATTCCATTCCATTCCATTCCATTCCATTCCATTCCGGATAACAAAGCCAAGAATGAGTCAGAGACAATGCAAGCCAGAAGACAATGAAATGTTACCCAAGTGCTAAAAGATAAACTTGCCAACTTGAAGTTGTATATTAAGTGAAAGTATTTTTCAAAATTGAAGGTAAAATGAAGGGAAGTTTTCTTCAGACGAAAACTGAGAGAATTTAATGCCAGGAGATTCGCAGCAAAAAAAAAAATTACAAGATGTTCTTTGGGATTACAGAATGTGAAACCAGATGGAAACTCAGGTCTACACAGAAAAATGAAGACCACCGCCAGTGTGTAACATGTCTGTAAACATTAATATATGTAATATACATATAATAGATAATATAGAATAAATATAAAAATATAACTGGCAGCTTATAGTAAAAATTATAACAATGTATTGTGAGAAATAGCTTCTATAAAATAAAATGTATAACAATAATACAAAAGAAGGGAGAGGAGAAATGGAAGTATTTTATTGTATTTAATGTTTTTACATTATATGTAAAGTGAATTTAGTGGAAGATAGAAAATGATAAATTAAAGATGCTTATTATAGACTCTAGAGCAACCACTAAAAAAGAAGCAAGGTGGTATAGATAATAACCAGTAGAGGAGATAAAAAGAAACACTAAAGACGCTCATTTAATTCAAAAGGTGGCAGGGAAAGAAAGAAAAAGAACACATGAGATGAATAGTAAACAAATAACAGTTTGGTGGCAAAAGCATAGGAAAAGATATGCCATGCAAATGGTAATGTGAAACAGCTGGTGTGGATATATTAACTCAGACAATGTAGATTGCAGAACAGGGAATATTATCAGATAAAAGGCTGATGAAACAGTAAGACATAAATATCCTAAGTTCGTATTACAAAACTGAAACTACTGAAGGCAGAATAGAAAAATACACAATCATAGCGGAAGATTTCACCACTTTTCTCTAAGTAGTTGATATAATAATTGGATAGAAAACCCATAATTCTATAGGAGACGTGAACAGCCTGCACAGACATGACCTAATTGGCATATATAGAACACTACACTCAATAATAGAAAAATACGTTTTCTTTAAAAGTGTACAAAAACTATTCACAAAGATGAAACATAAGCTGACCCATATAACATATTTCAATAATAAAAAAAGCTGATATCTACAGGAAATGCTCTCTTAGTACAACAGAATTAAATTATGACTCAGTAACAACAATATATGTAGAAAACCACCAAATATTTAGAAATTAACATAGTTCAGAATAACCCACATGTCAAAATATTAGAAAATATTTTGTTCTACATGACAGTGAAAACACAACATATCAAAATTTGTAGTATGCATTTTAAAAATGCTAAGAAATGGCCCGGAGTTGGGCCCCTGTTTGGCAGGGAGCCTACTTCTCCTCCTCCCTTAGCCCCTCCCCCTGCTCATGATTTTTCTCTCTCTCAAATAAATAGATAAATAAAAACTTTAGAAAATAAAAATAAAAAATAAAAGTACTAAGAAATGCTAGAAGTAGAAACCCACATGCAAAAAAAAAAAAAAAGAAAAAAAGAAAAGAAAAGAAATTGAAACACAGGAGAAAAATTCAGGTGACCATGGGCTTGGTGATGACTTTTTACATACAACACCAAAAGAACAATGCATGAAACAAATGCACAAATTGGACTTCATTAAAATTAGAAACTTCTTCTCTGTGAAGTTTATCATTTAGAGAGTGAAACAGGCCATAAACTGGGAGAAAATATATTTGTGAAATGCACAGTTGATAAAGGATTGGTATCCAAAATATAGAAATAATTCTTTTTTTTTTTAAGATTTTATTTATTTATTTGAGAGAGAGAGAGAGAGAGAGAATGAGAGATAGAGAGCACGAGAGGGAAGAGGGTCAGAGGGAGAAGCAGACTCCCCACTGAGTGGGGAGCCCGATGCGGGACTTGATCCCGGGACTCCAGGATCATGACCTGAGCCGAAGGCAGTCGCTTAACCAACTGAGCCACCCAGGCGCCCAGAAAGAACTCTTAAAATGCAACAATATTTTGGGTATTTACCAAAAGAAAATACAAACACTTAATTTGAAAAGATATATGCATCCCTATGTTTATTGTGACATTATTTACAATAGCCAAGATATGAAAGCAACCTAAGTAGTCATCAGTAGATACATGCATAATGAAGATGTGGCATATACACAGTGGAATATTACTCAGCCATAAAAAATAATGAAATCTAGTCATTCATGACAACATGGCTGGGTCTTGAGGTATTATTCTAAGTGAAATAAGTCAGATAGAGAAAGATAAAGAGCATATGATTTCACTTATATGTGGAATCTGGAAAAAACAAATAAAAAAATAAAAAAGAAGAACACATGAACAAACAAAACAGAAACAGACCCATAAAGAGAACAACCTGGTGTTGACACAATCTAAGGGGATTAAAATGTACAAACTGCCAGTTATAAAGAGGTCACAGGGATGGAAAGTACAGCATAGTGAATATAGTCGATAATATTTGTATGGTGACAGATGGTAACTACACATGTCATGGTGAGCATTGCATAATGTATGTAATTGTCAAATTACTATGTTATACACCAGAAATGAATATAACATTATATTAAAAAGAAATGCAACAATAAGAAAACAAAAAACCTATTTAAAAATGGGTAAAAGACCTGACCTGAACAGACACTTCACCAAAGAAGATATACAGATAACAAATAAGCATATTAAAAGTTGCTCAACATCACATGTCATTAGGGGATTTAAAATTAAAACAACAATGAGTTATGACTACACAACTATTAGAACATCGACAACATCAAATGCTATGAGGATGTAGAAGAAGAAGAACTCTTATTCATTTCCAGTGGGAATCCAGAATGGGACAGTCAAAACAGTTTGACAGTTCCTTACAAAACTAAGTATATTGTTACCATACGATCTAGCAAATATATCCCTAGACATTTACTTGAATGAGTTGAAAACCTATGTCTGTGCAAAAACCTGCACATATCACGGGTATTTGGGTGGCTCAGTTGGTTAAACGTGGGACTCTTGATTTCAGCTCAGGTCATGATCTCAGGGTCTTGAGATCAAGCCTTGCGTTGGGCTCACCCTGGATATGGAGCCTCCTTGAGAGTCTCTCTCTTCCTCTGCCCCTCCCCACTGCTCTGTCTCTCTTTAAAAAGCAAAACAAAACATTTTTTTGAAAGATTTTATTTATTTGACTGAGAGAGAGGGAACACAAGCAGGAAGAGTGGAAGAGGGAGAAGCAGACCTCTCACTGAGTGGACAGCCCAATGCAGGGCTCCATCCCAGGACCCTGGGATCATGACCTGAGCCAAAGGTAGATGCTTAATGACTGAGGCACCCAGGCACCCCAATAAAACATTTTTAAAACCTGTTTATAGCAGCTAATTCATAATAAACAAAACCTGAAAGCACCCAAGATGTCTTTCAGCTGGTGAATGGATAAACTGTAATATACCTACACAACGGAATATTATTCAGTGATTTTTTTAAAAAATGTATTGTAATGTTAATCACCATACATTACATCATTAGTTTTTGATGCAGTGTTCCATGATTCATTGTTTGCGTATAATACCCAGTGCTCCATTCAGTATGCACCCTCTTTAATACCCATCACCAGGCTAACCCATCCCCTCACCCCCGTCCCCTCTAGAACCCTCAGTTTGTTTCTCAGAGTCCATAGTCTTTCATGGTTCGTCTCCCCCTTCAATTCCTCCCCTTCATTTTTCCTCTCCTACTATCTTCTTTTTTTTAACATATAATGTATTATTTGTTTCAGAGGTTCAGGTCTGTGATTCAATAGTCTTACACAATTCACAATGCTCACCATAGCACATACCCTCCCCAGTGTCTATCACCCAGCCACCCCATGCCTCTAACCCCCCACCACTCCAACAACCCTCAGTTTATTTCCTGAGATTAAGAATTCCTCATATCAGTGAGATCATATGATACTGGTCTTTCTCTGATTGACTTATTTTGCTCAGCATAATACCCTCCAGTTCCATCCTATTCAGTGATTTTTTTTTAAAAGTTATGCTACAAAAGACACAGAGAAAACAAATGCATTTTTCTAAGTGAAAGAAGCCAATATGAAAAGGCTATCTACTGCATGATCTCAATTACATAGAATTCTGAAAAAGGCAAAACTACGGAGAGTAAAAAGATCAGTGGTTACCAGGTGCTTCAGGTGTTTTGAAAGGGGGAAGGGTCAGATGTAAAGGCGGAGCAATGGGGATGTTTAGGGCATTGGAATTATTTTCTACAATACTCTAGTGGTGGATACATGTCATTACACATTTGTCAACACCCACAGACTATACAACACAAAAAAGTGAACCTTAATGCAAACTGTTGACTTTAATGTATATTATTATATAATATATAATAATATAGTATTACAATATATAATGTATAATGTGTAATATATAATATTTATATAGTAGTTATATAATTACAATAGATAATAATTATACATAACATATAATCATAATATATCATTATTATCAGTACATATTATTATAATATTAATATAATTAATATTAATGATTAATAGGTAAATTGGTTCCTCAATTTTAACATATGTACTTCACTAATGCAAGATGTTAATAATTGGCAAAAATAGGGAAGAGGTGATAGGGAATATATGAGAACTCTCTATTTTCAGTTTATATTTGAGTAAACCTAAAATCAATCTAAAAACTGTCTATTAATTTAAAAAATACTAAGAAAAAATTAAATACTTATATAAGAAAAGAGGAAAGGTCACAAAACAGTGATCTACTTCTATCTTGAGAACCCAGGAAGGAAAAGCAAAGTAAACCCCCCAAAAATAGAAGAAAGGGAATAATAAAGGTAACAGCAGATATCAGTGAAATGTATATGAATAAAATAAAGATAAATGAAAGCAAAATGATTTCTTTTAAGACATCATTTTGATTGATAAACCTCAAGCTAGACTAATCAAGAAAGGAAGAAAGAAATTATATATTATCATCATCAGAAATGATTGAGAGAGCATGATTTAATATGGTATGTAATTGAAATGAAAATAAGCAAATATGAATCACTTCATACCAACAAATCTGAAATTTAGTTGAAGTTGGAAAATTCTTTGAAAGAGACAAATTGCCAAAATGAATACTTTTTTAAATTAAAGTGAATAAATATGTAATTACAAGCCTTCCCACAAAGAGTTCTTCAGTTCAGATTACTTCACTGGTGAAAACTAGCAAGGTTTTAAAGAAGAAATTATATAATTTTACATACACTCTTAAAAAAGGGGGGGGGAAGAAAAACTCTCCAACCAATTTTATGAGACCAGCATTTTCCTGATACCCAAATCAGACAAAGTTCCTGCAAAAAAACCCCACAAACAAACCATTAGCAAATCAAATTCAGAAATACATAAAAAGTGAGGCACATTATGACTAGGTAGATTTCATCCCAGGAATGCAAGTTTGGTTTAAAATTCAAAAAGCAACTAGTGTAATTCACCATACTAACAGAATAAATGGAAAAAAACTAAAAGCATGTCAACAGATGAGGATAAAGCATTTGAGAGAATTCAACACCCATTCATCATCAAAATTCTTGCACAACTGGAGATAGATAAGAATTTTCTCAGTACACCTGGGTAGCTCAGTCAGTTAAGCATCTCCCTTCAGTTCAGGTCATGATCCCAGGGTTCTGGGATCGAGCCCCACATCGGGTTCCCCCCTCAGTGGGGAGTCTGCTTCTCCCTCTCCTCCCTGTTGTGCTCTATCTCTCTGTCAAATAAATAAATAAAATCTAAAAAAAAAATCTGCTATAGGGCATCCATGAAAAAACGCACAGCTGACATCATACTTCCTTTAAGATCTGGAATAAGCAAGGATACCTTTCACTACTTTTGTTTAAAATTGTACTGGAAGTCTAAGCCATTGCAATAAGACAAGAAAGAGAATAAAAGGCACATAGATTGTAAAAGAGCAAGTTAAAGAGTCACTATAGTCATTGTTATTTTTTAATTGTTTTATTGTTATGTTAATCACCATACATTACAACATTCGTTTTGGATGTAGTGTTCTATGATTCATTGTTTGTGCATAACACCCAGTGCTCCATGCAGAACGTGCCCTCTTTACTACCCATCACCAGGCTACCCCATTCCCCCACCCCCCTCCCCTCTAGAAACCTCAGTTTGTTTTTCAGAGTCCATCGTCTCTCATGGTTGGTCTCTGCCTCCGATTTCCCCACCTTCATTCTTCCCCTCCTGCTATCTTCTTCTTTTTTTTTTTTTCTTAACATATATTGCATTATTTGTTTCAGAGGTACAGGTCTGTGATTCAACAGTCTTGCACAATTCACAGCACTCGCCATAGCATATACCCTCCCCAATGTCTATCACCCAGCCACCCCATCCCTCCTACACCCCCACCACTCCAACAACACTCAGTTTGTTTCCTGAGATTAAGAATTCCTCATATCAGTGAGGTCATATGATACACGTCTTTCTATGATTGACTTATTTCACTCAGCATAACACCCTCCAGTTCCATCCATGTCATTGCAAATGGCAAGATCTCATTCCTTTTGATGGCTGCACAATATTCCATTGTGTATATATAGCACATCTTCTTTATCCATTCATCTGTCGATGGACATCTTGGCTCTTTCCACAGTTTGGCTATTGTGGACATTGCTGCTATAAACATTGGGGTGCATGTACCCTTTTGGATCCCTACATTTGTATCTTTGGGGTAAATACCCAGTAGTGCAATTGCTGGATCGTATGGTAGCTCTATTTTCAACTGTTTGAGGAACCTCCATACTGTTATCCAAGGTGGTTGCACCAACTTGGTTTCCCAGCAATAGTGTAGGAGGGTTCCCCTTTCTCTGCATCCCCGCCAACATCTGTCGTTTCCTGACTTGTTAATTTTAGCCATTCTGATGGTGTGAGGTGGTATCTCATTGAGGTTTTGATTTGTATTTTCTTGATGCTGAGAGATCTTGAGCACTTTTTCATGTGTCTCTTGGCCATTTGGATGTCTTCTTTGGAAAAATGTCTGTTCATGTCTTCTGCCCATTTCTTGATTGGATTATTTGTTCTTTGGGTGTTGAGGTTGATAAGTTCTTTATAGATTTTGGATACTAGCCCTTTATCTGATATGTCATTTGCAAATATTTTCTCCCATTCTGTCGGTTGTCTTTTGGTTTTGTGGACTGTTTCTTTTGCTGTGCAAAAGCTTTTGATCTTGATGAAATCCCAATAGTTCATTTTTGCCCTTGCTTCCCTTGCCTTTGGCGATGTTTCTAGGATGAAGTTGCTGCAGCTGAGGTCGAAGAGGTTGCTGCCTGTGTTCTCCTTTAGGATGTTGATGGACTCCTGTCTCACATTTAGGTCTTTCAACCATTTGGAGTCTATTTTTCTGTGTGGTGTAAGGAAATGGTCCAGTTTCATTCTTCTGCATGTGGCTGTCCAATTTTCCTAACACCATTTTTTGAAGAGACTGTCTTTTTTCCATTGGACATTCTTTCCTGCTTTGTCAAAGATGAGTTGACCATAGAGTTGAGGGTCCATTTCTGGGCTCTCAATTCTGTTCCATTGATTGATGTGTCTGTTTTTGTGCCAGTACCATACTGTCTTGATGATGACAGCTTTGTAATAGAGTTTGAAGTCCGGAATTGTGATGCCGCCAGCTTTGTTTTTCTTTTTCAACATTCCTCTGGCTATTCGGGGTCTCTCCTGGTTCCATACAAATTTTAGGATTATTTATTCAATATCTTTGAAAAAAGTGGATGGTATTTTGATGGGGATTGCATTGAATGTGTAGATTGCTCTATGTATCATTGACATCTTCACAATGTTTGTTCTTCCAATCCATGAGCATGGAACGTTTTTCCATTTCTTTGTGTCCTCCTCAATTTCTTTCATGAGTATTTTATAGTTTTCTGAGTACAGATCCTTTGCCTCTTTGGTTAGATTTATTCCTAGGTATCTTATGGTTTTGGGTGCAATTGTGAATGGGATCGACTCCTTAATTTGTCTCTCTTCTGTCTTGTTGTTGATGTATGGGAATGCCACTGATTTCTGTGCATTGCTTTTATATCCTGCCACTTTACTACATTCCTGTATGAGTTCTAGCAGTTTTGGGGGTGGAGTCTTTTGGGTTTTCCACATACAGTATCATATCATCTGCAAAGAGTGAGAGTTTGACTTCCTCTTTGCCGATTTGGATGCCTTTGATTTCTTTTTGTTGTCTGATTACTGTGGCTAGGACTTAGAATACCATGTTGAATAGCAGTGGTGATATTGGACATCCCTGCCACATTCCTGACCTTAGGGGGAAAGCTCTCAGCTTTTCCCCAATGAGAATGATATTCGCTGTGGGTTTTTCATAGATGGCTTTTATGATATTGAGGTATGTACCCTCTATCCCTATACTCTGAAGAGTTTTGATCAAGAAACGATGCTTTTGTACTTATCAAATGCTTTTTCTGCATCTATTGAGAGGATCATATGATTCTTGTTCTTTCTTTTGTTAATATATTGTATCACGTTGATTGATTTGCAGTTGTTGAACCAACCTTGCAACCCTGGGATGAATCCCACTTGGTCATGGTGAAGAATCCTTTTAATGTACTGTTGGATCCTATTGGCTAGTATTTTGGTGAGAATTTTTGCATCCATGTTCATCAAGGATATTGGTCTGTAATTTTCCTTTTTGATGGGGTCTTTGTCTGGTTTTGGGATCAAGGGAATGGTGGCCTCATAAAATGAGTTTGGAAATTTTCCTTCCACTTCACGTTTTGGAACAGTTTCAGGAGAATAGGTATTAATTCTTCTTTAAATGTTTGGTAGAATTCCCCTGGGAAGCCATCGGGCCCTGGGCTTTTGTTTGTTGGGAGATTTTTGATGACTGCTTTAATTCCCTTAGTGGCTATAGGTCTGTTCAGGTTTTCTATTTCTTCCTGGTTCAATTTTGGTAGTTGATACATCTCTAGGAATGCATCCATTTCTTCCAGTTATCTAATTTGCTGTCATTTAGTTGCTCCTAATATGTTCTTGTAACTGTTTGTATGTCTTTGGTGTTGGTTGAGATCTCTCCTCTTTCATTCATGATTTTGTTGATTTGGGTCATTTCTCTTTTCTTTTTGATCAGTCTGGCCAGGGGTTTATCAATCTTGTTAATTCTTTCAAAGTACCAGCTCCTAGTTTCGTTGATCTGTTCTACTGTTCTTTTGGTTTCTATTTCATTGATTTCTGCTCTGATCTTTATTATTCCTCTTCTCCTGCTGGGTTTAGGCTTTATTTGCTGTTTTTTGTCCAGCTCCTTTAGGTGTAGGGTTAGGTTGTGTATTTGAGACCTTTCTTGTTTCTTGATAAAGGCTTGTATTGCTATATACTTTCCTCTCAGGACTGCCTTTGCTGTATCCCTAAGATTTTGAACAATTGTGGTTTCATTTTCATTGGTTTACATGAATTTTTTAAATTCTTTAATTTCCTGGTTGACTCATTCATTCTTTAGTAGGATGCTCTTTAGCCTCCATGTATTTGAGTTCTTTCCAACTTTCCTCTTGTGACTGAGTTCTAATTTTAAAGCACTGTGGTCTGAAAGTATGCAGGGAATAATCCCAATCTTTTGGTACCAGTTGAAACCTGATTTGTGACCTAGGATGTGATCAATTCTGGAGAATGTTCCATGGGCACTAGAGAAGAATGTGTATTCCATTGCTTTGGGATAGAATGTTCTGAATATGTCTGTGAAGTCCATTTGGTCCAGTGTGTCATTTAAAGTCTTTATTTCCTTGCTGATCTTTTGCTTAGATGATCTGTCCATTTCAGTCAGCGGGGTGTTAAATTCCCCCACTATTATTGTATTATTGTCAATGTGTTTCTTTGCTTTTGTTATTTATTGCCTTATATAATTGGCTGCTCCCATGTTAGGGGCATAGATATTTATAATTGTTAGATCTTCTTGTTGGATCGACCCTTTAAGTAGGATATAGTGTCCTTCCTCATCTCTTATTACAGTCTGGTTTAAAATCTAATTTGTCTGATATAAGGGTTGCCACGGCAGCTTTCTTTTGGTGTCCATTAACATGGTAAATGGTTTTCCATCCCCTCACTTTCAATCTGGGCGTGTTGGGTCTAAAATGAGTCTCTTGCAGACAGCATATTGATGGGTCTTGTTTTTTAATCCAATATGATAGCCTGTGTCCTTTGATTGGGGCATTTGGCCCATTTACATTCAGGGTAACTATTGAAAGATATGAATTTAGTGCCATTGTATTGCCTGTAAGGTGACTGTTACTGTATATTGTCTGTGTTCCTTTCTGGTCTATGCTGCTTTTAGGCTCTCTCTTTGCTTAGAGGACCTCTTTCAATATTTCTTGGAGGGCTGGTTTCGCGTTTGCAAATTCCTTTATTTTTTGTTTGTCCTGGAAGCTCTTTAGCTCTCCTTCTATTTTCAGTGACAGCGTAGCTGGATATAGTGTTCTTGGCTGCATATTTTTCTTATTTAGTGCTCTGAAGTTATCATGCCAGTCCTTTCTGGCCTGCCAGGTCTCTGTGGATAGGTCTGTTGCCAATCTAATGTTTCTACCATTATAAGTTACATATCTCTTCTCCCGAGCTACTTTCAAGATTTTCTCTTTGTCTCTGAGACTCGTAAGTTTTACTATTAGATGTCGGGGTGCTGACCTATTTTTATTGATTTTGAGAGGGGTTCTCTGTGCCTCCTGGATTTTAATGCCTGTTTCCTTCCCCACATTAGGGAAGTTCTCTGCTATAATTTGCTCCAATATACCTTCTGCCCCTCTCTCTCTTTCTTCTTCTTCTGGGATCCCAATTATTCTAATGTTGTTTTATCTTATCGTATCGCTAGTCTCTTGAATTCTGCCCTCGTGATCCAGTAGGTGTTTATCTCTCTTTTTCTCAGCTTCTTTATTTACCATCATTTGGTCTTTATATCGCTGATTCTCTCTTCTGCCTCATTTATCCAACAGTTGGTGCCCCCATTTTTGATTGCACTTCATTAATAGCCTTTTTGATTTCGATTTGGTTAGATTTTAGTTCTTTCATTTCTCCAGGAAGGATTTCTCTAATAACTTCCATGCTTTTTTCAAGTCCAGCTAGTATCTTTAAAATCATGATTCTGAACTCTAGGTCCGACATTGTACTAATGTCCTTATTGAGTAGGTCCCTGGCCAACGGTACTACCTCTTGTTCTTTTTGCTGAGGTGATTTTTTTCGTCTTGTCATTTTGTCCAGAGGAGAATAGATGAATGAGAGAACAAAATGCTAACAGGTTAACAACGTCCCCAGCAAATATACTCTATATAAATCAGAAAAGACCTGAAGCCGGGGGAAAAGAAAGGGAAAGAAAGAAAAAAGAAAGAGAAAAAAAGTAAAAAAAAGATAAAAACAAAAACAGAACAATACAAAAAAAGGAGAATATGATCAAATATGATCAGGCTAGTGCATAGATCAGTGCCACACACTAGATTTTGGGCGTGTTTTGGTCTGTTAGAAAAAAGTGCCTCCTAAAATTTTAAAGGAAGAAAGACACATATGTACAAAATAAGGGTTGATACAATGAAGGGATGGAAGATGACTGTAAAGATGAAAATTATAGAAGATTTTATAAAAGGAATTGATAAGATAAGAAGTTGTTTGAAAAAAGAAAGAAGATTTAAAATAAAAAGACAAAGAAAGGGAGAGAATGTGATCAGGCAGGAGACTAGAACAAAGCCATACACTAGTGATTTAGGGTATATTTTGATCTGTTAGAAGAAACTGTATCTCAAAATTTTAAAGAGAGAACTACTTATATATATATGCCAAAAATAAGGTTATCTACTATGAAGGGATAGAATATGACTCTAAAAATGAAAAATAAAAATGTTTTTTTTTTCAAAAAGGGATTGATAACGATGTTGGTTGAAAAAGGGAAAAAGAAAAATTCAAAAAAAAAACAGTTAAAAAATTAACTTTGAAAAACTAATGAATCATGGTAAAGAAGCCATGAATTCTATGTGCAGTATTCCCCTAGCACTAGAGTTCTCCCGTTCTCCTTGATCGGTAAACTTGGTCTTGGCTGGCTGTTTGTGCTGATCTTCTGGGGGAGGGGTCTGTTGCCGTGGTTCCCAAATATCTTTGCCGGAGGCAGAATTGCCACACCCTTGCCAGTCCGGGCTAAGCAATCTGCTTCGGTTTGCTCTCGGGAGCTTTTATTCCCTGCAAGCTTTCCGTACAGCTTTGGAGGATGAGAGTGAAAATGGTGGCCTCCCAATCTCTGCCCAGAGGAGCCGAGAACTTGGGGCCCCACTCCTCAGTGAGCCCCCAGAGAAAAGCAGTCAGTCACTCCCGTCTCCCCGGTCTCCGGCCGCCCTCTGTGCTCACCTGGCCTGTGACCGAGCGTTTTTATCTCTGGCACGCGACCCCATGTGGATTCTCCAAACCCAGCAGATCCCTTTGGTGCGCTCCCATGCCACTCCTTCTGGGGGAGGAAGGGGAGTCTCCCTGGATCTGCCACTTGTTGGGTCCCTGCTGGAGAAGCAGTGGCCCAACTGTCACAGATCACAGTTTATGGCAACCCCGAGCTGAGAGCCTGCACCTCGTCTCCGTCTCTGCAGCTGGCTTCCCCGCTCTGATACCTGGGAGCTCTGCCACACTCAGGCACCCCCGGTCTTTCTGTGACCCCGAGGGTCCCGAGACTACACTGTCCCACGAGGGTTCCACCCCAAGCTTAGCCACTGGAGTGACGTCCCTCAGGGGAGCTGACTTCTAAAAGTTCCGATTTTGTGCTCCGCGGCTCTACCACTTGCCAGAAGCGGCCGATGGAAGCCCCCTCCCCTGCCGTCTATCCTCCCCAATAGCGCCTCAGATTCACTTCTCCACATGTCCTACCTTCCAGTAAGTGGTTGCTTTTCTGTTCAGAGAGTTGTTGCTATTCTTCTCTTCGATTTCCTGTTGAGTTCGTAGGTGTTCAGAATGGTTTGATCCCTATCCAGCTGAATTCCTGAGACCAGACGAAATCCAGGTCTCCTACTCCTCCGCCATCTTGCTCTATCCCCCAATTGTTATTTTTTTAACCCTGAAAACTCCAAGGTATCTAAAAACAATTACTAGATCTAATAAGTGAATTTATCAGGGTTGAAGAACGTAAGATCAACAATCAATTGCTTTTCTATGTGCTAACTGTACACAATTGGAAATCTAGTTAGAATAGAATAAAATGTGCAATGACTAGGGATAAATTGAACATAAGATGTTCAAGACAGCTATGCTGACCTACATAATATTACTGAATGGAATTAAGCACACTAAGTATTGCTGGCATCAATAAATGTAATGATATACAACATTCAAGAATTGGGAGTCTCAATATTGTTAAGATGTTTATTATTCAAAAAATGACTTCTGGATTTCAGTGCAATTCCAATTAAATTCTCCACAGGCTTATTTGTAAAAATGAATAAACTGATTCTAAAATTTATATTAAAATGTAAAAATCTATTAGAGCCCCAAAACTTTGAAAAAGGAGTTCTATCATCCTACAGTTAACTTTATGTAGTTATGTAACTATAAATTACATTTTAGCAGTGTGACTTTAGCATATGCATAAATATATACATTGATGGAATATGATAGTCTCTAAATAGGTCTTCATATACTTGGTCAGTAGATATTCATGAAAGTTAATTTAATGGGGGTGGGTGGAAAGGAGTGGAAAAAGTTTTCAAAAGTTGTAATAGAACAACTTGGTATTTGTATGGAAAAAGAATAATCCTCAACCCCTAACTAGTACCATTTATAAAATGTAACTTGAAAGGCATCAGAATACTGGATGGAAGATCCAAAGTTATTTAACTTCTAGATGAACAAGCAACAAGTCTTTGCAACCTTAAGATAGTATTCTCATTAGCATTTCTGTGTAACAAACCAACTACAAACAGTGGCTTAAAACAACAATTTTAAATTTTGCCCACAAATCTGCAGCTTGGGCAAAATGGCTCAATTCTCCTTCACACATCAAGCTGGGATCAGTGAACTGGACTGGAGTATCTCATTCCAAAATGGCTGGCCAGTTGATGTTAACTATCAGTGGGGAGCTCAACCATAGTTGACATCTAGTGGCCTCTGTCCCAACCCAGGGACTTCTGCAAGGGCTGCTTCAGGTTTCTTAGAACATGGTGAGTGGATTTCAAAAGCCAGTATTCAAAGAGACATGAACTGGGAACTGCTAGTCCCTTAAAACCTGAACCTAGCATAACCTCTGCCATACCGTATTGGCCAAGCAGTAATACATCCAGTGCAGATTCAAGAGGAGGAAACTTAGGTTCTGCCTGTTGATCAAGGGAAAGTCAAAGAATTTGCTCATATTTAATCTATCTCAAATGAACAAAAAATTTCTTATATAAGGCAAAAAAGGCACTAATGATATAAAGAAAATTTGATAAATTGCACCTTATTAAAGTTAAAATTTTCTTCACTTCCCACGATATCACTAAGAAAATCAAATGGAGTGACATCACCAACTTGGTGAAATAGGTCTTTGGTCTTTGCTGACTTCACTCTCCCTCACAAGAACAAGTAACAATTATTCAAGAATAAGACACCACGGAGAGAATCCTACAGTATGGGAGTGAGGCTGAAGCACCCCTTGCACCACAGAGACCAAGACAGACTGCATTGAAAGGGTATAGAAGTGGCTACGTGTTGACAACATTTCCCCTTCTTCAGGCCAGCACACCACCACACCACAAGGAGAGATCTCCCATAAGCCTCCATTTCTTTCAGGGAGAAAAGAGAACCAGCAGGGGGGACAACCAGTATGTCTAGCAATGGCTAGACAATCCCTTTGTGGGAGTCCCCATTCTAATTTCACACCATGGGGATTGCAGGGAATCTGTGGGGCTCACCACTGGGAATTTGACTGTGACAGAGAAGGGAGGAAGGACTTGCAACAACCAGCACATGGATCTTAGCAGACTGACTTCCTACCTGCAGTGCCCAAGTAGTGATCCCAATCAGGAGTTTTGCTCATCTGCAGAACCAAGTTAGGGACATATTCTGGCTAGGAAACTTGGTGGGGTGCAAATCTGCCTGGTTCAGATCCTCAAACAAGTTTTGCAGGCCCTAGAGCCGGGTTGTCCCATACCCAGAAAAAATGCTGAATCAGTGACACTCCCCATCAGTGGAGTGTCTCCTGGCTCCATCTGATCAGAAGGGCTGGTCACAACTCTTGAAAGCTTTGTGGCCCAGCTGCACTCCAATAGTATTTTTTTACAGTACCAGAAAAAACACTCTTACACTTTCTATGGAACCACAGAAGTCCTCAAATAGCCAGAAATCCTGAGAAAGAAAAACAAAGCAGGAGGTATCACATTTCCTGATTTCAAGCTACACTATAAAGCTATAGTCATCAAAAATAACAAGTGGACCTGCATCAAACTAAAATGCTTCTGCACAGCAAAAATGACATCATCAACAAAGTGAAAAGATGACCTATGGATCGGGGAAAAAATATGTGCAAACCGTTAAAGAACTCATATAATTGAAGGGGAAAAACCCCAAATAACCCAATTAAAAAATGGGCAAAGGACCTGAGTAGACATTTCTCCAAAGAAAATATATAAAAGGTAAACAAATAAATGAAAAGATGCCCAACATCATTAATCATCAGGGAAATGCAAATTAAAACCACAATGAGATATCACCTCATACCTTTTTAGAATGGCCATCATCAAAAAAACAAGAGATAACAAATGCTTGCATGGATCTGGAGAACAAAGGAGCCCTTGAGTACTGTTCGTGGTATTGTAAATTGGTATAGCCACTATGGAAACAGTATAAAGGATCCTCAAAAATTAAAAATAGCAATACCATATGACCTGGCAATCTCGCTTCTGGGAATATATCTGAAGAAAATGAAAACACTAGCTCAAGAAAATACCTGTACTCCTATGTTCATAGCAGCGTTGTTTGCAATAACCAAGACCTGGTGAATTGATAAAGAAGTTGGTAGATATATATAAAATGGCTGAATAATATTTCATTGTATATTATTCAGTCACAAAATAATGAGGAAATCCTGATTTGTGATAACATGGATGGAACTTGAAGGCATTATTCTAAGTGAAAGAAGTCAGACAGAGAATGACAAATACTATATGATGTCACTTATATTTTCAATGCAAGAATAAAGCAGGTAAAATTTAGTTCCTGACAATTTACTTGTCAACCATTCCTAATGGCTTATGTGTTCACTCACTAGATACTGAATTTGAGAAACAGTAAAAGTTATAGTTTTTATAAAGTTATAGTTTTTACATTTCCATCTGTGGGATTACATTATGTGGGACAAATCACTCAGTATTTGTGGGTCTTAGTTTTTTCATTTTTCAAACACCAGGGCAGATATATTTTTGCTACACAGTGATTGGAATTCAGCAGGTGGTGAAAATAGAATGTACCTATAGCTTTTTTTGGCTAAAACAACAACAATAACAACAACAACAACAATCATCTTCTAACTATTGGAAACATCATAAGCAATTTCCTCTAAGATGGAAACTTTGGAGAGGATTGACCCACTGATCTGGGGGAAAAAAAACCTAACCCTTGAAATAACCCTTTAAATTAGGCAAGTCAAAACTAAGTTCCCACTTATTCTCATAGAAGACTTGAATCTAATGAAATACTGCAAATATTAATGGTTCAGCCTGAAAAAGGGAGCATTTTGTAAAGTAACATGAAATGGGTAACCCTTTTAACTGAGCCCATTTTTGTAGGTCACATTCATAACTGGTAAACTTTCCTCTACATTTAGTTATGTATCTCCAAACCTCATTTCCTGTTCCTATGGAACTGTCGTTGTGGTGATCATAGTGCCATTTTGTTTCAAGTAATACACAAGCTGGGATGGAGAACATTGTGAAAAGGCTGTGAAAGTGCTGATAAGAAAATAGAAGGAAGACTTCAAAAAGGGAACTGATCTAGAATTTTCCTAGCAAAGTGTTGAATGCATTGTGAAATTACAGACTTGGTTTTGTTTGCAGTTGAGTAACTACAACCTTGTAGCAGGGTGTCTGGTGCAACCAGAGAAGCTTGGTGGAGGGTGGAGCAACAGCTCGGTACCAGAGGGGCTCAGCTGCAACAAAACAGGTTTAAGAAAACTGTTGTCCCCGGTGATAAACTCTCCAGTTCTTCCAAACCATTAGAGTGGCCTTCAGTGGTTCATTTTCATTTTTTAAATGAGAGAAAATAATTTCCTACTCACAAACTTAAACAATAATTAATTTTGAAAAGATGAAATTTGTCAAACACTGCATTAAACATGCTGGGGGCTTGGACCACTGTGACTTGGTTATTAAAGTGAAGTAAGACACCATAGACTGGGTTTAATTTGTGCTGTTTTTAGTGTAGCTAATAATATATAAATGATGGATTATTATTTGATATGTAATATACTATGAACTATTGTTTTATATATGATGATGACTAAATGTCATTTTAATAATGATGATAAGGTAAAATTGGTTAAAACTTGGTGGAGAAATCTAATGTTATTGGCAAAGACATTGGTGTACTTTATTGTGTAAATCATTTTAATTTTTTATATTTGACAAAATGATATCATTTTTGTGAGGATGAGCCAGATATTTTGCCTTAATCATCTAAAAGGCAAAGTATTTTCTCTTGACATTATCTCATTATTCATGAGATAAGTTAACCTCAATTCTAAAACAGTGAAGAAAGGGCAAAAGTACATGGAACCCTATTGAAATTCATGCTTAGTCTATTTATAAATTCAGTGCAAAATTCAGCATAGACACCTACTTAGACTTCAGATACATTTATTTCATCCAACTTAGGCGTGGTTAGTAAGATAAAAATAAAAAGTGATATAATAATGTTAGCAACAGCTGTGGGTTCTGAGTTTTATATCCAATTCACTTTGGATTGGATACCAGGAAGCATATATAACACTGAGATCATATAAAAATATACTGGATTAAGAGCCTGAACAACCAAGTCCTATTCCAAGTTCCTGTGGTAATGTGCTTTGTTGTCAGGTTTCATCTCTTCCTCTTCCTTTTCCATCATCATCCTAATACATTAGTGGATAACATTATTTGCAGCAGCCTATGGCTTATAAATTGACATTAATAACACCACTTTGCAGTTGTGAAGTAGAACTGAATCCTCAGTTTATGTACTTGGAAAGAGGAAAGGAATGAAACATTTAACACTTATTAGGTGTCAGATTTTACAGCTTGTAAGAAACATATTTTCCCATCTTACACAAAAGTCTTCAGAGAGGTTAAATTGCTCAATGACACATAGCTGGTAAATGCTGGGAAATCAGAGATTTAAAAAAAAAAGTTATTCTGGGGTGCCTGGGTGGCTCAGTCAGTTGAGTGTCTGACTCTAGGTTTCTGGCTCAGGGCATGATCTCGGGGTCCTGAGATTCTCTCTCTCCTCTCCCCCCAGCCCCTCCCCCACCTTTTGGCCCCTCTCTTAAAAAAAATAAAAGGTCATTCTGCCTAATTCTACAGCCTGGGTATTGCCTGTTATATCACTCAGTTTTCCACGTGATTTCAATGACTAGATAAACCTGCAAATGCTATCCTACAATCTATTGAGAGTGGCAAAGAACGTTAGTCAGAAAGAAACTACAATAGTCTCCCCTTATCCATGATTTCACTTTCTGTTGTTTTAGTTCTCCACAGTAAACCATGGTCTGGAAGCAGATGATCCTTCTTCTGATGTACTGTCAGAAGGTCAGTAGTAGCCTACACTATTTCACAGTTCCTATGTCATTCACATCACTTCATCTCATCACATAGATGTTTTATCATTTCATATTATCACAAGAAGAAAAAGGAAGAGTACCATATAAAAAGTTATTCTGACAGAAAGACTACATTCACACAACTTTTTAACAGTATTATGTTATAATTGTATTTTATTACTAGTCATAGTTATTAATCTCTTACTATGCCTAATTTATAAATTAAACTGTATTGTAAGCGTGTATATATAAGAAAAAATAGTATATACAGGGTTTGATACTATCAGCATCTATCCTCAGAGATCCACCGGGGGTCTTGGAATGTATGTGGTAAGGAGGGGGGAATGACTGTATAGGAGAGAGAATCAGTGCCTATTGCAAAGACATATGAATTGCAAGGAAGGACTATGCTGTGTTGGGAGTGGAATGTGAAGAGGACCATGTGTAACATTGTAGACTGGCTCTGAATGCAAGTTCAATACTACAGATTATGACTCAATATAGCAAGTGGGGTTTCAGTATAGCATATGTAATTTTCCAAGGCACTTCCAACTATGTTACATTTTAGTTCTCATAATAATCATGACACCTAGGTAGGGCAATTTATTCATTTTCATTTCATCACTGAAAATACTGTAATTGATTTGGTTATTAGGATAGTGCTGGCCTCATAAAATTGGTTGGAGAGTTCTCCCCCTGCTTTTTTTTAAAGTGTATGCAGGATTTATATTATTTCTCCTTTAAAAACTTGCTAGTTTTCACCAGTGAAGTCATGAACTAAGGAAGTCTTTGAAATCCAGAAAGTTATACATCTGAATTAATTAGCTTTTCTCATGTTTCTGTACAAGTTATTTCTCTTTTTTAGAGATTTTATTTATTTATTTACTTGAGAGAGAGAGAAAGAGAGATGGGGGGAAGGATAGAGGGAGATGGACAAGCAGACCTCACACTGAGCATGGAGCCTGACGTGGAGCTTAATCTCATGACCCTGAGATCATGACCTGAGCTAAAAGGAAGACTTGGATGCTTAACTGACTGAGCCACCCATGGGCCCCTATAAAAGTTATTTCTATTACATTATGGATTCTTATATTTACGGTTTGGGTATCAAATGGGAATAGAATTTCTTGTTCTTTGACCATCTTGTGTGAGAGAGATAAGTTGACTAAGATATACTTTGAGCTGAGTAAACCTTTTTAGTTAGTACAGAATTCCTTAACCCCCCCCCCCTTTTTTTCTTTTAAAAGCCTACTGCCAAAAAAAGCTGACTGGTTGGTCCTGGGTATTTCTCTTAGCTAGTACTACCAGATCCCAATTTTGATCAGGAAGCATATATACCACTCAACTACTTACTAAAATTAATATCTAATGAGGCATTACAGGAAGAAAGTACTAACATGTTGATGCATTCCTTTGTTAGGCATTTTTCATATGGTGCTTTATTTGACCATCCTAGTCAGTGGTTCACAGATCATTGATTAGGTTTATCACCTCCATTATATAAATATAGAAGGAAGGCTCTGAGGGATTAAGTAATTGCCCAAAGCCATGTGGCTTGGTATTGCAGGATGAGAAACCAGACCTGTCTGCCTGTCATCAAAGCTTATGATCTTTCCAGATTAGCTTGAAATTTAGGGTACTTACATTACTTTTCTATCCTTCTTCCCTACTCTTCCAGTCATGAATCTCACATTCATGAGTGACCTCTTAAAGCTCTTAAACTGTTTTGGGTTTTCTCATCTTTCTGTGGACATATTTTGTTGCCCTGAAATAAACTTCCTGCTTCTCACTGCCTGTTGAAATCCCATCTGTCTTTGAGGTCCAGGTGAAATTTCATCTCTCTAAGAAAAGTCATAGGAAAACTGAAACTGGGCTAACCCATCCCCACCCCTTTCCCCTCTAAAACCATCAGTTTGTTTCTCGGAGCCCACAGTCTCTCATGGTTCGTCTCCCCCTCTGATTCCTGCCCCCTTCATTTTTCCCTTCCTTCTCCTAATGTCCTCCATGCATTCCTGATGTTCCACAAATAAGTGAAACCATGTGATAATTGACTTTCTCTGCTTGACTTATTTCACTTAGCATCATCTCCTCCAGTTCCATCCATGTTGATGCAAAAGTTGGGTATTCATCCTTTCTGATGGCTGAGTAATATTCCATTGTATATATGGACCACATCTTTATCCATTTGTCTGTTGAAGGGCATCTCAGCTCTTTCCACAGTTTAGCTATTGTGGAAATTGCTGCTATGAACACTGGAGTGCATATGGCTCTTCTTTTCACTACATCTGTGCCTTTGGGGTAAATACCTAGTAGTGCAATTGCTGGGTCATTAGGGTAGCTCTATTTTTAATTTTTTGAGGAACCTCCACACTGTTTTCCAAAGTGGCTGTACCAATTTACAATCCTACCAACAGTGTACACAAACAATGAATCATGGAACACTACATCAAAAACTAATGATGTACTGTATGGTGACTGACATAACATAATAAAATAAAATAAAAAAAGAAAACTGAAACCGGAAGTGAGTTTTGCCTCCTCTGGCCTGTAGTAGAACTTGGTTGTACCATTTGAGTGTCATTTGTTGCTTGTTGCTGTTCATTAGTTTTCATTTTTAGGTCAAGGTTTTTGAGGGCAGGGACCACACCTATTAAATCTTAGTTCAAAGATAAGCAGAGTGGCACAGAGTAGATATTCAATAAACATTGTTTAAACTCTAGTTGAGAGGGATTAGTGAACAGCTAATTTGACCTAGATATATGTAAGACTAGACTTTACCGATAAGCAGTGTTACATCATTTTAAGTGTTGACAGCAACACCAGCTGAACTAACAATGTTGTCAAATGGAAGTTCTTCCAATCCTGCTTGAGTGCCATAATACTGGTGATTTGTGTTAGTCAATTAATTGCATTCGACATGTGGATATTTATAAAACCCTTAAAATTTCTATTTTTTAAAAAAAGTAAGGTAAACTTTTTTCCTTTCTATTTTTGTTAACACTATTTCTTTGGCTCACTACATTTTTATTTCTTTTCCATCATGCACTAAAACAATTGCCAATCCAGCTCCTGTCAAAACAATCACAAGTGGACCTAGTCTGAACTGATGAGTTTAATTTTTTTTTTTTTTTGCAAATCCTTCTGGATTTAAGACATGAATATTTCAGGCTTTGTTACACAGGAAATCAAAAAACTTGTCTTATAAAAGTGGGCTGAGAATTGAATTTTCTTCTAGCAAATAAAGGTGAACTCCTTATTCTTGCCTGATGGCCATCTCCCAGAATGTGATATATAATATGTGTTTAATATATGTTTGTTAGATAGAGTGTAGAAACCTGAGATTTTATAAGTGATCTACTGAATATCACATCTGCAGAAGAACTGAAGTGTTCTCAAAATTCTTTTTCTTCTTTCTTATTTCTTTGTATGTAGGCCTTAATAATGAAGATTAGGGCTGAAGGATAACAACTCACTTTTGAGAGGCCACTGTAGGCATATGGAATGAAGCCAGTGGTTCAATTACCAAAGTGGAAATGTGTCTGATTAGACTCATTTGGCCTTCAAGGTCCTCAGTCATCTTAGATGACTTATGACATATTGCAGTTGGAACCTCAGAGTTTCCAAAGGTTAAAAGCACCGATGATGTTCAATTAGAACTTCTCATGTTTTAAAAATTGAATAATACAAAAATTAAGCTTCTTACAACAGTGCAGTGGCACTAACTTAGGAACCGAGATGAGAAAACTAATTTAAGCATTCCAATAATCTTGAATCTGCTGCCTATTGGGGAAGAATCTGAAATATACAAGTTCATTTAACAAATTAATACAAAGAATAAATTTAAAATTGTTTCTAATTCACCCTTAATCCTAAGAAAATTTCATTATTATGTGACACTTAGATGATATCTTTTTTTGGAAAGTATTTTATATCTATTATCCCATTCATTCATTGTAATTTAATGTTGGATCTTATTTATTAAAGTGTGAATGAAACAAGAACAATTTCTTTAGATTTATGAGACTAAATTTTAAGCAATACATCAATTGAAAATGATCTAACATGTTGCTGTGGTGAAATTCTATGTGGATCCTTAGCTTTCATGAAACAGAAGTTCATGTAGACAATAGTCCAACACAAAGTTAATTTATCCAACACATGTTTAGGGGGATCTTCTTTTATCATATAATTTAAGTAGGATTAATTAGTTTGCTGTAATGTAAACTCTAATGTTTTAGCAACTTGGCATATAGCAGTCCATGAAATTGTCCCTTGATCAACTGCTCTTCTTTTGGGTCATTCAAGGAACCAGTTCCCTTCCATCTGTGGCTTTGCCATCTTTTAAGGCCACAGAGCACTTTGCAGTAAGCTGGCCTATGGGTGAAAAAGAAAGCAAAGAAGGCCCATCTACTTCTTAACCATGTTGGCCACATCATTTCCACTGCCAGCCCATTATCAAGAACTAGAACATGTAGACTTTCCAGGTATCCCAGAAGAGAAATTGGGCTTGGTAAACAGCTAGCCCACCTATGCCATATTTTATTTTTGAGTTACTTAAAAAAAATTTTTTTTTGTTCCACACATTCCTCTTTTATATACTGTCAAGATATCTGAAATTTTTACAACTAAAATCAATTTTTAAAAATTTGACTTGAAATTATGGTTGGTAGTGAGAGCTGTCTGTGGACATAGAGGAAGATCAAAGACAGACATGATGATAGGGACATATTGATGTAATGAAATATAACAACATGACTTTAGCTCAACTAGGCAGGCTGACTCCAAATGTGATTAAAGTGATAGTAAAGAATTAAGACAAACAAACAAACAAATAGGAAACAAGGACAAAACAAAATAAAGTATTACCCCGAACATAGGGTTTGGGTGGTGGACTGTTAGTAGAGAAGAGATTTCAGCAATTTTGTGGAAGATGGAAAGAAGGTAGAGGACAGATGGCTCATGAAGTAGGGTGAAGGAAATTGGATTCTGAAATATATGGGGCTGATGGGGTCAATGGAGGCAGGAGCAGCTCTCCTTTGCAGAGCTGTTGAACAGGGATTCTCAAAGTGAGGTTCTCTGATCATCAGCGTCATTGCCATCTGAGCACTTGCTATAGCAATACTAACTCTCAGGGCCTACTCAGATATATTGAATCAGAAGCTCCATAGATGCCAGTCTGACTTGCAGCACTGCTTAATAAAGACATACACATTCTGACACTTATGAGTCCCTAGCTACCTGCCAGTAGCTCTAAAGTGAAGCTGGATGGTGGATTTTCTGTTTATATAAACATATTCAATCAGCATGAGAGAAATTTAGAATATTATAGGAAAAAAGTGAAAAAAACTGATAAGAAAAAAAGTGACTCTAGCAGAAATTAAGATGACTCAACTATAGAGCTGTGAAATAACACAGTGCTCTCAGAGAGATTTAGGAAAATATCATCTCTACTAATAAAATCAGATGAGCTTTGAAAAATTAGTAAGTTAGAAACTAAGAATTAAAGTTTTGCAATTAAAAACAGTAAAAATATATCAAGTACAGCTTTTAATTGGAATATGAGTTTTATGAAATTTTACTAGCTACAGAAAAAAAGACAAGTAGAAAAAAATGATAAATGAAAAAATGAGAGACATAAAAGACCAAAACTGGAGGTAAACACTTGAATAAGAGGAGGTACAGAGAAAATACAAGGAAACTATAAAATAAATACTAAAAGAGAAATTTAAAGAGCTGAAGAATAAGGGTCATCAGACTAAAAGGGTTCACTGGGGAATGTAGAGCACTGTAAATTACAAACAGTTTTACACCTAGACAAATCACTTTAAAATTTTAGAATGCCAAAGTAAAGGACATGAGCCAAAGGGAGATGCTTAACTGACTGAGACACACAGGTGCCCCATAGAATGCCAAATAAATGAAAGATTCCAAAAGCTCCCAGAGAGAATAAACCAGGTCACATACAAAGGAATGAGAACTAAGCTAATGTTAACCTCACATTTGCAATACTGAATACTAAAAGGAAGTAGGGAAGTGCTTTCAAAGCTCTGAGAAAAAATTATTTTCGAAGATATTTTCAAACCACCAAGTCAAATTCTCAATCTGGATGAGTAAAGAATAAAGACATTTATAGAAACTAAGGAATTTACTTCTCAAAGTTTCTTAGGATATTACTTGAGGATTTACTTTAGCAAAATGAGGAGAGTACATAAGAATTTGGAAGACATGAAATCTAAGGAAAGACAGCTTTAGGGTAGGTGAGAAAGGCAGGAGTCCCATCTGGCAGCTTGGCAGCAGATCTGGAGAATGGCAATCTAGACAAAACTAAGAGAACAGAGGCTCCAGAAGGAAGGTATCTAGCAAAAAAAAATGGAATTTCATAGATTTGATATTATCCTTGAGAAGACAGAACTACTTAAGAATATAATAAAGGCAAGCAATGTGAAAGGATAAGAAGACAACTAAAAACTCTGGAAAAATTAAAAAGTTATACAAATAAGCAAAACCAATCATAACCAACTACTTGGCTCTGTAGTGAATAGTAACTAGAGAGGAATAACAAACAAAAAACGATTAGCTGACTCTCTGCTTTTACAATTAAACTCTAAATAAAGCACAGAAAACAGTTATGGCCTTGGAAATAATTCATATATTATCAAACTTGACAATTTAAAGGCAAGTGATATTGTTACAAAAAATATAATGGTGAATACTTATTTAAAGCTACAAAAACAATTTTAACAAAAACCTAAAAAGGAGGGAAAGAACCATATTAGCAGGAAGGGAAAAGGAAGGCCTGGGATGATATAAGAGAATTAAATTTCATGTCAGAATAAGAAGTCAGTAGATGCTATTTCAAATTAATTGTATCAAGAAATACAGTGAAAAAGCAGATTATTTAAAGGCTGAAGGTGATCATCAGAAATATATTTTTAGAAATAGTTTTAAAGTTTAGTGTGATCCTTGTAAGAAAAACCAGAGGTTAAGCAGCATGGGGCAAGGGAGTTTTGTTTTTCATTTTAATCTCTATTTGATTTGATTTTTCAGATCATATGAATGAATCCATTTGGTCAAAAATTTAAAACATAAAAACACTTATTTTTTCTTAATGTAAGGGACACTGTTGGTTGTATACTTACTATTATATACTCCCCCTTCTTCCTCTAGATAGAGCTCTAGATTTGTTTCTACAGCTGTTTGCTTCATGCAGCTGTGGGTGTAGGAAAGATGACTTTATCTCCAATTATAAGGTACATTCTCATTCATCTAAATTATGGTAATTCCATTTCTCTAGTGGATAACTGTACTGAGGTTATTTATGTGGTTTAGTTCTGGCTAAAGAGATAAAAGGTATATATGTTGGTGGCTTTTGAGAAAAGATTCCTGTCTTAAAAATGTACAAAGAAAACAGTATTTTTATTCCTAGAAATGTGTCCTGAAACTATGCAAGTGAATCTGGCAACCCTGAGGGCAGCTAGTCTGGGAACAAAGCAGAGGTGCTGAGGATATTCAAACAGAATAATGGAAAGAACATGGGTCTTTGATGAGTTTGCCAAAATAGTGAAATTATCTACTCAGCAACTCTCCTAAATTATGGAGCCACTCTTTCTAAGGACCTCTTATTGTATGTAATAATTTTCCTTGTGTTAAGCTATTTTGAATTTGGTATTCTGTTAAAGACCTTCTACTATATATATATTTAGTGGATGCACACTATTGAGATTCTACCCATTCCTGAGCTATGAAGTTTGGGGATTATATAAGGTGTAGGGATATGATTAGTGTATCTGTTGATTTTTAGGATGGAAATAAGTGTAAATGTCAAAATGTCCATAAACTCAAAACATTATAGATTTAACATATCTATGTTTACAACAAACTACATACCCATTGTAATTTAAAATTGGCTCAACAAGAATCTTTAGAATTTAACATCTAAAAGAAAGGAAATTTGATCAATCATCATTGCCACCTTATATGATTGAAGCACCAGAAATTACTTCTGCACACATTATCTCATTAAAATCTTCCTAACAGGGGCGCCTGGGTAGCTCAGTCGTTAAGCATCTGCCTTCCGCTCAGGTCATGATCCCAGGGTCCTGGGACCGAGCCCTGCAATGGGCTCCCTGCTCCGCGGGAAGCCTGCTTCTCCCTCTCCCTCTCCCTCTCCCCCTGCTTGTGTTCCCTCTCTCGCTGTGTCTCTCTCTGTAAAATAAATTTAAAAATCTTTAAAAAAAAAAGTTTAAAAAAAATCTTCATAACAACCCTAAGAGTTGGAGTTTTGGTTAAGAGAACTGACTCCCTTTTATATCCTTGGCTGGGCTAATGTAATGAAACAGATAGAATTTGATAGCCAGATGTCAAATTTTATAGGCCTACTTGGGAATCAGGTAATGACTAAGCCACAGCTGACTTTGAGACAAGTTTTTTCAACGATTTCATAAGCTCCAAAACCCACAATATCTTTTCAGGTTGTCTTCTGATTCTTTCACTACCACATGAAATAGGTAATCATTCACATTTGTATGCCAGGGTAGGAGTGGGTGACACAGAAGAACGTTGTCAGAAATAAAAGTTTGCTGCTGAAAAATTTTGCAGCAGTTCTGAGAAGTTTCTGACCTCTTCTTGTTCAATGGCCTTGTTTCATACTTTGTTATTCCCAATAGGTCATGGCCAGCATCTCTAGTGTCCTAGGGCAAACGTCAAGAACCCTAGATATATGTAAATTAGTGTTGAATGTTGTACAGCTGTTCTGGTCATTCAAAGACATCCTGCCTTTAGTTAGAACAAATTGGAGAATAATATTTTCCTGAATGCTCAGCCCACTTATAATTATTATCAAACTTGTAAGACAAAATGTGATAATAGTCTTACACTTTGTGGTTAAAAGTGGGGATAAATCATTAGCCCAAGTTTAGGAATCAAACCCATTTCCCTACCACCAAAATCCATGTACTTTCTAGTATCCTACTTCCTGCAAAACTTCTTTATGATCAAGCCAAACCAAACAAATTGTTTTTGAGGTTTTTGCGGGAGTGAGGAGGCATGGAGGCTTTCAGGCACAGGCCTCAAGAACATTCTTTTTCAAGATATTTTGGAAGAGGTTCAAGAATAAGTGGATTGGAATTGGGTTCTGAGGCCTCTCCCAACTATGTCATTGGAATTTTCTTTATGATATCTCAAAGCCATGCTAAAAACACTCTTCTAAGATTATCAAGGAGGTGACAAGCTCAAATTTGCATTCCCTTTTACTGAAAAAACTCAGCTTGAACCCAAGTTTTGTAGGTCACAGCCTTGAGTCTTCATTAGCTCATGCTGACTTCCTCAGCACATTAGCTGCTCCCAAGTGTATTGGTGCTGATGGTTCTATCACTGTGGGAACAGGGATATTTACCTTTTCCAATGAAGTGAAGATTTAGGATCAAAACTTTCAGGGGAACTTTCAGAAATGATTTCTTTCTTGACTTTTTATTGCCTAGACTGTCATAAAATATTCTCCTCTTTCCACATAGTGAATAGGAGCTGAATAGGAGCCATCTTCCAGATGACAGCCAGAGGAGAGGCTTGTAATTTGGCACTAGCAATGATGGAGATATTCTGCGATGTATGGTTTTGGCAAGTGAAGACCAAGGAAAAATTAAGATATTTCAGTTTTGGGAACACAGATTTTTTGGTAAGTTTCCTTAGGCAGTTAATTTGTGTTTGACAGATTGTTCTCAAAGTAATGGAGATGAATAGAAATAATATTACCCAGAATGGGGCCTTTTTTTGAAGCAGAGTCCTTTTAATGTCTCAGTTTATAGGGCCTGGAATTTTTAGTATTTGGTAACAGACCTACACAGAGATGTTCTGCTGAGTATTCAAGACTCTATTTTTTACATAAGATGTCATTTTTTTGAAGTCAAAGTGCCATCAAATCTCTGGTCTAATGAGTTCTCATACACAAGAAATCAATTCCTTGTATAGAGGTGAGAATATCAATATGTTCCTTAATTTTTGGATAGGCAAACTGAAGTACCATAACTCAGCATCTCACTAATTGTAAGAAATTAGGGCCATGCATAAAATCCAAATCTCCTGAATTCTAGCTTATACACAGTTACCCATGTTTCTTTGTGTCTCCAAACTAGACAAGGTCATTGAGCTGCCATATCAACAGACAACTAAATGTCTAAGATCAGTCCTTCAGTATTCTTTGGAAGACGGGCTTCAGTTCTTTGCCATAATGTGTCAAGGAAGAACAGGTGGGTCTGAGGAATCTTAGGTGCTTATGCCCCATGCTCAACTTACTCTTGAAGCTTTCAACAAGAGTGAGTTTACTTGAAGGGATTCTTAGATGTTCTTCCACTTCCTAATTGTATCTTTACATTTTCATTAACCTTCTATTCTCCAGGTTACTTCCAGTATAATGGTGGGCTTCAAGGTAGGAACAATAATAGGGTAATTACTCTTGCTCTTGACAACTTTTGTTTTTATGGAATTCAAGTCAGCTGATTTAAACTGAATCTTCTTCTGTTTCCTAATATTTCTACCACCCCACTGGCTGCCCTTATGTTCTCTGATTGACACACTATGGGTACTAATAGAAAGTGTGAGATATTAACTTAAAAAATTTTTAAAGCTTCTGGGTTTTTATTGGGGGGAGGGGTATGTTATTAACCCTCATTCCTCATATGGCTAGAAAGTTGGAAGGAAAGAAAGGTATTTTGACGGACACAGAGAATTCAAGTGATGACCCCAAAGCTCACAGCTTATCAGTGAGGCTTACTCTCATATTAATTTTCTCACCTTTGTAGAATGAATTTGGCTTATAGCTTGTGCTCTTTAAGAAAGTGCTATCTAAGAAGATAATGAATAAATTAAGAGTGGTAGTGGTTATTTTTATTTAGTATGAGCTGATTGTGTTCCCTCAAAATTCATATGTTGAAATTCTATTCTCCCAACATGATGGTATTAGGAGGTGGGGTCTTTGGGAGGTGATTAGGTCATGAGGGCAGAGCTCTTATGAATGGGATTAGTAGTGCCCTTATAAAAGAGGCCCCAGAGAGCTCTGTCACCCCTTCCACCACTTGAGGACATAGGGAGTGAAAATGTGCCATCTGTGAAGCACAAGTTGCTCTCATCAGACACAGAATCTGTTGGCACCTGGATCTTGGACTTCCCAGCTTCTAAAACTGTTGAAAACTAAATTTCTTTTGTTTATAAGCAACCCAGTCTATGGTTTTTTAAAGAGTAGTCCAAATGGGTTAAGCTAGTACTCTAAAAGACTAAATTCTTTATGACTAAGATTTGGGCAGAAACAGATAGACTATGAATAAATTTGTATTCCCAAGTGAAGTTGTGTTAGTTTTTAAATCATTAAATATTTAGGAAGACAAGAGCAAGTAGATGATGAAGAATGGTAATATGGCTAAAAAATATAGGCAAATGATGTGATGAGCTAAGAAAAATCATCCCTTTTAAGATAAAATACCTTTAAAAGGATAATATAAATGGACTTCCAAAATGTTATTTTGATTAAAATTACACACCTTTTAAGTACACATTTCAACTGATGAATCAAGTATGTAACTAAAGTAACTAAATTAAGTATGTTTAGTAAATGCCAACCATAATTTTGCTTAGTGCTATTCCATGTATTGAGAGGAACACAAAGTAAATGCAAGTTATCAAGCCTTTGAAAAGCTTCCATTCTAGCTGAGGAGGCACGATATTGTACAAGCAACAACTAAAGCAAAACACAGGGAGTAGCTGAAGTCCAGAGCTCCACTGGGTGAAACAATTCCCAAGTACTGTTAGTGTTTCATACATGAAAAAATTAAATCAGTAAGAACCCATTTAAACATGATAGCCCCATGGAAAAGATAGGAATAATCACCCTTACAAGCACGGAGCTTTTTAATTCTTATATTTATTCTATACTTTGATACATTAGGCTCAATCAAATCAAGTGAATGAAAACAGTGGATTTCTATCATAGATGTTCAAATATTTGAAGTGAAATGATTTTGTAAAGTTTCCTATTATTTTCAGTGTATGCTTATTTAGTATTAATTTAAATCATAGAGGAGAAAAAACAGGATGAAAGGCAGACCTGGAGAAATGGAGGAAGAAAGACCTTTTAAACATCCTGGAGGAATTGTCTATTCACCTTCAATAATGATCAGATGGAATTTACTCTAAAAGCAAGCAAAGAATAATTTTTACTTTGCCATTTCCATAAACTCTACTGTGTAATTATCTTGCATTCCCTCTGCATATTAAAGTCAAATTTGGTTAAAGAAGAGGCATTAACTGGTTCAGAGAGAGCTGTCCAGGGTATTTTAATGAAGGTTTTTCAGATCTTTCCTTGTACACCTCTTCCTATCATCTATCACTACTTGACTTCCAAGGAAAAAGAAAGAAAAGAAAGAAAGAAGAAAGAAAGAAAGAAAGAAAGAAAGAAAGAAAGAAAGAAAGAAAGAAA